>NC_091977.1:405017653-405660781 GCF_044704955.1 Pristiophorus japonicus
GCAGAGAGGATATTTCCACTCATAGGGGAAACTAAAACTAGGGGACATAGTCTCAGAATAAGGGGCCGCCCATTTAAAACTGAGATGAAATCTCCTCAGGGCTGCAGAGGAACTTGGAGTGGGAGGGGGAAGATCCAGTTGTCATGGTCCATGTGGGTATCAACAGCATAGATAGGACAAAGAAAGATGTTCTGCTCAGAGAGTATGAGCAGCTAGGGGCCAAATTAACAATCAGAATCACAAAGGTAATAATCTCTGGTTTACTACCTGAGCCAGGAACAAACTTGAATAGGGTAAATAAGATCAGAGAGTTAAACACGTGGCTCAAAGATAGTGTGGGAGAAATGGGTTTTGGTTCGTGGGACACTGGCACCAATACTGGGGTACGAGGGAGCCGTTCCATTCAGATGGGCTCCACTTAGACTGAGCTGGGACTAGGGTCCTGGCAAATCAAAAAATAAGGGCTGTAGAGAGGGCTTTAAACTAATTAGTGGGGTTTAACTGAGCGAAAATTAAAAAAGTCAAACAACAAGGAGAAGGCAATAGATAAGGGTAGCACTGGGGGAAATAAAAACCAGAGTGTACCCAGAAGGGACAGCGTATATAAACATAAAGGTGAATCAGAAAGTGGGGTCAAAGCAGGAAAAATGGTAAAAAAACAAGTTTAAAAGCTCTTTATCTGAATGCACGTAGCATTCGTAACAAAATAGATGAGTTCAAGATGCAAATAGATACAAATGGGTATGATCTGATAGCCATTACAGAGACGTGGTTGTAAGGTGACCAGGACTGGGAACTAAATATTCAGGGGTATTTGACAATTCAGAAGACAGACAGAAAGGAAAAGGAGGTGGGGTAGCTCTGTTAATAAAGGGTGGGATCAGGGAGTTAGTGAAAAACAATATTGACTCAGAGGATCAAGATGTTGAATCAGTTTGGGTGGAGATAAGGAATAATAAGGGGGAAAAGTCGCTGGTGGGCATAGTCTATAGGCCCCTTATCAGTAGCTACACTATTGGATGGAGTATAAATCAAGAAATAATGGAGGCTTGTAATAAAGGAATGACAATAATCATGGGCAATTTTAACCTTCATACTGATTGGACGAAGCAAATTGGCCAGGGCAGCCTTGAGGAAGAGTTCATATAGTGTATCTGGGATAGTTTCCTTGAACAGTAGATAGAAACATAGAAACATAGAAAATACGTGCAGCAGTAGGCTATTCGGCCCTTCGAGCCTGCACCGCCATTCAATGAGTTCATGGCTGAACATGCAACTTCAGAACCCCATTCCTGCTTTCTCGCCATACCCCTTGATCCCCCGAGTAGTAAGGACTACATCTAACTCGTTTTTGAATATATTTAGTGAATTGGCCTCAACAACTTTCTGTGGTAGAGAATTCCACAGGTTCAACACTCTCTGGGTGAAGAAGTTTCTCCTCATCTCGGTCCCAAATGGCTTACCCCTTATCCTTAGACTGTGACCCCTGGTTCTGGACCTCCCCAACATTGGGAACATTCTTCCTGCATCTAACCTGTCTAAACCCGTCAGAATTTTAAACGTTTCTATGAGATCCCCTCGCATTCTTCTGAACTCCAGTGAATACAAGCCAAGTTGATCCAGTCTTTCTTGATAGGTCAGTCCCGCCATCCCGGGAATCAGTCTGGTGAACCTTCGCTGCACTCCCTCAATAGCAAGAATGTCCTTCCTCAAGTTAGGAGACCAAAACTGTACACAATACTCCAGGTGTGGCCTCACCAAGGCTCTGTATAACTGCAGTAACACCTCCCTGCCCCTGTACTCAAATCCCCTCACTATGAACGCCAACATGCCATTTGCTTTCTGAACTGCCTGCTGTACCTGCATGCCAACCTTCAATGACTGATGTACCATGACACCCAGGTCTCGTTGCACCTCCCCTTTTCCTAAACTGTCACCATTCAGATAATAGTCTGTCTCTCTGGTTTTACAATCAAAGTGGATAACCTCACATTTATCCACATTATACTTCATCTGCCATGCATTTGCCCACTCACCTAACCTATCCAAGTCAATCTGCAGCCTCGTAGTATTCTCCTCGCAGCTCACACTGCCACCCAACGTAATGTCATCCGCAAATTTGGAGATACTACATTTAATCCCCTCGTCTAAATCATTAATGTACAGTGTAAACAGCTGGGGCCCCAGCACAGAACCTTGCGGTAACGCACTAGTCACTGCCTGCCATTCCGAAAAGTACCCATTTACTCCTACTCTTTGCTTCCTGTCTGACAACCAGTTCTCAATCCACGTCAGCACACTACCCCCAATCCCATGTGCTTTAACTTTGCACATTAATCTCTTGTGTGGGACCTTGTCGAAAGCCTTCTGAAAGTCCAAATACACCACATCAACTGGTTCTCCCTTGTCCACTCTACTGGAAACATCCTCAAAGAATTCCAGAAGATTTGTCAAGCATGATTTCCCTTTCACAAATCCATGCTGACTTGGACCTATCATGTCACCTCTTTCCAAATGCGCTGCTATGACATCCTTAATAATTGATTCCATCATTTTACCCACTACCGATGTCAGGCTGACGGGTCTATAATTCCCTGTTTTCTCTCTCCCTCCTTTTTTAAACAGTGGGGTTACATTGGCTACCCTTCACTCGATAGGAACTTATCCAGAGTCTATGGAATGTTGGAAAATGACTGTCAATGCATCAGCTATTTCCAAGGCCACCTCCTTAAGTACTCTGGGAAGCAGACTATCAGGCCCTGGGGATTTAGCGGCTTTCAATCTCATCAATTTCCCCAACACAATTTCCCGACTTATAAGGATTTCCCTCAGTTCCTCCTTCTTACTAGACCCTCTGACCCCTTTTATATCCGGAAGGTTGTCTGTGTCCTCCTTAGTGAATACCGAACCAAAGTACTTGTTCAATTGGTCTGCTCTTTCTTTGTTCCCAGTTATGACTTCCCCTGATTCTGACTGCAGGGGACCTATGTTTGTCTTTACTAACCTTTTTCTCTTTACATATCTATGGAAGCTTTTGCAGTCCATTTTAATGTTCCCTGCAAGCTTCCTCTCGTACTCTATTTTCCCTGCCCTAATCAAACGCTTTGTCCTCCTCTGCTGAGTTCTAAATTTCTCCCAGTCCCCTGGTTCGCTGCTATTTCTGGCCAATTTGTATGCCACTTTCTTGGCTTTAATATTATCCCTGATTTCCCTTGATAGCCACGGTTGAGCCACCTTCCCTTTTTTATTTTTACGCCAGACAGGGATGTACAATTGTTGTAGTTCATCCATGCGGTCTCTAAATGTCTGCCATTGCCCATCCACTGTCAACCCCTTAAGCATCATTCGCCAATCTATCCGAGCCAATTCACGCCTCATACCTTCAAAGTTACCCTTCTTTAAGTTTTGGACCATGGTCTCTGAATTAACTGTTTCCTTCTCCATCCTAATGTAGAATTCCACCATATTATGGTCACTCTTCTCCAAGGGGCCTCGCACAACGAGATTACTAATTAATCCTCTCTCATTACACAACACCCAGTCTAAGATGGCCTCCCCCTCATTGGTTCCTCGACATATTGGTCTAGAAAATCATCCCTTATACACTCCAGGAAATCCTCCTCCACCGTATTGTTTCCAGTTTGGTTAGCCTAATCTATATGCATATTAAAGTCACCCATTATAACTGCTGCACCTTTATTGCATGCTCCCCATATTTCCTGTTTGATGCCCTCCCCAACATCACTACTACTGCTTGGAGGTCTGTACACAACTCCCACTAGCGTTTTCTGCCCTTTGGTATTCCGTAGCTCCACCCATACCAATTCCACATCATCCAAGCTAATGTCCTTCCTTATAATTGCATTAATTTCCTCTTTAACCAGCAATGCTACCCCACCTCCTTTTCCTTTCTGTCTATCCTTCCTGAATGTTGAATACCCCTGGATGTTGAGTTCCCAGCCTTGATCACCCTGGAGCCATGTCTCCGTAATCCCAATTATATCATATTCGTTAATAGCTGCATGCGCAGTTAATTCATCCACCTTATTTCGAATACTCCTCGCATTGAGGCACAGAGCCTTCAGGCTTGTCTTTTTAACACACTTCGTCCCTTTAGAATTTTGCTGTAATGTGGCCCTTTTTGATTTATGCCTTGGGTTTCTCTGCCCTCCATTTTACTTTGCTTCTTTTTCTCTTTTGCTTCTGCCCCCATTTTACTTTCCTCTGTCTCCCTGCATAGGTTCCCATCCCCCTGCCATATTAGTTTAACCCCTCCCCAACAGCGCTAGCAAACACTCCCCCTCGGACATTGGTTCCGGTCCTGCCCAGGTGCAGACCGTCCGATTTGTACTGGTCCCACCTCCCTCAGAACCGGTTCCAATGCCCCAGGAATTTGATTCCCTCCATCCTGCACCAATCCTCAAGCCACGTATTCATCTTAGCTATCCTGCTATTTCTAATCTGACTAGCACATGGCACTTGTAGCAATCCTGATATTACTGCCTTTGGGGTCCTGCTATTTAATTTAACTCCTAGCTCCCTTAATTCAGCTTGTAGGGACTCATGCCATTTTATACCTATATCGTTGGTACCTATATGCACCACGACAACTGGCTGTTCACCCTCCCCCTCCAAAATGTCCTGCAGCTGCTCCGAGACATCCTTGACCCTTGCACCAGGGAGGCAACGTAACATCCTGGAGTCTCAGTTGCGACCGCAGAAACGTCTATCTATTCCCCTTACAATAGAATCCCCGACCACTATAGCTTTCCCACTCTTT
Source organism: Pristiophorus japonicus (assembly GCF_044704955.1). Taxonomy (NCBI): domain Eukaryota; kingdom Metazoa; phylum Chordata; class Chondrichthyes; family Pristiophoridae; genus Pristiophorus; species Pristiophorus japonicus. The sequence goes on from NC_091977.1 coordinate 405,022,434, forward strand.
TTCCTGCCCTCCTGTGCAGCAGAGCCACCCATGCTGCCATGAACTTGGCTGCTACTGTCTTCCCCTGATGAGTCATCCCCCCCAACAGTACCCAAAACGGTGTATCTGTTTTGTGGGGGATGACCACAGGGGACCCCTGCACTACCTTCCTTCCACTACTCTTCCTGCTCGTCACCCATTCCCTTTCTGCCTTTGTAACCTATGCCTGTGGTGTGACCAACTCACTAAACGTGCTATTCATGATATCCTCAGCATCGCGGATGCTCCAGAGTGAATCCATGTGCAGCTCCAGTGCCGCAATGCAGTCCGTCAGGAGCTGCAGCAGGATACACTTCCTGCACATGTAGTCGTGGAGGACACTGGAAGCGTCCCTGAGTTCACACATAGCACAGGAGGAGCATGACACTTGTCTGAGCTCTCCCACCATGATTTAACCCTTAAATCTACAGGTGCCAACAGTGCTGTGGTATTAACCCCTTGTAGCTATTCTCCCGACATGAGCCTGGCCCGTGAGTAACTTCATGGTATTCAATTGTGTGAGACACCGCAGAACACATACTTATAAGATTTAATTATTTCATTCAATAGGTGATTACCAAAAAAGGGAGAGTCGGGATAAATGGGTCATTTTCCGGTTGGCAAACAGTGACTAGTGGGGTTAACTTATGAAGTTAAGTTGAGTAGGTGATCTTATCGAAACATGTAAGATAATGAATGAGGAGATCGACAAGGTAGATGCAGAGAGGATATTTCCACTCATAGGGGAAACTAAAACTAGGGGACATAGTCTCAGAATAAGGGGCCGCCCATTTAAAACTGAGATGAAATCTCCTCAGGGCTGCAGAGGAACTTGGAGTGGGAGGGGGAAGATCCAGTTGTCATGGTCCATGTGGGTATCAACAGCATAGATAGGACAAAGAAAGATGTTCTGCTCAGAGAGTATGAGCAGCTAGGGGCCAAATTAACAATCAGAATCACAAAGGTAATAATCTCTGGTTTACTACCTGAGCCAGGAACAAACTTGAATAGGGTAAATAAGATCAGAGAGTTAAACACGTGGCTCAAAGATAGTGTGGGAGAAATGGGTTTTGGTTCGTGGGACACTGGCACCAATACTGGGGTACGAGGGAGCCGTTCCATTCAGATGGGCTCCACTTAGACTGAGCTGGGACTAGGGTCCTGGCAAATCAAAAAATAAGGGCTGTAGAGAGGGCTTTAAACTAATTAGTGGGGTTTAACTGAGCGAAAATTAAAAAAGTCAAACAACAAGGAGAAGGCAATAGATAAGGGTAGCACTGGGGGAAATAAAAACCAGAGTGTACCCAGAAGGGACAGCGTATATAAACATAAAGGTGAATCAGAAAGTGGGGTCAAAGCAGGAAAAATGGTAAAAAAACAAGTTTAAAAGCTCTTTATCTGAATGCACGTAGCATTCGTAACAAAATAGATGAGTTCAAGATGCAAATAGATACAAATGGGTATGATCTGATAGCCATTACAGAGACGTGGTTGTAAGGTGACCAGGACTGGGAACTAAATATTCAGGGGTATTTGACAATTCAGAAGACAGACAGAAAGGAAAAGGAGGTGGGGTAGCTCTGTTAATAAAGGGTGGGATCAGGGAGTTAGTGAAAAACAATATTGACTCAGAGGATCAAGATGTTGAATCAGTTTGGGTGGAGATAAGGAATAATAAGGGGGAAAAGTCGCTGGTGGGCATAGTCTATAGGCCCCTTATCAGTAGCTACACTATTGGATGGAGTATAAATCAAGAAATAATGGAGGCTTGTAATAAAGGAATGACAATAATCATGGGCAATTTTAACCTTCATACTGATTGGAAGAAGCAAATTGGCCAGGGCAGCCTTGAGGAAGAGTTCATATAGTGTATCTGGGATAGTTTCCTTGAACAGTAGATAGAAACATAGAAACATAGAAAATACGTGCAGCAGTAGGCTATTCGGCCCTTCGAGCCTGCACCGCCATTCAATGAGTTCATGGCTGAACATGCAACTTCAGAACCCCATTCCTGCTTTCTCGCCATACCCCTTGATCCCCCGAGTAGTAAGGACTACATCTAACTCGTTTTTGAATATATTTAGTGAATTGGCCTCAACAACTTTCTGTGGTAGAGAATTCCACAGGTTCAACACTCTCTGGGTGAAGAAGTTTCTCTTCATCTCGGTCCCAAATGGCTTACCCCTTATCCTTAGACTGTGACCCCTGGTTCTGGACCTCCCCAACATTGGGAACATTCTTCCTGCATCTAACCTGTCTAAACCCGTCAGAATTTTAAACGTTTCTATGAGATCCCCTCGCATTCTTCTGAACTCCAGTGAATACAAGCCAAGTTGATCCAGTCTTTCTTGATAGGTCAGTCCCGCCATCCCGGGAATCAGTCTGGTGAACCTTCGCTGCACTCCCTCAATAGCAAGAATGTCCTTCCTCAAGTTAGGAGACCAAAACTGTACACAATACTCCAGGTGTGGCCTCACCAAGGCTCTGTATAATTGCAGTAACACCTCCCTGCCCCTGTACTCAAATCCCCTCACTATGAACGCCAACATGCCATTTGCTTTCTGAACTGCCTGCTGTACCTGCATGCCAACCTTCAATGACTGATGTACCATGACACCCAGGTCTCGTTGCACCTCCCCTTTTCCTAATCTGTCACCATTCAGATAATAGTCTGTCTCTCTGTTTTTACAATCAAAGTGGATAACCTCACATTTATCCACATTATACTTCATCTGCCATGCATTTGCCCACTCACCTAACCTATCCAAGTCAATCTGCAGCCTCGTAGTATTCTCCTCGCAGCTCACACTGCCACCCAACGTAATGTCATCCGCAAATTTGGAGATACTACATTTAATCCCCTCGTCTAAATCATTAATGTACAGTGTAAACAGCTGGGGCCCCAGCACAGAACCTTGCGGTAACGCACTAGTCACTGCCTGCCATTCCGAAAAGTACCCATTTACTCCTACTCTTTGCTTCCTGTCTGACAACCAGTTCTCAATCCACGTCAGCACACTACCCCCAATCCCATGTGCTTTAACTTTGCACATTAATCTCTTGTGTGGGACCTTGTCGAAAGCCTTCTGAAAGTCCAAATACACCACATCAACTGGTTCTCCCTTGTCCACTCTACTGGAAACATCCTCAAAGAATTCCAGAAGATTTGTCAAGCATGATTTCCCTTTCACAAATCCATGCTGACTTGGACCTATCATGTCACCTCTTTCCAAATGCGCTGCTATGACATCCTTAATAATTGATTCCATCATTTTACCCACTACCGATGTCAGGCTGACGGGTCTATAATTCCCTGTTTTCTCTCTCCCTCCTTTTTTAAACAGTGGGGTTACATTGGCTACCCTTCACTCGATAGGAACTTATCCAGAGTCTATGGAATGTTGGAAAATGACTGTCAATGCATCAGCTATTTCCAAGGCCACCTCCTTAAGTACTCTGGGAAGCAGACTATCAGGCCCTGGGGATTTAGCGGCTTTTAATCTCATCAATTTCCCCAACACAATTTCCCGACTTATAAGGATTTCCCTCAGTTCCTCCTTCTTACTAGACCCTCTTACCCCTTTTATATCCGGAAGGTTGTCTGTGTCCTCCTTAGTGAATACCGAACCAAAGTACTTGTTCAATTGGTCTGCTCGCTCTTTGTTCCCAGTTATGACTTCCCCTGATTCTGACTGCAGGGGACCTATGTTTGTCTTTACTAACCTTTTTCTCTTTACATATCTATGGAAGCTTTTGTTCCCTGCAAGCTTCCTCTCGTACTCTATTTTCCCTGCCCTAATCAAACGCTTTGTCCTCCTCTGCTGAGTTCTAAATTTCTCCCAGTCCCCTGGTTCGCTGCTATTTCTGGCCAATTTGTATGCCACTTTCTTGGCTTTAATATTATCCCTGATTTCCCTTGATAGCCACGGTTGAGCCACCTTCCCTTTTTTATTTTTACGCCAAACAGGGATGTACAATTGTTGTAGTTCATCCATGCGGTCTCTAAATGTCTGCCATTGCCCATCCACTGTCAACCCCTTAAGCATCATTCGCCAATCTATCCGAGTCAATTCACGCCTCATACCTTCAAGGTTACCCTTCTTTAAGTTCTGGACCATGGTCTCTGAATTAACTGTTTCCTTCTCCATCCTAATGTAGAATTCCACCATATTATGGTCACTCTTCTCCAAGGGGCCTCGCACAACGAGATTACTAATTAATCCTCTCTCATTACACAACACCCAGTCTAAGATGGCCTCCCCCTCATTGGTTCCTCGACATATTGGTCTAGAAAATCATCCCTTATACACTCCAGGAAATCCTCCTCCACCGTATTGTTTCCAGTTTGGTTAGCCCAATCTATATGCATATTAAAGTCACCCATGATAACTGCTGCACCTTTATTGCATGCTCCCCATATTTCCTGTTTGATGCCCTCCCCAACATCACTACTACTGCTTGGAGGTCTGTACACAACTCCCACTAGCGTTTTCTGCCCTTTGGTATTCCGTAGCTCCACCCATACCAATTCCACATCATCCAAGCTAATGTCCTTCCTTATAATTGCATTAATTTCCTCTTTAACCAGCAATGCCACCCACCTCCTTTTCCTTTCTGTCTATCTTTCCTAAATGTTGAATACCCTTGGATGTTGAGCTCCCAGCCTTGGTCACCCTGGAGCCATGTCTCCGTGATGCCAACCACATCGTATCCGTTAACTGCTATCTGCACAATTAATTCGTCCACCTTATTCCAAATAATCCTCGCATCGTGGCACAGAGCCTTCAGCTTTGCCTTTTTAATACACATTGACGCTTTAGAATTTTGCTGTAAAGTGGCCCTTTTTGTTTTTATGCCTTGGGTTTCTCTGCCCTCCACTTATACTCATCTCCTTTCTGTCTTTTGCTTCTGTCTCCATTTTGTTTCCCTCGGTCTCCCTGCATTGGTTCCCATCCCCCTGCCATATTAGTTTAACTCCTCCCCAACAGCACTCACAAACACTCCCCCTAGGACATTGTCCGGTTTGTACTGGTCCCACCTCCCCCAGAACCGGTTCCAATGCCCCAGGAATTTGAATCCCTCCCTGCTGCACCACTGCTCAAGCCACATATTCATCTGAGCTATCCTGCGATTCCTAATCTGACTAGCACGTGGCACTGGTAGCAATCCCGAGATTACTACTTTTGAGATCCTACTTTTTAATTTAGCTCCTAGCTCCTTAAATTCGTCTCGTAGGACCTCATCCTTTTTTTTTACCTGTATCGTTGGTATCAATGTGCACCATGACAACTGGCTGTTCACCCTCCCTTTTCAGAATGTCCTGCACCCGCTCCGAGACATCCTTGACCCTTGCACCAGGGAGGCAACATACCATCCTGGAGTCTCAGTTGCGACCGCAGAAAAGCCTATCTATTCCCCTTACAATTGAATCCCCTATCACTTTGCAGCAGAGCCAGCCACGGTGCCTTGAACTTGGCTGCTGCTGCCCTCCCCTGGTGTGTCATCCCCCCAACAGTACTCAAAGCGGTGTATCTGTTTTGCAGGGGGATGACCGCAGGGGACCCCTGCACTACCTTCCTTGCACTGCTCTTCCTGTTGGTCTTCCATTCCCTATCTGGCTGTGGACCCTTCACCTGCGGTAAAACCAACTCGCTACACGTGCTACTCTCGTCATTCTCAGCATCGTGGATGCTCCAGAGTGAATTCACCCTCAGCTCCAATTCCGCAACGCGGTCCGTCAGAAGCTGGAGGTGGATACACTTCCCACACACGTAGTCGTCAGAGACACCGGAAGTGTCCCTGAGTTCCCACATGGTACAGGAGGAGCATATCACGTGTCCGAGCTCTCCTGCCGTAACTTAACCTTAATTTGGCGACAACAATGTTAACAAGTTACTTACTGGTTAGGTACGCTGCGGACCCAACCATGGAGCAAGCTGTCTTAGATCTGGTACTGTGTAATGAGACAGGATTAATAAATTATCTTGTAGTAAAGGATCCTCTAGGATGAGTGACCATAACATGGTTTAATTTCAAATTCAGTTGGAGGGTGAGAAAGTTGGTTCTCAACCCAGTGTCCTAAGCTTAAATAAAGGAGACTACAAAGGCCTGAGGGCAGAGTTAGCTAAAGTGGACTGGGGAAATAGATTAAAGTATGGGATGGTTGATGAGCAGTGGCAGACATTTAAGAAGATATTCTATAACTTGCAACATAAATATATCATAATGAGAATGAAAGAGAAGGGATAACCATCTGTGGCTAATGAAGGAAATAAGGGAGAGTATCAAATTGAAAACAAGCGCATACAATGTGGCCAAGACTAGTGGAAGGCCAGATTATTGGGAAACTTTTAAAAGCCACAAAGAACGACCAAAAAATTGATAATGAGAGGAAAGATAGATTATGAGAATAAACTAGCATGAAATATAAAAACAGATAGTAAGAGTTTCTACAGGTACATAAAAAGGACAAGAGTGGCTAAAGTAAATGTTGGTCCCCTAGAGGACGAGACTGGGGAATTAATAATGGAGAACAGGGAAATGGCAGAGACGTTGAACAAATATTTTGTATTGGTAGAAGACACTAAAAACATCCCAATAGTTGATAATCAAGGGGCTATAGGTAGGGAGGAACTTAATACAATCACTATCACCAGTGAAGTAGTACTCGGTAAAATAATGGGACTAAAGGCGGACAAGTCTCCTAGGGTCTTAAAAGAGGGGGCTGCAGAGATAGTGGATGCATTGGTTGTAATCTACCAAAATTCCTGGATTCTGGGGCGGTCCAAGCGGATTGGAAAACCGCAAATGTAATGCCCCTATTTAAAAAAGGAGGCAGACAAAAAGCAGAAAACGAGTTCACTTACCATCTGTCATTGGGAAAATGCTGGAGTCCATCATTAAAGAAGCAGTAGCGGGACATTTGGAAAAGCATAATTCAACCAAGCAGAGTCAGCATGGTTTTATGAAGGAGAAATCATATTTGACAAATTTGCTGGAGTTCTTTGAGGATGCAATCAGCAGGGTGGATAAGGGGGAACAAGTAGATGTGGTGTATTTGGATTTCCAGAAGGCATTCAATAAGGTGCCACATAAAAGGTTACTGCACAATATAAAAGTTCACAGGATTGGGGGTAATATATTAGCATGGATAGAAAATTAGCTAACTAACAGAAAACAGAGAGTTGGGATAAATGAGTCATTTTACAGTTGGCAAACAGTGACTAATGGGGTGCTGCAGGGATCGGTGCTGGGTCCTCAACTATTTACAATCTATATTAATGACTTGGATGAAGGGATCGAGTGTAATGTAACCAAGTTTGCTGATTATACAAAGATGGTTGGGAAACCAAATTGTGAGGAGGACACAAAAAATCTGCAGAGGGAAATAGACAGGCTAAGTGAGTGGGTAAAAATCTGGCAGATGGCATATAATGTGGGAAAATGTAAGGTTATCCACTTTTGACAGAAAAAATAGAAAAGCAAATTACAATTTAAATGGAGAAAAATTGCAAAGTGTTGCAGTACAGAGGGACCTGGGGGTTCTTGTGCATGAAACACAAAACGTTAGTATGCAGGTACAGCAAGTAATCAGGAAGGCAAATGGAATGTTGGCCTTTATTTCAACAGGGATAGAGTATAAAAGCAGAGAAGTCCTGCTACAACTGTATAGGGTATTGGTAAGGCCACACCTAGAGTGCGACATACAGTTTTGGTCTCTATATTTAAGGAAGGATATACATAAATATGGAGGCAGTTCAGAAAAGGTTCACTAGGTTGATTCCGGAGATGAGGTGTTTCACTTCTGAAAATAGGTTGAGTAGGTTGGGCCTATACACATTGGAGTTCAGAAGAGAGGTGATCTTATCAAAACATGTAAGGTAATGAGGGGGCTCAACAAGGTGGATGCAGAAAGGATATTTCCATTCATGGGGGAAATTAAAACTAGGGGACAAAGGGCTAGATTTTACATTTTTGTGCAGATCGCCCAAAAATGGGCGTTATTTCCAGCATGGGCGGTAAAAATGGGTTTTTAGATCGCCGGCTTGTCATCCATTCTCAAAGCCCCTTGTCTCCATTTTTGAAATTGGGCGTTACCACGAGCGATACGAAATGGATGTTAGCATTAAATCGCTCTGACCTTCTGCCGTAAAGTGTCATCGTCTTTTGCAACGGCATGACAACGCTCGATTTCCGTGATTCAGGACTTCAAGGGTCATCATGGCATGCGCATAAGCGGAGGGAGAGAGAGAGGAAGCTGAGAGGGAGTGAAGGCGTGTGTGGGTGTGGTGTGGCTGTTTTTGGAGGAAGGAGGGAGAGTTTCGAGCTTTATTGCAAATTGGGGAAAAAAATTAGCTGTTACCAGCTAGATATTTGCCCGAATTTAGTGCCTATAGTGGAGGGAGAGGAGAAGGCGACACGGCACGCTGTGGAGGCTAACGCTGGCAAGAGCAGTGAGCTGGGCGAGGAGCACATTGGAGGGCGCAAAAAAGCGAGGAGATTCTCGGACGAGGCAAATGCCTCCCTCCTGCAGGAGGTCGAGTTATGCTGGGGTGTTTTGACACAGGGAGGACGTGGAAAGTCCACCCCAAAGGCCTACCAGAAGATATGGGACGAGATAGCAGAGGTGGTCTCGTCAGCGTCCAACAAGGTGCGTGAGGACAACCAATGCCGCAAGCGATGGAACGACCTTGTTGGATCCGCCAGAGTAAGTATTACATTTATTTACATGTACTTATATATTTATGTAATTTCGTTTGTAAGAGTCATGAGTGACTATAATCAGATGTGAGGTCTTTCACTTTTACCGGGAAAGTTGTACTCAAAGCCAGCGTTCATGGCGTACGTCTTTAGATAAATAATGATAATTATCATAACCAACAAATGTAATCATGATTATTATGTGTTGTATCAGCCTCTGTGACAGTACCTAGTAATGATATCATGCAATGATCTCATGCCATGTCGTCCTTTCACCTTTTACAGAGGAAGCTATCGACGATTAGGTCCGGGTGGGGGGCCACCAGTCATCAGCGACATCACTGACATCGAGGAGCGGGTGCTTACACTCATGGGGAAGCACACCTGGATGGCCATGCAAGCAGCTGCAGACCCTGAAGTGATGCCACGTGAGTAAAGTATACACCATTGGGTGATCTAAAGTCAATTGATGCCACACTCACTCACATCCGAACAATAATATGGTTCCTAAAATTGTCCCATAAATAATGCTGGCCTAATGAAAATCATTGCAATGCACAATGTGATGATGGTCATGAAATGTGATGTCTGTGATGATTTTGATAGCAGTGGTGCTTTTGTCAAGCATGTGCTGTGTGTAGCGCTGGACTCACCTTGTGACCCTAGCACCCCTTTCTCCTCTAATAACCTCATTTGTGTTTTGCAGCTCAGCCAGCTGCGTGGCCCCAGGCAAGACCACAGAGGTCAGAAGGTGGGGGCGCGGGGCCGGACTCGACGGATGATCCTACATTTTTGCTGAAGAGCTCCGATTCTCATCCATCAATCCACTGGGTCTGTTCTCTATGGATGAGAGCGCCGACTTTGAGGAACCTGCATCGCCAGGCTCCAGAAGGCATTCCACCCCAAGGCCATCTAGTGCTCCTCCGGCCATTCCCACCTCCACTCTGGAGGTACCGAACCCAAGCACCTCACCACAGGGCACCCCATTTGTCCCCAGGATAGCGTTTACCCTGCGGCGGTCTCAAGGACGTGGCAGGTCTGGTCCACGAGTGCCAGATGAGAGCGGAGAGATGGCTAAGCTATCCAGGAGAACTGTAGACATTGGTGACCAGATCCTCAATGCATTGGGGGGCATATTTAGACAGCTGGCCACCATCTCCGGCACCATGACTGAGTACGTTCCATGGATGGTGGAGGCCCTGGAGGCGACAGTCAGGAATACTGCTGGCACAGGCCTCCCAGTGGTCCCGGACCGTGGCAATCCACCCCTAATTTCCGCACCACCAGTGCCAACGACACATGTGAGGCAAGACCAAGATCTTGCTTCTGGATCCGAGAATGTTCCCACCTCGGCACCCCCCCACTCTCGTACACGTGCAACCATCGCCTCTGCCTTCGCCCCCGCCCCCCGAATGAAGCACCGCCTGAGGAGCTCTTCGGCCAGGCGTCATGGAGCAAGATGGGGAAGGGGCAGAGGTGGGGAGAAGAAGGGGAGGGGGGAAGGAAAGTGAAGTGCATGTCCGCAGGTGATGGCTGTGTTATGTCTCCATCTGGGTGTATGCAATTTGTTGTAATGTATGGGGGGGAGGGGGCCACCCTCCTGCTTTGCCTTTGTATTCTGTGTTGCTGGACATGTTGACCATTTGATTGACGTCAATGGTCGAAAAAGTGGGATGGGGGTAGGGTGTTTTTGCCCATGATACTTATGATTTCAGACCAATAGTCATATTAAATGTTTTTTATTGAACATAACCATGTTGCACATTGTCTCAGATAGTTGGACCGTTCCATACTGGTGATTCCTTAATTGTATTCACTGGAGTTCAGAAGAATGAGAGGGGACCTCATAGAAACATTTAAAATTTTGACGGGGTTAGACAGGTTAGATGCAGGAAGAATGTTCCCAATGTTGGGGAAGTCCAGAACCAGGCGACACAGTCTAAGGATAAGGGGTAAGCCATTTAGGACCGAGATGAGGAGGAACTTCTTCACCCAGAGAGTGGTGAACCTGTGGAATTCTCTACCACAGAAAGTTGTTGAGGCCAATTCACTAAATATATTCAAAAAGGAGTTAGATGAAGTCCTTACTACTAGGGGGATCAAGGGGTATGGCGAGAAAGCAGGAACGGGGTACTGAAGCTGCACGTTCAGCCATGAACTCATTGAATGGCGGTGCAGGCTAGAAGGGCCGAATGGCCTACTCCTGCACCTATTTTCTATGTTTCTATGTTTAACATGAAAGGGTTAAATAAAACTTAACTTGAATCAACTTAAACTTTAACTGGCACCAAGGTAATGCCCACCATTGATGTCTGAGTTGCACACACACAGCAGTGTGTCAGGTTTGTCAATTAAAGCAATGTTCTTTTGGGCAAATCGCTCATTTATGAGCTCCTGACGTAAGAGTCTTGCAACTATGTAGCTACCACGGGCCCTTTCCTGCGGTCTGGAGGGGGGGGCGCGTGGACATGGTTGCATAGCTAGCCTGATTGTCTGGCCCTAGGTCAGCATCCAGCCCCTCGTCCTCCTCTTCCTCTCTCTCCTGAGGTGGACCATCAGTCCCTTCTGGCAATTCTTGTCCCCTCCTGTTAGCCAGGTTGTGCAGCATGGAGCACAGGGCCACAAATTTAGCTACTTGCTCAGGGTTGTATGTTAGGTCCCCTCCTGGGTGCTCCAGGCATCTAAATCACTGCTTAAGCACAGTAATTGTTTTCTGGACCACGTTGCGTGTGTCTCTGTGGCTCTGGTTGTATCGCTTCTCGGCCTCGGTGTAAGTGTCACGCAGGGGGGGGTCATCAGCCAGGTGGCTAGGCCATATCGGTTGTCACCAAGCATCCAGCATTGTCCTTGTGGCTGACTCTTCAACATGTCAGAGACAGCGCTCTCATGCAGGAGGTGAGCCTCATCGAAGCTGCCAGGACATTTGGCATTCACTGCCATTATTATCTGGTTGTGGTCGACAACCAGTTGGATCTTCAGGGAGTGAAATCCTTTTCTGTTATGCAAAAGTTCTGGGTCTTAAGAAGATGCCCGCATGGCGATGTGAGTACACTTTATTGCTCCCTGCACCCTGGGAAACTTAGCAATGTGGTAAGTTCTGAGTCTGAGCCTCCGTGGTCATGGGGAAGCTGATAAAGTCCATCCTACGCGCGTACAGGGCCTCCGTGATCTGTCTAATGCAGCAATGTGTGGCATGCTGAGACAGAGGGAAAATCTCGACCGCGACGGTCCAAAAGGAACCGGACGCGAATGACAGTGCCGTGGTGACCTTGACCTCGACGGACAGTGATGACCTGAAGGTGCTGGCAGGCTGCAGATCTGCCCTGATGAGGTGGCATATTTCAGTGATCACCATTTTGTGGAATCGCAATCTCCGAAGGCAGGTGTTCTCGGACATGTCGAGGTAAGACCTCTTCTCCCTGTAAGTGCTGGGTGTGTATGGTCTGGATCTCCTCCTCATTCTGGCACGTCTTAGATTGGGCACATCGTGTGGTGCATTTGACATTGTGACATTTGCACTCTGCAGCATCTGCGTATTAACCGATTCAGGCTGAGAAATGGCTGGCCCCATTCCAATGAAAGTATAATAGCGATTGATCAGAAGCAATAATTTCCACACTAAAATACACCTACAGTAAAACCCATCGTCCACAGTCTGAAAAGATGTCTGTTCAGATGGTCACTTCACCTGAGAAGAACTCCAGAGTCAATCCAACTCCCTTGAAATTGAAGCAGCCTTTTCAATGAAGTGACCTACGATTTGAAAAATGGCGCCCACACTGCTGTGATTAGTTCAGAACAGTTCCACTTTTTCAGAGTGGTGTTTTGGGCGAGTGATATTGTGGGCGAGATGTGTGCGAGGTGGTGAAAGGGACGCTGGGCGATATACTGAGCGTTAGTTTCGGCAAATATGATCTTTACGACAAAAAAAAGTGGGCGGTCAGTATTATTGAATCTTTGCGTTAATTACGTGCCGAAAGTAATGCTGGACGATATTATGGCCGTTGGTTTCGTGCATTCTGATGATTCCGCCCAAAATAAGTAGATGGGCGGTATTATTTTTTCCCGGCGTTACGTACATGGTGAAAGTAACGCTCAGTGATAAGTAGCGGAAAAATGGGCATCAGTTTCCATTTTGTGGCTAAATTGGGCAATATCTGGGCATTGCACCTCATTTCAGCGGTAAAATGGACGTTAAGTGGGCGTTATGCATGAAAAAATAATGGAAAATCTAGCTCTTAGTCTCAGAATAAGGGGTCGCCCATTTAAAACTGAGATGAGGAGAAATTTCTTCTCTCAGAAGGTTATAAATCTATGGAACTCTCTGTCCCAGAGAACTGTGGCGGCTGGGTCTTTAAATATATTTAAGGCAGAGATGAACAGATTTTTGAGCAATAAGGGAGTAAAGGGTTATGAGGAACGGGCAGGGAGGTGGAACTGAGTCCATGATCACATCAGCCATGATCTTATTGAATGGTGGAGCAGGCTCGAGGGGCCGTATGGCCTACTCCTGCTCCTATTTCTTTTGTTCTTATGCTCTTAACAAAGAGTTACAGCTACAATGCACAACCAATTATGTGATAATTAATATTCATTGTTCCCAAGAACCAATTGTGTGCTTCAACTTGTGCTATCAATTACAACCCAATCAATTGTAAAGTTTGCTGTGTACAAGTGTAGCTGGAGACTTTGAATTAGTTGTTTCTTAGGCGTCGTTTGACAAGACATTACTATTTAGATTGATGTCACTTACATTCATTGTCTCCCTTAAACAAAGAAGCACAAAACAGCATGCACTTAATTAACAACATCATCATAGGCAGTTCCTCGGAATCGAGGAAGACTTGCTTCCACTCTAAAAATGAATCCTTAAGTGGCTGAACAGTCCAATACGAGAACCACAGTCCCTGTCACAGGTGGGACAGACAGTCGTTGAGGGAAAGGGTGGGTGGGACTGCTTTGCCGCACACTCTTTCTGCTGCCTGCGCTTGATTTCTGCATGCTCTCGGTGACGAGACTCGAGGTGCTCAGCGTCCTCCCGGATGAACTTCATCCACTGAGGGCGGTCTTTGACCAGGGACTCCTAGATGTCAGTGGGGATGTTGCACTTTATCAGGGAGGCTTTGAGGGTGTCCTTGTAACGTTTCCTCTGCCCACTTTTGGCTAGTTTGCCGTGAAGAAGTTCCGAGTAGAGCGTTTGCTTTGGGAGTCTTGTGTCTGGCATGCGAACTATGTGGCCTGCCCAGCGGAGCTGATCAAGTGTGGTCAGTGCTTTAATGCTGAAGATGTTGGCCTGGTCAAGGACCAGGCCCTCAAATCTGCCACCAAGCTCATGGTCTACAGGGCTGTAGCAAAATCCGCCCTCCTGTATGGTTCAGAGACATGGACCATGTACAGTAGACACCTCATGTCCCTGGAGAAATACCACCAACGATGTCTCCGCAAGATCCTGCAAATCCCCTGGGAGGACAGATGCACCGACTTAACGACAGAGACAAGATCATTAACCATCCAGAACTTGTTGGTTAGCTGCCCATGGAATGTTTTGCTGTGGTTTCCACACATTTTCCACCACTTGCCTCCAAGCTTGAGCAAAGTCTGCTCCCTAAAGTCGACCAATGCATTTATTACACCTGCTCACATTTAACAAAAGCACCCAAAAGTTGGAAAGTGCGAATAGATGCTCGGTCACTCAACCAGGAAACACCATGACTGGTTTGACGAGAGCGACAAGGAGATCCAGGAGCTAATAAACTGCAAGCGTAGAGCATTTCTGAACTTTAAGCAGCAACCCAATTCAGGAGCAGCAAAGCAGCTCTACAGACGGCTGAAGGCCGAGGTCCAACAAAAAACCCGCGATCTAAAGAATAGATGGTGGTTGGAGAAAGCACAGGAAATCCAGGAGCTGGCCGACAGCCGTGATGTGTAAGGATTCTTCACCGCAGTTAAGTTCACCTATGGCTCAAGCACTCAAGGCCCCATCCCACAGCTAGCCAAGAATGGGGAGACACTCATTAAGGACACCAAGGCAGTCAGGGCCCACTGGAAGGAACACTTCAAAGATCTCCTTAATCAAGACTCTGTCTTTGACACAAATGATCTCGACTCCATCCCGCAGCAAGCTACCCGCCACCATCTCAGCAAAACTCCAGCCCTGCACGAGGTAGAAAAGGCCATCCGTCAGCTCAAGAACAACAAGGTATCATGAGCGGATGGAATCTCCACTAAGGCACTAAAGTATGGCGGAGAGGCACTATTGGCATGAATGCATGAATCTCTCTTATCTGGAAGAAAGAGAGCATGCCAGGAGATCCCAGAGAAGCTGTAATCGTGACCATCTTCAAAAAAGGGGACAAGTCCGACTGCAGCAACTACAGAGGAATCCCTGCTGTCGGCCACTGAGCAAGTTATCGCTAGAAACCTCCTCAACCATCTTCTCCCTTTAGCCGAAGAGCTCCTCCCGCAGTCACAGTGCAGTTTCCGTCTTCTAAGGGGTACAACGGACATGATCTTCACCACGCGACAACTACAAGAAAAATGCAGGGAACAGCACCAACCCTTATACATGGCCTTCTTTGACCTCACAAACACCTCTGACACTGTCAACTGGGAGGGACTATGGAGCGTCCTCCTCCATTTCAGCTGCCTCCAAAAGTTTGTCACCATCCTCCGCCTGCTCCACGATGACATGCAAGCCATGATCCTGACCAACGAATCCACCACACACCCAATCCACGTCCGGACCAAGCTCAAGCAGGGCTGAGTCATCGCGCCAAAGCGCTTTTCGATCTTCCTCGCTGCAATGCTCCATTTCACTCTCAACAAGCTTCCCGCTGGAGTGGAACTAAACTATAGAACCAATGGGAAGCTATTCAACCTTCGTCACCTCCAGGCTAGACCCAGGGTCGTCCCATTCGCTGTCATCGAACTACAGTACGCAGACGACGCTTGCGTCTGCGCACATTCAGAGGCTGAACTCCAAGCCATCGTCAACATCTTCACCAAAGCATACAAAAGCATGGGCCTTACACTAAACATCCATAAGACAAAGGTCCTCCACCAACCCGCCACACAGCACTGCCCACCGGTCATCAAAATCCACGGGGCGGCCTTGGACAATGTGGACCATTTTCCATACCTCAGAACCTACTATCAGCAAGGGCAGACATCAAAGACAAGGTCCAACACTGCCTCCAGTGTGCCAGCGCAGCCTTCAGTCGCCTGAGGAAGAGAGTGTTTGAAGACCAGGACTGAAAATCTGGCACCAAGCTTATGGCCTACAGGGCAGTGGTGATACCCACCCTCCTATATGGCTCAGAGACATGGACCATGTACAATAAACACCTCAAAGCGCTGGAGAAGTACCACCAGCGCTGACTTTGCAAGATCCTGCAAATCCACTGGGAGGATAGACGCACCAACGTCAGTGTTCTCGATCAGGCCAACATCCCCAGCATCGACCAGCTCCGTTGGGCAGGCCACATCGTCCACATGCACGACACGAGACTCCCAAAGCAAGCGCTCTACTCAGAACTCCTACACGGCAAGCGATCCCCAGGTGGGCAGAGGAAATGTTTCAAGGACACCCGCAAAGCCTCCCTTGATAAACTGCAACATCCCCACAGGCACCTAAGTGGAGAAAGAGTATCTGGGCAGGAGCTGAGCACCTTGAGTCTCATCGCCGAGAGCATACAGAAACCAAGTGCAGACAGCGGAAGGAGCGTGCGGCAAACCAGATTCCCCACCCACCCTTTCCTTCAACCACTGTCTGTTCCACCTGTGACAGAGATTGTAATTTCCATATTGGGCTGTACAGTCACCTGAGAACTCACATTTAGAGTGGAAGCAAGTCTTCCTCAATTTCGAGGGACTGCCTATGATAATGTTTCTTAGGAGTCATTTGACAAGAGATTACTATTTAGATTGATGTCACTTACATTCATTGTCTCCCTTAAACAAAGAAGCACAAAGCAGCAGGCACTTAACAACAGAGACAAGATCATTAACCATCCAGAATTTTCTGGTTAGCTACCCATGGGACGTTTTGCTGTGGTTTCCACACATTTTCCACCACTTGCCTCCAAAGCTGAGCAAAGTCTGCTCCCTAAAGGCGACCAATGCATTTATTACATCTTCTCACATTTAACAAAAACACCCGAAAGTTGGAAAGCGCAACAAAAGAATTAATTACAGGCAACTTTTTTGTAGTCAGATGACAGTAAGATTGTCAGCTGCAGCCTTGGAGCAAATTATTTCTACCTTTCCCATTGGGAAATGGAACATAGTAGAGAGGCCGAGGAGAAGAAAATAACATTTAAAAAGTAGGTTAAGAAAATATCTATTCAAATCCAGTGACTGCTTAATTTAATGATAATTGTATTGGGTTGGATGTCAGTGGATGTAAATTCTAGTCTGAGTATGAAACTAATATACAAAGTAAAAGATGCACTGGCTCCATGTGAGCCCTGCTTTTTAAGAGAAAGCAGTTTGACACTTTTTTTAAAGTTCACATCTTGGAATACAAATCATCCAATTACATTTATTTTTATGTCATAGCCTAAAATACAGTACTTAAAGATAAAGATTAAATCTGATTTACTTTTAGGAATTCTGAGATGCAGTTAACCTTCATCTAACATCCAGGACCACTACAGTGGTATATATCAGGACAGGAAAGGAGTGAAATGAAACCCTGAGGTGCAGTCTCAGTGGAGGATCTGATTTAGCTCTGAGAATTTGTCTGTCAATTTCCCCTTGTGGACTCTGTGATATTTCTACACCAACTGTCAATTCCTTCTGGTTATGTACATTGTTGTTTTAAAGTAGTGATCCATCAGAGAAACCTAAAGAGCCACATATTGTATTACAAACGAAACCAGCAAATGTACCTCAATGAATGTACTAAGTGAATTTCCCGTATTTGCTACTTGATATAAAACCGTAGCACGAATTTCCATGTAATAAAATATTTATTTTGAGTATCAGTTTGAACAAGAATTGGATCGTTCGCAAAACTATTCTGCACATTAAATTTCTGCACATTAAAAATCGACCATAATCTAAGGAGGCCTCTTCAATGAATGTACTTGAAAAAAACCTATTCCGCTGTCCAATTCTGTACAGTGCTGTCGAATGTATGGGGAAGAAATTGATCCCCTAAAGTGTGCATTCCCAGATCCCCTAAAGTGTGCATTCCCATTAACAAACATTGGGCTTTATTTTCGCCACCATTGGACGCCGTTTTTTTGACGTCCGTTGATTTCTTTTGAGCAATCTTGATTTTGAAACTTTGCTCAAAGTTTGTATGCCGGCAGTTACTCAGTGCCAGATATTGTGGCGCAGGTCTGGTTGAAAACTGATATCCGTGCCGTTTTTGGCCCTTTTTGGCCATTTAACCGATTTACGGCAACACCGATTTTTTTCAGGACGGTGCACAGTACCAGATGGTCTTAAGTACCAATAGAAAAACACTACGTTAACTTAAGGAAATCGGTGCTCAGTATATCTGAGTTTTTGGAGCGAGGGAAGAAGACAATTTAAAATACAAATTCATGATGATTTTTGCAGAGGGAACTCGGAAAATAACTCAGAAAGTTAATTTTTCTCACAGAATGTTAGAAATTTAATTTTTTCCATATTATGTGAGTTGGCAAATTGCGACTTCACCTCACTACAGAATTTCTGCTCATGGGGCTCCAGGGACGGGTCCGAGGAATGCCGGCCGACCGGCGACAGGATCAGTCCCTCGGCCGGACACAAGCATAGTAGCTCACCGCTTGGATTCCACCCACTCCCCTCACCCCGGGCTCAGCTTGCAAAGAAGCCCTGGGGTGGGGGGTACAGGGGGGGTGGTGGGTGGAATACAAGCGCCGAGCTCATGTGTTTCTGTCTGGCCGAGGGAGCGATCCTGCCGACATACACTCCGAACTGTGCATCGGAGATGGCACAACACAGCAGCAAACATACACATTTCGGCAAAAGATCTTAGTGCCATAAATCACTATGTGTCACATCTCCATAGAGGCAGAGCTTAGTGTTGCACATGCGCACAGACCAGCGTGTGGTCCTAGGGCATCACCCAGTGTGTGCTGTGCTTCAATAAGTACTGTCTCACAATAACAATAACAAAATTAATAATAATAATTATGGGTGCAAATATTACTATGCCCATGTAGTAAGGTTGCTTTACATGCATGCCATGTAGAGGCGATGGATAATACGACGCCATCATCGCAGAAACCAGATCGCTCGGGGATTGATGGGGAGGAGGCCATACCCTGATCAAATCTACAGGGACAGGCACTCATACCTACACCTGAGTGAGGCAGACTGCATTTGTAGGCTGCGATTTAGAAAGAAGGTCATCACAGAGATCTGCCAGCTAATCAGGGCAGACATACAGCTAAGAAGTGGCAGGAGGACTGCCCTACCTGTGGAAGTGAAGGTCACTGCAGCACTTGCCTTCTATGCTTTTGGCTCATTTCAAGCAGGAACTGAGAATTCATGCTGCATCTCACAGCATGCCACACATTGCTGCATTCAACAGGTGACTGCTGCACTGTATGCCAAAAGGGACCAGTTCATCAATTTCCCTATGACCACGCAGGCAATGTGAGACAGGGCTGTGGGGTTCTCCAGAATTGCTGGCTTCCCAAAGGTACAGGGTGTGATCGACTGTACCCACATCGCCTTGAGAACACCTTTGGACGACTCTGAGGTTTATCGCAACAGGAAACGTTCCATTCCCTAAATGTGCAGCTTGTCTGCGACAATCCACATCGAATTCTGGCAATGGATGCCAAATACCCAGGTAGTATCCATGATGCTTTCATCCCAAAAGAGAACGTTATATCTACGATGTTTCAGGAGCTGCCAGAAGGGCACAGCTGGTTGCTTCGTGACAAAGGGTACAGGCTCGCCACCTGGCTTATGACCCCTCCCAATGCAATCCCCGCACTGAGCCAGAGCGTCGGTAGAGGTCAATTGGCATACTGAAGCAGTATTTCCGATGCCTGGACCACTCTGGAGGCTACCTGCAATACTGCAATACGCCCCTCACCACGTCAGTCAGTTCACTATCATGTGCTGCATGCTGCACAACTTGGCCAACATTGAAGATCCTCCTGAGGGGAGAAGGGGGCGGGGAAGAAGAGGATGAGGAGGCTGACAACAAGGAAGAGGAGGAGGAGGAGCAGCAGGAGGACGAGGAGGACCAGCAGCAGGAGGAGGAGGATGAACCCATGCCACCACCTCAATCCGCAGGACAACAGCGGAGGAGGTGGCCTCATGCACCTAACGCCATAGCTAGAGACTTGCGTCAGCGGCTAATCCATGATCGCTTTGCTGCTTGAAGGCTAAATGGCCCGACAGTGTTGACTCTTTGCATCTGTTAGTGTGAAAAAATAATGTACATGATAATGTACATAATGTTGTGTTGGTTTATGTTGCTTTAATTCAAAAAATAATGTGCAGGATTCTGCTTAAATTTAAAAAATAATTAGGTTTATTAAACATTTGTACAGTTTTACTTCACTTTAATTAAAAATGTTGCATCAAACTGTAAACTTTTCAATGAAGAAAACAACAAGTAGCAGCAACAAACAAACTCTAGCTGCAGCCATCTCTCCTCCCCCTTATTTAAAGACCTTAGCGCTGTGCGCCCCTCTTGCCCCTCTTGCCTCTACCCTGACCTGTGCCCGTTACCTCAGACTTCTGCTTCCTTACCCTGACCCCAAGGCTTTTTCTACTTTCTGCACAAAGACACATTTGTTGTTGGTGGGGTTGGACAGGGACAGACCTAGCAGACAGCATTGTGGAAGGCCTGGGTTCATCGTCAGACTCTTCTTCATCCTGTGGATCAACCGCGGCACACTACCTGAGGTTGGTCTGGGTATTGGAAAGTGAGTGTCAGCAGCTGATGCTGCCAATTGCTGTTGGGCAATGACAGCCTGGGTGTGCCCACTTATTGCAGCAGCTATCTCCGACTTTCCCTTCCAATCTGTCCCGACACTGCATCAGCTGCCTCCGACATTCCCTCCCTAATCTCCGACATTCTCTCCCTAATCTCAAACATTCCCTCTCTAATCTCCGACATCCCCTCCCTCATCTGTCCCGACACTGCTCCCATTCCTCCAGACAGTGCTGCTAATTCTACTGACAGTCCCGCTAATTCTACCCTCACTCCACCCATGGTGTCCCAGAGCGATCTCGTTAGCTCAATGCTGTCCCTACTTATTCCCATGAGCTGTCCTATGTCCCCTGCATCCTGCATTTCAGGTTGAGCTCTCCTTCCCACCCTCCTCTGCCGTCTCCCAGGTGTCGCTTGCTGCAACCCACTGGGACCTGCAGCCTCAGACTGTACACCATGAAATGTTGTGTCGGTTGTATCACTCAGCAAAGGGCTTGGTGTCATCAGGGGGTTCGCCGGCTCCAATTCCAATGTAACCATCTCATTATTGGGGTCTTCCTGCTGCCCTTCATTCTCCAGTTCATCCTCGTGCTGAAGTTAATGAAGAATATCTGGACTGACGGCTTCCTGATCATGCTCTGCTTCTACTTCTGCTTCAGCTTCTGTCTCTTCCTGATGCACAACATCTGCAAAACATAACAGAGCAGATGTTTGGTTAGCAGCAGGGGAGGGTCAGAGGGGACAGGGTGACATGAGTATGCGGGTCACACAGCGCAGGCTCTTTTCAAAGACCACGATGCCAACTCAGACTGTGCAATTTGCAGGGCTTACCCTCCCTCGGTAACCTGGGCCCAGCGTCCACATTGGTGGTTGATCTTCTCTTGCGATATTTAATCATATCAGCGATCCTCTGTTCCACGGCTGTTAGTTGCAGCCTACTTGGCGCACCTCCTCCAGTTTTTGACCTTTCTCGGTTGATCTGTGACACCTTCCTCTGCAAAGATGAAAATAGAACTTTTTAAAGAGAGGGTCCTTCTGCTATGATGGCCACACACACACACACACATTAGTCACATTTACAAATGTAATTGTAGTGCATAAATAAAAAATATTACTTACAGTAACTCTTTGGCCAAGGTCCTGCCATTTCTTTTTGATCTGTGTGCCGCTTCTCGGGGTCATGGCCACTGCATTAAATTCTTCTGCAACTTGGTCCCAAAGTTTCGCTAATAGAGAGGGTTTCAGTTTCTTTGTCCCATTCTTCCTTTGTTCTCAAGCACATCCCATCTCCTCTTAATGATGTCTATCAGGGACTCAATTTCTCCTGCTAGAAATCTCATGGCCCTTCCCCTTCCCTTGGATCCATCTTTTGCAGCTAAAATTTAAATGTCCAGATCCAGCTCCGCTCCCAATGTGTTCTCACAAGCTCTTGATCCAGACCAGGTCATTCACCATGGATGCGTGGACACGCCCATCACGTGGGAAAAGTTTTTTTTTCCGGAGCATGCTCACTGACTTTTCGCCACACACTTGAAGCTCCACCTCCAGATTTAACTTTGGGTACCCGCAGCGCCAAAATTTAATTTTACTTTGGCGAAAGTTGTATTTTTTTTTCGGCGTAATCGGGCACAAAAAAATCGGCCGTACATCCTCCTGGGTGCCAAAAATCGGCAAAGAGGAAAATAGAGCCCATTGACTGGTAATTCTGAACTCCAAGTTGTTGCAATGGAAATGTAGGTTTCACTTGATTTTGTTGTTTGATTGAATACTAGAATTCTGCATAATGTTCAATAAAGCTACAGCATAATTTTACATTGTGCTTGAAGTCAATGAAAAATAAAATCGGGCAGAATGTAAAACAGGCAGCCAATTCACCATCAATAAAAGCAGACATTCACCTCAAGGAATCTTATCTCCTCCTGGTATAAATAGAAGTTATGATTGTAATTGTAATTCTCAGAGTATTTTCTGTTTATAAATACATTTTAAACTTTCATAGCTGTTGATTTTGATTTTAATTCGGATAAAGAACTATATTGATTTTTGATTTACCTGGACACATTAGCTGTAATCCCTTGTATTAGCTATTAAAATACATCTCAGTTGGCTTGAAATCACTACCAGCAATATTAGCAGATGAACACTTCAGATGTTCATGTGACATTTCTCTTATCTATTATCTTAATGAAGGCTATATTCCACTTATTTTAAATGGATCTCTGCTTTGGGAATGGGAAAAATCACACTGTTACACTAAGGGGAAATCTTCTGAGGTTGGAATGAGTGCACATTATTGATTTATAGAGTAGGAAAGACGTTTTCTTTGCATCGCTCATCTTGTTAAACAACTGAAAATTAAGAAAATAAAGAAGATGACTGAAATGGCAAGAAAAAAAAAGAGTGTTTTGTTGGTGTTTACTGAAACATGGGAAAGGTCAAATAAATAACATTGACTTTGTGTGAAAATATCACAAACCCCTCCTCATATTACTCCAACTGAAAGCGGCATGTGATCTCCACTGCTCAATTAATCACACTAACTTCTCTTCCTCATTTCCTTCTTTAGATGTGCGGCCAGAAGACAACACAAGTCCCCAGCATCTGCCACTATCAACACTTCTCAGCACACTGTCACTCACCCTATCTTTACCAAGCACTAGCTGAGAGACATCCACTCCAGGAGAGTTGGAGGAGAGTTCACTAGATGGGCCAGAGCAGCTTGTAATGGCAAATGAGGAGGAAGCCAATGCCAGCTATAGAGTCAGGAGGTGTTGCCACTCAGCTAAAGAGACTTCGGATCTGCAGGTCACTGATCTAGCATTTTAATAAAATAATTCTGGCAGAGGATCGAGCCTTGGTGCTGACAACAGTGGTCATGTCAGAGAATGTGCTGATAATGATGGGTCAGGTGCAGAATTCCACCACCACCATGTGCATTACATAGGAGGATGGTTTAACAACACCGCAAGCCATTATGGAATGTGTGGCAGGTCTGGGGTCATCTGTAGCAAGGTGCGAACAGCAGTGTGTGATCTTCATAGATGCTCAGACTGCGACCATAGAGACCTGGGATATCACATTGGAGAGGGCTATCTCTTCTGGTTTTGACGTGCTTTGTGATCAGTTACAGATAACCAAGAGGCAGGGATTCACTGATATTATTGGTACTCTTATGCCTGTTTTTTCACAGTTTAGCGGCATGCAGAGCCAGTGCCTGGTACTAGTGGTATGACAGAAGTGTGCATGGATAATGATGCTGCCTCAGGAGAGAAGTACATGTATGCTGTCTTGCTAGTTCCTTCCAATGCCGAAAGAAAGGACATAGGGCCAGGCCAGCCCACCCATGTAGCAGGCCATAGGTGCAACCTGCAGCAGAATGTAGCTGTTGTGAGATGAGGGCCACTTCAGGCCTAAAAGGTTCCTTTTGGGAAACAGCAGCTTATGCACTCTTGCCACTCGGGTACAACTTTGACAGAAGCACAAGATTGAGTTTGAGTGCACAGATGACACACCTACACCAAGGGGAACAGGATGAACACACATACAGACACACACCACTATAGATATTATGGGGTCAGAAATCCATGGTGAATTTGGCGAGATAGAAGCATAGTACCAGTGCAACAACATTTTCAAGGTTAGCATTTTGGGTAGGAGCTATTTCCACCAGTTATACTCATTTTTCTTACCTCTTAAATTTCCAGTCCGGGTGGGAGGGACCATCACCCAAATCCTCATACGTTCACTGGCACGTATGTACAAATGACATACATGCTATAAGGCATCACAATTTTCATAATTTATGCCCGAATTTCTATTGGTATAACAAGGTTGGGCCTCTACTCATTGGAATTCAAAAGAATGAGAGGTGATCTTATCGAAACGTATAAGATTGTGAGGGGGCTTGACAAGGTGGATGCAGAAAGGATGTTTCCACCGATGGGGGGAGACTAAAACTAGGGGGCATAATCTTAGAATAAGGGGCTGTTCATTTAAAACTGAGATGAGGAGGAATTTCTTCTCTCAGAGGGTTGTAAATCTCTGGAATTTGCTGCCTCAGAGAGCTGTGGAGGCTGGGTCATTGAATAAATTTAAGACAGTTTATTAACCGATAAGGGATTATGGGGAGCGGAAAGGGAAGTGGACCTGAGTCCATGATCGGATCAGCCATGATCATATTAAATGGAGAACAGGCTCAAGGGGCCGTATGGCCTACTCCTGCTCCTATTTCTTATGTTCTTATGTAACACAGTGCCAGTTTCCACATGTACACTGATGACACCCAGCTCTACCTCACTACCACTTCTATCGACCCCTCCACGGTCTCTAACTTATCCGACGTCTTGTCCAACATCCAGTTCTGGATGAGCAGAAATGTTCTTCAATTGAATATTGGGAAGACCAAAGCCATTGGTTCTCTAGCCACTGATTCCATCCCTTTACCCAACTTTTGTTCAAGGCTGAACCAGACTGTTCGCAACCTTGGTGTCATATTTGACCCTGAAATGAGCTCTGACCACATATCCACAGCATAACTAAGACCACCTATTTCCACCTTCGTAACATCGCCCGTCTCCACTCTTGCCTCAGCTCATCTGCTGCTGAAGTCCTCATCAATGCCTCTGTTACCTCTAGACTGGACTATTCCAATGCACTCCTGGCTGGCCTCTCACATTCTACCCTATATAAACTACAGGTGATCCAAAACTCGGTTGCCCGTGTCCTAACTCGTACCAAGTCCCGCTCACCCCTGTGCTCGCTGACCTACATTGGCTTCCAGTTAAGCAACACCTTGAGGCCGTACCTTCTGTTGCCTAGGCCCCAAGCTCTGGAACTCCCTGCCTAAACCACTCCACCTCTCTACTCTTTCCTCATTCAAGACGTTCCTTAAAACATACCTCTTCGACCAAGCTTTTGGTCACCTGCACTAATTTCTACTTATGCGGCTCGGTGTCAAATTGTTTTATCTCATAATACTCCTACGAAGTGCCTTGGGATGGTTTCATTACGTTAAAGGTGCTATATAACTACAAGTTGTTGTTGTTGTTGGTATAGCTTACATGCAAATAGATTAGACATAGCCTTCTCGTGAGCTGACCCGCTCATTGGAACTGTTTCATTTAAGGTGCTTACCGCCTGGGAAACTTTTACCTATTTCTCAAGTCTGCCTACATCATTTTCCGCTTTGGGGAGCTACTGAGCTGGACTTTGAACTGCTCAAGTGATGGACCCTCTGGTCTCCAGCACATTTCTAACCCTCCACTCGCAAGGGAAACTATTGAGCAGCATGTTTTTCTTGTTTGTGCAGAAATGTCTTGTTGAATGACTGGGGAAGTAAAACAGGCAGCAGAGGCTCGACCGCCGGTTATACCTTTCCATTGAAATTAATGGAAATGATCATCGGGATGGTAGATCAAGAGCGGCCGCTCGTTTAGATCCCATCAATGTTGAAAGTTCCACCCATGATTTTTTTTCCCCCAATGGAACTGTATGCACGTTTGTTTGGCTGTATTTTGAATCTAAAGTACAATCATGTCTTCATTTGTTATCCAAACAGGTCACCTTCCAGCGAGAATGATAGCAATCAAGAAAAAGTATGTGCCTAGCTCAGGTACATTGCAGTTAATTGCACTGCCCAGCTAAGATCGGACAACTCACACACAACGGAGATTGAATTGGGTGTCTTGAACAATAAACCTTTATTTTCCTCAGCTTTTGAGACTAATATTTCTCACAGTACATGACTCTGTGAGAAAACAAGATGGCTGGTAACTATGACTTCTTTTTATCTCTATTTCAATTTGAATAAATAAAATCTGACACATCTTACATAATATTACTAGATGCAGCATCAGCTTGGCAAAACCAAAAAAGAGGTACTGTCTAAAGAAAATGCTCATTACTTTGATGCGTCCCTGCTGAGATGTAGTGTGACTGTATGATAAATTAGTCATTATTGCAAAGGTCATGTCTCACCCTGGAGTGATCCAGAGACGGGTGTGTTTCAGTACTTACAGCTGTCCTCTTCCTCAGTGAAAACGCTGATCACATAGCAGGCATAGACAAAACCAATGAGCTGTGAGGAGAAGAGACAAAGAGAATTCAAGGTTATATACTATTTGAAGTAGTTTTCACTGTATTTATCCTATATTCCTTGGATTAGAACTAACTAGTCCCTCCATTCTTATTATTTAAGGTTGAGTTTATTTAAGAATGTGTTGGTGCTTTCAAAGATGACTTTTTTACATTTTTCCCCTTTTTAATTCTAGCTGTTGTCAATTCAGGATAGTTTAATGCCAGCAATGCCACTCTAAACTACACTTTTCTTAGGCCACTTTGAAATATTCATCTAATATATCTGAAAGGAATTGGAAGCCACGTTCGTGAGATGAAAGTATCGCGTTTTAGTAAAATATGCTACCTAGTCCTCGGGAATGGTTTTAATGAAACACAAAGTAATATTTTCTGTCACAGGCATAAGTAAAAAAGCAACCAAACAATTGCCCAAAAATCATAATTCAGGTGCCTAGAAATCACACAACAGTCAATAGCTACTTGTTGCGAAGAACTATATCATTAGATAGGTCCTTACAAAGACTCCTGGAGCCAATTTTCATCTTCCTATTGCCCCGATTTGGGGTCCTGGTTGGGAAATATGGAAGAAATCAATTCTGCTGGATTCCCGCTGGTTCAAGGTCTTTCTGCATCTTCTCATTGGGCCTGGAGTGGGTATCTGAAGATCCTGCCTGAAGTAAGCGGAAGCTTCATTACTATGCTCAAGGGGGCGGGGAAGGGAACCATGCCATCTTCTGGCCCATGAGCATGCAGGACATCGAGTCTCCAACACATCTAGCGAAATCTGGCAGAAACAAGGCTTTGGCTGGACCTGTAAAAAGTCCATGCACTTTAAAGTTAAGCGCATTAGGCCTTTTATAGGTTATGAGCCTTTGTGCTAGTTACTCTTATTTAATTATTTTTCCCCAATCTGCCTTTAATGTCATCAGAATGTGTGCCACCAGCAATTCTTTGTGTTAAGAGGGAAAGAGGATCGGGAAGGATACATGGCAGATTGGGCTTCCAGTGAGGTGCTCTGGACGCTCCTGCCAACATCCACACGCCAACATCTCTCTTTGACCGATGTTGTTGATAGAGGTTCCTCTCCTCTATGACGACTGTGACAGCAAATCCCAGTAACACCACAATGAGATATGAATGTCTGTTAATCCTTATGCTGGAAGTTTTTTCATAAGTATTCCAACCACAACATGCATGCTTTATATGGTGTTGCACCAAAGAAGGCATGTCAGCACTGCCTGCTTGGCCACACTTACCAAGGTGCCACCAACAACCTGGAAAACCTACTTGGGAATAACTGTGGTAACTTGCCTCCTTGGGGTCAGGATCAGTAGAGGGGAAGATACCAACTACTGCCATCTGCTGCAAGGACATCAGTGGCTAACTTGCAACATAGAGTAACAGTCAGTTTGAGCCTGAAAATTGGTTAACTGACAGGAAGCAGAGTGTAGGAATAAACGGGTCTTTTTCGGGGTGGCGGGCAGTGACTAGTGGGGTATCACAGACATCAATGCTTGGGCCCCAGCTATTCACAATATATATATAAATGATTTGGATGAGGGAACTAAATATAATATTTCCAAGTTTGCTGACGACACAAAACTAGGTGGGATTGTGAATTTTGAGGAGGATGCAAAGACGCTGCAAGGCGATTTAGATAGGTTGAGTGAATGGGCAAACACATGGCAGATGCAGTATAACATGGATAAATGTGAAGTTATCCACTTTGGTAGGAAAAACATAAGGACAAAGTATTATTTAAATGGTGATGGCTTGGGAAGTGTTGATGTACAGAGGGACCTGGGTGGCCTTGTACACCAGTCATTGAAAACAAACATGCAGGTGCAGCAAGCAGTTAGGAAGGCAAATGGTATGCTGGCTTTCATTGCAAGAGGATTTGAGTACAGGAACAAGGATGTCTTACTACAGT
This sequence comes from Pristiophorus japonicus, assembly GCF_044704955.1. Taxonomy (NCBI): domain Eukaryota; kingdom Metazoa; phylum Chordata; class Chondrichthyes; family Pristiophoridae; genus Pristiophorus; species Pristiophorus japonicus. The sequence continues at coordinate 405,051,065 of NC_091977.1, forward strand.
TATACAGGGCCTTGGTGATACCGCACCTGGAGTATTGTGTGCAGTTTTGATCTCCTTACCTAAGAAAGGATATACTTGCCTTAGAGGGAATGCAGCGAAGGTTCACCAGATTGATTCCTGGGATGGCAGGACTGTTATATGAGGGGAGATTGAGTTGACTAGGCTTGTATTCACTAGAGTTTAGAAGAATGAGAGGGGATCTCATTGAAACATATAAAATTCTGACTGGGTTGGATAGATTGAATGCAAGGAGGATGTTTCCCCTGGCTGGAAAGTCTAGAACAAGGGGTCACAGTCTCAGGATACAGGGTAGGAAATTTAGGACCAAGATGAGGAGAATTTTTTTCCACTCAGAGGGTGGTGAACCTGTGGAATTCTCTACCACAGAAGGCTGTGGAGGCCAAGTCACTGAATATATTTAAGAGGGAGATAGATAGATTTCTAGAAACAAAAGGCATCAAGGGATATGGGGAAAAAGCAGGAATATGGTGTTGAGATAGAAGATCAGCCATGATCATATTGAATGGCGGTGCAGACTCGAAGGGCCGAATGGACTAGTGAAACTAATCTGCACCTTCTTGCAGGCATGTCGCAGTGCTGACCTATGGAATGATGCTGTAGGGTAGCACAGAAGAAATACCTTGTCATAAGCATCACATACAATATCACCTTGACTTAAGCAGTCATCAAAGAGGAGGCCAAGTGTTGGGCTGCATTATCACTTTTCTGCACACTCATGTCTGCACCTATCCCTTTATCCTGACCTACTAATCCTTAATCATATGCCCCTTCAGCCTTGGCCAAGGTTGTTGATGGGCTAATATGCTTTTTAAAGCTCTTCAGTAGCTTTCTAAATTCCCCTACCCCACTTTACGACACTCGCCTTTACATTCGACTGGCACATAATTTTTCTCTCCTATCAGTGGTGTCATTGCTAAACTCTACTAAATTTGCACTTGAAGTTGTGAATAATTTTGCAATTGAGGATACAACAGAAGATTGAGTGCTATTCGCACTTGGGATTCAAGGGGAATTAAAGCAATGCAATTCAAATTAGAACTGTTTTACATCTAAAGATGAAAATCACCCCCTTTATTTTATTATTGACTCCATGTTGAACCAGTTATGTTTAAACAAAGACTGTGAAGTTCTTTTTACAGCCGACAGCGCAGACCTTTTGTAGAAATAAAACCCAGACATTTTCTGTGCAAATATTCTTTTAGTTTTATTTAGTATAGGCCAAAATTGTTTCTAAAATCAAAACAAGAATTATCAGTAAACATATCGGCTGGGAATTTCCTTGGAGATTCTCCCATTCAGCACCCAATATTTCAACAGTTGATTGGGTGAGCCCCCAAAGAACTTTCATTTATGTGGCAGAAACAAAGTTAATACAGTCGATTGGAAGAATCCCCAAGGAAATTCCCAACGAGAACCACATAATTGTAATCGAGGCTGTATTGAATTATTGACCCTTGAAAATCTCAATAGTTCGTAAGCAAATACACATTCATTATGCTAGCAACCAAAAGATATGGCAAGAAATCACTGGTTGACTTTGGATCTAGGCAAAGGTGAGTGAGATAGGTAGCCTAATTGAGTAAATGGCACATCAATGGGAACTGGCTAATTGTCCTACAGACACTCATCATTATAGGTGTCCCTCGTATCAAGGCTGCTGGACGATGTCTGTCAACCTAGCAGCTCCTGTTTAATATTGGTAAGAGGGAGATACTGATCCTTCTTTGATGTTAGTCATGGGGACATACAATAAGTAATATCTGGAAATCAACAATGTTTAAACAGGAAGTATACCAAACTCTCTCTGAACATCAGCATTTAGTATATTCTCAACATTTAAAAAAATATTCTGTTCTTTCTACTTGGAAGTATGGGTTTCCCAAACATCCCGCAGTTTAAATTTTTTTTTCCACTTTTCACGCCCCACAACCAGCCTGATTGACAGCTTGGCTGCCTGTTGGGTGGGAAAGCCTGCAGCAGAAGGTCACACCAGAGGAATAGGTAGGTCTAATAGGGGGGGGGGTCGCGGGGGCGGAGAGAAATTGTGGGAGAGTAGAGCCTGGTCAGGTGGGTAAAGCGTGGATGTGAAAGGTTAAAGCGTAGTTGGGGGCAAGATGGTGGTCGTGGTTGGACAGAGCGTGGTCACGGGGTCTGAGGTGATAGTAATAGAGGGCAAGATCCAGGGGGTGGGGAGAAGATTGGGGGAGGTGGGGAGGGGAGGAGATCGAGGGGTTGGAGACCATGGAGGTAGAGGGTCAGACAGATCACCAGAGACTGAGGGGTTTACAGCTTAGATTGTTGGGCTGGAAGGAAACACTCCTGCTTCTCCTAGCCCGTAAGCAGTGCTATAAAGACACTTACCTTATGGACATGTTTATTTGCACTGTAAAAATGGCCACCCCTTGTCTCTGATTGGTCCCCTTGGAGGATAAGCCACACCTTGAGGTTTCTCTTGAATGTCTAACGTTAACAGCCCAGCCCAAGTTCTCATGGATTTCACAAATTGTAACTCGATCCACTTTGACTTCCAGAAGCCACAGAGGGTAGATCTCCCCAGATGCCACCAAGTGCCAGCTGAAGTTCCTTACCCCAGTGCAAGTGCTGCTTCCCCCAGCCTAAGTCCCTTACCCCAGCGCAAGTGCAGGACCTTACCCACCCCCCCTCCCACGCAGCCCCCCCTTCCCCCACACCCAGCCATAGATGGGGCATTGTGTGTGGATTGTTAACAAGTTTATTGGGTATGAAGTGTCAGTGTCGTGATTTTTGGATTTCATCCACCACAACTATGTCGGGTGTGGGTGTAAAGGGGGTTGGAAGAACGGGACTTGTCTTCCCCGAGTTCCCTCTTTCCCCCCACATACCCCGTCTTTCTCTCCCCCCCCCCCAAAATCAGGTGCTCTCTCTCCCTCCGACTCTCAAACAGGCTCCCTCTTTCCCCCACCCCCCCAACCAGGCTCTCTCCCCCCTCCCCCCAAACCATGCTCTCTCTCTCCCCAACCAGGCTCTCTCTCTGTCTCTCCAACCAGGATCTCTCTCTCTCTGCCCAACCAGGCTCTCTCTCCCCCTCACCACCCCCCAAACAGGCTCCCTCTCTCCCCTCCCCCCCAAAAAACCATTGCTCTCTCTCCCCAACCAGGCTCTCTCTCTCTAACCCCCCCCCCCAAACCGGGCTCTCTCTCTCCCCAACCCCCCCACCCCATCTCTCTCTCTCTCTCTCCCCCCCACCCCATCTCGCTCTCTCTTCGTCCCCCCACCCCGTCTCTCTCTCTCTCTACCTCCCCCCCATCCACCCAAACCTCTCTCTCTCTCTCTCTCCTCCCCTAACCAGGCACTCTCTTTCCCCTCCCCCCCCCAACCAGGCACTCTCCACTCCCCAACAACTAGACTCTCTCTCACTGCCCCCCCTCCCTACCCCATCCCTGTTACTCGCCGGCTCTCTCTTCCCGCCTCTCTCCCCCAGCTCAGGGCTCAGTGGCCCAGTGGAGAGCTCGGGGTCACTCGGGTCGGGGCGCTCAGCACTCTGGGCCGCTCGGGTCAGAGCCGCTCGGGTCAGGGCCGCTAAATCACCAGGGAAATAGGAGCTCCAGAAACAGGGGAATGATGTCCAGAAACAGGGGAATTATCTCCAGGCTCGGAGCTGCTCGGTCGGGGGTTCAGCAGGCAACGTGGTCAGAATGATTCAGATTCAGTGCTGTACTTCTGGTCCAACACTTCCGGTTCGGGCAGGAGGATCGGGGACAGGGACTCCACACCAAAAGCACAGTACAAATAGTTACTTCAAAGGCACTTACCTTATCGTCTGAGAAATCTGGCCTACATTGGTTAAAAATAGAAAGCTTGTTAAAATGGAGGCATGCAGTCACCTTAAAAGCTTTCAATGATCAACCCACTTCCTAAGAGCGCATTGGTTGTCTGCCCCATCCCACTTCCATTAAAGCTGGAAGTGGGTGGATTTCAGGCAGATTGGGTTCAAGTTTGAAATTTTCTTTATTTTAACTTTTCACCCTGACCAAATCCACCCCATACCAACAGTGGGTGCAATTAAAATTACCCCCACTGTTGTATGAGATGCGCGGCCCATGCTGGAAGCTACTAAATTTCTAGGATTTAGCTTGTGTGTGAATGACAGATAACATAATAATAAAGTCAGCGCTTTAAAGGGAAAGTAAAAGCATGTGGTTAACCCTTTTATTGCATTGCAGGTCTCTGCAGCTCACCAGTCTGATGTAAATGTGACCCAAGGCCCAATATGGGGTGGGCCTCAGGCCTACCCATTCCCTGCACCGAGTTTGTGCCGGCCTGCTGGTGTGAACTGATTTATAGGCCTGTCTCTTCCCCCACAGGTCTTTGTGTTTATCAGAAATCTCAGCAATTATATCTTGGATCTAACATACAATGCATTTATTCAGGCTAGTCAGTGAGCAATTTGTAGCATGGTGGATATTGTCCCATGCAAGATTCTGCTATACTGGTTTAAGGGTTCTTGGTTGACATCCTGGCATTAATCGATTGAAGATATTCTGGATGATAATGACAATATCTAGCTAGGATGAATTTAATGACACATTAAGTATATACTGTTAGCCAGTTATTCAGTGTATGGTACTTGTGCACATTTCCTAATTTATGTGGACAATTTAATACAGCTTTATTCTGGGGTTGCGCTATATAGAGACTATGACGAGTCTATTGGAGGACCATAACTGTTCTGTATTACAGCAGTGTATCAGGACCATTTATTAAAGTGTTGCTCAAATATAAAGAATTTCTTACTCTGAGTTCATGAAAGACAAACCCATATATAATTGACACTGTGATAATTGCTCTCTACATCTGTGATTTGCCTGAAGCCTACATTTTATTTTAAATTAAAATGTGTCATTGGTCGGGAACCAAGGGTCTAATGAGGGTAAGGAACTTAACGTAATTATTATAAGTAGAGAAAAAGTACTAGAGAAAGTAATGAGACTGAAAACCAACAAATTCCCTGGACCTGACAGCCTAATCCTAAGGTTCTAAAAGAGGTGGCTGCAGAGATAGTGAATGCATTGGTTTTGATCTTCCAAAATTACCTAGCTTCTAGAACGGTCCCAGCAAACTGAAGGGTTGCAAATGTAACACCGTTAATCAAGAAAGGAGGGAGAGAGAAAACAGGGTACTACAGGCCAGTTAGCCTGACATCAGTAATAGGAAAATTGCTAGAATTTATTATTAGGGTCATGGTACCAGAGCACTTAGAAAATCATAATACGATCGGGCAGAATCAACACAGATTAATGAAAGGAAAATCATGTTTGACAAATCTTTTGACATTGTAACTAGCAGGGTAGATAAGGAGGAACCAGCAGAGAAGTGGAGTTGAGGCCAGGATCAGAAGAGCCACGATCTTATTGAATGGCGGAGCAGGCTCGAGGGGCCAAATGGCCTACTTCTGCTCCTATTTCTTATGTTCTTAGGTACTTATATTCAAGACTGAGCTGGATGGATTTTTGTAGTCTAAGGGAATCAAAGCATATGGAGATCGGGTAGGAAAGTGGAGTTGAGGACGATGATCAGCCATGATCTTACTGAACGGCAGAGCAGGCTCGAGGGGTCATATAGCATATTACTGCTCCAAATTCTTATGTTCTTGTGGATTGCTTTTTCGTAAGATATTTTCATTATATTCTACTTTACTTCTAAAGAGCCACGAAAGTTGTAAAATCCTGAAACCAAAATTCCCCAGTGTTACATAGCTGTGCTGGGATGTCCACCTGCCGATCCTCAGCTCAGCTCATTTACATATTCATTGGTGTTGGCTGAGCTCAACTGCTGTGTAACACAGGAGTATTGTGCTGGGAGTTTGGAAATTGACAGTACTAGTAGCCCTCAAAAAGCCAAAAGTGGATGAAGATATGCAGCAGCAGGCTGAGGGAGCTGCAGTTAAATATTACATGCTTTGAGAGATTGCGTAGAGTAGCTACAATAGATGGCTCATGTGAGATTTAGTGGCACTATTAAAGAATGTTCACAAGTCAAGGAATGGTCAGAGGCACCCAAAGAAGGGAGCACAGCCTTCAAAGAAGGCACAGAAGAGGAGCCCAAAATTTTATGAGGCCAAATTTTCCTGGATGAAATGCTGCAAAGTAGAGAAAGACCACTGGATGGCCATGGCAGGAAGCTCACAATAGTGTCTGGCATGCCAGGTCGAGTACTGAGTACCATCTCTCTCAACCCTCAGAAACTGCAGAGGAGTGCCAGAAAAAGTTCAATGACCTGACGAGACAAAACAAGGTGACACACTAGTTGCTTTCTATTTTGCTTCCTTGGGAACTATGGCATCACCATACTGTTAATAGTTCGTCACCTCCAAGGTCCACCCTAAGTCACACACCATCCTGACCTGGAGATATACTGCCATTCCTTCATCATCACCGGGTCAAAATCCTGGAGCACCTTCACCACACGGACTGCAGTGGTCCAAGGAGAACACCCATGGCAACCTTTGTAAGGGCATCTAGGGTTGGGCAATAAATGTCGGCCTTCCCAGTGACACCCACATCGGAGAATTGTTATTTTTTTAAAACAGGTAACCCTTTACACGACACTGTGGTTAAGGAGGCCACCAAATCAGGCACCGATATTTACTGGGGCAGGTTTTGTGAGCTGTGAATGGGGGAGGAGCTTAGGTTAGGATGCACGATGTGCATTCTTAACGTCACAGCATGCATCTTGTTTCTCCTGCAGATTCCCCGCCAGGAAGCCAGCCTCATTGACTGGCTAGGTTCCCTGTTGGGCACGGAATGCTCCGGAGGAGGCTGCAAGCCAGGAACCAGTAGGGAGCCTGCAGTTGGGTTAGTGCTGGCCTGGGCAGGGGGAGGGGAGGTATGGATCTTGGGGGATGGTGGTCGCTGATCCTGGGGGAGGTGATCTCCAATCCCTTGGAGGAGGATCCAATCTTCGATCCTGGGGTGGGGGGGGAATCCGATGATGGGCAGGGAAGAAGGGAAGCTTGGTGGGTAGGCGGGGGGAACACTCCTGCTCCTCCTGGCCCACAAGCAGTGCTGTAAAGGCACTTACCTTTTCCACGAAGCAGTCCTTGCCTCCCTTTAGCTGTCAGGTTTCCCGAGGCCCATCCCAAACACATCCATGTTTGGAGGTTAAAATTCCCCCTCGGGTTCTCACAGTATGTGTTATCATCTTTAACAATAGGAGTTACTCATATGCAAAATCTGTAAAGCCCTTCCTCCATTTTAACAAGATACCATACGGGAGTAAACCCACAATTGATATCTTTTACTGAAAGCATGTCATCTTATCACAGGGGAAATATGCACACAATGCCTGTGAAAGGCTAGGCACTGGAGAACTGCCAGCGATTCCTGCCTGTCATATTGGGACTTACCAGGTTGGTTAGCGCCTGAAAAACAGGCCCTACATGACTCAATTTATAGACCATCATCTTTGTTAAAATAGTAGGGCTAGAAATTCATGTACTTCCACTCCATAGCACCATGAACTGGTGAAAAAATGGTGGGCGACACTCTTTTGCCAGCTGGTGGCAGGTCCCGCAGCGGCTGCCATTTTCCTCCTTACCTTCGTGCTGCCGGTAATTGGCAACGCCTTGGAAAGAAAATGGTTACAGAGTGACGTCAATCGGCATTAAACACCGACTTAACGTACCACTCCGAACTTCAACCCGAGTGCTGAATTCAGCGTTGGATCCTAAACACACCAGGCTGACAGTGGTGATGTCAGCACTTCTTAAAGGGACATTTTCCAGGTAAGTTTGGATTTAAGCTTTTGGACTGTTTTTCTTGTTGATTTTATTGAAGTAGTGGCTTGTTGAAATAGATGTTAAGAAGTTTTTTTAAGTGTGTAGGGAGGGCTTCTGGACACTTGCAAAGTCTCGGATGGTAAAGGAAGGCCTCTAAGAAGACAGAAAATTCTGCAAATACTCAGCAGGTCAGGCAACATCCATGGAGAGAGAAACAGAGTTCATATCTCAGGTCACGATGCTGAGTACTTCCAGCATTTTTTGCTGTAATGTCATATTTACAGCATCCGCTCACAGTGGGAAAAGGAAGACACAGAAGAGGAAGAAGCTGAAGAGGAGGAAGCAGAAGGAAGGATGCAACCCAGACAGCCCCTTTCTGGCCGGGATATCCGCTTGCAGTACCAGTGAACACAACCCCAATTCCCCTTTCAACATTTGTCCCACACCTTACCTTCCCTCTGTTATTGACAATCACAGCATCCTATTGGCCACATGCTGAAATAAAAGCCACCACAAAGTAAATCTTCCAATTCAACTTTATACATCTATCCATCCAATATGACATCAAGAAATCACCCTTATGCCTTCCCTTAGTGACTGTGTTGTGTGTGCCTTTCCCTATCCTACTGATGTCACACAGTACAACTCCAGTGGCTGCAGCATGGCTGGTGGAAGGCAGCTGACTTTCAGTGGGGGACACTGCAAATGGCTTTGCTAATTGATCTTGAGGAGCTGATAGCTGGGAGTGTCAAATCAAGTGACGGTGTTTCTTCTTCTACTTCTTCACTCTCCTCCTCCTCTTCTTGGCCAGGCTCCATTTTTTTGGGTGTGTGAAATGAGGAAGGCACAAGGGTGGAGTTGTGGTGATGGGAGGACGAGAAAGCAGGAGGTGCATGCCAGAAGGATAATGTGTGAGAATTGCAGCATCTTATATCCTTTCAGCCCCGGTGCTGGCCATGGGCTCAATCATGCCCCTGCCAAGAATGGCCTGCACCATCTCTTCCAAGGTGGTGAGGTGAGGCTAGGAATGGGAGATGTGCCTCGTGATTGGTGCAGATTGTTGGTAGGTGAGTGAGTGGGGGTGGGGGTCATGCATTGAGCAGTGTGTGAGGCTAGTGGTGAAGTTGGTAGGAGATGGCTTTTGAAGATGTATTCACTGACCTTGATCAGTGGTCTGTGGTCATGAAGCTACTTTGAGCACTAGAGCCAGGTGGTGGGGACAACACTGCTGGCAGTGATGGCCTCGCTGATGTAGTCCCACATCCTTCTTTCTGGAGGGTCTCCTGGCCCCTGAGGGTAGAGGACCTGTCTTGCAGTGCTGACCCCCCTGCATAAAGCTGGATTGCTGCTTGTGAGACCCTGGTTGCCCCTTCTCTGGCCTGCTGAGCCATTTGTGTTAGTGCTGAAGCAGTTTTCGCAATTTTTTAGATTTTGAAGGGAATTCAGCTTTAAGAGCTGAATAGTCACATTTGGGACTTTTTAATGTTAATTTTTTTTGTTGAAAGGCAGTAAGGACTGAAAGCTGCAATTTGTCATTGCATTTTAATTTGTATTAGTTCTAAGTGCACTGCCCCTTTAATTCATAGCCCTTTTAATTGCCCACAATTCCTTGCGAGCTCCTCAGCTGTGCGAAAGCTTGAATGCCATTTTAGGATGGGAACTTCATCTCAGAGATCTCCATTAACACCACCAGGAGGGCGTTGCACTGAAGGTTAGTACAGCGCCACCATTCTCCAGCCCCCCAGATTAATTTAGTCTCCTTAACGTTGTGGTCATTTTCAGAAGCCATTACTTGTGTGGCGAGCACGAATTTCTAGACCTAGGAATTTTACACTAATGTGCTTTGATGCCTTTCTCTCTATCTTCATTTCCCTTTCTCTGAATGAAACCTTGACCATCATTACTGCTTCCTATTTCAAAACGATCTAAAAATATGAGATATAAAAATGATTGTATACTTTACTTTAGCTACATAAATATCCACCGTTTCAAACACACTATCACAGTGATCATCCATCATTCTATCATTTTGTTTCCCAAACTCCATTTCACTCACCAATGTTCAGCAACCCTTCTGATTTAAACACTATTCACCCTGACAACAGTGTTCTATTTCACGCTCACCACCATCTGATTGTATTTAATGCATGGAACACTGAACAGTTGTATTACTAACACTGGCAGAAAAGCAATTTTCTACCCATGGGACCTATTTAAACCCTATAATAATATACTTGGGCCTGGCTTGTTGAGGAATGTACAGGAAAGCAACATTACCTGCTCAAGCCCCAAAACATAGACTGTGTTTTGAAGATTCCCTATCTGTATTTTTTGTAGCTTTCAATAGTCATGAAATTCAACTTTTCTAATTAGAAGCACATAGTAGTTGTGAACTCTTGACTCTACCTAATATTCTTCCTTCTCATTGCTTTCTTGGTCAGGTCCAAACTTGCCCTCATCTGAATGCGGCAATTCTGATGATGGGTCAAAATCAAAATATTAATCCAACTTTATATTTCAGATCCTAACCGATCTGCTGTTCATGTTTAGCATTTTCTGTTCTTACTTTTGGATTTTTTTTAAATTGCCACATCCAATGTCAGAAAAGTTACATCAATGCCACAGTCTACTTTATAATCAAACAATGCTCCCCAGTTGTACATAATCTGAAGCAAATGAAACACAGCCAAGGAAAGTTCATCAAACCTTAAATATACCTCACAGTCTATTCCTGAAGGATTTTTTCAATCAGCAGCACCACACATTGACTGGATTGTGAAATTTCAAATGCTCCTGAGGTTGACACATTGGGGCAGTTCCGATCGCAGATGACAATACATGGAATTTTCTTTTCCAATCTTATAATCTGTCCTGAAATAGTTAATCTGAAACATTTTCCAATCATCAATAAACAATGTATATCCAATACAGTAGTAGTGAGGTTGGGGATGGCATTAAACAAGAAATTGGGGATGCGTGCAATAAAGGTACAGCAGTTATCATGGGTGACTTTAATCTACATAGATTGGGCTAACCAAACTGGGAGCAATACTGTGGACGAGGATTTCCTGGAGTGTATAAGGGATGGTTTTCTACACCAATATGTCAAGGAACCAACCAGAGAGCAGGCCATCCTAGACTGGATCTTGTGTAATGAGAGAGGATTAATTAGCAATCTTGTTGTGCGAGGCCCCTTGGGGAAGAGTGACCATAATATGGTAGAATTCTTCATTAAGATTGAGAGTGACACAGTTAATTCCGAGACTAGTGTCCTGAACTTAAAGAAAGGTAACTTCGATGGTATAAGATGTCAATTGGCTAGAATAGACTGGCGAATGATACTTAAAGGGTTAACGGTAGATAGGCAATGGCAGACATTTAAAGATCACATGGATGAACTACAACACTTCTACATCCCTGTCTGGCGTAAAAATAAAACAGGGAAGGTGGCTCAACAAGGGGAATTAGGGATAGTGTTAAATCCAAGGAAGAGGCATATAAATTGGCCAGAAAAAGCAGCAAACCTGAGGACTGGGAGAAATTTAGAATTGAGCAGAGGAGAACTAAGGGTTTAATTAGGAGGGGGGAAATAGAGTATGAGAGGAAGCTTGCAAGGAACATAAAAACTGACTGCAAAAGCTTCTATAGATATATGAAGAGAAAAAGATTAGTGAAGACTAATGTCGGTCCCTTGCAGTCAGAATCAGGGGAATTCATAATGGGGAACAAGGAAATGACAGACCAATTGAACAAATTCTTTGGTTCTGTCTTCACTAAGGAAGAGACGAATAATCTCCCGAAAATACTAGGGGACCGAGGGTCTAGCGAGAAGGAGGAACTGAGGGAACTGAGGGAAATCTTTATTAGTCAGGAAATGGTGTTAGGGAAATTGATGGGATTGAACGCCGATAAATCCCCAAGGCCTGATAGTCTGCATCCCAGAAGTGGCCCTGGAAATAGTAGATGCTTTGGTGGTCATTTTCCAAAACTCCATGGACACTGGATCAGTTCCTGTGGACTGGAGGATAGCTAATGTAACCCCACTTTTTAAAAAAAGGAGGGAGAGAGAAAACAGGGAATTATAGACAGGTTAGCCTGACATCGGTAGTGGGGAAAATGCTGGAATCAATTATTAGATGTAATAGCAGCGCATTTAGAAAGCAGTGACACAATTGGTCCAATTCAGCATGGATTTATGAAAGGGAAATCATGCTTGACAAATCTTCTAGAATTTTTTGAGGATGTAACTAGCAGAGTGGATAAGGGAGAACCAGTGGATGTGGTGTATTTGGACTTTCAAAAGGCTTTTGACAAGGTCCCACACAGGTGATTAGTGTGCAAAATTAAGGCATATGGGATTGGGGGTAATGTATTGACGTGGATAGAGAACTGATTCGCAGACAGGAAGCAAAGAGTGGGAATAAACAGAATGGCAGGTAGCGACTAGTGGGGTACCGCAAGGTTCAGTGCTGGGACCCCAGCTATTTACAATATATATTAATGATTTAGATGAAGGAATTGAATGTAATATCTCCAAGTTTGCAGATGACACTAAGCTGGGTGGCAGTGTGAGCTGTGAGGAGGATGCTTAGAAGGCTGCAGGGTGACTTGGACAGATTAGGTGAAGTGGGCAAATGCATGGCAGATGCAGTATAATGTGGATAAGTGTGAGGTTATCCACTTTGGGGGCAAAAACAGGAAGACAGATTATTATCTGAATGGTGACAGATTAGTAAAAAGGGAGGTGCAATGAGACCTGGGTGTCATGGTACATCAGTCATTGAAAGTAGGCATGTAGGTACAGCAGGCAGTAAAGAAAGCAAATGGCATGTTGGCCTTCATAGCGAGAGGATTTGAGTATAGGAGCAGTGAGGTCTTGCTGCAGTTGTACAGGACCTTGGTGAGACCACACCTTGAGTATTGTGTTCAGTTTTGGTCTCCTAATCTGAGGAAGGATATTCTTGCTGTTGAGGGAGTGTAGCGAAGGATTACCAGACTGATTCCCGGGATGGCAGGACTGACATATAAGGAAAGGCTGGATCGACTAGGCTTATATTCACTGGAATTTTGAAAAATGAGGGGATCTCATAGAAGCATATAAAATTCTGACGGGATTGGACAGGTTAGATGCAGGAAGATTGTTCCCGATGTTGGTGAAGTCCAGAATCAGGGGTCACAGTCTAAGGATAAGGGGTAAACCATATAGGACCGAGATGAGGAGAAACTTTTTTTACCCAGAGAATTTTGAACCTATGGAATTTTCTACCACAGAAAGTTGTTGAGTCCAGTTCGTTGGATATATTCAAAAGGGAATTAGATGTGACCCTTATGGCTAAAGGGATCAGGGGGTATGGAGAGAAGGCAGGAATGGGGTACTGAAGTTGCATGATCAGCCATGATCATATTGAAGGCTCGAAGGGGTAAGCCATTTAGGACCGAGATAAGGAGAAACTTCTTCACCCAGAGAGTGGTGAACCTGTGGAATTCTCTACCACAGGAAGTAGTTGAGGCCAATTCACTAAATATATTCAAAAGGAAGTTAGATGAAGTCCTTACTACTCGGGGGATCAAGGGGTATGGCGTGAAAGCAGGAAGTGGGTACTGAAGTTTCATGTTCAGCCATGAACTCGTTGAATGGCGGTGCAGGCTAGAAGGGCTGAATGGCCTGCTCCTGCACCTATTTTCTATGTTTCTATGTTTCTATGCACCTATTTTCTATGTTTCTATGTTTCTCCTGTGTTTGCCCTAGTTTACCTTTCATTCTATAGCCTTGCTCCTCCCTCCTACTATAATCCTTTGCAGCACTAAGTCTAAGTTCACACACTCCACTCCTCTAGGCATCTTTCCCTCCCTCCAGCCATCCACTCCCCCATTACCATTCCCTCGCACTCTAAAATCCCTTCCTAAACTCCTCCACCTTGCTAAATCTCTCGCCACCATCAAAACCTCCATAAAAACAAACTCTTCAATATTTGGTCCCCTCCTCTAACTCAACAAAAGCTTGTATTTCTATAGCGCAGTAAAATATCCCAAAGGCATTCACAGGAGCATTATCAAACAAAATTTGACACTGAGCCACATAAGATATTAGGACAGCTTGGTCAAAGAGGTAGACTTTAAAGAGCGTCTTAAATGAGGAAAGAGAGGCAGCGAGGAGTAGGGAGCGAATTCCTAAGCTTAGGACCTCAGCAGCTGAAATTGGTGCTGGTCACACTCTCTCAATTCTGCTCTCCCAACAAGTTGCATTGCTCAATCTGCCCGACAAACTAGTAAAATGGTACAAGGCACTTCATGGGGGATTACAGCCAATGCATCCACTATCTCTGCAGCTACCTCTTTTAAGACCCTAGGATGCAGGCCATCAGGTCCAGGGGACTTGTCCACCTTTAAGGCCCGAAATTCATCACGTTACCGCCCACTACCACCCAATTACTGCCCAGAAATGCAAATTTGATTTTTTAAAAATTAATTACTGCCCACAATCCCGCCGGCGGTAAATTCAGCAGATATTTACCACCGGCGGTAGTCCATACTGCCCGCCCATCGGAAAAGGCCCAAAAACGTAAATTTGATCACTAAGATTCATTTACTGCCCGCCCTAACTATCGTCCTGAAAAGTACCGTCTTACCTGATCTTAAGTGGACGGTACGGACACCATTTTGAAAACGGGAATATTTGATGAAAGGCTGCTGAGAGCTTAACACTTAGTTTACAGTAGGATTTATAGGGAATTGGAAGCAAATTTTACAATTTCAACATCAATTTCAGCCCAGTCCAAGTACATCCCTCCCCAGCCGAAGTGCCTCACCCCAGTCTGAGTGCATGCCTCCCCCAGCCGAAATGCCTTACCCCAGTGCAAGTGCATCCCTCCCCCAGTCAAAGTCCCTCCTTACACCAGTGCAAGATGGGGCATTGTGTACAGATTATTAACAGGTTTATTGGGTATGAAACATAGAAACATAGAAAATAGGTGCAGGAGTAGGCCATTCGGCTCTTCGAGCCTGCACCACCATTCAATAAGATCATGGCTGATCATTCACCTCAGTACCCCTTTCCTGCTTTCTCTCCATACCCCTTGGCCCCTTTAGCCATAAGGGCCCTATCTAACTCCCTTTTGAATATATCCAATGAACTGGCATCAACAACTCTCTGCGATAGGGAATTCCACAGGTTAACAACTCTCTGAGTGAAGAAGTTTCTCCTCATCTCAGTCCTAAATGGCTTACCCCTGATCCTTAGACTATGTCCCCTGGTCCTGGACTTCCCCAACATCATGAACGTTCTTCCTGCATCTAACCTGTCCAGTCCCGTCAGAATTTTATATGTTTCTATGAGATCCCCTCTCCTCCTTCTAAACTCCAGTGAATACAAGCCCAGTCGATCCAGTCTCTCCTCATATGTCAGTCCTGCCATCCCGGGAATCAGTCTGGTGAACCTTCGCTGTACTCCCTCAATAGCAAAAAAATCCTTCCTCAGATTAGGAGACCAAAACTGAACACAATATTCCAGGTGAGGCCTCGCTAACTGCAGTAAGACCTCCCTGCTCCTATACTCAAATCCCCTAGCTATGAAGGCCAACATACCATTTGCCTTCTTCACCACCTGCTGTACCTGCATGCCAACTTTCAATGACTGATGTACCATGACACCCAGGTCTCGGTGCACCTCCCCTTTTCCTAATCTGCCGCCATTCAGATAATATTCTGCCTTTGTGTTTTTGCCACCAAAGTGGATAACCTCACATTTATCCACATTATACTGCATCTGCCACTCGTTTGCCCACTCACCTAACCTGTCCAAGTCACCCTGTAGCCTTTTAGCATCCTCCTCACATCTCACACCGCCACCCAGTTTTGTGTTATCTGCAAACTTAGAGATATTACACTCAATTCCTTCGTCTAATTCATTAGTGTACATTGTAAATAGCTGGGGTCCCAGCACTGAGCCCTGCGGCACCCCACTAGTCACTGCCTGCCATTCTGAAAAGGACCCATTTATCCTGACTCTTTGATTCCTGTCTGCCAACCAGTTCTCTATCCACATCAGTACATTACCCCCAATACCATGTGCTTTAATTTTGCACACCAATCTCTTGTGTGGGACCTTGTCAAAAGCCTTTTGAAAGTTCAAATACACCACATCCACCGGTTTTCCCTTGTCCACTCTACCAGTTAAATCCTCGAAAAATTCCAGAAGATTTGTCAAGCATGATTTCCCTTTCATAAATCCATGCTGACTTGGACCGATCCCATCACTGCTTTCCAAATGTGCTGCTATTTCATCTTTAATAATTGATTCCAACATTTTCCCCACTACTGATGTCAGGCTAACCGGTCTATAATTACCAGCCTTCTCTCTCCTTCCCTTCTTAAAAAGTGGTGTTACATTAGCTACCCTCCAGTCCATAGGAACCGATCCAGAGTCGATAGAGTGTTGGAAAATGATCACCAATACATCCACAATTTCTAGGGCTACTTCCTTAAGTACTCTGGGATGCAGACTATCAGGCCCCGGGGTTTATTGGCCTTCAATCCCATCAATTTCCCTAACACAATTTCCCGCCTAATAAGGATTTCCTTCAGTTCCTCCTTCTCACTAGACCCTCGGTCCCTTAGTATTTCCGGAAGGTTATTTGTGTCTTCCTTTGTGAAGACAGAACCAAAGTATTTGTTTAACTGGTCCGCTATTTCTTTGTTCCCCATTATAAATTCACCTGAATCTGACTGCAAGGGACCTACGTTTGTCTTCACTGATCTTTTTCTCTTCACATATCACATATCTATGAAGTGAATAGTGACAGTGTCGTGACTTCTGGATTTCATCCACTCCAACGTTAGAATGTAATCCGCCTTCCGTGAATTCCCTCTCTCCCCTCCAATCCCTTCCCCACCCGTGTCTGTCCCCTCCCAGTCTCTCTCTCTCTCTCTCTCTCCCCAGGCTCTCTTCCCGCCCCCTCCCCCCACCAGCCCAGGCTCTCTTTCTCTTTCCCTCTCTCTCTCGGCCCCCTTGCCGGCTGCTTCTTGGCCCCATTGCTGGCTGCTTCTCGGCCCCCTCGCCAAGCCTGGGCCAGAGCGGGAGAGAGACAGGTCGACAGTCTCGAGCCTCAGGTCCTGTGGAGTGAATGATTGATGGGGGGACAGGGGCGGAGCTTGGCAGACACATGCGCATGCGCAAAACTCGGTCTCCGATCTTTGCCGAGTCTAATGGCCTTCACCGCCCGCCAACGCACGCTATAGCCCGCTCCCGCTGCCGCCCGCTACATTACCATCAAAGTTGCGCTGGAGGATCTTAGCGGTAGCGGGCGGTAAAAAATGAACGACCACCCGAATACCGGCGAGAAACTGGTGGCAATGGGACATCATCAATTTCGGGCCCTTAGTGCCATTAGTTTGCCTAGTACCTTTTCACGAGTGATAGTAATTGTTTTAAGTTCCCCCCTCCCAATAGCCCCTTGATTATCAATTATTGGGATGCTTTTAATATCTTCTACCATGAAGATTGTAAGAGATAGTTGGAGTATAAGAGTTTCTCTGCAGTATCGGCTGAAGAGCTGGGAGATACAAAACAGGATTACAGTTTCACCACTGACAGCTAGGTGTAATCACAGCAAGACAAGTTTATGTCAGCAGTTTCCACTGAACCTCAATAGAAGGGATTATTACAGAAGGGGTATTAAGGAACCCGCTTTACAACGGTTGTCCTGACAGAATTTGATTGACTCAGTGGTAACACTCTTGCCTTTAAGTCAGAAGGCTGTGGGTTCGAGCCCAACTCCAGAGACTCCAGTCTACTTGAGCATATAATCGAGACTGACACCCCAATGCAGTATTTAAGGAGTACTGCACTGTTGGAGTTGCTGTTTTTCAGATGAGTCGTCAAACCAAGGCCCCGTCTGCCCTCTCAAGTATATGTAAAAGATCCCACGGCAATATTCGGAAAAGAGCAGGGGAGTTCTTCCAGCGTCCTGGCCAATATTTATTCCTCAAGCAACACCTAAAAATCAGATGATGTGGTCATTTATTTAATTACTGTTTGTGGGAGCTTGCTGTGCATAAGTTGGCTGCTGCATTTCCTACATTGCAACAGTGATTACACTTCAAAGCCTAGAAATTGGTTCACGCAGCACCCATTTTTCAGGCGCCACATGGACTATCAAGGCCTCTATATGGCGGGCAGGAAGTATGTACACATCTCCAGCCCGACGTGCGCAGCCCACCATATTGGTAAGCACAACGACAAGGCATCCTTTACCCACGCCTGAAAGAGACGCCGGACCCTTTGCTTGAGCAAATAAGGGCTCTAAGGCCTGTTTGAGGACCCTTCTCTGAAACTAGTTCAGCATGAGGTGTTTCTAATCCCCTCAATCGGTTGAAATCTAGGGTCAGGAAATGAGGCCAGGAGGAAAATAAATTGGGCCGTCAGATATGGCAGCAATCGGGAGGGGGATGCTCCTGCTCTTTCCGGCTCCACATTTAGGTGAGTTACTTACCTTCTTTGTTGCAAGCAATCCTTAGGGCTGGTTTCCCTAAGTAAAGCCTACGATGGCTATCTTGACTGCTCAAGGTAAACCAATCTGTGGAGTTTCGAGCCTCACCATTCTGGCATAGCGAAAGTACCTTGCACCCCAGTACCGTGCACACCTAAATCTCTGGGCCAAAAAGTACTTCATTGGCTGTAAGATGCTTTGGGTTGTCCTGCGATGGTGAAAGGCGCTATATAAATATGTCTTTTCTCTTTGTGGGAGAGCCTGCACAGTAGCAGTAGGAATTGGCAAATATCGCTCTTTTACTCTAGGTTTGTGTTGTCTCTGGCTCTCACTCGCTGTTACCAGGAATTGAAAAAAAATGATTGTTTGACTGTGTGTATTGATGCAAGTCCACTGCCATGTAGCTTCTGAGACAAAGCAGAATTCATGTTAGTAAGTTTAGAGATTACTGTGTGTGCAGGTGGCGTATTTATTTGATTCAGTTATATTGCTCAGCTATGGGTAGAATGAAGCCTGCTGAATCAGGCATAATTATAGAAACATAGAAACATAGAAAATAGGTGCAGGAGTAGGCCATTCGGCCCTTCGAGCCTGCACCACCATTCAATAAGATCATGGCTGATCATTCACCTCAGTACCCCTTTCCCATTTTCTCTCCATGCCCCTTGATCCCTTTAGCCATAAGGGCCATATCTAACACCCTCTTGAATATATCCAATGAACTGGCATCAACAACTCTCTGCGGCAGGGAATTCCACAGGTTAACAACTCTCTGAGTGAAGAAGTTTCTCCTCATCTCAGTCCTAAATGGCTTACCCCTTATCCTTAGATTATGTCCCCTGGTTCTGGACTTCCCCAATGGGTTCTTTGGAGTTGGTTACAGCTTGGCATGTGGCTTGGTTGTACAGATTGATGACCTGTTTTATGACTTTCAAAACCCTGCATTTATTTTATTAAACTCTATCCAACACTCCATCTAAACTTGGAAATGGAGAGGAGGACAAGGTCAGCCCCGAAAGAGTCTGGATGTGAGGTGCTAGAAACTCCACTACATTTCCTTTAGTGAAAGATTTGCAAATTCAATAAATCATTTGGGCATTAATCAATAATGTCACTATCAATGAAATAATTCTCATGGTATTGTTTTATAGTTTATTTCTGTTGCTTCTAGCATCATTAGACAGACACTGTTTTCTCCATTTAAACACTTCTATAATGTAGTGGCATACAAATTGGCCAGAAATAGCAGCGAACCTGGGGACTGGGAGAAATTTAGAACTCAGCAGAGGAGGACAAAGGGTTTGATTAGGGCAGGGAAAATGGAGTATGAGAAGAAGCTTGCAGGGAACATTAAGACGGATTGCAAAAGTTTCTATAGATATGTAAAGAGAAAAAGGTTAGTAAAGACAAACGTAGGTCCGCTGCAGTCAGAATCAGGGGAAGTCATAACGGGGAACAAAGAAATGGCGGACCAATTGAACAAGTACTTTGGTTCGGTATTCACGAAGGAGGACACGAACGACCTTCCGGTTATAAAAGGGGTCGGGGGGTCTAGTCAGGAGGAGGAACTGAGGGAAATCCTTATTAGCCGGGAAATTGTGTTGGGGAAATTGATGGGATTGAAGGCCGATAAATCCCCAGGGCCTGATGGACTGCATCCCAGAGTACTTAAGGAGGTGGCCTTGGAAATAGTGGATGCGTTGACAGTCATTTTCCAACATTCCATTGACTCTGGATCAATTCCTAAGGAGTGGAGGGTAGCCAATGTAACCCCACTTTTTAAAAAAGGAGGGAGAGAGAAAACAGGGAATTATAGACCGGTCAGCCTGACATCGGTAGTGGGTAAAATGATGGAATCAATTATTAAGGATGTCATAGCAGTGCATTTGGAACGAGGTGACATGATAGGTCCAAGTCAGCATGGATTTGTGAAAGGGAAATCATGCTTGACAAATCTTCTGGAATTTTTTGAGGATGTTTCCAGTAGAATGGACAAGGGAGAACCAGTTGATGTGGTGTATTTGGACTTTCAGAAGGCTTTCAACAAGGTCCCACACAAGAGATTAATGTGCAAAGTTAAAGCACAATGGATTAGGGGGTAGTGTGCTGACGTGGATTGAGAACTGGTTGGCAGACAGGAAACAAAGAGTAGGAGTAAATGGGTACTTTTCAGAATGGCAGGCAGTGACTAGTGGGGTACCGCAAGATTCTGTGCTGGGGCCCCAGCTGTTTACATTGTACATTAATGATTTAGATGAGGGGATTAAATGTAGTATCTCCAAATTTGCGGATGACACTAAGTTGGGTGGCAGTGTGAGCTGCGAGGAGGATGCTGTGAGGCTGCAGAGCGACTTGGATAGGTTAGGTGAGTGGGCAAATGCATGGCAGATGAAGTATAATGTGGATAAATGTGAGGTTATCCACTTTGGTGGTAAAAACAGAGAGACAGACTATTATCTGAATGGTGACAGATTAGGAAAAGGGGAGGTGCAAAGAGACCTGGGTGTCATGGTACATCAGTCATTGAAGGTTGGCATGCAGGTGCAGCAGGTGGTTAAGAAAGCAAATGGCATGTTGGCCTTCATAGCAAGGGGATTTGAGTACAGGGGCAGCGAGGTGTTGCTAAAGTTGTACAGGGCATTGGTGAGGCCACACCTGGAGTATTGTGTACAGTTTTGGTCTCCTAACCTGAGGAAGGACATTCTTGCTATTGAGGGAGTGCAGCGAAGGTTCACCAGACTGATTCCCGGGATGGCGGGACTGACCTATCAAGAAAGACTGGATCAACTGGGCTTGTATTCACTGGAGTTCAGAAGAATGAGAGGGGACCTCATAGAAACATTTAAAATTCTGACGGGGTTAGACAGGTTAGATGCAGGAAGAATGTTCCCAATGTTGGGGAAGTCCAGAACCAGAGGTCACAGTCTAAGGATAAGGGGTAAGCCATTTAGGACCGAGATGCGGAGGAACTTCTTCACCCAGAGAGTGGTGAACCTGTGGAATTCTCTACCACAGAAAGTTGTTGAGGCCAATTCACTAAATATATTCAAAAAGGAGTTAGATGAGGTCCTTACTACTAGGGGGATCAAGGGGTATGGCGAGAAAGCAGGAATGGGGTACTGAAGTTGAATGTTCAGCCATGAACTCATTGAATGGCGGTGCAGGCTAGAAGGGCTGAATGGCCTACTCCTGCACCTATTTTCTATGTTTCTATGTTTCTAAACATTTTGCGCATATCGTACACTTCCTATAAGTGTCAGACTATTTTCTATAACACTTCCCCTTCACACCTTTCCCGTCACACTTTATGCATAACACTTCTTTTTTGAAACAAAATGAGCTCTGCTTCGCCATGAGCAATGCCACAAAATATTTGCTGTTACATAATAAAAACAAACATTTGCTGGAAATATCACACCCAAAATACTATCTATCTCTTTCATGTGCTGATTGGCTGCTGTGAATTTTTTGTAACACTAGTTGATCTCCCATGGCACAGCACTTTAATGGGAAATAAAATCGTGCAGATTGTAAAACAGACTGACAATTTGCTATCATGTTTTGCATATCTGTCCAAAATCAATTTTGCCCAATTATCAGAGCATATAAAACTAAAATAAAATGATTTCTTTTAAAAATTATCTTTAACTAACACATCTTTAAAAATTGTTAAAATTATAGATTCCCCCCAAATAATGATGTAGCTATTTGCACTGCACTTTTTTGACAGACATGTGCCTGTCAAGCCCCATCCCCCCATGCCGCGTCAGTCAAGCTCTGCCCCCCTCCCCCGGCCCCGAATCATTCACTCCACATGGTGCCCAGAAACAGGACCTGATGCCCGATACTGCCGACCTGATCTCGGCGGACGGCCGAGAGGGCCGGCGGGTGGCCGAGAGTGGCGGCAGGGGGCCGAGAAGTGGGTGGAAGAGAGAGAGGCTGGGGGAGAGAGAGACCGGTGGGGAGAGAGAGACGGGGGGTGGGGGGGGCGGGAGGGAGAGAGAGAGAGAGGCTGGGGGAGAGAGAGAGACCAGGGGGAGAGAGAGATAGAGATGGGCGGGGGGGGAGACACAGGTGGTGCGGGTGGGGGGGGGGGGCGATCGGAGGGGAGAGAGGGAACTCGGGAAAGATGGATCATGTTCTTCCAACAAGGGACATCGTTGGAGTGGATGAAATCCAAAAGTCACGACACTGTCACAATTCACTCCATACCCAATAAACCTGTACTCAATGCCCCATCTATGGCGGGGGGGGGGGGGTGTAAGGGGGGACTTTGGCTGGGGGAGGCATGCACTTGTACTGAGGTAAGGCACTTTGGCTGGGGGAGTGTTGTACTTGGACTGGGATTAAGGTACTTCAGTTGGGGGAGGCATGCACCTGGACTGGGGTAAGGCACTTTGGCTGGCTCTTGCTGTCTTCTGGGGAGCTCTGTCCTCTGT
Source organism: Pristiophorus japonicus (assembly GCF_044704955.1). Classification (NCBI taxonomy): domain Eukaryota; kingdom Metazoa; phylum Chordata; class Chondrichthyes; family Pristiophoridae; genus Pristiophorus; species Pristiophorus japonicus. Next base: position 405,073,768 of record NC_091977.1, read on the forward strand.
TGCTTCAGGAAGTCAAAGTGGATTGAGTTACTATTTGCAATGTCAGTGAGACCTTGGGATGGGCAGTTCCAGTTACACAATCCAATGAAACTTCAGGGTGTGGCTTATCCTCCAAGGGGACTAATCATAGACAAAAGTTGGAGCATTGTGGCCATTTTTGCAGTACAAATAAGTGTGCCCCCAAATAATTAGCACTTCTGAAAAATATGTGCCCACAATACATGAAACACATCTTAATTAATTATATTCTTCCTAATTATCATCTTCAAAGGCAGAAGCGAGGAAACTACTTTCTTATTAAATGCAGCTCAGTGTAACTTCTATTTGATGAAATAATATTCAATTATATTGTACATTTACAATCATTTTCACATTCGGTTATTAATCGCAATGCAGGTTTTCTTCAAATTAGGGAAGCATAACCCCTGACGGTAATTCATAATGAGATGTAACATCTACAACATGTCATGAGTACATGAATCACTGTTCATTGGGCATGGAGTACAATTCCCCAATCAATATTGTGGGATTTGTTTTCATTATTGGGTAAAGCTTTGATTTTAATTAGAGGAGGTTATTAAAGCCTTGTTCATATTACTGTGATGTCAGCCCCACTTAAATATTGAGAAACTATATCACAATCCATCATTTTCATGAGAGAACTGAATACTCTGAGGTGGGTGCAGGAAGAGTTAATGGTCTATGAACACTTTATCGATATTAAAGCTGAGCAATTACTGTTGGTGCACTACTGCAGAGATTAACTAAGTGCTACTTTTGGTTGTATTTACTAACCATGATGGTTAAGTACCCATTTTACTATTTCCTGGAGCATTTTAACACCTGCACAATAGGCTATCTAATGAAACAGCAAAATCAATAATACTGACAATGAGATGCGAAATGCAGCTTTGAGCCATTTAAACAGCTGAAATAGTATGGCGAAGGCCAATGTAGTGGTTTTCTGAGCAATATTAGAAGTATGGAGCATTGTATAAGGAGGAAACTCAGGTTTACTAACTAAATACTAGAAGCCCTACTGGAATTAGTTAAGGAGTGATGGACACCAATGTAGCTGGATTGTTAGGACGAGTGAATGTAGTATTCAGGACCCACAGGAGCTGCCAAGGCATGTTTAAAAGATGTCAGATCTGAAGAAATTTGCTAAGATAAATCAACATACCATTCTATATGATAAGCTCCTGCTCCAAGAAGATGTACAAGAAAATCCTTCTAACAGTTTAATTCTTCAATGCTGGAAGATGCAAAGCAGTGAGAACAGAACACTTACATGTATTAAAGAGGTAGCACTGGATACATAGCTGCACAGGTGAGGAGTGGCAAGTGGCGTTGATGGCATCTGCTGACCGGAGGTCCAGTACAGTTCCTGCTAAGGATTCAGACCTCACAGAGCCTACTTGCAAACATAGATTGCTGTCTGAGCAGAATCGTCAACACGAGCCACTTGTGGCTGTGCAAAATACTTCCAAAATCTGGGAAAGAGTACGGAGGAGTCCACTAGTTGAATCTATACTAAACAGTTGTCTGCCCTACAGTCAGTAAGGGATCACACAGCAAATCCTATGACATTTGCAGAAATACCTTCCACAGCACAGGCCATAGACACGGTGGGAGCATCTCTTCTGAATACTCATACTGCTTCTATAGAGGCCTGGGGCTCAAATCTCAAAGATGCTGGGGCCGAAATTTCCCCCCTTCTTAAGAGGCGGTGATGGAGCGGATAGGCCTTACTGACCAGGGGCAGAAGGATGGGCCAACCTTTCCTAATTTGCCCCGGTCCGGGAGTGGCGGGAACGGGTATCTCCGCCGCCTGTTCTGCCATCCCGTCGGGCATGCACTGACCCCACACCGATCGGCGGCGACCCCCTTTCCGACCGTCGTGGGAAATTGCCCCGCGGGAGCGCCGCCGCCACCAGTCAGTGTCACTGAAAGCTTTGTGTGGCTGGGCGGCATGTCTGTCCTTAAAGGGGAGGGCCTGCTGCCGGCGCCTCCATTTCATTGTAATTTTCGCCCAACTTTGAGGTCGGCCCGACAATGGTGGCCATGGGTTCGGCCGGGCTGCCAACAGACAACCCGGCATCCCCTCTTGGGTACCGGGTCACTGGCTCGGTCAAAACCCTCCCTGGTGGCCCAGTGCGAGCTCTGCAGAACTCACAGTGGCCCTCCCCTTTAATTGAAGGGGAGGGGCGTTATGACACGTCAGCATGGCGCTGATGACACATACCGGCGCCCGACCCGCTCCCCACGCACTTCCGCCCAGAGATGAAAATGTTTTTAGAGCCCTCAATATCGCTCTACTCTCTGCCCCATGAATTGGGGGGGGGGGAGAAAAATCTTCAGAAATGGTAGGTGCGCCTACTTTCAGTCGGGGGGCAATTTCGGACCCACTATCTTGGGTCACTTTGAACATGCTGAGAGCCGACCTTGAGGCAGTAATTCACAATGCATTTTAGTTGCCCAAAGTTTTGCTCTGAAACAGATCAATAGGCATGTTTAGACAGCATTGGCACCCCTGGAGTATTTACAAATTAGGCAGTCACAGACTGCAATGACTGTTCAAATATCACGGCTGGTACATTTGTAATGTGTTAGTACTGAAAGGTGCACTGTGATCTTAACGAGCTATTATGTCAACAATAACAAAGTTACTCACTTCCTCAGTGCTGTATAGACAAGGCCCATGTTTCCCTAACAGCAATTTGGCAGCATGTGCAAAATGGGTGGGAAGTGTACACAAAATGGCACTCTCAAATTACTGCTTAGTAGCCCACTGGCATCCCAAATATTAGGGTTAATGCTGACAGTAATGTCCAGTCTTACGTATAAATAATGACATTTCTTATGTTTGTTGTGTATGTCGAGACTGTTGTCTAAGTCACTATTGTCAAGCGATTGCTCAATTTTCTTCCTCAGTGGTTAAGTGCTTTACGAAGCTCCCACCTGTTTCCGACGAAAGCACTGGCCGCCTATATCGAGGCCGTGTTGGGCCTCAGGAGGAAAGTTGGTATCAGCAACTTTTTGCATTTTTTGTCTCACTACCACCCTGCTCATGCTGAAAAACAGGGCGGTAGCGAGACCAACATCAGGGGCTATATCTTTTTTGTCCATGTGGATTTCTGAATGAAAATATGCACTGGATCTGTTAAAATGACAATCCATTCATTGGCTGCTTGATTACTGCAGTCAGGATGCACCCACAGAATAGCATTTGCACGGCACCCAACATTTCTCGAACCAGTCCAACACATTGTCAATCAGAATCTGACCCAATGTGATCTCAGTCTGCTGTCAGGCAGAACCTGACTTAACCCTGGTATTAGGCAGAAAACTCAACTGCTGCCAGTCAGATACACTGGAAGATCATCTGTTCTAACACTAACCGATCTTGCTGGCAGAGCTTGTCCCAGTGTAGAATGAAAAGCCACATCTTTGTACTTTGATTTTATTTTTAGACCTATTTAGATGCTTGGCAAAGGGGTGAGGGCCTCTGTGGAGGGGGAGAGGGCCATTGACTATGTTCGATTGATGTAGACACAAGTTGGAAACAATTAGAACATGCATGACGAGAGGTAAACAGGCCACATGAATGTGCCAAGTATAATGATATATCAGCTTTCGTATGAAAATGTATAAATGTTTCAGAAATGTTAAATGAAGTACAACCAGTCAGATCTAAATTGAAGACTTAGGTCAATCTGCACGATAGAGGTGGTAGCAGGGATTGAGCTTCTGAATGTTGCCTGAATGTAAAATTATCAGATATAATAAACTTAGCTGTTATTCCTTTATCAATTGATGCTGGATTATTAGGAACTTTGACAATAACATAACACCAAGAAGCAAAATAGAAAATCAACAGCAAAAAACATCCCAAGACACTTCACAGGTGTGTTATCAAACAAAATTTGATAGGGCGCCACATAGGGAGGTAGTAGGACAGATCACATCATGGTCTGCATGTCGCCTGCTCCATGATGACATGCAGGCCGTGATCCTTACCAATGGATCCATTACGGACCCAATCCACATCAGATCGGGGTCAAACAGGACTGCGTCACCTCTCCAACCCTCTTCTCAATCTTCCTTGTTGCCATGCTCCACCTCACGGTCAACAAGCTCCCCGTTGAAGTGAAACTAAACTACAGATCCAGTGGGAAACTGTTTAACCTATGCTGCCTCTAGGCCAGGTCCAAGACCACCCCAACCTCTGTCGTTGAGCTACAGTAGGTGGACAACACTTGCGTCTGCGCACATTCTGAGGCTGAACTCCAGGATATAGTTGATGTATTCATCGAGGCATATAAAAGCATGGGCCTTACGCTAAACATCCGTAAGACAAAGGTCCACCACCAGCCTGTCCTCACCGCACAGCACTGCTCCCCAGTCATCAAGATCCACGGCGTGGCCCTCAACAACATGGACCATTTCCCATACCTCGGGAGCATCTTATAAACAAAAGCAGACATTGATGAGGAGATTCAACACTGCTTCCAGTGCGCTAGTGCAGCCTTCGGCCACCTGAGGAACGAGTGCTTGAAGACCAGGCCCTCAAATCTACCACCAAGCTCATGGGCCGAAATGGCCTCCTTCTGCGCTGTAAATTTCTATGTCAGTTAGTAATGCTAATAAAATGACTGCCTAGTTAGTTGGTTGCTCAAGTGCACAGTGAAAGGGAAATGGTGTTTCCATGGACAGGCAGTAGACAGGCTTTCCACTCCTGTGCCTTATCACACATTTCAAGGATTGGAATTAGTTTCACTGTGAGCTGGGCATGTATTGTAATGTTTTTTATTCAACCACGGAAGGATGTCTATTGGTTCCCCTAGGAAGGAACCACCATTGGGCACAGTGAATGCATGTGGGTCAATGTGAGCTGAACATTTTTTTTAGTTTCCAAGTGCTGACAAGGCCAGGGACTGTGTAACTGAAATAAAAACAGAAAATGCTGGAAATCTCAGTGGGTCAGACAGCATATGTGGAGAGAGAAACAGAGTTAACATTTCAGGTCGATGACCCTTCATCAGAACTGGCGAATGTTCAAAATGAACAGATTCTTAAGGATCACTGAAAGGGGAAGGGGAGGTAAGAACAAAAGGGAAGGTCTGTGATAGGGTGGAAGACAGGAGAGATTAGAGAGACAAAAGGGATGATAGGTCATCTTGAGATGGTAATGGCAGAAGTTAGAAAAAGATTAGTCTAGATAGGGTGTGAATAGCGGAATAATTACCAGCTGCCATGGGAGAGAGAATTTTTTTTTATATACGATCAGATCCTTAAGAATCTGTTCATTTCGAAGGGTCATCGACCTGAAACGTGAACTCTGTTTTTCTCTCTGCACAGATACCGCCTGACCCGCTGAGATTTCAAGCATTTTCTGTTTTTATTTCAGGTTCCAGCATCCGCAGTATTTTGCTTTTGTGTTGACTGTGTAACTGAGCTGCTTTCAACAACAACAATTTGCATTTATATAGTGCCTTTCATATAGTAAAATGTCCCAAGACGCTTTACAGGAGTGTTATCAAACAAATTTTGACACTGAGCCACACAGGGAGATATTAGGACAGATGGAGGTAGGTTTTAAGGAGCATCTTAAAGGAGGATAGAGAGGTTGAGAGGCGGAGAGGCTTAGGGAGGGAATTCCAGAGTTTATGGCCCAGGCAGCTGAAAGCACGGCCGCCAATGGTGGAGCGATTAAAATAGGGGATGTACAAGGTGCCAGAATTGGAGGAGCACAGAGATCATGGAAGATTGTGGGGCAGGAGAAGGTTACACAGATAGTGTGTGTGTGTGTGTGTGTGTGTGTGTGTGTTGGGGCGGGGGGTGGGGGGGGCGGGGAGGTGGGCGGCAGGGTGCAAAGCCATGGAGAGATTGGAAAATAAGGATGAAAGTTTTAAAATTGCAGCGTTGCCAGACCAGGAGCCAAATTTAGATCAGCGAGCACAGGGATAATGGGCGAACAGTACTTGCTGCGAGTTATGATGCTGGCAGCAGAGTTTTGGATGAGATCAAGTTATTGATTGAAGGGAGTCCAGCCAAGAAAGTGTTGGATAGTCAAGGCTAGAGGTAACAAAGGCATGGATGAGGGTTTCAGCAGCAGATGAGCTAGAGAGTAAGATGAAGCAGAAAAAGAACGCATATGACAGATGTCAGTTTGAGAATACAAGTGAGAATCAGGTTGAATATAGAAAGTTCAGAGGGGAATGAAAAAGAAAATAAGACGAACAAAGAAATAGTATAAGAATAGATTGGCAACTAACATAAAAGGGAATTCAAAAGTCTTCTATAGGCATATAAATAGTGAACAGGCAGTAAGAGGAGAGGTGGGGCCAATTAGGGACCAAAAAGGAGACCCATGCATGGAGGCTGAGGTAAGAAATGAATACATTGCATCTGTCTTCAAGGAAGAAAATACTGCCAAAGTCATAGTGAACGAGAAGGTAGTGGAGATACAGGATGGGATAAAAATTGATATAGAAGAGGTATTAGAAAGGCTGACTATACTTAAAGTAGATATGTGTAGATATGTCACCAGGACTGGATGGGATGCATCCTAGGATACTGAGGAAAATTAAGGTGGAAATTGCAGAAGGACTTTTCATAATCTTCCAATCCTTCTTAGATACAGGAATGGTGCCAGAGAACTGGAGAATTGCAGATGTTACAGCCACCTCTGCCTTTAATCATTGCCCAGTTAGCGGCCGGCCGCCCAATCCATGGTGTTTTTGCCCGGCGCTGCTGCAGTGGGTGAATGTGAATTTCGGGGAGATGTGCATACTTATTCAAAAAAGGGTGTAAGGAAAAACCCGGCAACTACAGGCCGGTCAGTTTAACCTCAGTGTTGGGGAAGCTTTTAGACACAGTGTGGATTAATTAAGGAAAGCAAGCATGGATTTGTTAAAGGCAAATCGTGTTTAACTAACTTGATTGAGTTTTTTGATAAGGTATCAGAGAGGATTGATGAGGGCAATGCAGTTGATATGGTGTACATGGACTTCCAAAAGTCGTTTGATAAAGTGTGACATAATAGGCTTGCCAGCAAAGTTGAAGCCCGTGGAATAAAAGAGACAGTGGCAACATGGATATGAAATTGGCAAAGTGACAGGAAACAGAGAGTAGTGGTGAACGGTTGTTTTTCGGACTGGAGGAAAGTATACATTGGTGTTCCTCAGGGGTCGATACTAGGACCACTGCTTTTCTTGATATATATTAATTACTTGGATTTGGATAGACAAGGCACAATTTCAAAATTTGCAGATGACATAAAATTTGGAAGTGTAGTGAACAGATAGGAGGATAGTAATAGATTTCAAGAAGACATAGGCTGGTGAAATGGGCGGACATGTGGCAGATGAAATTTAACGCAGAAAAGTGTGAATGATACATTTTGGTAGGAAGAATGAGAGGCAATATAAAATAAAGGGTACAATTCTAAAGGCGATGCATGAACAGAGAGACTTAGGGGTATCTGTGCATAAATCATTGAAGGTGGTAGGGCAAGTTGAAAAGCGGTTAAAAAAGCATACGGGATCCTGGGCTTCATAACTAGAGGCATAGGCTAGAAATTGGCCGCAAATGCCTTTGTGACCGGGCATATTGGACAGGAGTTTAACAGCGACGCTACAGTGTTGCGCCCAGAGATCCTGATGTCATCGGCATGCACATCTCCCCGTTAACGCACGGACCTGAAATTCACATTCACCCACTGCAGCAGCGCTGGGTGAAAACAGCGGCAGCTGCAGGAGTTGTGGACTGGGCGGCCGGCTGCGAACGGGGCAATGATTAAAGGCTAAGGTGGCCGAGGTAACAAAAAAACTCTGCTTGAGTGCCCGGCTGATTGCACGGGTTCGCCGCTACCTTGGTAGACCAGATAGGTCCGTTTTAAATTGCAGAGCCTGCAGCGATGGCCCTTCCCTTTAAGAGAGGGAAAGGCCTTTTGAACGCGGCAGCACTGCACGGCCCATTGAGCTGCTGAGGTTTCCGCTCCACCCCCGTCCCTTAGCGCTCCAAGAAGGAAGTGGACTGCTTGATTTAGTGCTCCACTTCCTTACTCTAGCACTAAAGCCAATTCTTTGAGAGCGGGAAAACATTAGCGCCTGCCGCTAAATATCCCGGTTTTCAAAAGTTACCACCCTAAATGGGACGATGATGAATTTTTCCCCCATACAGTACAAAAGCAAGGAAGTTATGATGAACTTTTATAAAACACTGGTTTGGCCTCAACTGGAGTATTGTATCCAATTCTGGGCACCACACTTTAGGAAGGTTGTGAAGGCCTTAGAGAGGGTGCAAAAAAGATTTACGAGAATGGTTCCAGGGATGAGGGACATCAGTTACATGGATAGCTGGGATTGTTCTCCTTGGTGCAGAGAAGGTTGAGAGGAGATTTGATAGAGGTCTGGATAGAGTAGATAGAAACTGTTCCCATCTGGTCGAAAACCAGAGGATATAAACTTAACGTGATTGAAACAAGAACCAAAGGCGACACGAGGAAAATCTTTTTTATGCAGCAAGTGGATAGGATCTGGAATGCATTGCCTGAAAGGGTGGCGGAGACAGACTCAATCATAGCTTTCAAAAAGGAGTTGGATAAGTACCTAAAGGAAAACAATGCAGGGCTACGGGGAAAGGGTGGGAAGTGGGACTAGCTGAAGTGCTCGCCAGACCGAATGGCCTCCTTCTCTCTTGTAACCTTCTATGATTCTATGGGTAGAGTCCCTCCAGTCATCGTGAACATACTTACCGAGAGTAGTATTTGGAAAGAGCTGTGAATAACCTCCAGGTACTGAAAGTCGACAATGCAGCCTGTCACTGAGATGTAAGTGCGATCATCCAGGCTTTTGCTGGCTGAAGCGGTCAACTCCTTCCGCATACAACCGGGCCCATGCTCCCTCCACCAGGAACGGTGCATGGAGATGTTAAAGGTCATCAGGTCACTATCCTGTAAACAACACAGAAACAGTCAATTAAATCCTTTTTCTTTGAATATTTCACTAAAGTTATATCGATATGAACTACAAAATGGTTGATTGCGTTTTGGGCCCTTTTTGCTACTTCATTTCACATAACATTACACACAACCACGTGGTTTAATACAATCCAGTCAACTAAAAGAGCAGAAAGTTTCAGCTTTATTTCCCGCTCTGGGATGAGGTAGCCAAAGTCGTGGTAAAGATCTTGGGCCCGAAATTGGTCGTTGCATAAAGGCCGCCCATTTCTTGGCGGTATGCCGGCGATGCGCCGTTTCAAACCGCCAGCATACAGCCGAGACCGAAGAGGACAAAATTGGCCAATTTTTTTTCGCCGTTATGTATGCCAGCAGTCTGCAGCGAGTGGTATATAAGCTAGTAGTCAACCCAGATCGACTTTCTCTTCGATGGACGTTGCAGTACTGAACTGCGTATGCGCGATTGTTTTTTTCTCTTTTTTTTTCACAGAAGTGTTTTACCAGCGATTTCAGGGGTCAGAGGTCACCCGCGCATGCGCAGTGAGTTGGGTGAGGAGAGAGTGAGAAGGAGCAGCAAGCTAGTCGACAGGTAGTTACTTTAAAAACACATTGCAGAGTTAAAAAATATTCATAACAACTAATAATTCTACAGTTTGAAGAATAAGAAGACATATTTTACAAAACAAAAATCATAACAATATAAATATTATGGAAATGTTAAAAAAAAATCTAAGCGCAGGAACATCGAAAAGGACGGGAGGTTGAGAGCGCCCGCCTTTGACGAGACGGAGTTACCTGCCCTGTTGGAGAATATTACAGAGAGGTACTCCGAGCTAATGAAGGGTGGTCGTGGAAAGTCCCCGCAATGGAGTACAACAGGATATGGGACAAGATCGGGGAAGCTATCTCCTCCACAAGTACCATGGTATGCATTGGGGAAAGGTGCTGTAAGAGGTAAAACGACCTGGTGAGGGTAGCAAGAGTAAGTAATGATTTTATTTATGCACCCCCCATGTGCCATGTACCATGTAAATGTAGGTTCAGTGTCACACGAATGATGTTATTTATCTTAAGGTTACGGTGATGTATTTGTGCATTCAGGCAATGACAAGAGGATCAATGCAGTTTTTTAATGTGTGTGTGTGTGTGTGTGTGTGTGTGTGAGACCCTGTGTGTCTGCGATGTTACATGGATTAAAGATTTTTACTTTCATTTACTTCACTTTCTGCAGAAGAAGACAGCTGCAATAGCAGCCAATCAGTGGCGTACGGGGGGAGGAACCGTACCCCAAGAACCCCTGACTGAAATCGAGATCCGTGCCCTGTCCCGGGTTGGGGATAGCAACCATGCCCCATCGGTATTGGAGCTGACCCACTCAGACAGGATGGTAAGTTGAATATAATCCGCAAACTTTTGACTATAGAGACCCCAACCTTGAGTAAAGCCATAGCAATAGCCCAGGCGTTTATCTCCACCAGTGACAATACCAAACAAATTTCCCAGCACACTAGTGTGGCTGCAAGTACTGTGAACAAAATAACGTTGTTTTCAAATCGAAATGTACATGACAGGACTTACATGCCTGTAGCTGCAAGTCCGCAATGACTCAGAGTCCGCCATCAAGGGTGGTGAATACAAGGCAATTAACACCTTGTTGGTGCTGCTGGGGTTATCATCGATTCTGTTATGTCTTGAATAAAGAGTCAGACCAGATACTGCAAGCTCAAAGTAAGGTGTGACCATAGTCCTTTATTACGATCTCAGAGTGCCTCTCCAGCCTGTGAGGCCTCCTTATATACAGGTGCTCCCAAGGGATTGTGGGATCCCTTGGGACTCCAGGGGATAAGCCCTCTGGTGGTTAGACATGGTATTTACAGGTTTACATACATAACAACACTCACCCCTCCCAAAGTCAATAGTGTAACCATTTACAATGTGAGTCGATCTGGGGCCTTCCTTTCCCTGGTTGATCGTCTCGGTGCAAATGCTGGTGTTGGTGAGTTGTTTGTTGGGCCTTAGCTGGGCTGCTGTGCAGCTGGCCTTGCTGGGCTGCTGGGGGTGGTGAGTCCTGCTGGGCTGTTGCGGGTGATGGGTTCTGCTTCGTGGTCAACCGCTGGGTCGATTGTCACTAGTGTGTGTGTTGGAGGGTCGAAAAAGGTGGAGTCTACTGTGGGTTATTCTGGATAGTCCATAAATCTGAGTTTGGTTTGGTCCAAGTGTTTCCTGCAGTTCAGTCCATTTGGGAGTTTGACCACAAACACCCCTCTTTGGCCAAAACAGTGCCAGGAAGCCACTTGGAACCTTGTCCATAATTCAACACAAATACAGGATCATTTATCTCAATTTCGCGTGACACATTTGCGCGATCGTTCTATGTATTCTGTTGAAGCCGCCTGCTCTCTACCTATTCGTGTAAATCAGGGTGTACTAACGAGAGTCCTGTCTGAAGTGCCCTTTTCATGAGTAGTTCAGTGGGAGGGACCCCGGTGAGTGAGTGGGGTGTTGTGCGGTAACTAAGCAGGACTCAGGATAAGCGAGTCTGCAGTGAGCCTTCAGTTACCCTTTTCAAGCTCTGCTTGATTGTTTGAACTGCTCGTTCTGCGTGACCATTGGATGCTGGTTTAAATGGGGCAGATGTGACATGTTTGATCCCATTGCGGGTCATGAACTCTTTAAACTCGGCACTGGTAAAGCACGGCCCATTGTCACTCACAAGGATATCAAGCAGGCCGTGCGTGGCAAACATGGCCCGTAGGCTTTCAATGGTGGCAGCAGACATGCTTGCCAACATTATCACACATTCAATCCATTTGGAGTACGCATCTACAACCACTAAGAACATTTTTCCCCAAGAATGGGCCTGCATAGTCAACATGGACCCTGGGCCATGGTTTGGAGGGCCAGGACCATAAACTTAGTGGCGCCTCCCTGGGTGCATTGCTTAACTGTGAACATGTATTACATTTGTGCACGCAGGACTCTAAGTCTGCATCGATACCAGGCCACCACACGTGGGATTTGGCTATCGCTTTCATCATTACGATGCCTGGGTGGGTACTGTGGAGATCACTGATGAAAATGTCCCTGCCCTTTTTTGGCACCACTACCCGATTACCCCATAGGAGGCAGTCTGCCTGTATAGACATTTCATCTTTGTGCCGCTGGTACGGCCTTATTTCTTTCTGCATCTCTAACGGGACACTAGACCAACTCCCATGGAGCACAAAGTTTTCTAACTAAAGACAATAAGGGGTCCTGACTCGTCTAGGTTCTAATCTGTCGGGCGGTAACAGGTGATTGCTCACTCTCAAATGCCTACATTACCATAACTAGATCTGCAGGCTGTGCCATCTCCACCCCGGTGGTGGGCAATGGTAGCCTACTGAGAGCATCGGCACAGTTTTCTGTGCCTGGCCTGTGGCGGATGGAGTACTTCTATGCAGACAAGGGTGACTTGGACTGGTTAGGGTAGTGGGCAAATTCATGGCAGATGCAGTATAATGTGGATAAATGTGAGGTTATCCACTTTCGGGGCAAAAACACGAAGGCAGAATATTATCTGAATGGTGGTAGATTAGGAAAAGGGGAGGTGCAACGAGACCTGGGAGTCATGGTTCATCAGTCATTGAAAGTTGGCATGCAGGTAAAGCAGGCGGTGAAGAAGGCAAATGGTATGTTGGCCTTCCGAGCTAGGGGATTTGAGTATAGGAGCAGGGAGGTCTTACTACAGTTGTACAGGGCCCTGGTGAGGCCTCACCTGGAATATTGTGTTAGTTTTGGTCTTCTAATCTGAGGAAGGATGTTCTTTCTATTGAGGAGTGCAGCGCAGGTCCACCAGACTGATTCCCGGGATGGCAGGACTGACATATGAGGTGAGACTGGATTGACTGGGCCTGTATTCACTGGAGTTTAGAAGGATGAGAGGGGATCTCATAGAAACATATAAAATTCTGATGGGACAGGACAGGTTAGATGCAGGAAGAATGTTCCCGACATTGGGGAAGTCCAGAACCAGGGGACACAGTCTAAGGATAAGGGGTAAGCCATTTAGCACTGAGATGAGGAGAAACTTCTTCACTCAGAGAGTTGTTAACCAATGGAATTCTCTACCGCAGAAAGTTGTTGATGCCAGTTCATTGGATATATTCAAGAGGGAGTTAGTTATGGCCCTTACGGGTAAAGGGATCAAGGGGTATGGAGAGAAAGCAAGAAAGGGTTACTGAGGTGGCTATCAAGGGAAATCAGGGATAGTATTAAAGCCAAGGAAGTGGCATACAAATTGGCCAGAAATAGCAGCGAACCTGGGGACTGGGAGAAATTTAGAACTCAGCAGAGGAGGACAAAGGGTTTGATTAGGGCAGGGAAAATGGAGTATGAGAAGAAGCTTGCAGGGAACATTAAGACGGATTGCAAAAGTTTCTATAGATATGTAAAGAGAAAAAGGTTAGTAAAGACAAATGTAGGTCCCCTGCAGTCAGAATCAGGGGAAGTCATAACGGGGAACAAAGAAATGGCGGACCAATTGAACAAGTACTTTGGTTCGGTATTCACGAAGGAGGACACGAACAACCTTCCGGTTATAAAAGGGGTCGGGGGGTCTAGTAAGGAGGAGGAACTGAGGGAAATCCTTATTAGCCGGGAAATTGTGTTGGGGAAATTGATGGGATTGAAGGCCGATAAATCCCCAGGGCCTGATGGACTGCATCCCAGAGTACTTAAGGAGGTGGCCTTGGAAATAGTGGATGCGTTGACGGTCATTTTCCAACATTCCATTGACTCTGGATCAGTTCCTATGGAGTGGAGGGTAGCCAATGTAACCCCACTTTTTAAAAAAGGAGGGAGAGAGAAAACAGGGAATTATAGACCGGTCAGCCTGACATCGGTAGTGGGTAAAATGATGGAATCAATTATTAAGGATGTCATAGCAGTGCATTTGGAAAGAGGTGACATGATAGGTCCAAGTCAGCATGGATTTGTGAAAGGGAAATCATGCTTGACAAATCTTCTGGAATTTTTTGAAGATGTTTCCAGTAGAGTGGATAAGGGAGAACCAGTTGATGTGGTATATTTGGACTTTCAGAAGGCGTTCGACAAGGTCCCACACAAGAGATTGATGTGCAAAGTTAGAGCACATGGGATTGGGGGTAGTGTACTGACATGGATTGAGAACTGGTTGTCAGACAGGAAGCAAAGAGTAGGAGTAAATGGGTACTTTTCAGAATGGCAGGCAGTGACTAGTGGGGTACCGCAAGGTTCTGTGCTGGGGCCCCAGCTGTTTACACTGTACATTAATGATTTAGATGAGGGGATTAAATGTAGTATCTCCAAATTTGCGGATGACACTAAGTTGGGTGGCAGTGTGAGCTGCGAGGAGAATGCTGTGAGGCTGCAGAGCGACTTGGATAGGTTAGGTGAGTGGGCAAATGCATGGCAGATGAAGTATAATGTGGATAAATGTGAGGTTATCCACTTTGGTGGTAAAAACAGAGAGACAGACTATTATCTGAATGGTGACAGATTAGGAAAAGGGGAGGTGCAAAGAGACCTGGGTGTCATGGTACATCAGTCATTGAAGGTTGGCATGCAGGTGCAGCAGGCGGTTAAGAAAGCAAATGGCATGTTGGCCTTCATAGCAAGGGGATTTGAGTACAGGGGCAGGGAGGTGTTGCTACAGTTGTACAGGGCATTGGTGAGGCCACACCTGGAGTATTGTGTACAGTTTTGGTCTCCTAACCTGAGGAAGGACATTCTTGCTATTGAGGGAGTGCAGCGAAGGTTCACCAGACTGATTCCCGGGATGGCGGGACTGACCTATCAAGAAAGACTGGATCAACTGGGCTTGTATTCACTGGAGTTCAGAAGAATGAGAGGGGACCTCATAGAAACATATAAAATTCTGACGGGGTTAGACAGGTTAGATGCAGGAAGAATGTTCCCAATGTTGGGGAAGTCCAGAACCAGGGGTCACAGTCTAAGGATAAGGGGTAAGCCATTTAGGACCGAGATGCGGAGGAACTTCTTCACCCAGAGAGTGGTGAACCTGTGGAATTCTCTACCACAGAAAGTTGTTGAGGCCAATTCACTAAATATATTCAAAAAGGAGTTAGATGAGGTCCTTACTGCTAGGGGGATCAAGGGGTATGGCGAGAAAGCAGGAATGGGGTACTGAAGTTGAATGTTCAGCCATGAACTCATTGAATGGCGGTGCAGGCTAGAAGGGCCGAATGGCCTACTCCTGCACCTATTTTCTATGTTTCTATGATCAGCCATGATCTTATTGAATAGTGGTGCAGGCTCGAAGGGCCGAATCGTGCACCTATTTTCTATGTTTCTATGTTTCTATATCATGATCGTGCAAATGTGTCATGAGAAATTGAAGTAAATGATCCTGTATTTGTGTTGAACTATGGACAAGGTCCCAAGTGGACTGCTGGCATTGTTTTGGCCAAAGGCGGGAGTAGGGTGTTTGTGGTCAAACTTGCAAATGGACTCGCCTGCAGAAAACACTTGGACCAAACCAAACTCAAATGTATGGACTATCCAGAACAACCCACAATAGACCCAACCTTTTTCGGCCCTCCAACACACAAACAAGTGGCAACCAACCCAATGGTTGACCACGAAGCAGAACCCATCACCTCAGCAGTCCAGCAAGGCCAGTTGCGCAGCAGCCCAGTGAAGGCCCAACAAACGACTCACCAACACCAGCATTTGCACCGAGATGATCAACCAGGGAAAGGAAGGCCCCAGATCGACTCACATCTAAATTGTTACACTATTGACTTGGGGATGAGTGTTGTTATGTATGTAAACCTGGAATTACCATGTCTAACCACTAGAGGGCTTATCCCCTGGGGTCCCAAGGGATCCCACAATCCCTTGGGAGCACCTGTATATAAGAAGTCCTCACAGGCTGGAGAGGCACTCTGAGATCTGCAATAAAGGACTACGGTCACATTAATTTGAGCTTGCAGTATCTAATCTGACTCTTTATTCAAGACATAACAGGTTGAATGTTTGATAATGTCGGCAAGCATGTCCGCTGCCACCATTGAAAGCCAACGGGCATGTTTTCCTGATGTCCTTGTAAGTGACAATGGGCCGTGCTTTTCCAGTGCTGAATTCAAGGAATTCATGACCCGCATTGGGGTCAAACATGACACATCTGCCCGTTTTAGCCAGCGTCCAACGGTCAGGTAGAATGAGCAGTTCAAACAATCAGAGCTTGAAAAGGGTAACTGAAGGATCACTGCAGACTCGCTTATCCTGAGTCCTGCTTAGTTACCGCACAAGACCCCACTCGCTCACCGGGGTCCCTCCCGCTGAACTGCTCATGAAAAGGGCACTTAAGACAAGGCTCTCGTTCATCCACTCTGATCTACATGAACAGGTAAAGAGCAGGCGGCTTCAACAGAATACATATCATGATCGCGCAAATGTGTCATGCAAAATTGAAGTAAATGATCCTGTATTTGTGTTGAACTATGGACAATGTCCCAAAACAGATATACTGTTTTGGATACTGTTGGGGGAGATGACTTACCAGGGGAAGGCACCAGCAGCCAGGTTCATGGCACCATGGCTGCACAGAAGGGCGGGAAAAAGAGTGGGAGAGCTATAGTGATAGGGGACTCTATTGTAAGGGGAATAGATAGGAGTTTCTGCGGCCGCAACCGAGACTCCAGGATGTTATGTTGCCTCCCTGGTGCAAGGGTCAAGCATGTCTCGGAGCGGCTGCAGAGCATTCTGGAGAGGGAGGGTGAACAGCCAGTTGTCGTGGTACATGTAGGTACCAACGATATAGGGAAGAAGCGGGAAAAGGTCCTACAAGCTGAATTTAGGGAGCTAGGAGTTAAATTAAAAAGTAGGACCTCAAAGGTAGTAATCTCTGGATTGCTACCAGTGCCATGTGCTAATCAGAGTAGAGGGAGCAGGAGAGTTAGAATAAATACATGGCTTGAGCAGTGGTGCAAGAGGGAGGGATTCAAATTCCTGGGACATTGGAACCAGTTCTGGGGGAAGTGGGACCTGTACAAAAGGGACGGTCTGCACTTGGGCAGGACTGGAACTGATGTCCTGGGGGTAACATTTGCTAATGCAGTTCGGGAGTGTTTAAACTAATATGGCAGGGGGATGGGAACCTATGCAGCGAGACAGGGCGAAGTAATATGAAGTCAGAAACAGATGATAGAAAGGTAAAAAGCAATAGTGGAAGGCCGAGTAAACAAAGGCAAGAAACAAAAAGGACCACACTACATCATAATTCTAAAAGGACAAAGGGTGTTAAAAAAACAAGCCTGAAGGCTTTGTGTCTTAATGCAAGGAGTATCCATAATAAGGTGGATGAATTAACTGTGCAAATAGAAGTTAACAGATATGATGTGATTGGAATTACAGAGATGTGGCTCCAGGATGATCAGGGCTGGAAACTCAACATCCAAGGGTATTCAACATTCAGGAAGGATAGAATAAAAGAAAAAGGAGGTGGGGTAGCATTGCTGGTTAAAGAGGAGATTAATGCAATAGTTAGGAAGGACATTAGCTTGGATGATGTGGAATCTATATGGATAGAGCTGCAGAACACCAAAGGGCAAAAAACGTTAGTGGGAGTTGTGTACAGACCTCCATACAGTAGTAGTGATATTGGGGAGGGCATCAAACAGGAAATTAGGGGTGCATGCAATAAAGGTGCAGCAGTTATCATGGGTGACTTTAATATGCATATAGATTGGGCTAACCAAACTGGAAGCAATACGGTGGAGGAGGATTTCCTGGAGTGCATAAGGGATGGTTTTCTAGACCAATATGTCGAGGAACCAACGAGGGGGGAGGCCATCTTAGACTGGTTGTTGTGTAATGAGAGAGGATTAATTAGCAATCTCGTTGTGCGAGGCCCCTTGGAGAAGAGTGACCATAATATGGTAGAATTCTACATTTAGGATGGAGAATGAAACAGTTAATTCAGAGACCATGGTCCAGAACTTAAAGAAGGGTAACTTTGAAGGTATGAGGCGTGAATTGGCTAGGATATATTGGCGAATGATACTTAAGGGGTTGACTGTGGATGGGCAACAGCAGACATTTAGAGACCGCATGGATGAACTACAACAATTATACATCCCTGTCTGGCGTAAAAATAAAAAAGGGAAGGTGGCTCAACCGTGGCTATCTAGGGAAATCAGGGATAGTATTAAAGCCAAGGAAGTGGCATACAAATTGGCCAGAAATAGCAGCGAACCCGGGGACTGGGAGAAATTTAGAACTCAGCAGAGGAGGACAAAGCGTTTGATTAGGGCAGGAAAAAGAGAGTACGAGAGGAAGCTTGCAGGGAACATTAAGACGGAATGCAAAAGCTTCTATAGATATGTAAAGAGAAAAAGGTTAGTAAAGACAAACGTAGGTCCCCTGCAGTCAGAATCAGGGGAAGTCATAACGGGGAACAAAGAAATGGCAGACCAATTGAACAAGTACTTTGGTTCGGTATTCACTAAGGAGGACACAAACAACCTTCCGGATATAAAAGGGGTCAGAGCGTCTAGTAAGAAGGAGGAACTGAGGGAAATCCTTATTAGTCGGGAAATTGTGTTGGGGAAATTGATGGGATTGAAGGCCAATAAATCCCCAGGGCCTGATGGACTGCATCCCAGAGTACTTAAGGAGGTGGCTTTGGACATAGCGGATGCATTGACAGTCATTTTCCAACATTCCATAGACTCTGGATCAGTTCCTATGGAGTGGAGGGTAACCAATGTAACCCCACTTTTAAAAAAAAAAGGAGGGACAGAGAAAACAGGGAATTATAGACCGGTCAGCCTGACATCGGGTAAAATGATGGAATCAATTATTAAGGATGTCATAGCAGTGCGTTTGGAACGAGATGACATGATAGGTCCAAGTCAGCATGGATTTGTGAAAGGGAAATCATGCTTGACAAATCTTCTGGAAATTTTTGAGGATGTTTCCAGTAGAATGGACAAGGGAGAACCAGTTGATGTGGTGTATTTGGACTTTCAGAAGGCTTTCAACAAGGTCCCACACAAGAGATTAATGTGCAAAGTTAAAGCACAATGGATTAGGGGGTAGTGTGCTGACGTGGATTGAGAACTGGTTGGCAGACAGGAAACAAAGAGTAGGAGTAAATGGGTACTTTTCAGAATGGCAGGCAGTGACTAGTGGGGTACCGCAAGGTTCTGTGCTGGGGCCCCAGCTGTTTACATTGTACATTAATGATTTAGATGAGGGGATTAAATGTAGTATCTCCAAATTTGCGGATGACACTAAGTTGGGTGGCAGTGTGAGCTGCGAGGAGGATCCTATGAGGCTGCAGAGTGACTTGGATAGGTTAGGTGAGTGGGCAAATGCATGGCAGATGCAGTATAATGTGGATAAATGTGAGGTTATCCACTTGGGTGGTAAAAACAGAGAGACAGACTATTATCTGAATGGTGACAGGTTAGGAAAAGGGGAGGTACAACGAGACCTGGGTATCATGGTACATCAGTCATTGAAGGTTGGCATGCAGGTACAGCAGGCGGTTAAGAAAGCAAATGGCATGTTGGCCTTTATAGCGAGGAGATTTGAGTACAGGGGCAGGGAGGTTTTACTGCATTTGTACAGGGCCTTGGTGAGGCCACACCTGGAGTATTGTGTACAGTTTTGGTCTCCTAACTTGAGGAAGGACATTCTTGCCATTGAGGGAGTGCAGCGAAGGTTCACCAGACTGATTCCTGGGATGGTGGGACTGACATATTAAGAAAGACTGGATCAACTAGGCTTGTATTCACTGGAGTTCAGAAGAATGAGAGGGGATCTCATAGAAACGTTTAAAATTCTGACAGGTTTAGACAGGTTAGATGCAGGAAGAATGTTCTCAATGTTGGGGAAGTCCAGAACCAGGGGTCACAATCTAAGGATAAGGGGTAAGCCATTTAGGACCGAGATGAGGAGAAACTTCTTCACCCAGAGAGTGGTGAACCTGTGGAATTCTCTACCACAGAACGTTGTTGAGGCCAATTCACTAAATATATTCAAAAAGGAGTTAGATGTAGTCCTTACTACTAGGGGGATCAAGGGGTATGGCGAGAAAGCAGGAATGGGGTACTGAAGTTGCATGTTCAGCCATGAACTCATTGAATGGTGGTGCAGGCTCGATGGACCGAATGGCCTACTCCTGCACCTATTTTCTATGTTTCTATGTTTTTATGGATTGCTGGCACTGTTTTGGCCAAAGAGGGGAGTAGGGTGTTTGTGGTCAAACTCGCAAATGGACTCACCTACAGAAAATACTTGGACCAAACCAAACTCAGATTTACGGACTATCCAGAACAACCCACAATAGACTCTACCTTTTTCGATCCTCCAACACACACACAAGTGGCACCCGACCCAGCGGTTGACCACAAAGCAGAACCCATCACCCCCAACAGCCCAGCAAGACTCACCACCCCCAGCAGTCCAGCAAGGCCAGCTGCACAGCAGCCCAGCGAAGGCCCAACAAACCACTTACGATCAACCAGGGAAAGGAAGGCCCCAGATCGGCTCACATTATAAATACAAGCAACTCTCGATTATCCTGGTCTCTCGGGGATTGTGCTATGCCGGGTGAATGATTTTCCGTTAGAGCGATTGACATTATAAAGTTAAAACCCGATGCCTTACCGGGCTGAAATTTTAAATCCCATTACAATGGTTTCCCGTTGGATCCGTGTGCAGATAATCGAGAGTTGCCTGTAGTTACACCAATGACTTTGGCGGGGGGGAGGGGGAAGTGTTGTTATGTATGTAATTCTTTAATTTCCATGTCCAACTACCAGAGAGCCTATCCCCTGGAGTCCCAAGGGATCCCACAATCCTTTGGGAACACCTGTATATAAGGAGGCCTCACAGGCTGGAGGGGCACTCTGAGATCTGTAATAAAGGACTACGGTCACACTTATTTTGAGCTTGCAGTATCTAGTCTGACTCCTTATCCAAGACATCACACCTGTCATGTCATGTAATGTAACTGTAACTGTAATGTTGGCCTGATGTAATGTAAGTTTATTGCACTGTAATATTGGCCTCATGTGATATACTGCAATGTTGGGGGCATGTAACGCAATGCATATATGTATTGTCTGTCTGCGATATGTAATGCAGTACTGTAGCAGTGGTGGACATTTAAGTAAAACTGCGATAATTCACTGTGCTATGTATTCATGTAACCCTGACCCATTCCCTGGTTCCAAGCATTTTTAATTGTTGTTTTGTACTTCCAGACTCAGATGATTCAGACCACACCGACACAGAGAGACCCATTGTCTCCACCTCTGGCATCACCCAGCCCTCTCCCGACTTCACCATCGGCAGAGATGATGAATACGAAGAGGAAGAGGAAGAGCCGCTGATCCTGGAGCCAGCACAGGTGGAGGGGAGGGTGGAGATGGAGGAGGATACACCAGCTCCATGTCACCAGCTGGAACATCCTCCACCACCGAGTCTGTATTCAGGGGATTCCCCCATGTCTCCTCGGATTCTGGGGACCAAGTGGTGCACAGCAAGGCACCCCCAGTGTTGCAGTGCATTTGCTGCAGCGACGGAGGTTGGTACAGAAAAGGTCGGTTGCTGTACTGGGCATGTACCAGCACATGATGCGTCTGTCACAGGTCATCATCGACATAGGTCGAGAGCTGCTCAAGGCCATGGCTATGATCGCCGCAAACATCGCGGCTCTATCAGAGTGGCAGTCGGAGGATATGTCACATCTGATCACCGTGATGAAGCGAACCGCCGACTCCGTCGATGCCATGCGGACGTGGCGCGGAATCCCCCCGTGCCATAGTAGTCAGGTCGACAGCACCTGGGGAGCTGCCAGCATCTTCCAGCCCTGAAGCCGTGCCTTCCATATCACGAGCTTTTCCTGAGGCCCCATTTATTGCGCCTGCAATGTCTGACCCTCAACGACAGCAACAGCATTCAGGGTGCAGTGCTGCATGCCGGCTTGGTACCACCACGGGGAGGTCTGGGCTCAGGGGCAGTGGGAAAGGGAAGGGCGGGAGTAAGAAAGGGGGGAATAGTCCCAAGGGTGATGTAGCACACGGTCAAGGTCGAGGTCATGGTCGAGGACAGTAAAGGATCTTTTGTTGTACTTGTTCATTGAATAATTGAAGTTTGATTTGTATAAGTTTATTAAAGTTGTTTTATAGTTATAAGTTTTACAAAGTTTTTAAATTGTATATTTTTGAAATTTTTACATAGAGTATGAATAGGAAGAGACCACGGATGGCGACCTGAGGGAAGCCATAAGTGATCATGTCGGCATGGGAGGAGAAATTAGATGAATTGACTGCATTGGGACATGTGGCAGAGGAGCCATGAGTCAGTTTTGCAGAGTAGGTTGACTATGAAAAGTGTCAGAGGCTCCGATATTTATTCGGGACCATGAAGAGAGCGGGGCTGGGGTTGGATTTCCGAATGGGAAAGCTGGAATTATGCATTTACTGGCCGTCCTACTGAAAATAACCACAGGATGTCTTTTAAATTTTCTCAACAGCTTTCCTTCCCAACAGCCAGCCAGATTTACAGGCTGACCGACTGTCGGAGATCACTGGACGGTGGGGGAGTTTCAGATCGGGGTGGGGGTGAGCAGTCGGAGATCGTTGCGGGGGCGGCAGTCGGAAATCGTGGGGTGGGGGGGGGTGGGGGGGGCAGGGCAGTCGGAGATTGTAGGGAAGGGCAGTCGGAGATCGTGGTGAGGAGCAGTCTTTTGTTGAAAACAGAAAAAACTTTGTACCAAACATATTATCGAGAACAAACTTGCACTTCCTCCAAAAGAGAAACACACGTCCCTAAATTTATTAAACAAATCATAGAATAAAAAGTTTAGAATAATGCAGCTATTCAGCCCATCTTGCCTGTGCTGGCTTTTTGAAAGAGCTATACAATTAGTCATCACTGCTCTTTCCTCATATCACTGCAAATTTTTATTTTTCAAGTATTTGTCCAATGTCCACAATAGCGGTGTTTCCAAGAGAAGTGTTCCATCCCTTAAGAAAAGATGCTCCATTTTAGCTGGACTGTCTAAAATAATTGAATTGGATGATAATCATCATTATAGGCAGTCCCTCGAGCGAGGATGACTTGCTTCCACGAGAATTCACAGATATTTCGATGAAGGACTCGATGTTCCAGGTCCTGAACTCCAATTGAGGGGATGGAAGATGCCTGTGCGTGAATTTTTTTAACGTGTGGTGACTGTTGCACATCAGCCACCACACGGGCTTGACAGAGCTAGGCCTTTATCCTGTGGCAAGGATTAACCAGGACAACTGGAGACCTGCTCTGCTGCATGGACCTAGTGCGCACACATATCACAGTGTGGGCTGGCCCGTGCTGCCCCTGAGCCCTTGGCTCTTTTGGGGCCCGTACCCTCATTCGCCGCACCTCTGCCACCATGTTCCAGGGCTCGGCGCTCCAGCTCTATTTATAGCCCCGAGCTGCGGTGGTGTTCTCACACAGGTCGGGATGGCCCATGATGGTCATTTGTTTGATGACAGACAAATGGTTAAACAACGCCTCAATTTCAAAATGATCATCCTTGTTTTCAAATCGCTCCATGGCCTCACCTCTCCCTATCTCTGTAATCTCCTTCAGCCTCACAACAGCCCCCCGCCCCCCCCCCCCCAAATATCTGCGCTCCTCAAATTCTGCCCTCTTGAGCATTCCTAATTATAATCGCTCAACCATCGGTGGCCGTGCATTCAGCTTCCTGGGCCCTAAGCTCTGGAATGTCCACCCTAAACCTCTCCACCTCTCTACCTCTCTTTCCTCCTTTAAGACGCTCCTTAAAACTTACCTCTTTGACCATACTTTTAGTCAGCTGCCGTCATTTCTTCTTATGCGGCTCGGTGTAAAATTTTTGTCTTATAAAACTCCTGTGAAGCACCTTGGGACATTTTTTAATGTTAAAGGCGCTATATAAATACAACTTCTTGTTGTTGTTGTTATGCTCCTGTGAAGTGTATTGGGATGTTTTACTACCTTAAAGGTGCTTTATAAAAGCAAGTTGATGTTGTTGATGACATGATATTTAATAATTCAATATTCTAACCACTCTTATTCCCTTTTTATTTATTCCCCACTATTTTTATATTTATAGCTATTTTTATCTTCAACCTGTCCCTCTTTAGGTCCACCCCCATTATTTACCAGTAGATAGGGAAAATTGACTACCTCTCCCAGACAGGCTACAGCGTGCACCATGTACACTGCGTTCATCCGCAATCCAATTTTGCAATGGGCCTGAAACAAGCATATTAGACCTCCTTTTTGCATATTCAAAGGGCCTAATGCATGTTTCCAGCATTCATCCTGGACGCCTATGGTGGAGCCCTACCCAATATGGTGGACGGCACACTTCTGGCACAGAGTGAACAGCACACATGCTGTCCACCATATTACAGGTGCCTGGTTTACGCTTGTAAAATGGGAACAGCTCAATCCAATTTCTAGGCCACTGAGGGTGAACCACAATTACCCCTCTTGAAACAGTGCTGTTTAAGGCTGCATGTTACAAATTCTGAGTGAGAAAAAGGGCCCATTTTTCTCCTGTCAAGATTTTCTCCATGACAACAACACTCTTCAGCTAGCTTGCTGAAGTGGTTATTCTTCATCTGTGAGTCTAGATAGTGAACACTGGCAAACTACTCAACAGTTGACAGGGGAAAGAAGAATAATCACGGCAAAATCCATTCATGTCCTCTTCATACATCTTCCCAGCAGGATAGTTAGCTGCTTGTAACAGCAAAAATACATTTTGGCTGTCTCCTGCTTTGATCCTACTTGTCCAAAAATGCACCTGATAACATTTCATTCATAACCTCCTCTGTAATACTTGGGTTTTATGCTGTTGAATTATTTTATGCTATGTTCATGGATTTAAGAAAGCTTCATATTTTTTGACCTCTATTTCTTTGTATGCAAAAAATAAAATGCTGAAAGGTGTGGCCTTAGAGCAAGAATTTGCATTTTTTTGTCTCTGTGTCCTCATTGTATCTGATCGATAAATTTGCTTTGGTAATTTATATTCTAATCTATATTATTAAATCTGACCAACAAGTACCATAAAAAGCAGAAATGCTGGAAATAGCAGCAGATCAGACAACAACTGAAAAAAGAAAGTTAGGTTAATGTTTTAGGTGAGACTCTTCATCAGAACAGTTATTTCTAATCAACTTGTTTCTTTTTCGGATGCTGATTAACTTTATGTACATTTCCAGTAGCTCCTGCTTTTATTTCAGATTTCCAGAATTCGTAGTCTTTTTACCTCAACATTGTCTATTATCTGTTGTCAGTCCATCACTATTGCACTTCCCTGCGACTATGTGTGCACTCCACTCTTCAGTCCCATTCAATAGGTTTATCATTTGTTTCCCTTCCATTTATCATCTTTTCCTCACCCTCAAATTTGCTTCCCTTTCTCTTCTCATCCTTTATTGTTGGCTTTACTGGTAAATAATGGGGCTGGACCTAAAGAGGGACAGGTCGAAAATAAAAATAGCTATAAATATAAAAAGAGCGGAGAATAAATAAAAAGGCAGTAAGGCTGGTCAGAATAACCCGTCATTAAATATCATGTCATCAACAACAACAAGAAGTTGTGTTTATATAGCACCGTTAACATCGTAAAACATCCCAAGGAACAGCAACTTCAGGCAAAGGAGCAGATACGCGGTTAAATGCGAATATACAAAGGTTGCTGTCCGAGTTGCACCACTCTGCCATTAGCTTCGCAAAAATGGCATCTTGCCCTTAGCTTCTCGTTTTTTTTTTAGGAACTTCTATATTTGGCCATTAATTGCACATTAAACTTGCCATAGAGAGTTAAGTCTAGTCATTATGGGGCCAAAATTGCCCCCTTCCTTAAGGCCTGTTACTAACGGGACAATAAGTCCTTTCTGACCGGGGGCAGGTGGATGGTCCGACCCATGCAGAATTGCCCCTGGACCAAGGGAAACGAGTTTCCACCGCGCCCCATGTTTCCGCCCCACCCTGCGCTCTGACCCGTTGTTGGGCACGTGCCGACCCCTTACCGACTGGCGACGACCCCTTTCTGTCCCGCGAAGGAAATTGCCCTGCGGGAGTGGACCACTGCTGATCAGTGCTCCCAACAGCTTGTCCCGGCAAGTGGCTGGGCGGTGCATCTGCCCTTAAAGGGAAGGGTACACCACTGCGGTCACCATTTTATTTGAATAGTCGGCCCGACAATGGCAGCCACGAGTTCAGCCAGGCCCCAAACAAGTAGGCCGGCACCTCCTCTTGGATACTAGGCTGTTGGCCCAGCCGAAAACCTCCCTGCGGTGGGACAGTGGGCTCGACATAGGCCTTGTAGCATCCCTCCCCTTTAAGTGAACGGAAGGGACGTTGATATGGGTTCATGCGACGCAGTACCTCCGCGTCACACTGCTGTGCTAAGTGCAGGCGCTGATGACACTGCTCGCTTTCCGCCCTGCTCCCGACTCATTTCTGTCCCGCCCCTCTGCCACCCCAAAAACTGCCCCGATTAAATTTTTAAGAAAAGAGAGCAATTTCCCTCTATCCTCCGCCCCATCGATTCGGGTGGTAACTCATCACATAATTTGAATTATCTGCCCCAAATAGTGCGGAGGGCAATTCGGTCCCTATATGAGCAGGAACCCTTTTAACAACATTTCAGTGTTAATGACTGGCAATCAACCGGTCTGGCATCAAAATTTAACTCTTACAAGTATGAGGAACTCTCATTCCTTCAGGTTTGAAATTTTTCAGGGAGATTTAAAAAATGTAAAATTTTAAATTAAATTTATTTTGCTAACTTTTCCTTTATGTCCCTTTTTTGTTGTCTCTCTTAATTCAATCTTTCTTTGCCTCTCTTTATTTCTTTTTCTGTAGCTGATTTTTTTATTGAATTCACCCCCTTTAATTCACTCTCCTTCCCAGTCCTTCCTATATTTATTTCCTAATCCTTGAATCTCATTGGTTAAGGAGCTCTGTTTCCTTCGCTGCAGGGTTATCAGCTTGTGCTTTCAACAACTTTGTGGGCAAAAATGTTTTGAGCTGAAGGGCAATGTTCCCTTTAAGCTGTGCTGTGTGCTGCCACCCAGCAATCTGTAAGGTACCGCGCAGGCTGCTCACAACTTGTTCCCTCTAAGACACCACACAGCAGCCGCAGAGCAAATTTAATGATATCACGCTTTGAAATAAACAGGTCATGCACAACAAACAAAATTTGGAGGAAACATTGCTTAAACATGCTGGGCCAAGTATAACTAATGGCAAACAATGTTAGATGCCCTGTTACAGCAAATTCTGACCCAACTTTTACACTTTTTCATAATGAGAATAAACTGTACCAGGTCATGTCATGGCTCTAATCAAAAGGCTTATTAACATTTTAGCTGAGCACTGCTAATGCATACTGTTTTGGATAAAACCTCTTTAGAAACCCTGTTTTGTCTTCATTTGTACTTTGTTTCAAAATGTATTCTGGCCAGTAATGTAATCGATCATAATTACCTAAAAAGCAAAGTGACAGAAAGCAGATGCTGAAGTATCAAATTCTGTGATTTGCTGCTATGAAATTGTTTGCAGAAATTAACTGCTACAGAATTTTCTCTCATTTAGAGATCCTATTCTTACTGCATGGCAGTGCTGGTGACTGTGCTGCTGTCTCGAATTATTTCCAGTGGGATTATATCATTAAGTTAAATGAAAAATAATTATTTCACGATACCCCATGAGATGCAAGGTCAAGTTTCACGTTCATGCTTTGTATCAGCATTCTTACAGCTTTATTTTCTTTTAATCAGTGGTGCAACAGAATAAATATATGTCTACTAGTTTACAGGACTATCTATCATGCTTTGTTCTGGCATTGCATGGAAGTCTCTTGCGTACTGCAGGATTTATAAGGCACAATTTCACATCCAGTTATGGAACCATACAGTTTCAGAATGTTAAAATTGCCGCTAAGGAAATTGAGAATCCTTGCATTATGGGGATTGGGCGCTTAAATCCAGTATCTTTCTATTTGAGATCAGTGGCAGTGAACCACCAAATGACTGCATTTTGTTAGTGGCATTTCCTATGGGACACTGATATTTCCCTGTCTATGGAAGGGAAATAAAATATAACTCAAGTTTAACACACTGCTAAATACCATTACTAGATATATCACCAAATACCATTAGGGCTGTAAACTATTTAGTAGACGCACTATGACCTGGAGTTCAGCCTCCGAATGTGCGCAAACGCAGGCGTCGTCCGCGTACTGTAGCTCGACGACAGAGGTTGGGACAGTCTTGGATCTACTCAGAACTCCTTCACGGCAAATGAGCCAAAGGTGGGCAGAGGAAACATTTCAAGGACACATTCAAAGCCTCCTTGATAAATTGCAACATCCCCACTGACACCTGGGAGTCCCTGGCCAAAGACCGCCCTAAGTGGAGGAAGTGCACCCGGGAGGGCGCTGAGCACCTCGAGTCTCATCGTCGAGAGCATGCAGAAATCAAGCGCAGGCAGCGAAAAGAGAGTGCGGCAAACCAGTCCCACCCACCCTTTCCTTCAACGACTGTGACAGAGACTGTGGTTTGCATATTGGATTGTTCAGTCATCTAAGAACTCATTTTTAGAATGGAAGCAAGTCTTCCTCGATTCCGAGGGACTGCCTATGATGATGATATGATAATGAGATGCACTATAGTCGCAAACTCTAGCCTACAAATAAATGGAGTCATCATAATTCAGTTTAAAGGCAACTGATTATGCTCACAAACCTTTTGGTTGGTTTGTGTTGGACGCTATAAAGCCTCCAAGAGGAAATACCTTTCCTGAAGTTATCTAATTCAATTAGATGAGGTTCCAATCCAGTGACGTCTTAAATAGAAAATCTAACCCACAATTCCTCTGCATGATGTCACTGTAGCAGAATCTATTTTCCAGTTTTCTCTCTTCTTCCAAAGGTGCAGACTCCTAACGTGAGTGGCAGGTATCCTCCAATACCTCATGCAAGCAATCATTCTTCATGTGGGTGCTGGGACAATAAGTTTTGGTGGACTATTTGACTGTGGAGGCATCACAACCTACCCTCAACCAGATTTTACACTAATATCCTTTCCAGCAGAAATCCTTGATGCATAGAAGTGTACTGCACAGAAGGAGGCAATTTAGCCCATATATCTGTGCTGACTTCAATAGAGCGATCTAAAACTAATCCTAATGCCCTGTTTTCTCCCCATAGCTCTGTATGTTACTCTGCTTCAAATTTTCATGCTTCTCTTAAAACACCCTTGGGTAAAAATTGGTATGCATTACATCCATTTTTGGGATGTAAAATGGGTGCAAAGCATATCAATTTAACAGTGGGACAGCCTGTGCCAATCGCTGCACAAACATTGGTCCCACTGCTAAATTCGTGCTGCCTTTTTTTAGGCGTCCTGGGTGCATGTCGGCAGTTTAAGAATCCCATTGAGAAATTAGTTAGATATGAGCGGGGCCTTCGGCGGTGAGTTGAAAAAAAAAAATGTTTTTTGTTTAAAGACTTATCCTGTAGATGTGGAGGAGTCAGAGTGCTACCCCGGCTCCACAGCCCGCTCCCAGGACTTACCTGAGGATTGCCACTGGTGAGGCAGGCATAAGAACATAAGAAATAGGAGCAGGAGTAGGCCATACGGCCCCTCGAGCCTGCTCTGCCATTTAATACGATCATGGCTGATGTGATCATGGAGTCAGGTCCACTTCCCTGCCCGCTCTCCATAACCCCTATTCCCTTATCATTTAAGAAACTGTGTATTTCTGTCTTAAATTTATTCAATGTCCCAGCTTCCACAGCTCTCTGAGGCAGCGAATTCCACAGATCTACAACCCTCTGAGAGAAGAAATTTCTCCTCATCTCAGTTTTAAATGGGCGGCCCCTTATTCTAAGGTCATGCCCCCTAGTTCTAGTCTCCCCTATTAGTGGAAACATCCTCTCTGCATCCACCTTGTCAAGCCCCCTCATAATCTTATACGTTCTGCTGAGATCACCTCTCATTCTTCTGAATTCCAGTGAGTATAGGCCCAACCTACTCAACCTATCCTCATAAGTCAACCCCCTCATCCCCGGAATCAACCGAGTGAACCTTCTCTGAACTGCCTCCAAAGCAAGTATATCCTTTTGTAAATATGGAAACGAAAACTGCCCGACAAAATGTCTTTGTTCGCAAACTATTCATATCCTTCCATCAGCGGTGGCACTATAATGGTTCATTGACAGGAGGGTATTATTACAGCTTGACAAGTTCACATCGGCCATTTTCAATATAAATGTGAAAATAGAAATTTATAATGGATGAAGTTGACAAGAAGTGCACACACACACACATATACAATAAATAATTGTGCTAAGTTGTCACAAAGCTACAAATTCCAGGTCTGCTCCAACTATCCTCTTGCTATCAGCTGTACTAGTCACTCCTGTATTTCCCTACATTACAGCAGTGACTCTGCTTCAAAAGTACTTGGTGTGAAGCGCTTTGGGATGTCCTGAGGTTGTGAAAGGTGCTACATAAATGCAAGTTCTTCCTTTCATATTTTTCATAACATAGCGGAGCTGAAATTCAGGGCCCGGATAAGGCCTGTTACCGCCGTTTTGTGGCAGCCATGCGGCAGAATCGAATGCCATTGGCCGCCACGCTCCAAATTCACCTCGGGGATATTTTTAGCGGTCCCCACTTCTGCCCCGCTGCTGCTGAGCGTCCCAAACGTGTCATCAAAGCGTGCACCGCCGCTCTCCTGCATCTCCATCCCACTCGGCGCGAAATTGACCTCCAAAAATCGACGATCCGCCGCGTGGTGCCCCCGACAGCGTTTTCTGTCGGTGCACCTAGTTTCTTGTGTGTGAGCCACGGCAGCACGGCGGCCCTTCAAGGGGAGGGCGCACTGCTGCGGCTGCCATGTTTTTTTTTGCTGGCCGACTTCCCGATCGGCCGGACAATTATGGCCTCGGGTTCGGCTGGGCTTCCAACAGGCAGCCTGACACCCCCCTCTTGGGTGCCAGGCCGCTGGCCCGGCCAAAACCCTCCCTGGTGGCCCAGTGGCCAAACCTAAAAAAACGCTGCTTCTCTCCCCTTTAAATGAGGGGAGAGACGTAGTGATGCACACATGCAATGACGTTACCAGCGCTCCACCGTTGAGTGACAGCGGCAGCACTTACCACCGCACTTCCGCCCCCATTATGACCGGCTTCCGGTCCAATCCGAAAAAACCATCAAAGAGGAGAAAATCGATCGAGAGCCCGCCTCATCGCACCCGACGATAAAAACATCAAAAACATTAGTAAGCATAGCATGAGTATTCTTTAGCATAAGTAAAAACCTACTGTAAGCTTTACAGGTGGTTTTTACCTAAAGGAGCATTCGTAAATTAATTGGTTTGCTTTTTGGAGCTAAGACAGAGCAGGAGAGAAACAACAGCAAAAATATTAGCAATTTTTGTCAAAGATTCTCATGTGAAACCTCTGTATAAATGATAAGGGCATATAAGGTGAAAAAGTAAGCAATATCATGATTTAATTTAAAGCCTGCGTGTATGCAAGATTTAGGCAAATTAAAGCTAGACAACTAGATTTGTGTGTGTAAATATTGAGCTTGAAGTTGTCTATTTGCACTTATTCATTGCTTGTGATCAACCTTTTATTGTGGGTTGAAATATCATACAAAGACAAAGGACTGTTCACTCCAAAGACTTGTAACAGTCTTGTTTACATTTAAAGATCTACTGGCTTTGTATTTGAACCAATTAAGTAAATTGGTTAAGGCAGGAGTGTCCAAACATTGCCCACGAATCATTGCTGCCCTAAACCCCTCAATCCAGGTCTTGAAACTCAGATAACTCAATCCTATTGGATTTATCTTTAAATTCCTTGCCGTGTTGTATGTGGGCCTGGAGATTTGAAAAGGATTGTTCTTCGTGGTGTTGCCTCATTGATGGATAAATTCTAATTATATATATAATATATATGCAAATTAATGAACATGAGTATTTAAATGTTATATATGCCTTCAAGGCTCCAAATATACACAAAGAAGCCCCATGAAGCTCGGTATCCTCAGGCTAAGGAATGGCAGATGTATATTAATATGGATAATGATAATATAATATGTACGACAATGAAGTAACGTCCATTAGAAAAGGTGGAGAAAGAAGATGATTTGGTTGTGAATACTGATGATTCATTGAAGGTATCCAGTCAATGTCACTATAGAAACATAGAAATCTACAGCACAGAAGGAGGCCATTTCGGCCTATCGTATCTGCGCCAGCCGACAAAGAGCCACACGACCCTCGGTCAGCAGCCTTGAAGGTTACATATAAACCTATGAACAATGAACAACGGCGGAAAGGTAAAGAGCATCGAGCCTAACCAATCTGCCCCACACAACTGCGACACCCCTTGCACCGCAACATTCTATGCTCTACCCCAACCGGAGCCATGTGATCTCCTGGGAGAGGCAAAAAACAGATAAAAACCCAGGCCAATTGGAGAAAAAAATCTGGGAAAATTCCTTTCTGACCCATTCAGGTGATCGAAACTAGTCCAGGAGATCACCCTGGCTGTATTCGATTCCCTGCAGTACTTACTATCGTATCCACGCCAGCCAACAAAAGATTATCCCGCTTATCAGCTCGATATTAACTTTTATTAACGTAGTTAGTCAAGTGCTAGAATATATCTCAAATGCATTTGATAAGTTATTTTTACCTTACGCAGATTGCTGGTGAGGCTACATTTGGAATATTTTTCAGAATTGGGTATACTACCTAATGCATTGGAGAGAGATCAGATAAAAGCAAGGAAGATGGCTCAATCCTTTCCGTTAAGGACTTAGGCATCTAATTTATGAGGGAAGTTGCAGTGAATAGTGAGACATAATTGATCCGCTCATAATAAAGGATGAACCTGAGTACTATGAGTAATGAGTAAGTGTGACCTTAGCTCCTTCAATAAGAGTCCAGAGTGCAGGTACCTCGTGGGTGGTCTGCTTATATACCATGCTCCCAAGGGATGCTGGGATCCCTTGGGACTCCAACAGGTAGGCCCTCTGGTGGTGCTGTGATACAGGTTACCAAGGGTTAAATATATAACATCACTCCCTCGTAAAGTTAATAATACACTTACTTGCAGGGTGAGACGACCTGGGGCTTTACACTCCCTTGTTGATCGTCTCAGTACAAATGTGGGTGTGGGTGAGTTGGTTAGTTCTTCACTGGGCTGCTGGGCAGCTGGCCATGCCAGGCTGCTGGGGATGGTGAGTTCGGCTTCGTGGTCAATCACTTGTGTGTGTGTTGGAGGGTCAAAGTTGGTGGTGTCTTCTTCGAGTTGTTCGTAGCTGTTGGTGAACCACAATTTGATTTGGTCCAAATGTTTTCTGCACGTTAGTCCATTGGCCAATTTGATCTGAAACACCCTATTCCCTTCTTTGGCTATGACCGTGCCAGTGAGCCATTTGGGAGCATGTCCATAATTGAGTATAAACACAGGATCATTGACCTCAATATCGCGTGACAAATTTGCGCGATCATCGTCCACACTTTGTTGATGCCGCCTGCCCTCCACGTGATCATGGAGATCAGGGTGGACAAGAGAGAGCCTTGTTTTGAGCACCCTTTTCATGAGCAGCTCAGCTGGGGGAACCCCAGTGAGTGAGTGGGGTCTGGTGCGGTAGCTGAGCAGCACTCGGGACAGCCGGGTCTGCAGGGAGCCTTCCGACACGTGTTTTAAGCTTTGCTTGATGGTCTGAACTGCCCGTTCTGCCTGGCCGTTGGATGCGGGCTTGAACAGAGCAGATGTGACGTGCTTGATCCCATTGCAGGTCATGAATTCCTTGAATTCAGCACTGGTGAAACACGGGCCATTGTGGCTGACT
Source organism: Pristiophorus japonicus (assembly GCF_044704955.1). Classification (NCBI taxonomy): domain Eukaryota; kingdom Metazoa; phylum Chordata; class Chondrichthyes; family Pristiophoridae; genus Pristiophorus; species Pristiophorus japonicus. The sequence continues at coordinate 405,107,653 of NC_091977.1, forward strand.
AGGACATCGGGCAGGCCGTGTGTGGCAAACATGGCTCATAGGCTTTCAATAGTGGCCGTGGACATGCTTACAGACATTATTGCACATTCAATCCATTATGAGTAAGCGTCCACGACAACCAAGAACATTTTGCCTAGAAATGGGCCCACATAGTCCACATGGATCCTCAACCACAGTTTGGAGGGACACGACCACAAACTGAGCGGTGCCTCTCTGGGTGCATTGCTCAGCTGAGAGCCAGTGTTGCACTGGCACACGCATGATTCTAAATCTGAGTCGATGCCGGGCCACCACACATGGGATCTGGCTATGGCTTTCATCATTACAATGCCTGGGTTGGTGCTGTGTAGGTCACAAATTAACGTTTCTCTGCCCTTCTTGGGCAAGACCACGTGATTGCCCCACAACAGACAGTCCGCCTGCAAGGACATTTCGTCTTTGCGCCTGTGGAATGGCTTAATCGCCTCCTGCATCTCCGCTGGGATGCTGGACCAGCTCCCATGGAGGACACAGTTTTTTACCAAGGACAGTAAAGGATTCTGGCTGGTCTAAGTCCTGATCGGGCGGGTCGTATTGGGTGACTTTTCGTTTTCAAATGCATCCATCACCAAGAGCAAGTCCACAGGCTGTGCCATTTCCACCCCGGTGGTGGGCAATGGTAGCCGACTGAGAGCATCTGCACAGTTCTCTGTGCCCGGTCTGTGATGGATTACATAGTTGTATGCCGACAGCGTGAGTGCCCATCTTTGGATGCAGGCAGAGGCATTGGTGTTAATCCCTTTGCTCTCAGAGAATAACGATATGAGCGGCTTGTGGTCAGTTTCAAGCTCGAACTTGAGGCCAAACAAGTATTGGTGCATTTTTTTCACCCCGTAAATGCACACCAGAGCCTCTTTTTCAATCATGCTGTAGGCCCTTTCGGCCTTGGACAAACTCCTGGACGCGTAAGCGACCGGTTGCAAAATCCCCGATTCGTTAGCCTGTTGCAGCACACACCCGAACCCGTATAACGACGCATCGCAAGCTATCACTCATCATTTACATGGGTTATACAAGACAAGCAGTTTGTTTGAACACAACAGATTTCTGGCTTTCTCAAAGGCAGCCTCTTATGATTTCCCCCATACCCAGTCATCTCCCTTGCGCAGTAGCACATGTAGGGGTTCTAGCAAGGTGCTTAACCTGGGTAGGAAATTACCGAAATAGTTGAGGAGTTCCAGGAACGACCACAGCTCCGTCACATTCTGTAGTCTCGCCGAGTTCTTGATGGCCTCCGTCTTGGCATCGGTGGGTCTGATGCCGTCTGCTGTGATTCTTCTTCCCAAGAACTCGACCTCCGGTGCCAGGAAAACACACTTCGAGCGTTTCAACCTGAGTCCCATGCGATCCAACCGACTGAGAACCTCTTCCAGATTCTTCATGTGCACAATGGTGTCCCGACCTGTAACCAGTATGTCGTCCTGGAAAACCACGGTGCGAGGGACCGACTTTAGCAGATTCTCCATGTTCCGTTGGAAGATTGCCACGGCCGACCGAATCCCGAACGGGCACCTGTTATAGATGAACAGACCTTTGTGCATGTTGATGCAGGTGAGGCCTTTCAAAGATTCCTCCAGCACCTGCGTCATGTAGGCCGAGGTCAGGTCCAGCTTGGTGAACGTCTTCCCTCCAGCCAGGGTCGCAAATAGGTCATCTGCCTTGGGTAGCGTGTACTGGTCCTGTAGCGAAAAACAGTTAATCGTTACTTTATAGGCCCCACAAATTTTGACCGTGCCGTCACCTTTAAGTACCAGAACATTTGCACTGGCCCACTCGTTGAATTCCACCGGCGCGCTGATGCCTTCTCGCTACAGCCTGTCCAGCTCAATTTCCATTCTCTCACGCATCATATATGGTACCGCCCGTGCCTTGTGGTGGATGGGTCGCGTACCGGGAACCAAATGGATCTGCACTTTCGCCCCCGAGAAGCCTGGCTTGACCAACGATGGAAATCTGCTCAGAACCTGGGCACATGAGGCGTCGTCAACGGATGAAAGCGCTCGGATGTCATCCCAGTTCCAGTGGATTTTTCCCAGCCAGCTTCTGCCAAACAGTGTGGCCATCCCCGGCACAATCTACAGTGGGAGTTCGTGCCCTGCTTCATCATAGGAGATTTTGACTTCTGCACTGCCAATTACAGGGATCAATTTCTTGGTATAAGTTCTTAGCTTGGTGTGAATGGGACTGAGCTTGGGCCTGTGTGCCTTGTTGCACCACAGCCTGTCGAAGGCCTGTTTGCTCATTATGGACTGACTCGCACCCGTGTCCAGTTCCATGGATACTGGAATTCCGTTCAGTTGAACTTTCAACATTATTGGTGGACATTTCGTGGTGAACATGTGCACCCCCTACACTTCTGCCTCCTCGGTCCGAGTCTCCAATTCAGCCTGATCCACAATGGATCGATCTTCCTCTGCAACGTGGTGGTTTGCAGGGTTTGCAGCTCGCCTGCACACTCGATGGAGGTGTCCCATTGTTCTGCAGCCGTTGCATGCATAGTGCTTGAAGCGGCATTGATGGGCCCGATGATCACCTCCGCAACGCCAACAAGGTGTTAACTGCCTTGCATTAACGATTGATGGTGGCCTCTGGGTCATCTGAGGTCATGCAGGAGCCGGCGTATACGTTCTGCCATGTATATTCCTGCTCGAAAACGACGTTACTTTATCCACAGTATTGGCGAAACCTCTTTATGCTACGAAATTTGTTTGGTGTTGTCGCTGGTGGACATAAATGCCTGGGCTATCGTTATGGCTTTGCTCAGGTTCAGTGTTTCAACAGTCAATAATTTGCAAAGGATTACCTCATGGCCAACGCCAAGCACAAAAAAGTCTCTCAGCATTTGTTCTAGTAATCCATCAAATTCGCAATGTCCTGCGAGGCGCCTTGGTGCGGCAACATAGCTCGCCACTTCCTGGCCCTCCGACCGTTGACATGTGTAGAACCGATACCTCGCCATCAAACCGCTTTCTTTAGGATTTAGGTGCTCCCGGACCAGCGTACACAATTCCTCATAGGATTTAGTTGTTGGTTTTACCGGAGGTAGAAGATTCTTCATGAAGCCATAGGTTGTTGCCCCGCAGACGGTAAGGAGGATCGCCCTTCGTTTGGCAGTGTTCTCGTCCCCTTCCAGCTCATTGACCATGAAGTATTGGTCGAGTCTCTCCACGAAAGCCTCCCAATCGTCCCCTTCTGAGAACTTCTCCAGGATACCAACAGTTCTTTGCATTTTCGCGCGATTGTTCGTTATCTCGTCGCCAATTGATACGCTCATAATAAAGGATGAAACTGAGTACTATGAGTAATGAGTAAGTGTGACCTTAGCTCCTTTAATAAGACTCCAGAGTGCAGGTACCTCGTGGGTGGTCTGCTTATATATCGTGCTCCCAAGGGATGCTGGGATCCCTTGGGACTCCAACAGATAGGCCCTCTGGTGGTGGTGTGATACAAGTTACCAAGGGTTAAATACATAAAAATAATGGTTTCCCTCACAATAGTGCTCAGTCTGAAAGGAATGGCTTGGGCATTGCAGGGATGCTTTATAGAGCTGGTATGGGGTGGTGTCAACGTGCCGCATCATGTGGCAGCCAGGGTGTACAGCATCCAGTAAAGTAAATGTGGCCATGGTAAGGCCACCCCTAGCCTCCCGGGCAGCAATATGGTCAGGTGTGGAAGTCCTGTGTCCTGTGCAGCATCAGCTGATTATAGAGACAGTTGGTGTTGTTGTTGGTACTGCTGGTGTGCCTGGTGATGTTGGTGTTGGGGTTGATTGTGGTGGGATTCTGAGGAGAGGTGAGATTTTTTCAAGGCACCAATGTTGATGGAATAGATGTCAGGTGAGGTTGAGATGACAGAAGCAATCTATCAATGGTGAGAGAGGTTGTTCCAAGGAGGTGACAGTGGATAGAGAGTTTACTACAAACATTTCCAACCTGCATAAAGTTCAAATGTGTCTTCCAAATCCTGAAGGCATCAGTTTCTAAGATTGGAAACTGAACAGCTGTGAAATGGCAGCTTTTATACCACATTTGCAGCTGTCAACTATTCAGAAGAATGGATACATTGCAATACCCAACCTACTTACCTGACGTGATCCCTGATTGCCATGAGCCTCATCAAAAAACTGGAAAAATGGTAAGTGTAGGGCAAAATGGTGTTTAATTGGCTTTTACCTACCTCTTAATGATCTAAATTGCCTCCACCGCCACTTGGTGTCGGGTCTGTTAAGTACTGATAGACCCGACACATGGGAGACTAGCATGGAGGCGGACTCGTGACCCACTGTCAATCATTTCTATTTTGACACCTGACCCGCCCCTCATCTCGCCCTCTCAACACGGGTAAAGTTACGGCCTATATTGCCATCACTGATGGGAGGCTGTGATTACACTATGATAAGCTTAGAGAGGCAGTTTCCATTATAAATGAGGCCACAGTCATTTATAATGGAATATATGCAGATGCAAGATTTTTAAAACATTATCTCATTTGCTATTTGTGGGACATAAGAACATAAGAACATAAGAAATAGGAGCAGGAGTAGGCCATGCGGCCCCTCGAGCCTGCTCCGACATTCAATATGATCATGGCTGATCTGATCATTGACTCAGGTCCACTTCCCTGCCTGGTCCCCATAACCCCTTATCCCTTTCTCGTTTAAGAAACTGTCTACTTCTGTCTTAAATTTATTCAACGTCCAAGCTTCCACAGCTCTCTGAGGCAGTGAATTCCACAGATTTACAACCCTCTGAGAGAAGAAATTTCTCTTCACCTTTGTTTTAAATGGGTGGTCCCTTATTCTAAGATCATATTCTCTAGTTCTAGTCTCCCCCATCAGCGGAAACATCCTCTCTGCATCCACCTTGTCAAGCCCCCTCATAATCTTATACATTTCGATAAGATCACCCCTTATTCTTCTGAATTCCAATGAGTAGAGGCCCAACATACTCAATCTTTCCTCATAAGTCAATCCCCTGATCTCCGGAATCAACCTAGTGAACCTTCTCTGAACTGCCTCCAAGGCAAGTATATCCTTTCGTAAATATGGAAAACAAAACAGCATACAATATTCCAGGTGTGGCCTCATCAATACCCTGTATAGCTGTAGCAAGACTTTCCTGCTTTTATAATCCATACAGTTTCTTAAACGATAAGGGAATAAGGGGTTATGGGGAGCGGGCGGGAAAGTGGAGCTGAGTCCATGATCAGATCAGCTGAGAGGAAATTTGTAGGGAACATAAAAACTGACTGCAAAAGCTTCTATAAATATGTGAAGAGAAAAAGATTAGTGAAGACAAATATAGGTCCCTTGCAGTCGGATTCAGGTGAATTTATAATGGGGAACAAAAAAATGGCAGACCAATTGGACAAATACTTTGTTTCTGTCTTCACGAAGGAAGACACGAATAACCTTCCGAATGTACTAGGGGACAGTGGGTCTAGTGAGAAGGAGGAACTGAAGGATATCTTTATTAGGCGGGAAATTGTGTTAGGGAAATTGATGGGATTGAAGTCTGATAAATCCTCTGGGCCTGATAGTCTGCATCCCAGAGTACTTAAGGAAGTGGCCCTAGAAATAGTGGATGCATTGGTGATCATTTTCCAACAGTCTATCGACTCTGGATCAGTTCCTATGGACTGGAGGGTAGCTAATGTAACACCACTTTTTAAAAAAGGAGGGAGAGAGAAAACGGGTAATTATAGACTGGTTAGCCTGACATCAGTAATGGGGAAAATGTTGGAATCAATCATTAAGGATGAAATAGCAGTGCATTTGGAAAGCAGTGACGGGATCGGTCCAAGTCAGCATGGATTTATGAAAGGGAAATCATGCTTGACGAATCTTTTGGAATTTTTTGAGGCTGTAGTTAGCAGAGTGGACAAGGGAGAACCAGTGGATGTGTTGTATTTGGACTTTCAAAAGGCTTTTGACAAGGTTCCGCCCAAGAGATTGGTGTGAAAAGTCAAAGCGCATGGTATTGGGGGTAATATACTGACGTGGATAGAGAACTGGTTGGCAGACAGGAAGCAGAAAATCGGGATAAACTGATCCTTTTCAGAATGGCAGGCAGTGACGCAGGGCTCAGTGCTGGGACCCCAGCTCTTTACAATACATTAACGGTTTAGATGAAGGAATTGAGTGTAATATCTCCAAGTTTGCAGATGACACTAAACTGGGTGGCGGTGTGAGCTGTGAAGGGGACTCTAAGAGGCTGCAGGATGACTTGGACAGATTAGGTGAGTGGGCAAATGCATGGCAGATGCAGTATAATGTGGATAAATGTGAGGTTATCCATTTTGGGGGCAAAAACACGAAGGCAGAATATTATCTGAATGGCGGCAGATTAAGAAAAGGAGAGGTGCAACGAGACCTGGGTGTCATGGTTCATCAGTCATTGAAGGTTGGTATGCAGGTACAACAGGCGGTGAAGAAGGCAAATGGTATGTTGGCCTTCTTAGCTAGGGGATTTGAGTACAGGAACAGGGAGGTCTTACTGCAGTTATACAGGGCCTCAGTGAGGCCTCACCTGGAATATTGTGTTCTGTTTTGGTCTCCTAATCTGAGGAAGGACGTTCTTGCTATTGAGGGAGTGCAGCGAAGGTTCACCAGACTGATTCCAGGGATGGCTGAACTGTCATATGAAGAGAGACTGGATCAACTGGGCCTTTATTCACTGGAGTTTAGAAGGATGAGAGAGGATCTCATAGAAACGTATAAGATTCTGACGAGACTGGACAGGTTAGATGCGGGTAGATTGTTCCCGATTTTGGGGAAGTCCAGAACCAGGGGACATAGTCTTAGGATAAGGGGTAGGCCATTCAGGACTGAGATGAGGAGAAACTTCTTCACTCAGAGAGTTGTTAGCCTGTGGAATTCCCTGCCGCAGAGAGTTGTTGATGCCAGTTCATTGGATATATTCAAGAGGGAGTTAGATATGGCCCTAACGGCTAAGGGGATCAAGGGGTATGGAGAGAAAGCAGGAAAGGGGTACTGAGGGAATGATCAGCCATGATCTTATTGAATGGCGGTGCAGGCTCGAAGAGCCACATGGCCTACTCCTGCACCTACTTTCTATGTTTCTATGTTTCTATGATCCTATTAAATAGCGGAGCAGGCTCGAGAGGCCGTATAGCCTACTCCTGCTCCTATTTTTTATGTTCTTATGTTCTTATCCACTTTGCAATAAAGGCCAAGATTCCATTGGCCTTCCTGATCACTTGCTGTACCTGCATACAATCCTTTGCAATCTTTCTCCATTTAAATAATAACTTGCTCTTTGATTTTTTTCTGCCAAAGTGCATGACCTCACAATTTCCATACCTTGCTGTGTGAAAGCTGGCTGCTGTGTTTATCCACAAAACAAGTGACTGCACTTCAAAAAGTAATTCATTGGATGTGAAGTATTTTAGGATGCCCTGAGAGATGTGATAAGGCACTGTATAAAAGCAAGTTATTTCTTTATTAGATAATGTAAATTGTAAGCACCCTATTTGATTTAGACTGTGAGCACAGAGCTAGAAGATACGGGATTAAAATAACAAGCCTCAAGCAAGATTAGAGATGATAAACTTTTTCTTTCCACCACAGAAGAGTGGATGAGAACATAAGAACATAAGAAATAGGGGCAGGTGTTGGCCACCTGGCCCCTCGCCCCTGCTCCGCCATTTGATAAGAACATGGCTGATCTGATCATGGACTCAGCTTGACTTCCCTGCCCGCGCCCCATAACCCTTTATTCCTTTATTGCTCAAAAATCTGTCTATCTCCGCCTTAAATATATTCAAAGACCCAGCCTCCACAGCTTCCTTAAATATGGAGACCAAAACTGTACGTAGTATTCTAGGTGTGACCTCACCAATACCCTGTACAGTTGTAGCAGGACTTCTCTGCTTTTATACTGTATCCCCCTTGCAATAAAGGCCAACATTCCATTTGCCTTCCTGATTACTTGCTGTACCTGCATACTAATTTTTTGTGTTTCATGCACAAGGACCCCCAGGTCTTTCTGTACTGCAGCACTTTGCAATTTTTCTCCATTTAAATTATAATTTGCTTTTCTATTTTTTTCTGCCAAAGTGGATAACCTCACATTTTCCCACATTATATTCCATCTGCCAAATTTTTGCCCACTCACTTAGACTGTCTATATCTCTGCAGATTTCTTGTGTCCTCCTCACAATTTGCTTTCCCACCCATCTTTGTATCATCAGCAAACTTGGCTACATTACACTTGGTCCCTTTATACAATCATTAATATAGATTGTAAATAGTTGAGGACCCAGTACCGATCCCTGCGGCACCCCACTAGTCACTGTTTGCCAACCGGAAAATGACCCATTTATCCCGACTCTCTGTTTTCTGTTAGTTAGCCAATCCTCTATCCATGCTAATATATTACCCCCAACCCCGTGAACTTTTATCTTGTGCAGTAACCTTTTATGTGGCACCTTATTGAATGTCTTCTGGAAATCCAAATACACCACATCCACTGGTATCCCCCTTATCCACCCTGCTCGTTACATCCTCAAAGAACTCCAGAAAATTTGTCAAACATGATTTCCTTTTCATAAAACCATGCTGACTCTGCTTGATTGAATTATGCTTTTCCAAATGTCCCACTACTGCTTCCTTAATAATGGATTGCAACATTTTCCCAACGACAGATGTTAGGCTAGCTGGTCCATATTTCCTGTTTTTTGTCTGCCTCCTTTTTTAAATGGGGCGTTACATTTGCTGTACATGAAACATGCAGTAACTACTATGTTGATTGACACCTCAAAAAAAGAGCTAAATAAATATCTACTTATGGACAGGATTGAACCTTATAAGGAGATGTACAGACATTTGATCAAATAATATTTGGAACATAACAGGAGTCTATGTCATCTGAGATAAAGAATCTATTAAGTTGAATTATGTTTTTGAATTAATATTGGGTAAAACTTGACTTAGGTTCCAGCCTTGCCTCAGTGCTGGCTCTCTTGCATTGGAGACAGAAGGTTGTGGCTTTAATCCCTACTCTAAAGACGTGAGCATATAATCTAGCCTGGCACTGTAGTGCAGTGTTGCGGGAGTGCTGCACTGTCGGAGGTGCCGTCTTTCAAATAAGCTAAACCAAGATCCCGTCTGCTCTCTCAGGTGGATGTAAAAAATTCCATGGCACCACATGAAATTGATGCTGGCACATCATTATAATGCTTCAGGTGTGCAGCAAGCACTACCATTTCATTCATTGCAGGTCTGTTTGGGAGGAGGGAGAAATTGGGCATCTCTGATGCCACTTAAACGCTGTCACAACCTTTTAAAGCAGAGGTACACTCTGGCTGCGGACAACAGGGAAACTTTCCCAGATGGAAAAAAATGGCAGGAAGAGATCCAGAGAGGGCACACAGATTTTCCAATGCGATGTTGGAGGCCCTGGTCCAGGTAGCGGACAGAGGCAGGGACAACCTGCTGGGGAAATGCACTATAGGATCCCTAGGATAGGTAAATGAGCAAAGAAGACAATCACTCAGGGCTGCTTCTTATTTATTTCTGTTAACTATTAGATACAGATAGAATTGAGTTGTTTGATAATTTTTTTTGTTCTGGGTTTAGTGTTGTTGTTTATAGTTGTAGTGACGCGAGGGCAAGATCGCTAAGACTGGACTGAAAGAAGGCAATCAGATGGTGGTAGCAAGGACAATGATAAGGATTGTGGAACTTTTGGTTTATTGGGGATAGGAGGGATGGTTCATATGAAGAACTCGAGGATGAGCTGTTCTCTAAGCCCTCAGGCAGCTAGGGGCAGTGGTCGTCGATGCTGCTCCTGCTCTTCCTCCTCCTGCCCTTCTTGTTGGCCAGGTGGTGGTAAGGGCTGGTCCTTCATTATCTCAAAGTTATGCAGCATGCAACAGATGACCACAACTCTGGATATACATTCAGGACTACACTGTAAAGTTTCTCCCGAGTGGGATAAGCAGTAGAAGCGTTGCCTGAGCATGCAGACAGTCTACTCAGTGATGTTTCTGGTTGCGGCATGACTCTGTAACTGCACTCGTGTCCCTGACAGGCATCATGAGTCATGTCTGAAAGGGATAACCGCTGTGGCCAAGTAGCCAGCCTGTGAGCTGATGTTATGGCTGGAATAAAAGCAGCACAGAGGACAAGCGCAGGATGAATGAATCATGACTGCTGCCAGGAAACCGGTCACAGACCTGTAAGATGCACTGCCTGTGGTAACAAACAAGCTGGATGTTGAGGGAATGGAATCCCTTTCTATTCAGGGTGGTGATGGGGAGCACGCAAGACAATATGGGTGCAGTCTATGGCATCTTGTACCCTGGGGAAGCCTGCAATGTGGGCGAACCTAGTGCTCTCTCATCCTGCTTCACTCTGACCATTGGGAAAGAGCTATAGCTATTTCTCCTAGTATAGAGAGCCTTGGTGACATCCTGATACAATGGTGGACTGCAAACTGGGAAATGTCGCTGATGTCATCTTCTGCCTCTTGGAAGGAGCCTGTTGCATTAAAGTTAAGGGCCACGGTGACCTGACAGCCACAGGCACTGCTGTCCATGCCCTGGTTTGATGCCTGAGTTGCGGCTGCAGCAGGTGACATAGCTCAGTGACAGCCTCCTTAGTGAAGTGAAGGTGCCTGAGGCATTTCTCCCCAGTGAAGTTCAGGTTCGAGAAGTACTCCCTGAAGTCCCGCTATGTGGATGGTCTCCTGCACAGTGCTCTCCTCCACCTCCTCCTCCCTATTCTCACAGCTGCTCCTGCTCTCTCCTGTCTTTTTGGCTGCTCCCCTTCCTCCACCAGCCCCAAAGGCAGACCTACCAGATCACCCATGATGGCAGTAAAACTATTGTGAAGGCAGCCAAAAGCAGTCCAACCCCAGCCAAAACTTCTTCTTAGAAGTTAGAATTCAATTGTAGAATACAGAAAATAGGCAAAACAAAATACAACTGAGATTAACCAGCAGCCTAAAAGAACATACCAGCCACGAACCTGTATGTAGTGGACGGGTAGTATTAGTGTAGTATTAGGCAGTCCCCTGTATCAAGGATGACCTGCTTCCACACCAGAAAAGTATGAGTTCTCAGGTGTTTCAAACGAGGAACCTGACATTCCAGGTCGTGAACTACATCTTAAAGGGTGGAAGATGCTGTGCTATCTTCTGTATGGCCTCACAAACACACAGTCTCTAAGATGGCTGATAACTTCAGGCACCTGTCAGGTGACCTGTTCCCTCTTTTGCAGTGTATGTAGGACCTTTAGTAATGACTCCACGATGCAGGGCATGGTACTTAAACTGTGCAGACCTGCAGTCCTTTATTAGCAGCTCCTGAGTGACCACAACAAGCTGTGTGTTCCTTTTTATACTGGGTTACCTGTTGTGTGCAGGCAACCCCTGGGTCTCCAGCAACAGCACCCTCTAATGTACTGGTAAGGTGTGTACAGTACAAGGGTACATTCAATGTTGCATGACAATGTTACAGACATCATACAGTGAACAGACATGCCTACACAACAATACTCCCCCCTGAGCATTTTTCATATCCTAGTTGTCATGACCAGGGGAGGTGATCAGTAGTGGGCGATGGGAGGTTGTGGTGAGGGTTGTGTGGTTGCCAGGTGTGACCCCTGTGCTTGAGGTTGGCCTCGTACGTTTCCCCTCCCTCACACACAGACCAAGTGGGTGTCACTGTTGTGGGATCCCTCGGGGAAGTAGCCACGGCAGCAGTGGGTGGTGTGTATACACTGTGATGTGGGTAGTTGTGGGGTGGTGGGCAGGGCCACAAGACTGAGTGGGCTCCTTGTCCACTAATGGGGATGAGGGTCAGATCATCCCAGGGCTTGCCAGGGAAGCTGGAGGGTATTGGCCTCATGCTTCTAGTGTTGGCCCTGGTGGCCAGGGGCTGTAGGACTGGTCTGGTGCACATTGCCATTGGTGATGGCTGGACTGCCCATTGACCACTGTCCCTGTAGTGGGTCTGCTCCCACTGCCTGTGTGTGTGTCCTGCAAGGGGCATCACATTCGTTCCAAAGGTCCAGGCTACATGGTCTGGTAGCCTGCTGGACCTGGGGGTCTCCCGCAAGGGGATTCCATTGGCATTAGCATGGTCCCTGTAGGACCCAATGTCCTTTGGCAGTGTCCTACCGGTATACATGACACCTTGGCTCTGATCACACATAGTCAAGCCTGCATTATACATTCTAGCACTTGCATCACTTTTGGGTGTCTTGGTTTCAACAGACATGGTTACATTAGGTATTTCACAATCTCTATCATCACTGTTTAGCATAATAAACTTGTTCTTAACCTTACTGACACCTGCATTCATCTCATTAGTCACATTAGTTAAACCAGCATCACAATTCATCGTTACATTGCATACATTTTCATACTTGCACCCTTTAATTGCATCTTTAGCTTTAAAGTCCGTGTACTCAAATAGTTGGAACTTCCCCTTTAAATTTTTTTGGTTACAGGTCTCCTTTAAGGGAGCCTTCAAATCCGATTGGCCACTCAATGTCACATGATGCTCCTCCATGTTGACTCGTGGCATGGAGGAGGCCATTTTGAATGCAGGTCTGCTGCTTGTGGTGCTGCAGCCATTTTGTGGTCTTGTTGTAGGCAGGCTATGGTACTCTTTTCTTCCACATGCTTGTGGTGCTGCAGCCATTTTGTGGTCTTGCTGTAGGCAGACTGTGGTGCTCTTTTCTTCCACAGCACCACTTCGCCTGATGTGGACCCGGTTCATCCAATTCCTGCCCAGCAGCGTGGGACTGTCTCCGGGTACAATCCACAGGGAGAGTTTGTGCAACACGCTGCCTTGGGAGACCTGGATGTCTGCACTGCCAATGATTTGGATTTTACCTTTGGTATAGGTGAGCAGCTTTGCCTGGACAGGAGACAGTTTTGGTCGAGTGGCAGGATTCCTCCAAATTTTTTCAAAGATCTTTTGGCTCATCACAGACTGGCTCGCCCCTGTGTCGATCTCCATGGAGACTGGGACCCTGTCGATGTCCACTTCCATCATCCATGGAGAACTTCCGGTGGAGCAGGTAAAGATTCCATATTCTGCTCCCAGGGTTAGAGCAGCTTCATCTTCATCTGTGTCGGAGCCCCGGTGATTAGCCAACTCATCAGAGACACAGTGAGTACAGACTTTTCTGCACATTCTCTGAAGGTGCCCTTTTTCTTTGCAGCCTTTGCATGCATAGTCTTTGTAGCGGCACTGGTGGGCCCTGTGGTTTTCTCCGCAGCACCAGCACGGGGCCATCCGGTTTGCCCCATGTGGCGGACTCAGGGTTGCGGGACTCAGGGCAGCATTTCTGCCTTTAGAAGTATCCATGTGGTGCACTGCGCTCGCCGGTTTAGAGTCCTGGGTCAGTATTCACCTGGAGTTGCTGGCCAAAACCATGTAGGCGTGGCTCACTTGAATTGCTTTCTGCAGGGTGACCGTGATGTCAGCCGAGAGCAATTTGTGTAGGAGGCCTTCGTGGCCGATTCCGATGACAAATATGTCCCTTAGTGCTTCATTAAGATGGTCGCCAAACTTGCATGGTGCAGCTAGTCTTCTTAAGTGTGCAGCATACTTGGCAATTTCTTGGCCCTCAGGTCGCCGGTAAGTGTAGAACTGGTGCCTGGCTGTGAGGATGCTTTCTTTCGGTTTTAGTTGTTCCTGTATGATTGTTACAAGTTCCTCATAGCTCTTGGTGATTGTCTTCTCCGGGGCTAGTAAGTCCCTGATGAGACCGTAGATGGTGGGCCCACAACTACTAAGCAGGATGGCCCTGCGTTTGTTTGGTAGTGTGGCCGGTGTGTCCCCGTCCAGGTCGTTGGCTATAAAGAAGTGTTCCAATCTTTCCACAAAAGCATCCCAATCTTCCCCTTCTGTAAAATGCTGAAAGTTGCTGAGATTAGACATGCTGAGCGTGTAGTTCGTGGTCCCGTATTCCCGTCGCCAGTTGTAGTGTATGTAGGCACCTTTAGTAATGACGCCACGAGGCAGGGTATGGTACTTAAACTGCAGACCTGCAGTCGTTTATTAGCAGCTCCTGAGTGACCACAACAAGCTGTGTGTTCCTTTTTATGTGCAGGCAACCCCTGGGTCTCCAGCAATAGCACCCTCTAGTGTACCGGTAAGGTGTGTACAGTACAAGGGTACATTCAATGTTGCATGACAGTGCTACAGACATCACAGTGAACAGGCATGCCTACACAACATTTTTATTGTTGTAAACAGCAATGGCTGCATTACCACAGTAGTCCACTTGGCAGAGCTATATATATTGCACTTCTCCCTCCTTAATGAAGAAGTAATTATAACAAACAATCATCATACACAACTTTCATGGTTATACATAACAAAGGATATGGATTTATTTTGCCATATTCACAAATCAAGCTCAACCGCTTGTTTTCTGTTTCGAAGAAGATACCTTTGTTCTTGAACAGAACTTTACAAACGTGATGCCAAATTTAGACTCATTCTAGGCTGATCCTGAGGAAAATTTTCCATCAAGGGAGGCCCTTGATTTATATTTCTATAACTTCAGACTTTTTGTCTGCCTGACTCGGATTCAGACTTAAATTCTCTTGGACTAGTTTCCAGTACATTTGATGTAGGATATGTTACTGGTACTCTACTTGTATCAAAACTATCTGATGAGTCAGAAATAATTGAATCATTCCAACCTTCAACTCCTTCCACATCTGTAGGTAAATATGATCAATGTGAACAAACCTAGCCTGTCCATGATTAAACATCTTGACCAAATATGTGCGAGGACTACATATCTTCACTATTCTTCCTGGTAACCACTTTAACCATTTATGGTGATGGTTCTTCATTCTCACCTTTTGATTTAATTTCACACCTCTTTTACTCTACCTCTATCATGATTTTCTTTCTGTCTTAATTGATTTTCTTCTATGGACTGTGCCAAGTTTGGTTTTAACAACGAGAATCTGGTTTGCGGCTGTCATTTGAAAAACAACTCTGCTGGTGTTCAACCAATAGTTTTTGAGGAATATTATGATACTTAATGAGAAAATTAGCCAATTTGTGGTCCAGTGACAACTGGCGTTTCTTTGGATTTGGATCCAACATCTGTTTGATGAGGACACCAGTTCATTGGATATATTCAAGAGGGAGTTAGATATGGCCCTTACGGCTAAGGGGATCAAGGGGTATGCAGAGAAAGCAGGAAAGAGGTACTGAGGGAATGATCAGCATTGGTCTTATTGAATGGTGGTGCAGGCTCGAAGGGCTGAATGGTCTACTCCTGCACCTAATTTCTATGTTTCTATGTTTCTATGACACGTTTTACAACATGTACTATGCGCTCTGCTGCATCATTTGAAGCAGGGTGGTACAATGGAACCTTGGTATGTTTCACACCATTTTTGCTCGTGAACTGTGCAAATTCTTCTGAATAAACTTGTGGTCCATTATCAGAAACAATTTCTTCTCGGAGGCCAAATCAAGAAAATAATTTTCGCACAATGTCTAATGTTTTACTTGTTTTTTTCCGTATTGGAAACACCTCGACCCACTTCGAATGGCTATCAATCACAATGAACAATTGCTGTCCTTCTAGCTCAGCAAAATTGATATGTAACCTTTGCCACACCTGGGAGTCCATCCCATGGCTGTAATGGTACTGATGATGGTTTTTGCTTACTGACTGTCATACACTGACTGATGATGTACACTATATCTTTATCAAGACCTGGCCACCATAAGTACCTGCGTGCAAAACTCTTGGTCAAGCACATTCCCAGGTGCCAGTCATGAAGATCTTCCAATAATTTGGACCTGAATTTATTTGGTATAACCACTCTTGCACCCCACATGATACAATCTTTATCCACGGACAATTCATTCCTACAAATGAAGAATGGATGAATATCTTTCTCTGTTACCTGGTTTGGCCAGCCATTTGTGATGTAATCATACACCTTTGACATAACTGGGTCACGTTTGGTAGCTCTACCAATCTCTTCAGCTGTGACTGACAGTTCATCAATGTATGAAAAATAGAACACTTCTTCCCTATAGGATGTAACTTATGATGGGGAAGGCAATCTAGACATAGCATCAGCATTACTGTGATCAGATGATCGTCTGCATTCAATATCATATGTATATGCTGACAAAATCGAAGCCCATCTCTGCATTCGGGCTGCAGCTAATGTTGGAACTGGGGACTTTGGATGGAGGATTGCTGTCAGGGGCTTATGGTCTGTAACAATGGTAAACTTACTGTTATATATATAAACTTGTAAATACCTTGTGTAACCACCAGAGGGCTCATCCCCTGAAGTCCCAAGGGATCCCGCAATCCCTTGGGAGCACCTGTACTTAAGGAGTCCTCACAGGCTGGAGAGGCACTCTGGAGACCTGCAATAAAAGACTAAGGTCACACTTTACTTTGAGCTCACAGTATCTGGTCAGACTCTTTATTCATACATAACAACTGGCGACGAGATACAGATGACGAACCCAATGGTGCAGTGGGCATCTTGGAGAAATTTTCGGAGGGAGATGATTGGGAAACCTTTGTGGAGCAACTCGACCAATACTCCGTGGCCAATGAACTGGAAGGAGAAGCGAATGCTGCCAAATGAACGGTGATTCTTTTCACCGTTTGCAGGGCACCAACGTATGGCCTCATGAAAAATCTGCTTGCACCAGCGAAACCCACAGAGAAATTGTACGATGATTTGTGCACACTGGTCTGGGAGCATCTGAACCCGAAGGAAGGCGTTCTGATGGCGAGGTACCGGTTCTACACGTACAAAAGGTCTGAAGGCCAGGAAGTGGCAAGCTATGTCGCCGAGCTAAGATGCCTTGCAGGACATTGCAAATTTGAAGGACATTTGGAGCACATGCTCAGGGACTTCTTGGCATCAGCCACGAAGTGATACTTCACAAACTTTTGACTGTAGAGACCCCAACCTTGAGTAAAGGATAGCAATAGCCCAGGCGCTCATTGCCACCAGTGACAATACCAAGCAAATCTCTCAGCACACGAGTGCTGCTACAAATACTGTGAACAAAGTAATGTTGTTTTCGAATCGCAATGTACAGGGCAAGCCTCACATGCCTGCAGCTGCATATCCACAGATGTCTCAGAGTCCACCATCAAGGGTGATGAATGCAAAGCCATTAACACCTGCGGAGGTGATCATCGTTTCCATTCATGCCAATTCAAGGATATGTTTGCAAGGGCTGTGGAACAATGGGACACCTCCAATGTAGGTGCAGGCGAGCTGCAAATTCCTGCTAATCCTGCAAACCATCATGTTGCAGAGGAGGACAGATCCACGGCGGATCATGACGAACCATAGCCTCAGACCGAGGAGGCAGAGGTATATGGGGTGCACACATTTACCATAAAGTGTCCCCCGATAATGCTTAAGATTGAATTAAATGGACACCCGGTGTCAATGGAGCTGGACATGGATGCGAGCCAGTCCTTTATGAGTAAAAAGACTTTCGATAAATTGTGGTGCAGCAAGGTCTCAAGGCCAGTCCTGACTCCCATTCGCACTAAACAGAGAACTTACACAAAGGAACTGATACCCGTAATCGGCAGTGCTACTGTAAAGGTCTCCTACGATGGAGCGGTGCACAAGCTACCACTCTGGGCGATGGTCCCATGCTGCTCGGCAGGAGTTGGCTGGGAAAGATATGCTGGAACTGGGACGACGTCAGAGTGCTCTCATCCATTGATGACACTTCGTGTGCCCAGGTCTTAAATAAGTTCCCCTCGTTGTTCAAACCAGGCATTGGGATGTTCCAAGGAGCAAAAGTGCAGATCCACCTAATTCCGGGGGAGTGACCCATCCAGCACAAGGCGAGAGCGGTACCTTACATGATGAGAGAGAGGGTGAAGATCGAGCTGGACTGGCTGCAATGAGAGGGCATCATTTCGCCGATCGAATTGAGCGAGTGGGCCAGTCCGATTGTTCCAGTCCTCAAGGGAGATGGCACCGTCAGAATCTGTGGTGATTACAAAGTAACTATCAATCGTTTCTCCCTGCAGGATCAATACCCACTACCAAAGGCAGCCAACCTATTTGCGACGCTGGCGGGAGGAAAGACGTTCACGAAGCTGGACTTGACCTTGGCCTACATGACGCAGGAACTGGAGGAATCATCGAAGGGCCTCACCTGCATCAACATGCACAAAGGTCTCTCCATTTACAACAGGTGCCCATTTGGGATTCGATCAGCCACGACGATATTCCAGAGAAACATGGAAAGCTTACTGAAGTCAGTCCCGCGCAGGTCTTCCAGGACGACATCTTGGTCACAGGTCGGGACACCGTCGAGCAACTGCAGAACCTGGAGGAGGTTCTTAGTCGGCTCAATCGTGTGGGGCTCAGGTTAAAATGCTCAAAGTGCATTTTCCTAGCGCCTGAAGTGGAGTTCCTGGGGAGAAGAATCATGGCGGACGTCATTAGGCCCACCGATTCGAAGACAGAGGCAATTGAGAATGCACTGAAGCCAAAGAATGTGACGGAGATGCGGTCGTTTCTAGGCCTCCTGAACTACTTTGGTAACTTCTTACCGGGTCTCAGCACACTGTTAGAACCACTGCACGCCTTACTGCGTAAAGGAGATGAATGGGTATAGGGTAAAAGCCAAGAAAATGCCTTTGTTAAAGCTAAAAAACTGTTATGCCCAAACAAATTGCTTGTGTTGTATGATCCATGTAAGCGTTGGGTACTAGCATGTGATGCGTTGTCATATGGTGTCGGGTGTGTTTTGCAACAAGCTAATGAATCTGGGAAATTGCAACCGGTTGCTTATGCATCCAGAAGTCTGTCTAAGGCTGAGAGGGCCTGCAGCATGATTGAAAAAGAAGCGTTAGCGTGTGTTTATGGGGTAAAGAAAATGCATCAATATCTGTTTGTGCTCAAATTTGAATTGGAAATGACCATAAGCCACTGATATCCCTCTTCTCTGAAAGTAAGGGGATAAACAAGAATGCATCGGCCCGCATCCAGAGATGGGTGCTCACGTTGTCTGCATACAACTATGCCATCTGCCACAGACCAGGCTCAGAAAACTGTGCCGATGCTCTCAATAGGCTGCCATCGCCCACTGTGGGGGGTGGAAATTGGCACAGCCCGCAGATTTAGTCATGGTAATGGAAGCATTCGAGAGTGAGCCATCACCCGTTACCGCCCGACAGATTAGAACCTGGATGAGCCACGACCCCTTACTGTCATTAGTAAAAAATTGTGTGCTTCACGAGAGCTGGTCCAGTGTCCCATTAGAAATGCAGGAAGAGATAAAGCTGTATCAGTGGCGCAAAGATGAAATGTCTATACAGGCAGACTGCCTTCTGTGGGGCAATTGGGTAGTGGTACCCAAAAAGGGCAGGGACACTTTCATAGAGCAACATAGAAACATAGAAAATAGGTACAGGAGTAGGCCATCCGGCCCTTCGAGCTTGCACCACCATTCAATAAGACCATGGCTGATCATTCCTTCAGTACCCCGTTCCTGCTTTCTCTCCATACCTCTTGATTCCTTTAGCCGCAAGGGCCATATCTAACTTCCTCTTGAATATATCCAATGAACTGGCATCAACAACTCTCTGCGGTAGGGAATTCCATAGGTTAACAACTCTCTGAGTGAAGAAGTTCCTCCTCATCTCAGTCTTAAATACCCCTTATCCTAAGACTATGTCCCCTGATTCTGGACTTCCCTAACATCGGGAACATTCTTCCTGCATCTAACCTGTCCAGTCCCATCAGAATTTTATATGTTTCTTTCAGATCCCCTCTCATCCTTCTAAACTCCAGTGAATACAGGCCCAGTCGATCCAGTCTCTCCTCATATGTCAATCCTGTCATCCCAGGAATCAGTCTGGTGAACCTTCGCTGCAGTCCCTCAATAGCAAAAACGTCCTTCCTCAGATTAGGAGACCAAAACTGTACACAATACTCCAGGTGTGGCCTCACCAAGGCCCTGTACAACTGCAGTAAGACTTCCCTGCTCCTATACTCAAATCCCCTTGCTATGAAGACCAACATACCATTTGCCTTCTTCACCGCCTGCTGTACCTGCATGCCAACCTTCAATGACTGATGAATCATGACACCGAGGTCTCGCTGCACCTCCCCTTTTCATCAGTGATCTCCACAGTACTCACCCAGGCATTGTAATGATGAAAGCGATAGCCAGATCCCACATCTGGTGGCCTGGTATCGATGCAGACTTAGAGTCCTGCGTGCACAAATGTAACACATGCTCACAGTTAAGCAATGCACCCAGGGAGGCCCTCCAAACCGTGGTCCAGGGTCCATGTCGACTATGCAGGCCCGTTGTTGGGTAAAATGTTCCTAGTGGTTGTCGATGCGTACTCCAAATGGATTGAATGCGAGATAATGTCGGCAAGCACGTCCGCTGTCACCACTGAAAGCCTGCGGGCCATGTTTGCCACGCACGGCTTGTCTGATGTCCTTGTGAGCGACAACAGGCCGTGTTTCACCAGTGCCGAGTTCAAAGAGTTGATGACCCGTAATGAGATCAAACATGTTGCATCTGCCCCATTCAAACCAGCATCCAATTGTCAGGCAGAGAGAGCAGTGCAAACCATCGAGCAGAGCTTGAAGAGGGTAACGGAAGGCTCACTGCAGACTCTCCTATCCCGAGTCCTGCTTAGTTACCGCACGAGACCCCACTTGCTCACTCGGATTCCACCCGCTGAACTGCTCATGAAAAGGGCACTTATGACAAGGCTCTCGTTAGTCCACCCTGATCGACACGAACAGGTAGAAAGCAGGCCAGGCGGCTTCAACAAAGTACATATCATGATAGCGCAAATGTGTCATGCGAAATTGAAATTAATGATCCTGTATTTGTGTTGAACTATGGACAAGATCCCAAGTGGCTTCTCGGCACTGTTGTGGCCAAAGAGGGAAGTAGGGTGTTTCGGGTCAAACTTTCAAATGGACTCATCTACAGGAAACACTTGGACCAAACCAAACTCAGATTCACGGACTATCCTGAGCAACCCACTTTGGACCCTACCTTCTTTGACCCCCCAACATACACACCAGTGACAACCGACATTGCGGTTGACCACGAAGCAGAACCCATCACCCGCAGCAGCCCAGCAGGACTCACCACACCAGGCAGGCCAGCTGCACAGCAGCCCAGCGAGGGCCCAACATGCGACTCACCAAAACCAGCATTTGCACCATGACGATCAACCAGGGAAAGAGAGGCCCCAGATCGAGGCACCTTGTAAATAGTTATACTATTGACTTTGGCGGGGGAGTGTTGTTATATATGTAAACTTGTAAATACCTTGTGTAACCATCAGACGGCTCATCCGCTGGAATCCCAAGGGATCCCACAATCCCTTGGGAGCACATGTACTTAAGGAGGCCTCACAGGCTGGAGACCTGCAATAAAAGACTAAGGTCACACTTTACTTTGAGCTAACAGTATCTGGTCAGACTCTTTATTCATACATAACACTTACCATAACAAGTATCTGTGGAACTTCTTGACCCGAAAAATTAATGCCAAAGCTTCCCTTTCAATTTGTGCATAATTAAGCTCACTAGCACTGAGAGTGCGTGAAGCAAAAGCAATTGGTCTCTCCTCCCTACTATGTAGTACATGCGAGATCACTGCCCCAACTCCATACAGAGAGGCATCACAGGCTAGCTTGATCTCTTTAGATTATCATCATCATAGGCAGTCCCTCGGAATGGAGGAAGACTTTCTTCCATTCTCAAAGTGAATTCTTTGATGGCTGAACAGTCCAATACGAGAGCCACAGACCCTGTTACAAGTGGGACAGACATTCGTCGAGGGAAGGGATGGGTGGGGCTGGTTTGCCGCGCGCTCCTTCTGCTGCCTGCGCTTGACCGCTTCACGCTCCCGGATGCACTTTCTCCACCTCGGGCAGTCTTCGGCCAGGGTCTTCCACGTGTCAGTGGTGATGTCGCACTTTACCAGGAAGGCTTTGAGGATGTCCTTATAACGTTTCCGCTGCCCACCTTTGGCTCGTTTACCATGAAGGAACTCCGCATAAAGTATTTGCTTAGGGAGTCTCGTATCTGGCATGCGAACTATGTGGCCTGCCCAGCGAAGCTGATCGAGTGTGGTCAGTGCTTCAATACTGGGGATGTTAGCCTGGATGAGGACATTGATGTTGGTGTGCCTGCCCTCCCAGGGGATTTGCAGGATCTTGCGGAGACATCGTTGGTGATCTATCTCCAGCGACTTGAGGTGCCTTCTATACATCGTCCATGCCTCAGATCCATACAAGAGGGCGGGTATTACTACAGGCCTGTAGACCATGAGCTTGGTGGTAGATTTGAGGGCCTGGTCTTCAAATACTCTTTTCCTCAGACGGCCGAAGGCTGCACTGGCGCACTGGAGGCGATGTTGAATCTCTGCATCAATGTCTGTCTTTGTTGATAAGAGTCTCCCGCGATATGGGAAATGATCCACCCCGCTGGAGTGGAACTAAACTACAGAACTAATGGGAATTTGTTTAACCTACTCCACCTCCAGGCCAGGTCCAAGATCACCCCGACCTCTGTCGTTGAGCTGCAGTATGCGGACGACGCCTGCATCTGCGCACATTCTGAGGCTGAACTCCAGGACATAGTCAATGTATTCACTGAGGCATATGAAAGCATGGGCCTTACGCTTAACATTCATAAGACAAAGGTCCTCCAACAGTCTGTCCCTGCCGCACAGCGCTGCCCTCCAATCATCAAGATTCACGGCGCGGACCTCGACAACGTCTCTTTAGATACGTCATAGTGAACTAACATGGTGCTCTCTACAATTAGCTTTTACACTCATTGAATGCTGCATCGCATTCTTCTGACCACTTCCAATGGACCTGTTTTTTCAACAGTTCATTCAGTGGATATAACAATGTAACCAAATTTTGTAAGAACTTCCAATAATAGTTCAAAAGACCCAAAAATGATCGAAGTTCAGTGACATTCTTGGGAGTGGGTGCATTTCTGATTGCATCCAGTTTTCCATTGGTTGGATGTGAACCATCTTTGTCAACTCTGTGCCCTAAGTACTCCACTGAGTTTTGAAATAACTCACTCTTGCAAGCAGTCACTCGTACTCTGTGCTTGTCTAGCAGTGTGAAGACGTCATTCAATATGTTATTATGAATTTGCCTATTTGGTTCTAAAATTAGTATGTCATCGAAGTAACATACTACCCCTTTAATACCTTCGTCGCCAATGTGATATCTTCTGAACGACCTCACAAACACACAGGCTCTAAGATGGCTGATAACTTTAGGAATCTGTCAGGTGACCTGTTCCCTCTTTATTGTTGAAACAGCAATGGCTGCATTACCACAGTAGTCCACTGGGTGGCGCTATATATATATTACAGATGACTGTGCGTGAATTCTTTTAACATAAGACCATAAGAACATAAGAAATAGGAGCAGGAGTAAGCCATTTTGGTCACTCAAGTCTACTCCGCCATTCAATAAGATCATGGCTGATCTGATCATGGACTCAGAACGTGCGGTGGCCGTTGCACACCAGCCACCACATGGGCTTGACAGAGCAAGGACTTGGTCCAGTGGCAAGGGTTAACCAAGACGACTGGAGACCAAGCTCTGCTACACGGACATAGTAAGCACACATACTCCTATTATCCATGGGATTCATAGGTCGCAGTTTGGGCTGGATGCTCCTGTACAGGTCCCACCTCCCCCAGAAGCGGTCCCAATGCCTCAGGAAACTAAAGCCCTCTTGCCTGCTCCATCGCTCCAGCCACGCATTCATCTGCTTGATCCTTCTATTTCTGTACCCACTATCTTGTGGCACCGGGAGTAATCCAGAGATTACTTCCTTTGAAGTCCTGCTTTTTAATTTCTCTCTTAGCTCCCTAAACTCTGCCTGCAGGACCTTATCCCTCTTTTTACCTATGTCATTGGTCCCGATATGGACCACAACCTCTGGCTGTTCACCCTCTCCCCCCAGAATGCCCTGCAGCCGCTTGGTGACATCCTTGACCCTGGCACCAGGGAGGCAGCATACCATCCTGGAGTCATGTCTGCGGCCGCAGAAACGCCTGTCTGCTCCCCTGACTATTGAATCCTCTATTACTATAGTTCTTCCATTCACCTTCCTTCCCCCCCCCGCCCCCGCCGCGCCCCCCCCCACCTCCCCCGTGCAGCTGAGCCACCCGTGATGCTGTGGATTTGACTCTGGCTGCACTCCCCAGAGCCACCATTGCCCTCACCGGTACTCAGAACAGAATATCGGTTGGAGATCGAGGTGGACTCGGGACTGCTGCTCTACCTGCCTAGTCCTCCTCTTCTGTCTGGCGTTCACCCAATCCCTATCTGCCTGCTCACTCTTAAGCTGCCACCTCTCGAAACGTGCTGTCCACGTAGCTCTCAGTCTCGCCGATGCACCGCAGTGACTCCAGCCGCCGTTCAAGCTCCGACACACGGAGCTCGAGTTGGTGCAGCTGGAGACACCTCCTGTACACATGGTCGTCCAAGCTGCACAAAGCATGTAGGATTTCCCACATGCCACAGGATGTGCAATCTACGGGACTGAGCTGCCCTGACATCCCTCTAGTTATACTCGCTGGAATTTTGTCCTCTGCACTTGCCAGCGTGAGATTTTCTCACCATTAATTTTAGTGGGTGGCAAATCATGAGCAGAGCTAGCAGGACAGCTTACCTTTTCAGTTTTAACTCATTTTTGTCTCAATTCAAACAGCAGTGCCTTCACTTCACAAAGAAGGCGGTCACTGAGCTATTTCAACTGCTGCAGTCACAACTCAAGCCTCCAACCAGGACATGGACAGCACTGCCTATGGCTGTTAAGGTCATTGTGGCCTTTAACCTTTATGCAACAGGAGGTAAGAGCAGCGACATCTTCCAGTTTGCAGTCCACTGTTGTATCAGCGAGGTCACCTCTATTGAAGCGGGAAACTGAAGCCTTGTCATGTTTGAGCGGATCTTTTACAATTGTGGATTTTTTGTCATTGTCCACGATCAAGTTTTGATGCATTGTGATTAGCCGTACTTTAAAATAATGTGAGCAGATGAATATTACTGGGTAACTTTGTGGATATTGTTGAATTGTATCTAGTTATCTGTATTCTACAGTTGCAGTACCTTATGGGAATGAAATGTTATTGTCTAAGCTAAAATTAAAGCTCGTGGTGAAAACAGAAACACAAGCTAAGACCATAGAAACATAGAAACATAGAAAATAGGTGCAGGAGTAGGCCATTCGGCCCTTTGAGCCTGCACCACCATTCAATAAGATCATGGCTGATCATTCAACCTCAGACCCCTTTCCTGCTTTCTCTCCATACCCCTTGATCCCCTTTACCGTTAGGGCCATATCTAACTCCCTCTTGAATATATCCAATGAACTGGCATCAACAACTCTCTGCGGCAGGGAATTCCACAGGTTAACAACTCTCTGAGTGAATGAGTGAAGAAGTTTCTCCTCATCTCAGTCTTAAGTGGCCTACCCCTTATCCGAAGACTGTGTCCCCTGGTTCTGGACTTCCCCAAAATCGGGAACAATCTACCCGCATCTAACGTGTCCTGTCCCGTCAGAATCTTGTATGTTTCTATGAGATCCCCTCTCATCCTTCTAAACTCCAATGTAAAAAGGCCCAGTTGATCCAGTCTCTCCTCATATGTCAGTCCAGCCATCCCGGGAATCAGTCTGGTGAACCTTCGCTGCACTCCCTCAATAGCAAGATGGTCCTTCCTCAAATTAGGAGACCAAAACTGAACACAATATTCCAGGTAAGGCCTCACCAAGGCCCTGTACAACTACAGTAAGACCTCCCTGCACCTATACTCAAATCCCCTAGCTATGAAGTTCAACACACCATTTGCCTTCTTTACCACCTGCTGTACCTGTATGCCAACTTTCAATGAGTGATGAACCATGACACCCAGGTCTCGTTGCACCTCCCCTTTTCCTAATCTGCCACCATTCAGATAATAATCTGTCTTCACGTTTTTGCCCCCAAAGTGGATAACCTCACATTTATCCACATTATACTGTATCTGCCATGCATTTTCCCATTCACCTAACCTGTCTAAGTCACCCTGCAGCCTCTTAGAGTCCTTCGCACAGCTCACACCACCACCCAGTTTAGTGTCATCTGCAAACTTGGAGATATTACACTCAATTCCTTTATCCAAATCATTGATGTATATTGTAAAGAGCTGGGGTCTCTGCACTGAGCCCTGCGGCACTCCACTAGTCACTGCCTGCCATTCTGAAAAGGACCTGTCTATCCCGACTCTCTGCTTCCATCCGGAGTGTATGGTGCTCAAATGTAAATATATGTTTGTGTCAATGAAGGGGATTAATGAAATAAAGCAAAATTGGACAACAAAAGCTGTGGAATTCAGTCACTTCTAAAAGAGGAAAGGGCAGGCTGAGATATTATCTATAAAACAAGTTTATAAATCACTAGCAGACATTTCAAAGGATTCTATTCCAATGAGATACAATCAGCCAAGGAATGTTCCTTTTACTCCAACTTTTTTACACAATCGAATATCCAATAAGAGAAATGTGCATTGAATGTAAACTACTGAATTTTAGAATGAGCTCTGGTTATTTGACTTGCGAGGGTATGGTCATGTGATGGCTGTGATATTGAACATGCAACCCAGAGTTTGGGAATCCGACCGTGGCAAGTTGTGAAACTGCATTCAATAATTAGTAAGTAGTGGCTGCACCAGAAAAAATGACCATGAAAGCGGCTGAATTTTCATTCAAAAGCAAGTGGCTGATTAAAGCTCTTCAGGATCTGACACACCCACCCGGTCTAGCCATCAAATGACTGCAGTTCCACATTATGTGGCTGATTCTTAAAGCCCTCGGGGAAACTACGGCAATACAAACTGCTTAGTCAACGTTGACCACATCCAAGGAACAAATAAAAACAAATAGCCAGACCTTTCTCAGACTATGAGGAGAGCTTTAACCCCAAAAAATGGCTGGGTTGGAGTCAGGTGGGAGGTTAAAGAGATAAAAATTTGAATCCCGACTGCAACCTGCCTCCGATCCACCCACTTCCAGTAAAAACGGAGGCAGGACAGGGGGCAAGCAACCAACTCATTCACAGGAAGCAAGTTGGCTCTTTAAATATTATAATGAGATTGCATACCTCATTGTTGTGTCCTTAGATGCTCTAGTAATGACTCCATGAGGCAATGCGTTGTACTTGAACTGTAGTGACCTTATTCCTTTATTTGTTAACTCGAGAGTAAGGATCACACCTGGTGGTCTGCCTTTTATACTAGGCCAGGCACACCTGTACAGGTAACCTACAAGTCTCCCACTGCTGTGCCCTCTGGTGGTGCACCCTGTGATAGTACCAACAGTAGCCATGTAGGATACATGACATCACTCTCCCCGAAGCCTTTAGTGCAAATCGCCTCTGCATTGACTGTGCTCTGGGCTTAGCTCTATGTGGGCTCTGTCTGGTTGACCCTTGGCAGGTCATTTCAATCTTGGGTGAGTGGTTGGTGCAGTATAGTGCTGGTGGTTGCTATTCGATAAGCCCCCCTCGACGGACTCTGAGTTAAGGGACTCGGGGGCCTGTTCTCTCTCTCCTGAGAGGGTTCACGTTGTACAGTCCAGCCTCTAAAAGGCGCCACTCGGTGCACAGTGCCTGCCGGGTTTGAGTGCTGAGGGTGAGTCATCTGCCTAGAACTACAGGTCGAGGTCGTGAATGCCTGGCTCACAGAGATGGCCCTCTGCAGTGTGACTGTGGTATCCGCCGACAGCAGCTTGTGAAGAAGGCCCTCATGGCCGATTCCAATGACAAAAATGTCCCGCAGCGCTTCATTGAGGTGGTTGCCGAAATCACACGGTGCCGCCAGCCTCCTGAGGTCTGTGGCGTATTTCGCGATTTCCTGGCCTTTGGGCCGTCGATGGGTGTAGAACTGGTATCTGGCTGTGAGGATGCGCTCCTTGGGCTTGAGTTGCTCATGGATCAGGGTTCCGAGCTCCTCGTATGTCTTGGTTGTTGTCTTCGCTGATGCCAGCAAGTCCCTGACGAGGCCATAGACCGTGGTGTTGTGTATCTGTAAAGCATGCAATCCCATGTTCCGCCACCAGGGAGTTCTTCCCCTGAAGTCCCAAGGGATCCCAGCATCCCTTGGGAGCACTGTATATAAGCCGGTCTCTAAGGCCTGTTCCTCTCTTTGGAGTGTCATTAAAGACTGAGGTCACTGTTACTTTATCCTCCCTGTGTGCAGCCTCATCTGTGTTAGGAACACAATAACTGGTGACGAGAATACGAATCCAACGCAAAGATGCAGCAAACTGTGGGCATCCTGGAGAAGTTCTCGGAGGGTGAGGACTGGGAAGCCTATGTCGAATGTACTTTGTAGCCAACGAGCTGGACGGAGAAGGAAGCGCTGCAAAACGGAGAACGGTCCTCCTCACAGTCTGTGGGGCACCGACCTACAGCCTCATGAAGAATCTTCTGGCTCCGGTGAAACCCACAGGTAAGTCGTATGAGGAGCTGTGTACACTGGTTCGGGAGCATCTTAACCCGAGGGAGAGTGTGCTGATGGCGAGGTATCGGTTCTACACGTGCCAGCGATCTGAAGGTCAGGAAGTGGCGAGCTACGTCACCGAGCTAAGGCAACTTGCAGGACAATGTGAGTTTGATGGCTACCTGGAGCAAATGCTCAGAGACTTTTTTGTACTGGGCATTGGCCACGAGACCATCCTACGAAAACTTTTGACTGTGGAAACACCGACCCTCAGTAAGGCCATTGCGATAGCACAGGCGTTTATGTCCACCAGTGATAACACCAAACAAATCTCTCAGTACACAAGTGCCAACAATGTTCATAAATTAACTGGAACTGTGTTTGCGAGCAGAAATGTACAGGGCAGAAACCATGAGTCTACAACTGCCAGCAGGCCTCAGGTGACCCAGATGACTCAGAGTCCCCAACAAAGGATGAATGTAAGGCAATTCACACCTTGTTGGTGTTGTGGAGGCTTCCATTCAGCCTATTAATGCCGCTTCAAAGTGTATGTTTGCAAGAGCTGTGGAACAATGGGGCACCTCCAACGAGCTTGCAAACGAGCTACAAGCTCTGAAAAACCTGCTAACCACCATGTGGCAGAGGAAGATCGGTCCATGGTGGATCAAAGCAATTTCGAGCCTCAGAGAGAGGAGGCAGATGCTGAAGTACACGGGGTGCACACATTTTCGACGAAATGTCCACCTATAATGCTAAACGTAAAATTGAATGGCTTACCCGTAGCCATGGAACTGGACACTGGCGCTAGCCAATCCATCATGAGTAAAAGATGTTTGAGAGACTGTGGTGCAACAAGGCATTCAGACCAGCCCTGAGCCCCATCCACACGAAACTGAGAACGTACACCAAACAGTTTATCACTGTCCTGGGCAGCGCCATGGTCAAGGTCACCTACGAGGGCACGGTGCACGAACTACCACTCTGGATTGTCCCGGGCGATGGCCCCATACTGCTTGGAAGGAGCTGGCTGGGCAAAATCCGCTGGAACTGGGATGACATGTCGCTAAGGCCTCATGTACCCAGGTTCTTAACAAATTTCCTTCCCTTTTTGAGCCAGGCATTGGAAACTTTTCCAGGGCGAAGGTGCGGATCCACTTGGTCCCAGAGGCACGACTCATTCACCACAAGGCACGAGCGGTACCTCACATGACGAGGGAGAGAGTGGAAATCGAGCTGGACAGGCTGCAACGCGAGGGCATCATCTCCCCAGTGGAATTCAGCGAGTGGGCCAGCCCGATTGTTCCAGTACTCAAAAGTGATGGCACGGTCAGGATTTGCGGCGATTATAAAGTAACTATTAATCGTTTCTCGCTACAGGACCAATACCTGCTACCTAAGGCAGATGACCTATTTGCGACGCTGGCAGGAGGCAAGACATTCACCAAGCTCGACCTGATTTCGGCCTACATGACGCAGGAGCTGGAGGAGTCTTCGAAGGGCCTCACCTGCATCAACACGCACAAGGGACTGTTCATCTACAACAGATGCCCGTTTGGAATTCGGTCGGCTGCAGCGATCTTCCAGAGAAACATGGGGAGCCTACTCAAGTCGGTACCGCACACGGTGGTCTATCAGGACGACATATTGGTCACGGGTCGGGACACCGCCGAGCACCTACAAAACCTGGAGGAGGTCCTCCAGAGACTGGATCGCGTAGGGCTGCGGCTAAAGAGGTCGAAATGCATCTTCATGGCAACAGAAGTGGAGTTTTTGGGGAGAACGATCGCGGCGGACGGCATTTGGCCCACAGACGCCAAGACAGAGGCTATCAGGAACGCGCCCAGGCCACAGAACATCACGGAGCTAAGGTCGTTCCTGGGACTCCTCAACTATTTTGGTAACTTCCTACCGGGGTTAAGCACCCTTTTAGAGCACCTACACGTGTTATTGCGCAAAGGTGAGAACTGGGTATGGGGAAAAAACCAAGTAATTGCTTTTGAGAAAGACAGAAACATTTTATGCTCCAACAAGCTGCTTGTATTGTATAACCCGTGTATTGTGCTAGCATGTGACACGTCATCGTACGGAGTTGGGTGTGTATTACAACAAGCTAACAATGCGGGGAAGTTGCAACCTGTCGCCTATGCTTCCAGGAGCTTGTCTAAGGCCGAGAGGGCCTACAGCATGATTGAGAAAGAGGCATTAGCGTGTGTGTTCGGGGTAAAGAAAATGCATCAGTACCTGTTTGGCCTCAAATTTGAGCTGGAAACCGATCACAAGCCCCTCATATCCCTGTTCGCTGAAAACAAGGAGATAAATACTAATGCATCAGCCTGCATACAAAGGTGGGCACTCGCGCTATCAGTGTATAACTATACCATCCACCACAGGCCAGGCACCAAGAACTGTGCAGATGCTCTCAGTCGGCTACCATGGCCCACCACGGGGGTGGAAATGGCGCAGCCTGCAAACTTGTTGATGGTGGCGCAGCCCGTTGATGGTCATGGAAGCGTTTGAAAATGATCAATCACCTGTCACGGCCCGCCAGATTAGGACTTGGACCAGCCAAGATCCTCTGCTGTCCCTTGTAAAAATCTGTGTACTGCATGGGAGCTGGGCCAGCATCTCCGTTGGAATGTAAGAACTAATCAAGCCATTCCAGCGGCGAAAGGACGAGCTGTCCATTCAGGCAGACTACCTGTTGTGGGGTAACCGCGTAGTGCTACCAAAAAAGGGCAGGGAGACGTTCATCTCGGATCTCCACAGCACACGCCCGGGTATAATAATGATGAAAGCGATAGCCAGATCCCACGTGTGGTGGCCCGGTATCGACTCTGACTTCGAGTCCTTTGCATGGCAATGCAGCGTGTGTGCTCAGTTGAGCAACGCGCCCAGAGAGGCACCACTAAGTTTGTGGTCCTGGCCCTCCAGACCATGGTCGAGGATCCATGCCGACTATGCGGTGGTGGATGCTTTTTCAAAATGGATTGAATGTGAAATAATGTCGGGAAGCACCATTGAAAGCCTGAGGGCCATGTTTGCCACCCATGGCCTGCCTGACATACTGGTCAGTGACAACAGGCCATGTTTCACCAGTGCCGAATTTAAAGAATTCATGACCCACAATGGGATCAAACATGTCACCTCGGCCCCTTTTAAACCAGCCTCCAATGGGCAGGCAGAGCGGGCAGTACAAACAATCAAACAGAGCCTTAAACGAGTCACAGAAGGCTCACTCTAAACCCGCCTGTCCCAAGTACTGCTCAGCTACCGCACGAGACCCCACTCGCTCACAGGGGTGCCCCCGGCTGAGCTACTTATGAAAAGGACACTTAAAACCAGACTCTTGCTGGTTCACCCCAACCTGCATGATCAGGTAGAGAGCAGGCGGCAGCAACAAAATGTAAACGATGGTCGCGCCACTGTGTCACGGGAAATTGATCTGAATGACCATGTGTATGTGCTAAACTATGGACATGGTCCCAAGTGGATCGCGGGCACGGTGATAGCTAAAGAAGGGAATAGGGTGTTTGTAGTCAAGCTAGACAATGGACAAATTTGCAGAAAGCACCTGGACCAAACGAGGCTGCGGTTCACAGACTGCCCTGAACAACCCACAGCAGACACCACCTTTTTCGAGCCCACAACACACACCCAAAGGATCAACGACACCACCCCGGACCAGGAAATCAAACCCATCACGCCCAACAGCCCAGCAAGGCCAGGCTCACCTAGCACCCCTGCAGGGCCAACAACATGCCAGCCCAGCGAGGGCACAGCCAACACACCAGAACAGACATTTGTACCGAGGCGGTCCACCAGGGAAAGAAAGGCTCCCGACCGCCTCACCTTGTAAATAGTTTTTACTTTGACTTTGGCGGGGAGACTGATGTTGTGTATCTGTAAAGCATGCACTCCCATGTTCCGCTACCAGGGAGCTCATCCCCTGAAGTCCCAAGCGATCCCAGCATCCCTTGGGAGCACTGTATATAAGCCGGCCCCTAAGGCCTGTTCCTCACTCTGGAGTGTCTTATTAAAGACTGAGGTCACTGTTACTTTAACCTCCCTGTGTGCAGCCTCATCTGTGTTAGGAACACAATAGGTGGGACCACAACTGGTTCGCAGGATAGCTCTACGCTTATCAGTCAGTGTGGCCGGGTCGTCTCCTGCCAGGTCATTTGCTGTGAAGAAACGCTCGAGCCTCTCCACAAAGGCGCCCCAATCATCACCATCGGCGAACTGCTGCAATATACCGATGGTAGTCATTTTCGCGTGAAAGTTCGTAATCTCGTCGCCAATTGTTGTGTCCTTGGATGCTCTAATAATGACTCCACGAGGTAATGTGTTGTACTTGAACTGTAGTGACCTTAGTCCTTTATTGATAACTCCAGAGTAAGGATCACACCTGGTGGCCTGTCTTTTATACTAGGCCAGGTACACCTGTACAGGTAATCTACAAGTCTCCCACTGCTGTTCCCTCTGGTGGCACACCTTGTGATAGTACCAACATTAGCCATGTAGGATACATGACACGCATGGTGATCCACCATTTTAAATTTAACTGTGGACGGGCGGGTTTCCCAGGTCTCGGGGAACCCGCCAGCTAAACGAAGGCAAGGATTGCTGGATTTAGGAGGTAAGTGTCTTTACACTTATCTACTGAATCCAGCGTTTCTGCCTTACACTGCCCCCTGACCTTTCCGATCCCCTCCAACAATCTCCCTCTGATCTCTCCCCATCATGAGGCCGCCGATATCCGATCACCCTTCCGGCTTCAGATCTGCAGCCCCAGACCCCTCCAACCTTCAGCCCCCGACCTCTCTGAAGATCCTCCAGCCCCCGACTGCTCCAAAGATCCCAGGCACTCTGACCCACTCCCTGATCCCTCCCTCCCTCCTCTCTGTGGCCTGGTGCTGCAGGCCTTCCTGCCCGACAGACAGCCAGCCTCTCCAGATGGTTGACTGTCGGCAGGAAACAGAGATTCAAAATGCTAATCGTGCCCTGCAGTTAAATTCGGCAGGGCTTGAGGGAAACCCATTCACCCGGAACCCTTTTTGCAGCCCCCCTCCCCCGCTCCCTACACACCTCCAAATTAAAATTCCAGACTATGAATCAAACAACAACAACAAATTGTATTTATATAGCACCTTTAACGCAGTAAAACGTCCCAAGATGCTTCACAGGCATATTATGAGACAAAAACGATTTGACACTGAGCTACATAAGGAAAAATTAGGGCAGGTGACCAAAAGCTTGGTCAAAGAGATAGGTTTTAAGGAGCATCTTAAAGGAGGAAAGAGAGGTAGAGAGGTGAAGAGGTTTATGCAGGGAGTTCCAGAGCTTAGGACCGAAGTAACAGAAGGTACAGCCACCAATGGTTCAGCAATTATAATCAAGGTTGCTCAAGAGGCCAAAGTTAGAGGAGTGCAGATATCTTAGGGGGTTGTGGGGCTGGAGGAGATTATAGAGATAGGGAGGAGTGAGGCCATGGAGGGATTTGAAAACAAGGATGAGAATTTTGAAATCGAGGCGTTGCTTAACTGGGAGCCAATGTAGATCTGCGAGCACAGGGATGATGGGTGAACGGGACTTTGTGCAAGTTAGAATAAAGGTAGCTGAGTATTGGATTACCACTAGTTTATGGGGGAAGGTCGGATATCACAGCAGGGGAAGGTCGGACCATCCCTCATGATGGGTAGGAGAGGTTTGGGAGATACACTGTCAAGTGAATGAAACCTAACCCTAACCCACCACGCACGCACCCGTTGCCATTTTTATGGTGGCAGGTTTCATGGTGTCCGAGTATCTCACTATGGAGAGGTGGAACATTTCATTAACCAATAGCCCTCGCTGCACTGTCCGATTTTCCGCTGCCGTAATATCCGATCTTCCCTGTCGCGATATCCAGATTCCCCTCGCCACGATGTCCAACCTTCCCTCACCTCCCCCCCACCACACAGTGCAACCTTCACTATCCAATGTCCAATTACATAGAAACATAGATAGAAACATAGAAAATAGGTGCAGGAGTAGGCCATTCAGCCCTTCTAGCCTGCACCGCCATTCAATGAGTTCATGGCTGAACATGAAACTTCAGTACCCCCTTCCTGCTTTCTCGCCATAACCCTTGATCCCCCGAGTAGTAAGGACTTCATCTAACTCCCTTTTGAATATATTTAGTGAATTGGCCTCAACTACTTTCTGTGGTAGAGAATTCCACAGGTTCACCACTCTCTGGGTGAAGAAGTTTCTCCTCATCTCGGTCCTAAATGGCTTACCCCTTATCCTCAGACTGTGACCCCTGGTTCTGGACTTCCCCAACATTGGGAACATTCTTTCTGCATCTAACCTGTCTAAACCCGTCAGAATTTTAAACGTTTCTATGAGATCCCCTCTCATTCTTCTGAACTCCAGTGAATACAAGCCCAGTTGATCCAATCTTTCTTGATAGGTCAGTCCCGCCATCCCGGGAATCAGTCTGGTGAACCTTCGCTGCACTCCCTCAATAGCAAGAATGTCCTTCCTCAAGTTAGGAGACCAAAACTGTACACAATACTCCAGGTGTGGCCTCACCAAGGCCCTGTACAACTGTAGCAACACCTCCCTGCCCCTGTATTCAAATCCCCTCGCTATGAAGGCCAACATGCCATTTGCTTTCTTAACCGCCTGCTGTACCTGCATGCCAACCTTCAATGACTGATGTACCATGACACCCAGGTCTCGTTGCACCTTCCCTTTTCCTAATCTGTCACCATTCAGATAATAGTCTGTCTCTCTGTTTTTACCACCAAAGTGGATAACCTCACATTTATCCACATTATACTTCATCTGCCATGCATTTGCCCACTCACCTAACCTATCCAAGTCACTCTGCAGCCTAATAGCATCCTCCTCGCAGCTCACACTGCCACCCAACTTAGTATCATCTGCAAATTTGGAGATACTGCATTTAATCCCCTCGTCTAAATCATTAATGTACAATGTAAACAGCTGGGGCCCCAGCACAGAACCTTGCGGCACTCCACTAGTCACTGCCTGCCATTCTGAAAAGTACCCGTTTACTCCTACTCTTTGCTTCCTGTCTGACAACCAGTTCTCAATCCACATCAGCACACTACCCCCAATCCCATGTGCTTTAACTTTGCACATTAATCTCTTGTGTGGGACCTTGTCGAAAGCCTTCTGAAAGTCCAAATATACCACATCAACTGGTTCTCCCTTGTCCACTCTACTGGAAACATCCTCAAAAAATTCCAGAAGATTTGTCAAGCATGATTTCCCTTTCACAAATCCATGCTGACTTGGACCTATCATGTCACCATTTTCCAGATGCACTGCTATGACATCCTTGATAATTGATTCCATCATTTTACCCACTACTGAGGTCAGGCTGACCGGTCTATAATTCCCTGTTTTCTCTCTCCCTCCTTTTTTAAAAAGTGGGGTTACATTGGCTACCCTCCACTCCATAGGAACTGATCCAGAGTCCATGGAATGTTGGAAAATGACCACCAATGCATCTACTATTTCTAGGGCCACTTCCTTAAATACTCTGGGATGCAGACTATCAGACCCTGGGGATTTATCGGCCTTCAATCCCATCAATTTCCCTAACACCATTTCCTGACTAATAAGGTTTTCCCTCAGTTCCCTCACTTCCTCCTTCTCGCTCGACCCTCGGTCCCCTAGTATTTTCGGGAGGTTATTTGTGTCTTCACTACCAAAGTACTTGTTCAATTGGTCTGTCATTTCCTTGTTCCTCCTGATGAATTCACCTGATTCTGACTGCAAGGGATCTATGTTAGTCTTCACTAATCTTTCTCTCTTCACATATCTATAGAAGTTTTTGCAGTCAGTTTTTATGTTCCCTGCAAGCTTACTCTCATACTCTATTTTCCCCCTCCTAATTAAATCCTTAGTCCTCCTCTGCTGAATTCTAAATTTCTCCCAGTCCTCAGGTTTGCTGCTTTTTCTGGCCAATTTATATGCCTCTTCCTTGATTTTAACACTATTCTTAATTTCACTTGTTAGCCACGGTTGAGCTACCTTCCCTGTTTGATTTTTACTCCAGACAGGGATGTACAATTGTTGAAGTTCATCCATGTAATCTATAAATGTTTGCCATTGCCTATCTACCGTCAACCCTTTATGTATCATTTGGCAGTCTATCCTAGCCAATTCACGTCTCATACCATCGAAGTTACCTTTCTTTAAGTTCAGGACTAAAGATAGGGAGGGCAAGTAGGCCGTTCTCACTTACATTATTTTACATCTTCAGACAAAGAGCCTTGATGGAATACAAAGCTGCTGTCACCATGCAGCACACTTCCAGATGGTGTTAATTTTGTGCATTCTGCTGCTTGTTTAACTATTTATACATTTTTGTATTTGTTCAAAAACATTATTGATGTCATTTGTTTGGTTACCACTGAGGTGAAGCAGCTTTAAGAAACATTTTTTTTCAGATAATTTAATCCAAGTAATTTGTTAATTATTAGGGGAAATGAGTGGGATTTCACAATTTGAACTAGAATAATGTTGGGTCAAAGATTATTGAAAATAGAATTTGTTTAAAGAATATTCATTGATGTCACCATATGTCAGTCAGGAGTTTCCGCTCAATTGTGCTGTTTTTTCAGCACAATTCCCCCAATAGCAGCGCAACCACCACAAAAGATCTCGGAATTTTAAGCACTAATTGTGTTTAGCACAACTCGACCTTTTGCACTAGTTTTAAACACATCGCGCTAGAAACAGGCTCCGCCCACAAAACCGTCCACACCCACAGGGTAAATTAATCACCATTGGGAGTTTCCGCTAATTGTGCTCGTTTGCAGGCCTTCGAGGAAGTTCGAAAAATTAAGCTGGAACTTTTGGGTGCAATAGTTCCGAATGAGTTTTTTTGAATCTGCTAAGGAACTCACTATAGTACTCCAATCTAACTAAAAAAAAGTTTTGTATATTTTTTTTAATTCATTTAAAATTGGATAACTCACAGGTGTGATTTAAAATGCTTATTTTTGGGGATAAAACCATTTTCAGATGTATTAATCAAACTTTAACAAGTTACTACTCTTAAATATATCAAGGAATATTTTTAAAGCTAATTCTTTTTCAACAATTACACTTAAAACACTGCCCGATTGCACTAGTTCGGCGATATGCAAATGAGTTTGAGCAGAAACTCTAGGGGTAAAAAAACCTTTCGAAACGTGTGCAATTTTTGGCGTAACTTGCGCTGGAATCACTGATTGCGCCAAAGCAGAAACTCAACCCCAATATGAAAACACTGCCAGAAATTGTTGTCTTTTTGAGCAGAATTATCATGTTCGATTTAACGTACATAATTTACATAATATGCTGATTAGTCATTACGTTGCACTAAGAGAAAAAAATGTGTTAATTAAATGAAATTAGAAATTAAGCATGGTATGAAACAATGCAGAGAGATGTATGTGAATTTGAAGTCAGTGTCTCTCTCTAACGCTGATAGTGTATTCAGTGTTCTTTCGGTGGTGAACTGAAATGGATAGAACAATGGCATGATTTTACATTTTACTTTGAGTCCAAAGTTTCAAGAATGCTAGTAGCAGTAAACAAAAAGGCAATAAATAATCCAACACTTTGGCATCTATACGGTTCTCCACATTGCAAAGAAGCCCCTCCACTCAAACATGGATAACAGAGGATTGCGTCCCCTTTTCAATTACTGATGCTGGAGTACTGATTCTCGGGTGCTGGCTACATTTACTAAGTGCTCATTCTTCACGTGTGAACCTAGAGCATCTGTGTGAGAAGGTTATTTAATTGCCGGGGACATTGCAATTGTGTCCTCATCCACATCCACACTTTCATGTAGGGCTTATTGACTGCAGATGACGCCGCACAGAGCAGGAATCAAACCAAGAACCTTCCTGGTTTAAAGCGTAGTGACATATCACATGGGGGCACTTACCCACTGAGTGCTCAGGGGGGCTGCATGCTTATAACGATATGGTTTCTGCAGCTGGATCATATTGCTAGAATGTCTGAAACCCTCGAGAATCCCAGAGGAATAGAATAGAATCATAGAAATTTATAGCACGGAAGGAGGCCATTTCGGCCCATCGTATCCCTGCCGGCCAACAAGAGGCTATCCAGCCTAATCCCACTTTCCAGCTCTAGGTCTGTAGCCCTGCAGGTTACAGCACTTTAAGTGCACATCCAAGTATTTTTAAATGTGGTGAAGGTTTCTGCCTCTACCACCCTTTCAGGCAGTGAGTTCCAGACCCCCACAGCCCTTGGGGTGAAGAAATTTCCCCTCAAATCCCCTCGAAACCTCCTCCCAATTACTTTAAATTTATGGCCCCTGGTTGTGAAGCTCTCTGCTAAGGGAAATAGGGCCTTTCTATCCACTCTATCTAGGCCCCTCATAATTGTATACTTCTCAATGAGATCTCCCTTCAGCCTCCTCTGTTCCAAGGAAAACAAACCCAGCCTATCCAATCTGTCCTCATAGCTCAGTGCGAATCTTTTATTCTAACATCCTTAGAAGCTAGGGTAATAAGTAACTAGAAACTCTAGGCTGGATTTTCCTTAATTGACCCCTACAGAACTGAGCCGGATTTCCACCAGCCACCCTGGTATGACCCAGGCCCAGTTTCCAGCAAGGGGTCATTATGTATTCATGGCGAGCTTCTGATAGGATTCCTACTAGCAAGCAAGAGCCCCCCCCACCCCCCACTCCCTGGCCTTGAAAATGAAGACGGTGCTGCAGTGGGACTGCCAATGCAACATGAGAAGAGGACACCTTAAAGGGGCAACAGGCCCTAAAGATTGCTCTGAGTCTTCGACTGAAGGTCACACCTGATCCTGGGCCTAGATAAGGAATGGCAGAGAGTTGGAGGGAGACAAAGGGGTCAAAATTGCCCCTCCCGATAAGGCCTTTGGCCACCGAAAAGCCGCCGATTCTCCGTGGAGGGGTCGCCATTTTAAAATTGCTCTACCTCAGGAGCGGAGTGGTGTCCGGGACAGCTCCGCCCAATTTCCCACCGCGGTGTGCACACTGCTGACCCTTTTTTGACTTATGGGAAACCCCTCGCGAAATTGCCCCTTACCCAAAATTGCCCCGTGGGAGAGTCCCTGCCGCTGGCTGGTGCCCCTGATCACTATGTGTGAAATGGCGGCATGGCCGCCCTTAAAAGACTCCATGGTATTTTTTTTGTCGGCCGACTGCAAGGTTGGGCCGACAATTATGCTCTCGGGTTCGGCTGGGCTGCCAATAGGCAGCCTGGCACTCCCTCTTGGGTGTCAGGCTGCTGGCCTGGCCGAAACCCTCCCTGGTGGCCCATGGACCTAACTAAAATATCTGCAGAGTGCGTAGCAGGTCTCCCCTTTAACTGAAGGGGAGAGACGTTGTGACTGTCAGCGTAACGCTGATGACTGAACGGAACGGCAGACCTGCTGCAAGGTCACTTCTGCCCTGCACTCGACCAGAACACCACACCACAGAGAAAAAAAAAGGCTGAATTTCTCCGGTACCTCTGCCCCATGGACTGGGACAGAGAAAAACTTTAAAAACGGTAGGAGTGCCCCGTTTCGAGCAGAGGGCAATTTCTACCCCAAAGTCACTAGAAGACCCTCTTCATCTATTTGGTTCATTTGGGGCCTTTCCTACCACTACCCCAGGCCTACTGCCATGGCTCACATGATGACCCCGGAAAGCAACAAGAACAGGGGTGGCTGGGATGGAAATAAACCAAGGTCCCGGGCTCAGTGCCCCCTGCCAGTATTAGCATTTGGCAGGTAGGGAAGGAGGTGCTGGCAGAGGAAAGGGAGGTAAATGCAGATCAGGCAGTGAGGTTTGTAGGACTCTGACTAATTCTGCTGATATATTTCAGGCAGGATAGAGAAGGAAATCCCTTCCACTGATTCATAGGCCCCGATCTCGACAGAGGCGGGTTGTGTTAGTTTCGGAGCGAGCGTATTTTCTTTGCCAGGATCCCTGCCCCGAAGTCACTCTGAGTGACACGCTAGGCTTCCAGTCAGGCAGGGAGCAGACCGCAGCCACAAAGAAGGAGCCTTCTGCTGCTACTGGGAACATGGTGGGGGGTTGCGGGGCGGGGGGAGGGGGGTGGTTGGCAGTGGGGGAGGGGTCCGTTCCCAGACCCAGGGGGAAGGGGTCTGATCTCCAACCCCCAAGGGGGCTCTTTGTATGGGGGGATGGTTTGATGGTGGAGAGGGCTCCAATCTAAGGCAAGTGGGTAAGCTTGGGGGGGCTGGGGTGAAGCAATCCTGCTCCTCTTGGCCCAGCAACAGTGTTGTAAATGCACTTACCATCTTGTTTAAACTGTCCTTGCCTCAGCTGTGGCTCAGTGGATAGCACTCTTGCCTCAGAGTCATGAAGGTTGTCGGTTCAAGTCCCACTCCATGAGCTTGAGCAAAAAAATCTAGACTGACAGTGCAGTGCTGAGGGAGCGCTGCACTGTCAGAGGTGCCGTCTTTCAGATGAGACGTTAAATCAGAGGTTGGATAATATTTCAATCGGTAATCCGCCTCCGTTAAACCCGGAAGCAGGCGGATTGAGGTCGGGTTTGAGATTTTTAAAGTTTTAACATCTCAGCCGACCCGATTCAACCTGCTTTTTGGGATTAAAATTCACCTTAAAGTGACTGAGATTAGAGAATAAAATCAATAAAGAATTAGAGAGAAATGGGGGAAGACATAACACAAAAAGTAAGTAGGAATGAAAAGTACAAAAACACAGACAGCAAAGAGAATCAACAGAGAAAAAGAACATAAGAAATAGGAGCAAGAGAAGGCCATATGGCCGCTCGAGCCTGCTCCGCCATTTAATACGATCATGGCTGATCTGATCTCGGGCTCCGCTCTACATCCCCGCCCGCTCCCCATAACCCTTCACTTCCTTATCGTTCAAAAATCTGTCTATCTCCACCTTAAATGTATTCAATGACCCAGCCTCCACAGCTCTCTGGGCAGAGACCCTCTGAGAGAAGAAATTCCTCCTCATCTCCATTCTAAATGGGTGACCCCTTATTCTTAAACTATGCTCCCTAGTTCTATATTCCCCACGAGTGGAAACATCCTCTCTGCATCTATCTTTTTGAGTCCCCTCAGTATCTTATATGTTTCAATAAGATCACCTCTCATTCTTCTAAACTCCAAAGAGTATAGGCCCAACCTGCTCAACCTTTCTTCAAAAGTCAACCCCTTCATCTCAGGAATCAACCTAGTGAACCTTGACTGAACTGTCTCCAATGCAAGTATATCCCTCCTGAAATAAGGAAACTAAAACTATATGCAGTACTCTAGGTGTGGGCTCACCAATACCCTGGACAGTTGTAGCAGGAATTCCCTGCTTTTATACTCCATCCCCCTTGCAATAAAGGCCAACATTCCATTTGTCTTCCTGATAACTTGCCATACCTGCATACTAACTTTTCTGTTTCATGCACAAGGAACCAGGTCCCTCTGTACCGCAGCATTTTGTAATCTTTCACCATAAATAATAATTTGCTTTTTTATTTTTTCTGCCAAAGTGGATAATCTCACATTTTCCCAAATTATACTCCACCTGCCAAATGTTTGTCCACTCCACTCACTTAGCCTGTCAATATCCTTTTGCAGGTTCTTGTGTCCTCTTCACAACTTGCGTTCCCACCCATCTTTGTATTATCAGCAAACTTGGCTACATCCAAATCATTAATATAGATTGTAAATCCTTCAGGTCCCAGCACTGATCCCTGTGGCACCCCACTAGTCACCGTTTGCCAACCGGAAAATGACCCATTTATCCCGATTCTCTGTTTTCTGTGAGTTAACCAAACTTCTAGCCATGCTACTATATTATCCCCAATCCCATGAACTCTTATCATGTGCAGTACCTTTTATGTGGCACCTTAATGAATGCCTTCTGGAAATCCAAATACACCACATCCACTTTATTCGCCCCGCTCGTTACTTCCTCAAAGAACTCCAGCAAATTTGTCAAATATGATTTACCTTTCATAAAACCATGCTGACTCTGCTTGACTGCATTATGATTTTCCAAATGTCCTGCTACTGCTTCCTTAATAATGGACTCCAGCAGTTTCCCAACGATAGATGTTAGGCTAACTGGTCTATAGTTTCCTGCTTTTTGTCTTCTTCCTTTTTTTAAATAGGGGCATTACATTTGCAGTTTTCCAATCCATTGGGACCTCTCCAGACTCCAGGGAATTTTGGTAGATTGTTCCAATGCATCCACTATCTCTGCAAACACTTCTTTTAAGATCCTAGGATACAAGCCATGAGGTCCAGGGGACTTGTCCACCTTTAGTTCCATTATTTTAGCGAGTACTTTTTCTTCAGTGATAATGATTGTATTAATTTCCCCCTCCCTATAGCCCCTTGATTATCTATCATTGGGATGTTTTTAGTGTCTTTTTACCGTGAAGACCAATACAAAATATTTGTTCAAAGTCTCTGCCATTTCCCTGTTCCCCATTATTAATTCCCCAGTCTCATCCTCTCGGGGACCAACATTTACTTTAGCTACCCTCTTCCTTTTTATATACCTGTAGAAACTCTTACTATCTGTTTTTATATTTCTTGCTTGTTTACTCTCATAATCCATCTTCTCACTCTTTATTGCACAAGATAAAAGTCCACGGGGTTGGGGGCAATATATTAGCATGGAGAGAGGATTGGCTAACTAACAGAAAACAGAGAGTCGGGATAAATGGTTCATTCTCTAGTTGGCAACCAGTAACTGGTGGGGTGCCGCAGGGATCAGTGCTGGGACCCCAACTATTTACAATCTATACTAACAACTTGGAAGAAGGGACTGAGTGTAACGTAGCTAAGTTTGCTGACGTTACAAAGATGGGAGGAAAAGCAATGTGTGAGGAGGACACAACAAATCTGCAAAGGACATAGACAGGCTAAGTGAGTGGGCAAAAATTTGGCAGATGGAGTATAATGTTGGAAAGTGTGAGATCATGCACTTTGCAGAAAAAAATCAAAGAGCAAGTTATTATTTAAAGGGAGAAAGATTGCAAAGTGCTGCAATACAGTGGGACATGGGGGTACTTGTGCAAGCAACACAAAAGGATAGTATGCAGGTACAGCAATTGATCAGGAAGGCCAATGGTATCTTGGCCTTAATTGCAATGGGGATGGAGTATAAAAGCAGAGAAGTCTTGCTACAGCTATATAAGGTATTGGTGAGGCCACACCTGGAATACTGCATGCAGTTTTGGTTGCCATATTTACAAAAGGATATACTTGCTTTGGAGGCAGTTCAGAGAAGGTTCACTAGGTTGATACCGGGGATGAGGGGGTTGACTTATGAGAAAAGGGTCAGTAAGTTGGGCCTCTACTCATTGGAATTCAGAAGAATGAGAGGTGATCTTATCAAAACGTATAAGATCATGAGGGGGCTTGGCAAGGTGAATGCAGAGAGGATGTTTCCACTGATGGGGGAGACTAGAACTAGAGGGCATGGTCTTAGAATAAGGGGCCGCCCATTTAAAACAGAGAAGGAGAAATTTCTTCTCTTAGAGGGTTGTAAATCTGTGGAATTCGCTGCCTCAGAGAGCAGTGGAAGTTGGGATATTGAATAAATTTAAGACAGAAATAGACAGTTTCTTCAACTATAAGGGGATAAGGGGTTATGGGGAGCGGGCGGGGAACTGGAGCTGAGTCCATGATCAGATCAACCATGATCGTATTGAATGGCGGAGCAGGCTCAAGGGGCCGTATGGCCTACTCCTGCTCCTAGTTCTTATGTTCTTATGTTTATTATCTTTTTAGTCGTTATTTGCTGCTTTTTTTAAATTTCCCAATCCTCTGGCCTCCCACTAATATTGGCTACATTGTATGCCTTTGTTTTCAATTTGATACCATCCTTAACTTCCTTAGTTAGCCACGGATGTTCTCCCTGCCCTTAAAGTCTTTCCTTCTCATTGGAATATATTTTTGTTGAGAGTTATG
Organism: Pristiophorus japonicus; assembly: GCF_044704955.1. Classification (NCBI taxonomy): domain Eukaryota; kingdom Metazoa; phylum Chordata; class Chondrichthyes; family Pristiophoridae; genus Pristiophorus; species Pristiophorus japonicus. The sequence continues at coordinate 405,152,183 of NC_091977.1, forward strand.
AAATATCTCCTTAAATGTCTGCCACTGCTTATCAACTGTCTTATACTTTAATCTATTTTTCCAGTCCACTTTAGACAACTCTGCCTTCATACCTTTGTAATCGCCTTTATTTAAGATCAGGACACTGGTTTGAGACCCAACTTTCTCCCCCTCCAACTGAATTTGAAATTGAACCATGCCATGATCATTCTTTCCTAGAGGAAAGATGAGAAAGATTAGGAAGAGAAGCTCAGGATCATGTTGAAACTGCACGGTGTTCTGGTCAGACCACAACCTTGACTACCGTGTTCTGTACTGCTTGCTAAGGTACAAGAGAAGCATTTAACCCATGGGGATGGTATAGAGAGGAGCTGTGAGACCCATCCCTCCTGTCGAAGGACTGAGTTATGGAAAAAACTGGAAAGATTTTGGCTTTTCAACCTTGAAAGGAGGTGACTAAAATGAGACATCATAATTCAGAATTACTTCAAATTAAATCTGACAGTAGACAAGGGTAGAAGTTTAAACCAGCAAAAGGTAAATTTAGAACTAATGTCAAGAATTTCTTCTTTACAAAAAGCAACATGTGGCATGTACTTCTGGATAGACGAATGAGGCGAAAATCCAAGAATCATTTCAGAAGCAGTTGAATAGTGTAATTGGTGAAAATAAATTCTCTCTGGAGGGATGAGCTGAATGGCCTTTTTTCTCATGCGTATTCATCTTATGAACTCGTAAGGGCAAAACATAGAAGAAAAACATTGCAACTACAGCAATGCAAAAGTTGGATGACAGATTGGCCCAGAATTTGCAGGGAAAGTTTCATGGCACTCGCTGTTATTAATGTGTAAATCCTCCAGCAACTTGTGGCGAGGAAGAGATACCCTGTGAGTTGCAAATCGCCACAAATTGCTGGTGAATTACGCCACTCCACCAGTAGCCTTACAAAAACAGCAGCTCGCCTTCAACCTCTCCTTAGTTTCAAGGAATTGTTGCATTGTACATTAATTACCAATAAAACACGTTGCAGAAAGTCCGAGCTGCTACTTAACTGCTTAAGAACCCTTTCAACGACGAGATTCATGTTCCTGCATTGCCACGCAACCTCTCTGGCCCAGAAAAGGATCAATTTAAACTGTTGAATCGCATTCCCTAAGGTAGTAAATTGTTCCTAGATGTGATATAAATTTTACATTTGTAATTTATTTTATTTTCATTTCTGTCTCTTTTTTCTCACTCCTTTAATCCAATCTTTCTTTCCCTCTCTTTATTTCTCTTCCTGTACCTGATTTGCCTCTAAGTCATGCTACTTTATTTTCCATCATTTCCTTGTTTCTTTCTCTATCCTTAAAGCTCATTGGTTAAGGAGATAAACTGTTGGCACCGTTGTTAACCAAGTTCCCAGACAGCCCGTTAACAGCTCACATTTCCAACTATTTGCAGCACAAAATGTTTTCCAGCTGAAGGGTGAGGGCACACTGCGAGATGCCTTGCTCCAGAAAATTCTGGGCCAATGTGTTACAAATTTCAGGTTTGTCTTTAGATATTCGCTCAGGTTAGTGCCACCTGTCTCTCCTGTAAGCAGACCTGCCTCCCTCATGATATGGAGATAAGTTTTGCTACCAAATGTCTACATTTAGGACTGTGTGATCCATGGGGTATAACAATGTGACCTCCTTGTTGCATGAACTGGATATTGTGATCCTCACAGATGTGCTCACATGCACTTCTCCAATCTTTCAAAAGGCAGGTTGATTAACACTTTGATGAGACAAGGCCAGCGATAAATCAGTAAGCTGCTTTACTTTACAGTCAGTACATGAACATACAGAGTAAATCACACCTTAACACAACGTAATTTCAGACCTTCCTCATTAATAAGTTGTAAAATGGGATCAGGCAGCAGATACAGCTGCAAGCTATTCGACTTACTCTCATTTTTAAACGATGGCACAAGATATCTGGAGCATTCCTCTGTTTGAAGTTTTTAGTCATTGGTCCAGATTTTACTGCCAAAAATGCCGTCAAGTTAATGGTGCTTGCCAATGTTAATGTGTAAATCGTCCAGCAACTTGTGGCAAGGAAGAGCTACTGTGTGAATTGCGAATCGCCACAAGTTGCTTGACGATTTGTGCTGCTTAGCCATTAGCCTTGCGAAAATGGCAGCTCACCCTCAACCTTCCCATAAGTTTCATGAATTTGTTGTATTTGCACGTTAATTGAACATTGTTAAAGCTACTACTTAATGATGTAAGCACCTTCTCAATGAGGAAATGTATGTTCCTGCAATGACAATCAACCTCTCTGGCTCAGAAAGGGAACAATTTAGACGGAATTCTCATTCCTACAGGTAATAAATAGTTACTATAGATTCAAAAAATATAAAATTTAAATTTTTTTTCTTACTTCTCCTTTGTCTCTTTTGTCTCTGTTCATCCAATCTTTCTTTCTCTCGCTTTATTTATTTATTTTTCTGTAAATGATTTAACTCTAATTCACCCCATTTTCTCTCAATCATTCCTCTGTTTCTTTCTCAATCCTTAAATCTCATTTGTTAAGGAGATAGACTGTTGCTCCCATTGTGCTCCCACGTCCCTGATGCCCATTATCAGCTCGCACCTCCAGCAGTTTACAGGGCAAAAGTTTTTTGAGTTGATGGACAAGGGGAGAAGTCTAACTAATGGGACATGCTGTGAGATGTGACGCTCCAGCAAAATCTGGGCCATTATATATTTTTAATTGACAGATTGTTGATGATGATGTGCTACCATTGACAATTAAAGGTACTACGAACTTTGTTGCTGAATATTTAAGAGTATTTTGTGTATTGGACACAGAAGCAATAAACTAGCTGATCCCAAAGTGCAGAATATAATAGTTTTATTTATCTTCAGTCTTCTTCACCAATATCTAAAAAGGTACCCTTTGTGACAAACATCCTGTTCAGAAATAGCTGTTAATGTGAGTTCTATAGTCTGAAAATATTGGTTATTTAAAGTACTAAATATCATTAGCATAATTTTTACTGGTCCCACGTATGGTGAATTAGCATTAAGAGATCTCAGTCAGCCATTTAATCCTTTTTACAGTACAGCTTTAAATTGGCTCTTGCTGCAAACGTTGTCATTTTGTTACTGTTAGTACTGTGTAAACATATTTTCTTTATTGCTTTGGCATAAAACTATAGTTGCTGGTTTATAGTCCACAGAGGAACCATTTGACAAATTCACTGGAAAATTTGCATTTACACTCCTTGGTGATTCAGGAAAACGTTAGCAGTCAGGTGCCATTTCTGCTATAATTGCAGTCTACGAATAATAAATACTTACAAAGTGTGCACAATGTTCTTTTTTCAGAAATTGTTTCGACAAATTTTCTCATAACGTATATATAGATTGGTGTAAACTTAACGGCCAGCCAAAAGAAAAAATCCAACAAAAACTCTGCAGGCTTAATCTAAGTTTGCTCCACGTGCGCATTATTAAACAAACACAATTTTATTGATTTACCAATTAGGATATATTTTATTTGTGCTTCTTCTCCACAGTCATTTATTGAATCGTTAGATGATGCCCTGGGTTAAATCTGGCACTGGAGCAGTTCACTCACTGTGCCACAACTGTATGTTGTAACTTTATGTTGTAAATGCTTTACAGATTTTGAATCACATCAGTTGCTTCAAACATTTCTAAAATTTCAAGGCTTGTACTTTCATTGCATTACATAGAATGAATAGGGCAAGAAATTGACATAGTGATGCATCTCACGACAAACAAGGTTAATTAGACTTTTTAGCTCACCGCTGACATCGCACTATAATTGTGCCTCGAATTGCTGGAACGTTGTTCTGATAACGTTCAGTCACATCTTGCACCTCATTAACATCAGGCCCAATGGCTTATTTCACTGACCCATGAAAGAATGGATAGTGAAAGAGATAGCAAAAATCGGAGAAGGAAATAGGGTAAATTAGAATCAAATTAGAGACATAGGGCTCAAAATTGGCCCACCCCTTTTTTTGATGCATTCACCAGAAATGCGCCAACTTTGTGGGCTGAAAAGGGCGCCGATAAAATATCCCCCGATTCTGGCCGCTGTGTTGCCTCTCCTGGGGCTTGGCGCAGCGTGGCCAGTCGATTGGGGGGCGGAGCTAGGGCCCTGTGCCAGAAACAGTTCTCCACATGCGCATTGGAGTGTGCGCACATGCGCAGTAGCTCCTGCCCCCAGCCTCTGTGTGCGTGCTGCAGCGTGGGACCCGATGCATCCCGCCCCTATCACAGGCAAAGTGGCCTCCCACACAGGCCGGCCCGCTGCCTTCCCGGGCTGGAAGGCCACAACAAACAGGTTGGTGCGGGGCCCAAGCCGGGGCGGCGGGGATGGTAGGGGGAGGGAGGGAGTTCTGATTGGGGGGGGGGGGCGGAGTTTTAATCCCCGGTTGTGGGGGGGGGGGGGAATTCCGAACTGCAGGGTGGGTTCGATCACTGGCCCCTTGGGTTTAGGGGGTTCCGATCCCATGGGCGGGCCAATCCCCGACCTCTAAGGAAGATCTGATCCCCAGACGTGTCCGATCTCTGACCCCAGGTGCTGTTCTGATCCTGGAGGGTCTGATCCCTGACCCCGGGAAGTATGGTTGTTTGTAAGGGGCGGGCTGAGGGTGGGTGAGCTTAGGCGGCTGGGAGAACATAAGAACATAAGAATTACAAGCAGGAGGTACTTCTATTTTTTATTTGGATATTTTGAAAAAATTATGTAGATATGTTTTGTCTCTTTGCTTCTTTTATTTTTGTAGTTTAAGCTTCCATGAATGCTTCTGTTGTATAGTAAATTAACTTTGCAAAGTTTGTCATATGATGTCCTGTATAGCTGTTTGATCTTATTCACATTCTTTAGTCAAGTCATTAAGTTCTGCTGGCCTCCGATGTACCTACCTGCGCTGATTTCTTAACTCTCCGCAAGGGTTTTCTGTGAGGCCACAAGTGGCCACATATGCTGGTCTAAGTTAGTTTGGAGTGACTATTAGCTGTCCAAAGTGGCCTAAATGGCCAAAACGGGCGTAGGTGGCTGGTAATGCCCCCTTTTGAAAAAAACTAAACTAAACAAACAAAATCCTCACTAACTCACTTATACTGGCACAAATTGAATGTGCAAAATGGGGATTTTTAAGATACTCCAGAAAAATCAATTTGCTCCAAAAAAACAGAGCAAGTCCTGGCCAATTTTGAGCCCTATAAAGAGGTATAAAGAGAGGGAAAAAGAGAGTGGATTAAGAGAGAAAAAAGAAACAGAAAGGAAAAGTGCAAAACATATTAATAAGAACAAGCAGAAGAGGTCATTGTAACCTGGTTGTACTTGGAAATTGTTGTATTGGTCATTGAGAAGTTAATGAGTGAATGGCAAGGTAGATGTGAGAAATGTACAAGCATTCTTGACCCATGAAGTATAGAACCAACATGATCAGGGACACTGGAACACCCAGAGTGTTATGTATGCAACACCATGTAACCAGCATTCTACCGCCACCTGAGGGCGCATCTTTTGGAGTCCCAAGGAATCCCAGCATCCTTTGGGAGCACTGTATATAAGGAGGCCTCCCATGCTGTGCCAACACTCTGGAGTCAGAATAAAGAGACTAAGGTCACACTTACTCAAGTCTACAGTACTCAGTTACATTGCTTTATTCGAGACATAACAACTGGCAACGAGATAACGAACCATCACATGAAAATGCAGAGAACTGTTGATATCCTGGAGAAATTCTCAGAAGGTGATGATTGGGAAGCCTTCGTGGAGCGACTCGACCAATACTTCGTGGCCAACGAGCTGGAAGGGAATGTGAATGCTGCCAAACGAAGGGCGATCCTCCTCAACGTCTGTGGGGCAACAACCCATGGCCTCATGAAGAATCTTCTTGCTCCGGTGAAACCAACAACCAAATCGTATGAAGAACTGTGTACACTGGTCCAGGAGCACCTAAATACGAAGGAGAGAGTTCTGATGGCAAGGTATCAATTTTACACATGTCAACGGTCTGAAGGCCAGGAAGTGGTGAGCTATGTCGCCAAACTGAGGCGCCTTGCAGAACATTGCAAATTCGATGGATTCCTGGAGCAAATGCTAAGAGACTTTTTTGTGCTTGACATTGGCCATGAGGTTATCCTTCGCAAACTATTGACTGTTGAAACACCGAACCTGAGCAAAGCCATAACGATAGCCCAGGCATTTATGTCCACCAGCGATAACACCAAACAAATTTCACAGCATAAAGATGCTTCGGCAAGTACTGTACACAAAATAACGTCGTTTTCAGGCAGGAATGCATATGGCAGAACGTACACGCCAGCAGTTGCACGACCTCAGATGACTCAGAGTCCGCCATCAAGCGTGAATGAGAGGCAATTGACACTTTTTTGCCGCTGCGGAGGTGATCATCGAGCCCATCAATGCCACTTCAAACACTATGAGTGCAAAGGCTGTGGAACAATGGGACACCTCCAGCGAATGTGCAGACGAGCTGCAAACCCTGCAAACCACCATGTTGCAGAGGAAGACCAATCCATGGCGGATCAAACTGGACTAGAGATTCGAACCGAGGAGGCAAAAGTGTACGGGGTACACACCTTCATCATGAAATGTCCACCGATCATGTTAAAAGTTGAGCTGAACGGAATTCCAGTATCCATGGAATTGGACATGGAAGCGAGTCAGTCCATCATGAGCAAAAAGGCCTTCGAGAGGCTATAGTGCAACAAGGCACAAAGGCCCAAGCTGAGCCTTATTCATACCAAGCTGAGAACTTACACTAAAGAGCTCATCCCTGTAATTGGCAGCGCAGCAGTAAAAGTCTCCTATGATGGAACAGTGCACGAACTACCACGATGGATTGTACCAGGAGATGCCCCCACACTGTTTGGCAGAAGCTGGCTGGGAAAAATCCGCTGGAATTGGGACGCCATCAAAGCGCTTTCGTCCGTCAACGACGCCTCATGTGCCCAGGTTTTGAGCAAGTTTCTGTCGTTGTTTGAGCCAGGCATTGGAAACTTCTCTGGGGCGAAGGCGCAGATCCACTTGGTTCCCGGTACATGACCCATCCACCACAAGGCACGTACGGTGCCATAAATGATGCGAGAGAAAGTGGAGATCGAGCTGGACAGGCTGCATCATCACGCCGGTTGAGATCAACGAGTGGGCCAGTCTGATTGTTCCGGTTCTCAAGGGAGATGGCACAGTCAGAATTTGCGGGGACTATAAAGTAATGATTAACTGCTTTTCGCTGCAGGACCAGTACACGCTACCCAAGGCAGACAACCTATTTGCAACCCTGGCTGGAGGGAACACGTTCACCAAGTTGGACCTGACCTCGGCCTACATGACACAGGAGCTGGCGGAATCTTCGAAAGGCCTCACCTGCATCAACACGCACAAAGGTCTGTTCATCTACAGTAGATGCCCGTTTGGGATTCGATCGGCCGCGGCTATTTTTCAAAGGAACATGGAGAATCTACTAAAGTCGGTTCCACACACCGTGGTTTTCCAGGATGACATATTGATCACAGGTCGGGACACCATCGAACACTTGCAGAACCTGGAAGAGGTTCTAAGTCGGCTAGATCATGTGGGACTCAGGTTGAAACGCTCGAAGTGTGTTTTCCTGGCGCCAGAGGTCGAGTTCTTAGGGAGAAGGATCGCGGCAGACGGCATCAGACCCACCGAAGCCAAGACAGAGGCCATAAAGAACACGCCGAGATCACAGAATATGATGGAGCTGCGGTCATTCCTGGGACTCCTCAATTACTTTGCTCATTTCCTACCCGGGTTAAGCACCTTGCTAGAACCTCTACATGTTGCTACGCAAGGGAGATGACTGGGTATGGGGGAAATCACAAGAGAACTGCTTTTGAGAAAGCCAGAAATCTGTTATGTTCCAACAAACTGCTTGTTCTGTATGACCCATGTAAACCTTTAGTGCTAGCTTGCGATGCATCTTCGTATGGGGTCGGGTGTGTGTTACAACAAGCAAACGAATTGGAAACATTGCAACCGGTCGCTTACGCATCCAGGAGTTTGTCCAAGACCGAAAGGGCCTACAGCATGATTGATAAAAAAGCTCTGGCATGCGTTTATGGGGTGAAAAAAATGCACCAGTATCTGTTTGGGCTTAAGTTCGAGTTAGAAACTGACCATAAGCCGCTCATATCACTATTCTCAGAGAGCAAAGGTATCAATACCAATACCTCTGCTCACATCCAAAGATGGGCACTCACGCTGTCTGCATATAACTATGTAATTCGTCACAGGCCAGGCACAGAGAACTGCGCTGATGCTCTCAGTCGGCTACCACTGCCCACCACCGGGGTGGAAATGGCACAGCCTGCAGACTTGCTCTTGGTGATGGATGCATTTGAAAACGAAAAGTCACCCATTACGGCCCGCCAGATCAGGACTTGGACCGGCCAGGATCCTTTACTGTCCCTTGTAAAAAACTGTGTCCTCCATGGGAGCTGGTCCAGCGTCCCAGCGGAGATGCATGAAGAGATCAAGCCGTTCCAGCGGCGCAAAGACGAAATGTCGATACAGGCGGACTGTCTTTTGTGGGGCAATTGCGTGGTTTTGCCTAAGAAAGGCAGGGAAACGTTCATACGTGACCTACACAGTACCCACCCAGGCATAGTAATGATGAAAGCTATAGCCAGATTCCATGTGTATGGTGGCCCGGCATCGACTCAGATTTGGAGTTTTGCGTGCGCCAATGCAACACTTGCTCTCAACTGAGCAATGCACCCAGGGAGGCAACATTATGTTTGTGGTCATAGCCCTCCAAACCGTGGTCTAGGATCCACGTTGACTTCGCTGGCACATTTCTAGGCAAAATGTGCTTGGTTGTTGTGGATGCTTATTCAAAATGGATTAAGTGTGTAATAATGTCTGTAAGCACGTCCACTGCCACCATCGAAAGCCTACGAGCCATGTTTGCCACACACGGTCTGCCTGATGTCCTTCTCAGCAACAATGGGCCGTGCTTCACCAGCACTGAATTCAAGGAATTCATGACCCACAATGGGATCAAGCATGTCACATCTGCCCCGTTCAAGCCCGCATCTAACAGCCAGACAGAACGGGCAATCCAAACCATCAAGCAAAGCTTGAAATACGTGTCAGAAGGCTCCCTGCAGAGCCTCCTGTCCCGAGTCCTGCTCAGCTGCCACACAAGACCCCACTCGCTCACCGGGGTTCCCCCTGCCGAACTGCTCATGAAAAGGGCACTCAAGACAAGGCTTTCTCTAGTCCACCCTGATCTCCATGATCATGTCGAGGGCAGGCGGCATAAACAAAGCATGTACCATGAGCGCACAAATTTGTCACGCGATATTGAAGTCAATGACCCTGTATTTGAACTCAACTATGGACATGATCCTAAATGGCTTGCTGGCACTGTCATAGCAAAAGAAGAGAATAGGGTGTTTTAAGTCAAACTTGCAAATGGACTAACTTGCAGAAAGCATTTGGACCAAACCAAACTGCGATTTACACACAGCCGCGAGCAACCTGAAGAGGACACCACCAACTTTGACCCTCCGATACACACACAAGTGGCAACTGACATCACGGTTGACCACGAAGCTGAACTCATCATCCCCAGCAGCCCAGCAAGGCCAGCTGCGCAGCAGCCCAGCGAAGGCCCAACCAACTCACCTGCACCTGTATTTGTACCGAGACGATCGACCAGGGAGCGGAAAGCCCCAGATCGTCTCACCCTGTAAATAAGTGTACTATTGACTTTGGGGGGTGGGGGAGTGATGTTATGTATGCAACACCTTGTAACCAGCATTCTACTGCCACCTGCATCTGTTGGAGTCCCAAGGGATTCCCAGCATTCCTTGGGAGCACTGTATATAAGCAGGCCTCCCATGCTCTGGAATCAGATTAAAGAGACCAAGGTCACACTTACTCAAGTCTACAGTATTCAGTCACATTGCTTTATTCGAGACATAACACAGTGGGTACGCCGTTGCACTGCTCTTACAGGATTTAGGAATTGCTCGACGAGAAAAGACCACGGTCCAGCTGCTTCACCCTCTACCATCCTGGTATTTGCATGGTACAAAGGTAATGGAGTTGTAGATTCATCATAGCAATCAATCTCTATTAATTCGTCCATAGACCCAGACATGATGCAAGGAAACCCCCAATGATGGAGCGTTTTAGGAACCATAGGTACAAAGTCACCGATTTACTCCCAAGCATGCTACACTTACCACATCATATGTTGCATCCCAAAATGTTATTTTATGAAAGAAATCTGTCTGTTTGCATTTCGGAGTGTTGAAACAGCTTTGCATCCTGCATTCCGACACTAACAGCAGTGTGGATGACAAGAATGGCACAAGGATACTTCCAAAACAGATTTTAAAACTTTTAAAATACCTTGAGGAACAATTCATTGCCAAGCTGAAGTAAGAGTCCACAGCTTTACTCTTCCAATTCTGAGCCTCCATGGCTGAGTGGCATGCCAGGACCATAAATCATGCCAGTAACAGGGTCCTCATTTGACATGAATTAGCAGCCCTAAATGGCTGCAGTGAGATTAATTCCCATTAATGTCGTAAATCCAACAATTTCATGATTGCAATAAACTTCAATGGGGGCCTCAGGGTGAGATGGTAATTATTTTGGTTTTGTTGAGCCTAACGGGAGAGCGACGCAAATCATCCAGCAATCTATGGAGAATCGGAACTCATAGTTATCTCTTTTATACCGCAAACTGCTGGATTTTTTATGAACCAATAATGGCGAGCATTGTTAATGTGTCATTATTTTCCCAGCAATTTCTGGCCCATAATTTTACTGCACAGGAAGCCAAACAGCCTATCTGTGCCAGCTCTCTGAATGGGCCCATTCCTTGCCCTTCTCCCACACCCTATAAATGTTCTTTTCCAAATTTTATGCATTTTCCTTTTAAAAGCTATGAAGAATTTTACTTATACCACTGTGTCTAATGGAAATACTGTGGCTATAAGAGCAAGTCAGAGGCTGGGTATTCTGCGGCAAATGTCTCACCTCCTGACTCCCTAAGGTCTTTCCACCATCTACAAGGCACAAGTCAGGAGAGTGATGGAATACTCTCCACTTGCCTGGATGAGTGCAGCTCGAACAGCACTGTGGCCTGCCCTCATCCAGACAAGTGCAGCAACTCGCCACGGCTTCTTCGGCAGCACTTCCCAAAATCGCCACCTCTACCACCTAGAAGGACAAATGTTGCAGGTGCATGGGAACACCATCACCTCAAAGATCCCCTCCAAGTCAAACACCATCCTGACTTGGAAATATATTGCCGTTCCTTCATCATCGATGGGTAAAAATCCTGGAATTCTCTCACTCTTCCCCCCGCTTACTCCCAACCGGGCTCTCTCCCCGCCGGCTCTCTGCCCCCACTGCCGCCATCTGCAGGCTCTCCCCCGCCCCCCCCCGCAGGCTCTCCCCCCCCCCCCCCCACGCAGGCTCTCTCCCCCCCCCCGCAGGCTATCTCCCCTCGCCAGCTCTCCCCCCCCCCCCCGCCAGCTCTCCCCCCCCCGCCAAGGCTCTCCCCCCCCCGCAGGCTCTCCCCCCCCCCTCCCACGCAGGCTCTCTCCCCCCCCCCGCAGGCTATCTCCCCTCGCCAGCTCTCCCCCCCCCCCGCCAGCTCTCCCCCCCCCGCCAAGGCTCTCCCCCCCTCGCAGGCTCTCCCCCCCCCACCACCCGCAGGCTCTCTCCCCCCGCCACAGGCTCTCCCTCCCCCCCCCCACGCAGGCTCTCTCCCCCCACAGGCTCTCTCCCCCCCCCGCAGGCTCTCTCCCCCCGCCAGCTCTCCCCCCCCCCCCCCAAGGCTCCCCCCCCCTCGCAGGCTCTCCCCCCCACCCCCGCAGGCTCTCTCCCCCCCCCCGCAGGCACTCTTCCCCCCCCCCCGCAGGCTCTCCCCCCCCCCCCGCAGACTCTCTCCCCCCGCAGGCTCTCCCCCCTCCACCCCAGCATGCTCTCTCCCTCCCCCTCCCCCTCCCCCGCAGGCTCTCTCCCCCCGCCAGCTCTCCCCCCCTCCCCCGCAGGCTCTCCCCCCGCCCCCCCGCAGGCTCTCTCTCCCCGCAGGCTCTCCCCCCCCCCCACCCCAGCAGGCTTTCTCCCTCCTCCCCCCCTCTGCAGGCTCTCTACCCCCGCCAGCTCTCCCCCTCCCCCCCACAGGCTCTCCCCCCTCCCCCCCGCAGTCTCTCCCCCCCCCCCCACAGGCTCTCTCCCTCCCCCCCGCAGGCTCTCCCCGCCCCGCAGTCTCTCTCCACCCCGCAGGCTCTCCCCCCCCCCCACCCCAGCAGGCTCTCTCCCTCCTCCCCCCCTCTGCAGGCTCTCTACCCCCGCCAGCTCTCCCCCTCCCCCCCACAGGCTCTCCCCCCTCCCCCCCGCAGTCTCTCCCCCCCCCACAGGCTCTCTCCCTCCCCCCCGCAGTCTCTCTCCCCCCCGCAGGCTCTCCCCCCCCCACCCCCCCGCAGGCTCCCTCCCCTCCCCACAGGCTCTCCCCCCCCCCCTGCAGGCTCTCTCTCCCACAGGCTCACTCCCCTCCCCACAGGCTCTCCCCCCCCCCCCCCCGCAGGCTCACTCCCCTCCCCACAGGCTCTCCCCCCCCCCCCCCCCCGCAGGCTCTTTCCCCCCCCCGCAGGCTCTCTCCCCGCCCCCGCAGGCTCTCTTCCCCCCCCCCGCAGGCTCTCTTCCCCCCCCCGCAGGCTCTCTCACCCCGCCAGCTCTCCCCCCCCCCGCCAAGACTCTCCCCCCCTCACAGGCTCTCCCCCCCCCCCCCCCCGCAGGCTCTCTCTCCCCCCCTCCACTGGCCCTCTTCCCCCGCCGCCGCCCACAGGTTACTTTCTGACTTCTCTGCGCATTCTATGATCCATGTCATCAAGTCCAGGTGCTTTTCCAAATTGCAGTTCCTCAAATTTTCAGTGCTACTTCCTTATCTATAGTTATCCTATGCAATTGCTCTTGTATCCTTACATTCCTACTGTCACAACCCTCTGTGAAAACAAAGGCAAAGTATGCATTTAGTAATTCCATTACTCCTTCATCATCCATAAGAACATTTCTGTTTTCATCTACAATTGGTGCACATTATCTTTCACTTTTTTAAGGCTTTGCATTATTTCCCTTTATGTTGCCCGCCAGTTTGGCTTCATACCCTTGTTACAGTCTATTTTTCATTTTTTTAGCCACCTATATAAATTTACAAAATATACTGTTGATTATTTTTACAATCCAGTTATTTTCAGAATGCTGTTACTCACAGGGTGCAATGCTCAGTTTGAGCAACTGAAAATGGTCTTTGTCACTAGAGATAAAGACCCACAATGTATCATAGAGAAGGAGGGATAAATCTAAGAGTGATTCACCTCAAACTGGCCAGGGCTGCAAGATTGCCTGCTTCATTAGTCAAAGGTTTTGAAAGATTTGCAAAAGGGAAAGTACAAAGGAATGAAACAGACAGAGAATTGTTCATTGTATATGATAATAGCCCCAAATTTAAGTCCAACATTGGGTTAACCTGAATAGCTAAACATTGTGCTTGCTTTCAAAAGGAAACAGATATGTAAGAAGCCCATTTAATTTGTGTCATGGCTCCTTCACAACATTGACGTTAATGACAGTCCAACTTTGGTAGTAAAGTAAATGAGGCACAGCCCCAGCGCCTGCTCCTCCACGCTGCTTAACATAAGAAAATATAAGAACAGTAGTAGTGAGGTTGGGGACAGCATCAAACAGGAAATTAGGGATGTGTGCAATAAAGGTACAGCAGTTGTCATGGGTGACTTTAATCTACATATTCATTGGGCTAACCAAACTGGTAGCAATGCGGTGGAGGAGGATTTCCTGGAGTGTATTAGGGATGGTTTTCTAGACCAATATGTCGAGGAACCAACTAGGGAGTTGGCCATCCTAGACTGGGTGATGTGCATTGAGAAAGGAGTAATTAGCAACCTTATTGTGCGAGGCCCCTTGGGGAAGAGTGACCATAACATGGTAGAATTCTTTATTAAGGTGGAGAGTGACACAGTTAGTTCAGAAACTAAGGTCCTGAATTAAGGAAAGGTAACTTTGATGGTTTGAGGCGTGAATTGGCTAGAATAGACTGGCAAATGATACTTAAAGGGTTGACGGTGGATAGGCAATGGCAAACATTTAAAGATCACATGGATGAACTTCAACAATTGTACATCCCTGTCTGGCATAAAAATAAAACGGGGTAGGTGACTCAACCGTGGCTAACAAGGGAAATTAAGGATAGTGTTAAATCCAAGGAAGAGGCATACAAATTGGCCAGAAAAAGCAGCAAACCTGAGGACTGAGAGAAATTTAGAATTCAGCAGAGGAGGACAAAGGGTTTAATTAAGAGGGGGAAAATAGAGTACGAGAAGAAACTTGCCAGGAACATAAAAACTGACTGCAAAAACTTCTATAGATATGTGAAGAGAAAAAGATTAGTAAAGACAAACGTAGGTCCCTTGCAGTCAGATTCAGATGAATTTATAATGGGGAACAAAGAAATGGCAGACCAATTGAACAAATACTTTGGTTTTGTCTTCACGAAGGAAGACACAAATAACCTTCCGGAAGTACTAGGGGACCGAGGGTCTAGTGAGAAGGAAGAACTGAAGGATATCCTTATTAGGTGGGAAATTGTGTTAGGGAAATTGATGGGATTGAAGGCCAATAAATCCCCGGGGCCTGATCGTCTGCATCCCAGAGTACTTAAGGAAGTGGCCCTAGAAATAGTGGATGCATTGGTGGTAATTTTCCAATAGTCTATCGACTCTGGATCAGTTCCTACGGACTGAGGGTAGCTAATTTAACACCAATTTTTAAAAAGGGAGGGAGAGAGAAAGTGGGTAATTATAGACCGGTTATAGCCTGACATCAGTAGTAGGGAAAATGTTGGAATCAATTATTAAGGATGAAATAGCAGCGCATTTGGAAAGCAGTGACAGGATTGGTGCAAGTCAGCATGGATTTATGAAGGGGAAATCATGCCTGACAAATCTTCTGGAATTTTTTGAGGATGTAACTAGTCGAGTGGACAAGGGAGAACCAGTGGATGTGGTGTATTTGGACTTTCAAAAGGCTTTTGACAAGGTCCCACACAAGAGATTGGTGTGCAAAAATCAAAGCACATGTATTGGGGATAATATACTGACGTGTACCGAGAACTGGTTGCAGACAGGAAGCAGAGAGTCGGGATAAACGGGTCCTTTTCAGAATGGCAGCAGTAACTAATGGAGTGCCTCAGGGCTCAGTGTTGGGACCCCAGCACTTTACAATATACATCAATAATTTAGATGAAGGAATTGAGTGTAATATCTCCAAGTTTGCAGATGACACTAAACTGGGTGGCAGTGTGAGCTGTGAGGAGGACGCTAAGAGGCTGCAGGGTGACTTGGACAGGTTAGGTGAGTGGGCAAATGGATGGCAGATGCAGTATAATGTGGATAAATGTGAGGTTATCCACTTTGGTAGCAAAAACACGAAGGCAGAATATTATCTGAATGGTGGCAGATTAGGAAAAGGGGAGGTGCAACGAGACCTGGGTGTCATGGTTCATCATTCATTGAAAGGTGGCATGCAGGTACAGCAGGCGGTGAAGAAGGCAAATGGTATGTTGTCCTTCATAGCTAGGGGATTTGAGTATAGGAGCAGGGAGCTCTTACTGCAGTTGTACAGGGCCTCAGTGAGGCCTCACCTGGAATATTGTGTTTAGTTTTGGTCTCCTAATCTGAGGAAGGACGTTCTTGCTATTGAGGGAGTGCAGCGAAGGTTCACCAGACTGATTCCCGGGATGGCTGGACTGACATATGAGGAGAGACTGGATCAACTCGTCCTTTATACTTTGGTGTTTAGAAGGATGAGAGGGGATCTCATAGAAACATATAAGATTCTGACGGGACGGGACAGGTTAGATGCGGGTAGAATGTTCCCGATGTTGGGGAAGTCCAGAACTAGGGGACACAGGATAAGGGGTTGGCCATTTAGGACTGAGATGAGGAGAAACTTCTTCACTCAGAAAGTTGTTAACCTGTGAAATTCCCTGCCGCAGAGAGTTGTTGATGCCAGTTCATTGGATAAAATCAAGAGGGAGTTAGATATGGCCCTTACGGCTAAGGGGATCAAGGGGTATGGAGAGAAAGCTGGAAAGGGGTACTGAGGGAATGATCAGCCATGATATTGAATGGTGGTGCAGGCTCGAAGGGCCAAATGGCTTACTCCTGCACCTATTTTCTATGTTTCTATGTTTCTATGTAACATAAGAAATAGGAGCAGGAGTAGGCCATTTTGGCCCCTCGATCCTGCTCCGCCATTTAATAAGATCATGGCTGATCTGATCCTGGTCTCAACTCCACTTCCCTGCCCACTCCCCATAACCCATGACTCCCTTATCATACAAAAATCTGTCTATCTCCACCTTAAATATATTCAAAGACTCAGCCTCCACAGCTCTCTGGGGTAGAGAATTGCAAAGATTCACGACCCTCTAAGAGTAGAAATTCCTCCTCATTTCTATTTTAAATGGGCGACGGCTTATTCTGAAACTATGCCCCCTAGTTCTAGATTCTCCCATGAGGGGAAATATCCTCTCTGCATCTACCCTATCAAATCCCCTCAGAATCTTATATGTTTCAATAAGATTACCTCTCATTTTTCTAAGCTCCAAGGAGTATAGACCCAACCTGCTCAACCTTTCTTCATATGACAACCCCTTCATCTCGGGAATCAACCACGTGAACCTTCTCTGAACTGTCTCCAATGCAAGTATATACTTCCTTAAATAAGGAGACTAAAACTGTGCATAGTACTCTAGGTGTGGTCTGACCAATGCCCTGTACAGTTGGAGCAGGACTTCCCTTCTTTTATACTCTATCTCCCTTGCAATAAAGGCCAGCATTCCATTTGCTTTCCTGATTATTTGCTGCACCTGCATGCTAACTTTTTGAGTTTCATGTACAAGAACCCCCAGATCCCTCTGTACTACAGCATTTTGTAATTGCTCCCATTTAAATAATAATTTGCTTTTTATTTCTCCTACCAAAGTGGATAACCTCACATTTTCCACATTATAGTCCATCTGTCAATTTTTTGCCCACTCACTGACGTATCAATATCCTTTTGTGGATTTTTTCCGTCCTCCTCACAACTTGTTTTCCCACCTATCTTTGTGTCAGCAGCAAATGTGGCTACATTACACTTGGTCCCTTCATCCAAGTCATTAATATAAATTGTAAATAGTTGAGGCCCCAACACTGATCCCTGTGGTACCCCACTAGTTACAGCTTGCCAACCTGAAAATGACCCATTTATCCCGATATTCTGTTTTCTGTTAGTTAGCCAATCCTCCATCCACGCTAATATATTATCCCCAACCCCATGAGCTCTTATCTTGTGCAGTAACCTTTTATGTGGCACCTTATCAAATGCTTTCTGAAAATCCAAATATACAACATCAACTGGTTCTCCTTTATCCACTCTCCCCATTACATTTTCAAAGAACACCAGCAAATTTGTCAAACATGATTTCCCTTTCATAAAACCATGCTGACTCTGCTTGAGTGCATTATGATTTTCTAAATATCCTGCTACTACTTCCTTAATGATGGACTCTAGCATTTTCCTAATGACAGATGTTAAGCTAACTGGTCTATAGTTTCCTGCTTTCTGTCTCCCTCCTTTCTTAAATAGGGGTGTTACATTTGCGGTTTTCCAGTCCACTAGGACCTTTCCAGAATTCAGGGAATTTTGGTAGATTACAACCAATGCATCCACTATCTCTGCTGCCACTTATTGTAAGACCCTAGGATGCTTGCCATCAGGTCCAGGGGACTTGTCCACCTTTAGTCCCATTAGTTTGCCTATACTTTATCTCTAATGACAGTGATTGTTTTGTTCCCCAACCCCCTGCAATAGCTCCTTGATTATTAATTATTGGGATGTTTTAGTGTCCTCTACCGTGAAGACCAATACAAAATATTTGTTCAATGTCTCTGCCATTTCCCTGTTTCCCATTATTAATTCTCCAGTCTCATCCTCTAACAGACCAACGTTTACTTTAACTACTCGTTTCCTTTTTATATCATCATCATAGGCAGTCCCTCAAAATTGAGGAAGACTTGCTTCCACTCAATACAGGAATTGCAATCTCTGTCACAGGTGGGACAGACAGTCGTTGAAGGAAAGGGTGGGCAGGGAGTCTGGTTTGCTGCATACTCCTTCCACTGCCTGAGCTTGTTTTCTGCATGCTCTCGGCGACAAGACTCGAGGTGCTCAGCGCCCTCCTGGATGCTCTTCCTCCACTTAGGGCGGTTTTGGCCAGGGACTCCCAGGTGTCAGTGGGGATGTTGCATTTTATCAAGGAGGCTTTGAAAGTGCCCTTGAAACGTTTCCTCTGCCCACCTGGGGCTCGCTTGATGAGTAGGATTTCTGAGTAGAGCGCTTGCTTTGGAAGTCTTGTGTCAGGCATGTGGACAATGTGACATGTCGAGTGTGATTAGTGCTTCGATGCTGGGGATGTTGGCCTGATCAAGGACACTAACGTTGGTGCGTCTGTCCTCCCAGGGGATTTGCTTGACCTTGCGGAGACATCGTTGGTGGTATTTCTCCAGCGATTTGAGGTGTCTACTGTATAGATTCTCTGCCATTTCCCTGTTTCCCGTTATTAATTCCCCAGTCTCATCCTCTAAGAGACCAACGTTTACTTTAGCTACTCATTTCCTTTTTATACCTGTAGAAGCTCTTACTGTCTGTTTTTAGATTTCTTGCTAGTTTACTCTCATATGCTATCTTCTCTGTCTTTAACATTTTTTAGTCATCCTTTGCTGGTTTCCAAAAATGTCCCAATTCTCTAGCCTTCCACTGTCCTTCACAATATTGTATGCCATTGTTTTCAATTTGATACCATCCTTTACTTCCTTAGTTAGCCAGGGTTAGTTCATCGTTCTCTTTAGCATCTTTATTTCTCACTGGAATAAATCTTTGCTGAGATTTATGAAATATCTCCTTAAATGTTTGCCACTGTGTTTCTACAGTCTTACCCTTTAATATATTTTCCCAGTCCTCTTTAACCAACTCTGCCTTCATACCTTTGTAATTCCCTTTATTTAAGTTCAAGACACTAGTTTGAGACCTAGCTTTCTCACCCTCAAACTGAATTTGAAATTCTACCATGTTATATATGATTACTCATCCCAAGAGGATCCTTCACTACACGATCATTAATTAATCCAGACTCGTTACACATTACCAGATCTAAAATAGTTTACTCCCTGGTTGGTTCCACAACATATTGTTCCAAGAAACCATCCCGCATACACTCTATGAACTCTTCAATATGAAGATTAAAATTTCCCAAGATTATTGCTGTACCTTTCTTCCATGCCTCCATTATTTCTTGATTTATACTCTGTGCCACAGAGTGGCTACTGTTTGGGGGCCTGTAGACCACTCAAACCAGTGACTTTTTCCCTTATTACTTCTTATCTCCATCAAAACTGATTCTACATCTTGATCTTCTGAACCAATATCATTTCTTACTACTGCACTGATCTCATCCTTTATTAACAGAGCTACCCCACCTCCTTTTCCTTTCTGCCTATCCTTACAAAATGGCAAATACCCCATAATACTTAGTTCCCAGCCTTGGTCACTTTGCAACCACGTCTCTGTAATGGCAATCAGATCATACCCATTTATTTCTATTTGTGCTGTCAACTCATCTATCTTGTTATGGCAGAGGGGCCTAAAACAGGCTTTAGGCCTTTCATTTGCATATATAAGTGGCTCAACACCTGTTTTAGGCAGCCGCATGGGGGCTGAAAAATCGCTTAACCTAATTTCTGTCAGATGTCTTTAGGGCGCTCCTGAAGCGCAGAATATTGATCCCTGAAATTGGCCCTTTTCGACCCCGTTTTACACCTGTAACGTGGCCGCAATAGGGTTCAATTTCTACCCTAATGAAATCACTTTTATAAAAAAACTTGCAGAAACTTGAAAATAATTAAACCCACTGACTGGGTTCTTTGCGGTCTGCCATAATACCTCTCCGCTCCCACTGCCCGCCCCATCAAGATTCTCGCTACCATTAATGGCTACAGAACGATAATAAATGCAAATGTTTCCCTGCAGCAAACTCCACCATTCCACAATCATTTATTTACATGCAGCAGACATCTGCCATGGACTCATGCAAGACTCGCTGGTAAATTTTTGGTGTGGAAAACCTGGCATTGGGCTTGAAACCCCTTATGTTCCTTCCTTGCCTTTCTCGCCAAAAACAGGCAGCCAAACAGAGGGAAATCGAGCCTCATATGTCTACATATTTGTAGAGACTACACTTCAGATGTAACTCATTGGTTGTGAAACATTTTGAGATGTCCTGAGAACATGATAACACAAATTCTTTCTTTCTTTTAAAGCGACATCCATTCACAATTGGCTCATAAGTTCCAAGATCATTATAATAATATTAATTTGGGAATGAATCGCAAAAAAATTGTAGTGTCACACTCATCAAGGCAATAGCTCCCTTTAGTTCAAATTTCAAATAAAAGCTCAAAATGTGCCTTGCTTTACATCAGAGAATGTACCATTCTGAGCACAGGTCTGTGCAGATGTCATCTGCACCACATGTGGTATTCATAAGGGATGTTTGAACATCTGCACCAGTTCTGTTCAGGGTGAGAAAGACTCTCAAAGTGTTATGGTCTTGAATTATTCATGAATTTGGGGTTAGATGACCCTGATTTTTTTGTGTGCAAAAATGAACTAAGTGCAGATCTTCACTCAGTCTTTCACAGTACTTGGTAAGCGGGGAATATCATGCAATATTCATCATACTCGAGTGTATTTTTAGCAAAGCCTGGAAGAAATGTTTCTTTAAGTAATCAAGCTGGTGAGTTGGCTTTTGAACATATGTGAAAATTGGCAAAACTGACATCGTTAACAAAAAGCCAAAATTTGATCTAATGACCCTTTCCCTTCATTTTTCCTCCTTCGCCTTCCTCCCACATAAATTTCTTGGTGGTAAGGGAACTAAAAAGGTTTATGAAACCAGGTCATCAAATTTAAGATGAACTTTATTGATCAGGAATAAATCAAAAGAAGTCTCTGCCAGTAGCTGTCATGTATGTAACCACAATGTAACACCACTGTATTACTGTATACACTCAACCTAGATGCACACCTTGACCACAAGGGGTGAACTACTGCTGCAACAATTAAACACCATTCCCAATAACAAAAGCTGGTGGATAAACACTGGCTGTGTGTGGGGTATTTTTCTCATGAATTAGAGCAATTTTACCTGATCACACAGGTATAAAAAGGGAGGTCCCTCGCAGGGTCATCGTTTTTGGAGTCCTGTGAATAAAGAGTCAAGGTCACAGAGTGACCTTGTCCCCAGAATGTGCCTCGTGTGGTTTCATACTGTAGAGTAAGGACTTTACATTGGCGACGAGAAACGGGAATTCACGACCCACGAGAATGGCCACCAGTAGCACAGAGGAACGGTACTGTGTTGGGGAAGACTGGGACGATTTTGTCGAGAGGCTTCAGCAAAGCTTCATCACGAAAGAATGGCTGGGGGATGCAGTGGCCAACAAGCGAATGGCTTATCTTTTGACCAGCTGCGGACCAAAGACTTACGCGCTCATGAAGGACTTACTAGCACCCGAAAAGCCGGCGGACAAAACCTTTGAAGAACTTAGCAAATTGATTGGGGGAGCACCTCAAACCGGCGAGTAGCATATATATGGCCCGACACAGATTCTACACCCACCGACATCGTGAAGGACAGAGCATACTGGACTTCGTAGTGGACCTCCGGCGTTTGGCCAGCCTCTGTAAGTTCACAGATGCCTGCAGGGGGGAGATGCTAAGGGACTTCTTTATGGAGGGCATCGGTCATGCGGGAATTTTCCGCAAATTAATTGAGAACAAGGATTTGACCTTGGAAGCGTCGCCGTTGATAGCTCAAACATTCATGGCGGGGGAGGAAGAGATGAAAATAATAAACGAGCGCTATTCTGCCTCTAACGCGGTGATGGATCAGGGAGTCAACATCATCGATGCAACTCAGAGCACCGCAGGCAGGCAGGGGCAGTCCGACACTCCCCAGGCAACAATAGACCCCAGAGTAGAACTTCAACAAAGACAATGGCAGGCTAAACGGACATTCACGCCATCACAGTGGACAATGCGGCCCGGGTGGGGCCATTGACACCCACTAATAGGGCACTTAAGAGCAGTCAAAGGGACAGTCAGCGCGGTATGCCTGGCCATAGTCCCTTTGTTCCCAACAATGAAAACTTTAACTCATGCTGGAGGTGTGGGGGAAAACACTCAGCTAGATCTTGCAGATTTCAACAGCTGGTCTGCAGGACAATAAGGGAATTAAGGGTTACGGGGAGCGGGCGGGTAAGTGGAGCTGAGTTCATGATCTTGTTAAATGGCGGAGCAGGCTCGAGGGGCTAGATGGCCTACTCCTGTTCCTAATTCTTATGTTCTTATGTTCTTATGTAGGAACTGCAAGCTCAGTGGCCACTTAGCTCGAATGTGCAGGAAGCCTGCAACCAGACTAATATATGAGGTGGATGGACCAGAAGAGGGTTCTTTGTGGCAGGATGACTTTTGGGGCAAATCGATGGACGCCGAGGTTCAGCGGGTCCATATGGCGAATATTCACAGTTCATACACCAAAACGCCGCCAATGATGATGAGGGTTTTATTAAACGGTATCCCAGTATGCATGGAGCTGGACACTGGGGCCAGCCAGTCACTCATGGGCGTTCAGCAATTTGAGAAGCTATGGCCACTTAAAGCCAGTAGACCCAAATTAACACGTATTGAGACACAATTACGGACTTACACTAAAGAAATCATTCCGGTGCTAGGCAGTGCAATGTTGGCTGTCACACACAATGGGTTAGTGAATCGTCTGCCGCTCTGGATTGTCCCGTACAATGGTCCTGCACTGTTGGGGAGGAGCTGGTTAGCCGAGATGAACTGGAGTGGGGAGATGTTCACGCAATGTCATCTGTGGAGCGAAGTTCGTGCTCACAAGTCCTACAACAATTCGATTCACTATTCCAACCTGGCATCGGGACTTTCAAAGGCACTAAAGTAGTGATACACATCACCCCGGATACCAGGCCAGTGCACCACAAAGTCAGAGCGGTGCCGTATGTGATGCGGGAAAAGATCGAGAATGAATTGGACCTGCTGTTGAGAGAGGGCATCATCTCGCCTGTTGAATTCAGCGACTGGAGGAGCCCCATCGTTCCCGTCCTAAAAGCGGATGGCTCTGTCAGGATCGACTACAAGGCCACCATCAATCGGGTGTCCCGACAAGATCAATACCCACTCCTGAGAGCGGAAGACCTCTTCGCCACATGGGCAGGCGGCAAGCTGTTCACCAAGTTGGACCTCACTTCAGCCTATATGACCCAGGAACTGGCCAACAAGTCTATACTACTGACCACCATCACCACGCACAAAGGATTGTTTGTTTATAACAGGTGCCTGTTTGGCATTCGATCAGCGGCCGCGATTTTTCAAAGAAACATGGAAAGCCTGCTTAAATCCATTCCTGGAACGATCGTATTCCAGGACGACATCCTCATCAAGGGTCGAGACACCGAGAAACACCTCCACAACCTGGAGGAGGTGTTACGCCGACTGGACCGGGTAGGCCTGCGACTCAAGAAGTCTAAATGTGTGTTCTTAGCTCCTGAGGTTGAGTTTCTGGGCAGGAGGATTGCTGCAGATGGGAGTCGGCCCACTGAATCCAAAACAGAGGCGATTCGGCGAGCACCCAGGCCCTGCAACACATCGGAGTTGCGTTGATTCCTGGGACTGTTGAACTATTTCGGGAACTTTCTGCCGAACTTGAGCACGTTGTTGGAGCCACTACACGTGCTCCTGCGTAAGGGTTGCGATTGGTTTTGGGGGGACTGTCAGGAATGGGCGTTTGATCGGGCGCAAAATCTACTGTGTTCAAACAAATTGTTGACTCTGTACGACCCCTGTAAAAAATTGGTTCTGACATGTGATGCATCGTCCTATGGGGTTGGGTGCGTGTTGCTGCAGGGCAATGCTGAGGGTCAACTACAACCTGCGGCTTATGCCTCCAGGTCACTCTCTCAAGCAGAACAGAGATTTGGAAAGATTGAGAAGGAAGAGCTTGCATGTGTCTATGGTGTAAAAAAAAATGCATCAGTACCTCTTTGGTAGGAAGTTTGAATTAGAGACGGACCACAAGCCATTAACATCCCTGCTGTCAGACAGCAAGGCTGTCACTGCCAACGCATCTGCTCGCATACAGCGATGGGCTCTCACGCTGGCTGCTTATGACTACTCCATCCAGCACCTACC
Source organism: Pristiophorus japonicus (assembly GCF_044704955.1). Taxonomy (NCBI): domain Eukaryota; kingdom Metazoa; phylum Chordata; class Chondrichthyes; family Pristiophoridae; genus Pristiophorus; species Pristiophorus japonicus. The sequence goes on from NC_091977.1 coordinate 405,176,582, forward strand.
CGGCACTGAAAATTGCGCTGACGCTCAGCAGGCTTCCACTGGCCACCACTGAGGGGGCAGCAGAGCAAAGCGCCGAGATGATCATGGCCGTCAACGCCTTTGACAGCGCAGGCTCCCCCATCACAGCCCGCCAGATCAAAATCTGGACAAACAGAGATCCCTTCCTATCCCTGATTAAGAAATGTGTCCTGACTGGGGATTGGGCGCCCGCACACGGAGCATGCCCTGAGGAGGTCAGACCGTTCCACAGATGGATGGATGAGCTCCCCATCCAAGCCGACTGCCTACGATGGGGCAGCCGGGTAGTTATGCCCCAGAAGGGCAGGGAAGCATTCATCAGGGAACTCCACAGCGAGCACCCAGGCATTGTGCTGATGAAGGCCGTTGCCCGGTCACACGTTTGGTGGCCTGGAATTGATTCAGACCTGGAACACTGTGCTCACAGGTGCACAACGTGTGCCCAGCTGGGTAATGCCCCCAGGGAGGCCCCGCTCAGCCTGTGCCCCTGGCCCACCAGGCCATGGTCACGCATTCATGTTGACTACGCGGGTCCATTCATGGGAAAGATGTTCCTTATTGTGGTAGATGCGTACTCGAAATAGATCGAGAGCATCATTCTGAATTCATGCACATCATCCACCACTGTGGAAAGCCTATGTGCGATCTTTGCAACCACAGTTTGCCGGACATCCTGGTTAATGATAATGGCCCATGTTTCACAAGCTACGAATTCCGAGAGTTTATGTCGGGCAATGACATCAACCGCGTCAGGACTGCGCCGTTCAAGCCGGCCTCCAATGGCCAGGCGGAATATGCAGTCCAAATCATTAAGCAAGGTATGCTCAGGACTCAAGGACCCTCCCTACAATGCCACCTATCGTGTCTCCTGCTGGTCTATAGATCCCGACCGCACTCGCTCACGGGGGTCCCACCTGCAGAGCTACTAATGAAACAGACACTCAAAACTCAGTTGTCCCTCATTCACCCAGTCCTGAACGACATAGTTGAGGGCAAGCGTAAGTCACGAAACGAGTACCATGATCGTAATTCGAGGGGGAGATGTATCGAAATAAATGATCCTGCATTCGTCCTCAATCATGCCGTGGGGCCCAAATGGCTTAAGGGCACTGTAATTGACAAAGAGGGGAATAGGGTCATCGTGGTAAAACTCAACAATGGTCAGATATGCGGTAAGCATCTGGACCAAGTAAAAAAAAGGTTCAGTATCGACACTGAGGAACCTGAAGAAGACCATGAGATAGAGCTCACAACACCACCAGTGAACAAGCAACAGCCCGGACAGGCCAGAATCACCACAGGTGACAGCCCGTCATGTCAGTGTCCAACAACTAGAGCCCCAACTGCGGCGCTCCACGAGGGAGCGTAGACCACCTGAAAGACTAAACCTATGATCCCAATAAGACTTTTGGGGGAGGTGATGTCATGTATGTAACCACAATGTAACACCACTGTATTACTGTTTACACTCAATTTAGATGCACACCTTGACCACAAGGGGTGAACTTGTGGGAGACACTCCTTACCTGATCACACAGGTATAAAAAGGGAGGTCCCACGCAGGGTCATCGTCTTTGGAGTCCTGTGAATAAAGAGTCAAGTTCACAGTCCCCAGAATGTGCCTCGTGTGGTTTCATACTGTAGAGTAAGGACTTTACAGTAGCAATATCACATCCTATAAGAGGGTATGTGGTGCCATGGAGGCACTAACGGGCCTTGTGCAAAGGGCCAATTTTGGCTCCAAAGAGTGTAGAGATGTCTCACAGGCATTCAACCTTTCCCCTCACTAGACAAGTTGTTGTCAACTAAACTCTCAAATTTTTCATAATTTTCTTGAAAGGTGTTCAATGTTACTTAGTAATCTGAAAGGGGGTCTAGTAAAAGATAAATGAGTTAGCAGGAAAGCTTGGTAGCTATTAGCAGTGCATATGGGGGCATGGATGGTGTTCAAGGAAGATGCAGAAGAGTAATAACAGAAGCCTTTCAGAACCCATGCAAAGCAATAGAGTTTGTGATGGACAGAATGCATTGGCATCCAGACAACTGTAATGTATTAGCTTCATGGGTTCTTTGCTTAAGAATTCGTAGCAACACATTGCTATTAAGAACTAGTTGGTTTATTAGCAAAGGTTTAACAATCACACTACACATTACCAGTTCATCCACCAGGCTCACAACCACGTACCTCATCGGGGATCCCCTGAATCCAACTGGCTGAGGTTTTATTGAGTCTTGTAAACAGCACATGACTGGCTAAGCCACTCCCAACTCATGAGCTCTACAAACCTGTGAACATACTCACAAGTGCATACATTACACTGCTTCCTCTTTTTTTAGAGGCAAGGTATTATACAATATTTCAAATGATTACTTAACAAATACAATTTTACAAATTCGACCGCTGAGTCTGAGTACCTGGTTCTAAGCATTTAGCTTACTCGTGCTCCGACCTCCATTTCTTTGCAGTTCACTGGAAAATAGTCCACGTTGCCCATTTTCTATGTTCTTATTTGACTCCGGTGACCGTCTTGGGGAATTTCTGTTTTCAGGGCGTGTAGCCCAGGATTCCTGACCTCTATCTTCCTGTGTCCTTTTGAGTTTCCTTGGAACCCTTACATCCGTCCTAGTGTTAGCTTTCTTCCTAAAATATTGATAGTCCCAGTTATTAATATCCTATCTAGTTGGTTTGCATTTCCTCGTTGATCTTCTCAACTGAACCCCAACTCCACCTCCTCCCCCGGAAGATATAGAGTCTCTGCGAGATTGTCCCATACCCACAGAACCGCCTTTAGTCGGCTCCATCTGAGTTGGTGGGTATATGGACGTTGTGACCGTTGTGTCCGTTGAAGTACTTGGACCTGCCAGCTCACTCTGATCATCGTCCATGTCAGGCTCATAATTATCTACTCGTGACACCGAAGGTGCATCACTCGCTAGAAACATTTGATCCATATAAACTTCCCTGATGCATTCACCTATTTTGACCAAGTACTGCTGGGTGCCACATCTTCTTCTTCTTAGGCAGTCCCTCGGAGTCGAGGATGACTTGCTTCCACACTAATATGAGTTCTCAGGTGATTGATGAATCCAATGCGGGACCCACAGTCTCTGTCATAGGTGGGACAGAAGATGGTTGAAGGGACAGGTAGGTGGGCTGCTTGGGTTGTCATGCACTCTTTCCACTTGGCTTCCATCTGCTCCCGCCGAAGAGACTTGAGGTGTTTGGCGCCTTCACGGATGCTTCTCTTCTACTTTGAGCAGACTTGGGCCAGGAATTCCTAGGTGTCGGTGGAGATTTTGCACTTTTTTAAGGAGGTTTTGAGGGTGTCCTTGAAGTGTTTCCTCTGCTCACCTGGGACTCACTTGCCATGTCGGAGCTTTGAGTAGAGTGCTTGTTTTGGGAGTCTAGTATCGGGCATGCAGATGATGTGGCCCATCCATCGGAGCTGATAGAGCGCAGTCAATGCTTCAATGCTGGGAATGTTGGCCTGAGCGAGAACACTGATGTCCGTGCACCTATCCTGCCAATGGATGCTGGATCTTGAGGAGGCAGTGTTGGTGGTACTTCTCCAGTGCTGTATATGGTCCATGTCTCTGAAGCATAAAGGAGGGCGGGTATCACTACTGCTCTGTAGACCATGAGCTTGGTGCCGGGTTTGAGGTCCTGGTCTTCAAATACTCTCTTCCTCAGGCAACCGAAGGCTGCACTGGCACACTGAATGCAATGTTGGACTTCGTTATCGACGTCTGCCCTTGTTGACCGTAGGCTCCCAAGGTATGGAAAATAGTCCACGTTGTCCAAGGCCTCGTCATGGATCTTGATAATCAGGGGCAGTATTGTGTGGCGGAGGCAGATTGGTAGAGGACCTTTGTCTTACGGATGTTTAGTGTAAGGCCCATACTCTCATACGCTTCAGTGAAGGTGTTGACGATGATTTGGAGTTCGACCTCCAAGTGTGCACAAACACAAGCGTCGTCTGCATACTGTAATTCAATGACAGGGGATGGGCCGACCTTCGATCTGGTCTGGAGGTGACGGAGGTTGAACAGTTTCCCGTTTGTTCAGTAGATTAGCTCCACTTCAGCGGGGAGCTTACTGAGGGTGAGATGGAGCATTGCAGCAAGGAAGATCAATAAGAGCGTTGGTGTGATGACACAGCCTTGCTTGATCCCAGACCGCATGTGTATTGGGTCTGTGGTGAATCCGTTGGTCAGGATCACGGATTACATGTCATCGTGAAGTAGACGGAAGATGGTGACAAACTTTTGCGGGCAGCCAAATTTGAGGAACACTACATAATCCCTCTCGGTTGGCAGTGTTGAAGGCCTTTGTGAGGTCAAAGAAGGCCATGTACTGTGGTTGGTGCTGCTCCCTGCATTTCTCTTGAATTTGACGCGCGGTGAAGATCATGTCCATTGTGCCCCTTATTGGATATATTCAAGAGGGAATTAGATGTGGCCCTTACAGCTAAAGGGATCAAGGGGTATGGAGAGAAAACAGGAAAGGGGTACGGAGGTGAATGATCAGCCATGATCTTATTGAATGGTGGTGCAGGCTCGAAGGGCCGAATGGCCTACTCCTCCACCTATTTTGAATCATTGTGGGTGGAGATTAGAGATAGTAAGGGGAAAAAGTCACTGGTGGGTGTAGTTTATAGGCCCCCAAATAATAACTTCACGGTGGGGCGGACAATAATCAAGGGAATAATGGAGGCATGTGAAAAAGGAACGGCAGTAATCATGGGGGATTTTAACCTACATATTGATTGGTCAAATCAAATTGCATGGGGTAGCCTTGAGGAGGAATTCATAGAATGCATACGGGATTGTTTCTTAGAACAGTATGTTACAGAACCTACAAGGGAGCAAGCTATCTTAGATCTGGTCCTGTGTAATGAGACAGGAATAATAAACGATCTCCTAGTAAAAGATCCTCTCGGAATGAGTGATCACAGTATGGTTGAATTTGTAATACAGATTGAAGGTGAGGAAGTAGTGTCTCAAACGAGCGTACTATGCTTAAACAAAGGGGACTACAGTGGGATGAGTGCAGAGTTGGCTAAAGTAGACTGGGAACACAGACTAAACGGTGGCACAATTGAGGAACAGTGGAAGACTTTTAAGGAGCTCTTTCATAGTGCTCAACAAAAATATATTCCAGTGAAAAAGAAGGCGGTAGGAGAAGGGATAACCAGCTGTGGATAATCAAGGAAATAAAGGAGAGTATCAAATTAAAAACCAATGCGTATAAGGTGGCCAAGGTTAGTGGGAAACTAGAAGATTGGGAAAATTTTAAACGACAGCAAAGAATGACTAAGAAAGCAATAAAGAAAGGAAAGATAGATTACGAAAGTAAACTTGCGCAAAACATAAAAGCAGATAGTAAAAGCTTTTACCGATTATATAAAACGGAAAAGAGTGACGAAAGTAAATGTTGGTCCCTTAGAAGACGAGAAGGGGGATTTAATAATGGGAAATGTAGAAATGGCTGAGACCTTAAACAATTATTTTGCTTTGGTCTTCACAGTGGAAGACACAAAAACCATGCCAAAAATTGCTGGTCACGGGAATGTGGGAAGGGAGGACCTTGAGACAATCACTATCACTAGGGGGGGTAGTGCTGGACAGGCTAATGGATCTCAAGGTAGACAAGTCCCCTGGTCCTGATGAAATGCATCCCAGGGTATTAAAAGAGATGGCGGAAGTTATGGCAGATGCATTCGTTATAATCTACCAAAATTCTCTGGACTCTGGGGAGGTACCATCGGATTGGAAAGCAGCTAATGTAACGCCTCTGTTTAAAAAAGGGGGCAGACAAAAGGCAGGTAACTATAGGCCGGTTAGTTTAACATCTGTAGTGGGGAAAATGCTTGAAGCTATCATTAAGGACGAAATAGCGGGACATCTAGATAGGAATAGTGCAATCAAGCAGACGCAACATGGATTCATGAAGGGGAAATCATGTTTAACTAATTTACTGGAATTCTTTGAGGATATAACGAGCATGGTGGATAGAGGTGTACTGATGGATGTGGTGTATTTAGATTTCCAAAAGGCATTCGATAAGATGCCACACAAAAGGTTACTGCAGAAGATAAAGGTACGTGGAGTCAGAGGAAATGTATTAGCATGGATCGAGAATTGGCTGGCTAACAGAAAGCAGAGAGTCTGGATAAATGGGTCCTTTTCGGGTTGGAAATCGGTGGTTAGTGATGTGCCACAGGGATCGGTGCTGGGACCACAACTGTTTACAATATACATAGGTGACCTGGAAGAGGGGACAGAGTGTAGTGTAACAAAATTTGCAGATGGCACAAAGATTAGTGGGAAAGCGGGTTGTGTAGAGGACACAGAGAGGCTGCAAAGAGATTTAGATAGGTTAAGCGAATGGGCTAAGGTTTGGCAGATGGAATACAATGTCGGAAAATGTGAGGTCATCCACCTTGGGAAAAAAAACAGTAAAATGGAATATTATTTGAATGGGGAGAAATTACAACATGCTGAGGTGCAGAGGGACCTGGGGGTCCTTGTGCATGAAACTCTTTTTGGATCCTTGTGCATGAATCCAAAAAAATTAGTTTGCAGGTGCAGCAGATAATCAGGAAGGCGAATGGAATGTTGTCCTTCATTGCGAGAGGGATGGAGTACAAAAGCAGGGCGGTCCTGCTGCAACTATACAGGGTATTGGTGAGGCCGCACCTGGAGTACTGGGTGCAGTTTTGGTCACCTTACTTAAGGAAGGATATACTAGCTTTGGAGGGGGTACAGAGACGATTCACTAGGCTGATTCCGGAGATGAGGGGGTTACCTTATGATGATAGATTGAGTAGACTGGGTCTTTACTCGTTGGAGTTCAGAAGGATGAGGGGTGATCTTATAGAAACATTTAAAATAATGAAAGTGATAGGCAAGATTGAGGCAGAGAGGTTGTTTCCACTGGTCGGGGAGACTAGAACTAGGGGGCACAGCCTCAAAATACGGAGGAGCCAATTTAAAACCGAGTTGAGAAGGAATTTCTTCTCCCAGAGGGTTGTGAATCTGTGGAATTCTCTGCCCAGGGAAGCGGTTGAGGCTAGCTCATTGAATTTATTCAAATCACAGATCGATAGATTTTTAACCAATAAGGGAATTAAGGGTTATGGGAAGCGGGTGAGTCCATGGCCAGATCAGCCATGATCTTGTTGAGTGGCGGAGCAGGCTCGAGGGGCTAGATGGCCTACTCCTGTTCCTAATTCTTATGTTCTTATTTTCTTATGTTTCTATGTTTCTAGTGGGTGGTATCAGCATTGCGACTCTGGGAGCAGCTCTTCAGCCACTGGAAGAAAGTGATTGAGGAGTATTCTTGCGATGACTTTCCCTGTGGCAGACAGCTGGGAAATTCCTCTGTAATTGTCACAATCGGACTTGTCACTTTTCTTGAAGATTGTCATGATTACATCATCTCTGAGATCCCCTGGCATGCTCTCCTCCTTCCAAGTAAGAGAGATGAGTTCATGGATATGCACCAATAGTGCTTCTCTGCCATGCTTTAGTGCTTCGGCGGGGATTCCATCTGCTCCTGAGGTCTTGTTGTTCTTTTGGGCTTTTCAACCTCATGCCGGGCTGGGGTTGTGCTGAAGTGGTGGTGGGTAGCATGCTGCGGGATTGAGTCGAGGACACTCACGTCGAAGATAGAGTCTGGGTTAAGGAGATCTTCAAATTGCTCCTTCCAGCAGGCACTGACTGCCTCTCTGTCCTTAATGAGTACCTCTCCGCTCTTGGCTCTCAGTGGGGTAGGGCCTTGGGTGCTTGGGCTGTAGATGGTCCTGACTGCGCTGAAGAATCCAAGCACGTCGTGGTTGATGGCTAGTTGCTGGATCTGCTGCGCTTTTTCCACCCACCATCTGTTCTTTAGGTCACGAGTTTTATGTTGGACCTCGGCCTTCAGACGTTTGTAGTGTTCGTTTCCAGTTCAACTAAACCTTACGCTTGCGGCATATTAGCTCCTGGATCTCCTGGTCGTTCTCATCCAACCAGTCTTGATGCTTCCTGATCGAATGACCAAGCATCACTTCACAGGTACTAATTTTGGAGGCCTTGAGGGCAGACCAGGCACTGTGGACAATCTGCATTTCAGGTTCACTGGAAGTCATCAGGTTGGTTGTGAGGTGCTGGCTGAATAGGGCTTTCTTAGCATGGTCTTTGAGTGCTCAAGCGTTGATTTTCCTGTGGCATTGTTTCTGTTGCCGCCGCTGTTTTGGGGCTACATTGATGGAGGTGACAGAGCGGATTAGGCAGTGGTCTGTCCAGCAGTCATCAGCTCCTGTCATGATGCGGGTGATGTGGACGTCCTTGCAGTCCTTCGCTCGGATGATGACATGTTGCCAGGAGGCCATGTACTTGTCTCTCTGATGGAACAGGGTGTTCGTTATGACAAGATCATGTTCTAAGCATTTTGTCAGGAGGAGGGTACCTTACCCCCTCTCTGGAGTTGGTTTTCCTTACCCCGTCTCTGCCAATCACACCTCCCCAGAGGTTTGTGTCCTTTCCAACTCTGGCGTAAAAGTCGACAAGGAGGATCAGCTTGTCGCCTGTTGCGACTCGGGACACAGTTTTTTCAAGGCTGGAGTAGAATTCCTCTTCCAGTGTTGGGGCACACGCACTGATGACCATAGTGTACTGGTTCTGGGCTAGGGTGAGCCGAAGGTTCATGAGGCGTTCGTTTATCCCACAAGGGGAGTCTCTGAGACGCCCAACTAGCTCATTTTGTAAGGCAAAGCCTACCCCATGGAGGAGGCGTTCTTCTGGTTTACCTTTCCACCTTGTTCCTTGAGCTGGCCTTCCCCTGCCCGCCGAGTCTCGTTTAGGGCGGCGATGTCTATGTCGAATCGTCTGAATCCCGGGCAATGATAGCAGTACCGCGTTCCGATCTGTCGCTGTTGGGGTTGTCCATGAGGGTCCTAACATTCCAGGTCCAGAATTCATTTTAAAGGGTGGAAGATGCCTGTGTGTGAATTCTTTTAACATGGGGTCGCCGTTGCACATCAGCTACCACACGGGCTTGACAGAGCAAGGTCTTGGTCCAATGGCAAGGGGATCCAAAATGATTGGATACACACACACACACACACACACACACACACACACACACATCATATTCCTACTGTCCTCTTCCCACCTTCCCACAGGTCCTCTCTCCCTGGGTTTCATAGGGTGGAGTGTAGGCCTCCCGACCTTGCTGTTGGTCCATGCTGCACCTTCCCTGGGCCCTGACACCACTCTTGGTCCATAGTGTGCCACTCCTGGGCCTTGACCTCGCTGCTGGGCTCGACCTCGCTCCTGTTCCCCGATCTCGTTGCTGGGCTCGTCCTCGATGCTTGGTCCCGACCTCACTGCTGAGTCCCGACTTCGCAATCTGCTGACCTGTACCAATGTCCCATTTGCATGGACTTGCCCTTCACTGCATATAAACCAAAACCTACACTGTTCTGATCGTTTCTGCCCAGTGAAGTCTTTGATTATCATTGGGCCTGTCCTTGGATTTTCATGTGGCTGCATTGTGTGCCCTTACTTGGTACTGGTAGCATCTTGCCCACTTGAACTGATACTGTTGTGCAGTTATTACACCTATGACAACTATTCTCTTTGGTTTCATAACTCTCCCTCCGACTAGGGCTCACCCTCTTCTGTGTTTCTACAGCCCGGTGACTGTGAATTGCTATTACTGCCGGCAATGGGTTGCAAGCTTTCTCAAAAGGGAGATCATCCATATCTAACAATTTTGATTGGATGCATTCATCCGTTAGTCCACATATAAATTTATCTCAAAGAGCCCTATCTAGGAATCCTCCAAAATTGCAGTGTAGAGATAATTTTCTTATGGCGACAATGTATTCACTGAATGTTTCATCAGGTCGTTGGTTTCGCATTGTGAAGTTATAGCTTTCCGCTATTTCTAAAAGCTGTGGAACAAAATGATTCTCCAATATCTGTAGTATGTCTGAGAATGAAATATCCTTAACCTTTCTCGGGGTTAACAAATTCACTAAGCTACCATAATTATCTGCAACAATCATGACTGACAGAATAGCTTTCCTATTCTTGTGCACTGCTTGATTACTTATTTGTGAATTTGACACACCTGCTGGGACTTCATTGACATGATTAGTTTTAAAAAAACATTTACAATTTTTCACTGTAGGATGTAAACGATTCCTTATTCTTGTCAAAGGCTCCCAAATTACTGACATAACTCGTAATCACATTCATATCATTATCATCATCATAGGCAGTCCCTTGGAATCGAAGACGACTTGCTTCCACTCTAAAAATGAGTCCTTAAGTGGCTGAACAGTCCAATACGAGAGCCATAGTCCCTGCCACAGGTGGGATAGACAGTCGTTGAGGGTAAACATAAACATAGAAACATAGAAAATAGGTGCAGGAGTAGGCCATTTGGCCCATCGAGCCTGCACCGCCATTCAATATGATCATGGCTGATCATGTAACTTCAGTACCCCACTCCTGCTTTCTCTCCATACCCCTTGATCCCTTTAGCCAAAAGGGCCACATCTAACTCCCTTTTGAATATATCCAACGAACTGGCCTCAACAAGTTTCTGTGGTAGAGAATTCCACAGGTTCACAATTCTCTGAGTGAAGAAGTTTCTCCTCATCTCGGTCCTAAATGGCTTACCCCTTATCCTTAGACTGTGATCCCTGGTTCTGGACTTCCCCAACATCGGGAACATTCTTCCTGCATCTAACCTGTCCAATCCCGTCAGAATTTTATATGTTTCTATGAGATCCTCTCTCATTCTTCTAAATTCCAGTGAATATAAGCCTAGTCGATCCAGTCTTTCTTCATATGTCAGTCCTGCCATCCCGGGAATCAGTCTGGTGAACCTTCGCTGCACTCCCTCAATAGTGTAGGGGAGGACAAAAACCCCCTCATTTTACCCAGAAGGAAAAGAGCTGTGGGATCTGTCTGTGCTGCAATGTGAATTGAAACCGAGACGGTTTGACCTTGGCAGAGCAGTGATTGGACGGGGGAGGACACTGGAGGGCCAATGGTGGGACAGAGTCAGCCCGAAGCATTGGGCCTTTCAAGCCAATGGGAGAGCACTTGCTCGAAAACTGTGGGACTGACTCATCGCCATTATCGGGCTATTGTCTTCCCCATGTTTACACTATGGAGGGAAATTATGCAGACCTTCAGAAAACTAGGGAACCCAAAACAACTCAAGGGCCTACACAATGGCTACAGGAGGCCAACGCAATCAACACCTACTCAAACCTTGAGTACGTTAACATCAGTGGAAAAAACCCCGCAATAATCTAAAACTGCTGCATTTTTCAAAATCACAAAGCCCACCAATGGGAAGGATCGATTTCAGCACGATAGGCGGACTGGATATCTGGTTATAAAAAGGGGTTTCTGACCCAGTGTGTATGCTCTCTGCTCTCGTGATCCAACAACCAGCAAGCCTCTCGACACTGAAGGAAAACCAGTGTCCGAAGACACCGAAGATAGAAGAAACAAACCACCAGACTGCAAAAGGCACAGTAGTGAGTATAACCTCTGGTCCCCAGAACTCCCAACTCAGTTAGGCCAGGAAAGGTGGGAGGTTGGGCATTGTACTGCTAAACTTGTATAAAAATTTTCATTGTGTCTGTTTAGTGGGGTTTAGGGGCATTGTTTTGTTGGTGTATTGCTGTTTGTTGAGATACACCTTGTCAAATAAATTGGAAGCCTAAGTTCCTCTTGGAATCACCTTGTCTCAATTCTATTGTATTACTCTCCTGATCGTGAGTCTTATGTCAGAACAGTGTAAGGGAAGCTAGGAGCGCCTCGAAAATGCTCAACTGTGTGTCACAGGTTAGGGAAGAAGGGGTTAGGAGTGTTTGACACTCACAGGTGCCTCACAGGCTAGGCAAAAGCTGTGGGGATGCACGAGTCTCAAACCCCCTTCATAAGCTGTGGACACAGTCTCTCCAGGGGTGCTCTTGCAGCACTCAGGGTACCTCACAGGCCAGGCATAAGCTGTGAGGGCAGAAGCCCAGAGAGAGACACCCAAGGCACAACAACACTCCCCGAGAACCCCTTACAATAGCAAGAATGTCCTTCCTCAGATTAGGAGACCAAAACTGCACACAATAGTCAAGGTGTGACCTCACCAAGACCCTGTACAACTGTAGTAAGACCTCCCTGCTCCTATACTCAAATCCTCTCACTATGAAGGATGTTATGTATGCAAACTTCACCAATGTGTAAGACTTGCCAGCAAGGAGCACACCTGTGGGAGACCTAAGGGTCACCTGTGCACCCTGGGCAAGCAGGTTTAAAAGGCAATCCACCAGGCTGCTTCCTCACTTTGGAGTTACATTAAAGAGACCAAGGTCACAATGGTTTGAGCTTACAACACAGTCTTGTGGAGTTATTCTGAACATAATAATTGGCGACGAGTTACAGATCACGGACTTTCACATGGTAATGGCTGCCATTGGTATTCTTGAGAGATTTGTTGAGGGTGATGATTGGGAGGCCTTCGTTGAGCGTCTCGACCAGTATTTTGTGGCCAATGAGCTGGACACGGCTGAGACGGCGGTCAAGTGCAGGGCGATTCTCCTCACTGTATGTGGGTCTTCGATATATGGCCTCCTCAAAAATCTGCTGGCACCAGTCAAACCAACGGACATGACTTACACAGAGCTGTGCACGCTGGTTCGGGAACACCTCAAGCCGAAGGAGAGCATCCTAATGGTCAGGTATCGCTTTTACACGCACCGTTGCTCCGAGGGCCAGAACGTGGTTAGCTTTGTCGCCGACCTAAGACGCCTTGCGGGACAGTGCGAATTTGCCGGATCTTTGGGGGAAATGTTGCAGGACTTTTCCATGCTTGGAATCGGCCACGAGGTCATTCTTCGCAAACTGCTGTTTGCCGAATCCCTAGATCTGAGCAAGGCCATCACGATAGCCCAGGCTTTTATATCCACGAGCGACAACAAGAAACAGATATCTTCACAGCATCGAAACTCACCGGCAAGTACTGTGCATAAAATAATGCCTTCAGCAGGCAGAACTGTACATGGCAGGGCTTACACGACCGCAGAAGCCAGGCCTAGGGTGACTCAGAGGCTGCTGTTGGGTGTGAATGCGTAGCCATTAACACCATGTTGGTGCTGCAGGGCCAGTCACAGAGCCCATCAATGTCGATTCAAGCACTGTGTGTGCAAAGGCTGTGAACAATGGGGCACCTCCAGCGAATGTGCAAATGACCTCTGACTCACCACGTGGCAGAGTCAGCAGAGGACAACTGATCCACTGCGGATCACGCTAAACGAGCAGGAGAGGCAACTCAACCTGAGGATGAAGAGGAAGTGTATGGGGTACACACCTTCACCACCAAAAGCCCTCCGATAATGTTAGAAGTTAAACTTAATTGCATTCCAATCTCCATGGAATTGGACACGGGGGTGAGTCAAACAATCATGAGCCAGAAGGCTTTTGAGAAACTGGGGGCAACAAGGCACAGAGGCCAAAACTGAGCCCAATTCACACAACACTGCGCACCAAAGAACTCATACCTGTTATCGGCAGTGCAGCAGTGAAAGTATCATACGATGGAATGGTGCATGATTTACCACTATGGATTGTACCAGGCGATGGCCCAATGCTGTTCGGCAGAAGCTGGCTCGGAAAGATCCGATGGAACTGCGACGACATCAAAGCACTGTCTTTGGTGGATGACGCCTCGTGCGCCCAGGTGCTAAACAAATTCCAGGCGTTATTTGAGCCAGGCATTGACAACTTTACAGGCACCAAGGTGCAGACCCATCTTGTTCCTGGGGCAAGGCCCATTCATCACAAGGCCCGAGCAGTTCCATATATGATGCGAGAGAAAGACGAGATCGAGCTGGGCAGACTTCAACTAGAGGGAATCATATCACCAGTCGAGTTCAACGAGTGGGCCAGTCCCAATCGTGCCGGTGGGAATTACAAAGTAATAATCAACCGAGTCACGTTACAGGACCAGTACCCACTACCCAAAGTGGAGGACCTATTCGCAATACCAGCAGAGGGAAAGTCATTCACCAAGCTAGATCTAGCCTCTGCTTATATGACACAGGAGCTGGCTGAACTGTCAAAGAAATTGACGTGCATCAACACGCACAGAGGACTGTTCATATATCACAGATGCCCTTTTGGGATTTGCTCAGTGGCGGCCATCTTCCAGAGGAACATGGAGAGTCTGCTGAAATCGGTTCCATGCACCGTGGTGTTCCAATACGACATCTTGATCACTGGTCGCATTACCACCGAACACTTGCACAACCTGGAAGAGTCTCTAAAGCAACTGGACAGATTGGGACTCGGGCTGAAATGTTCCAAGTGTATTTTCCTGGCGCCAGAGGTCAAATTTCTGGGGAGATAGATTGCGGCAGACAGCATCAGACGCACGGACTCCAAGAGGGAGGCCATCAAGAATGCACCCAGACCACAGAATGTGATGGAGCTGCGTTCGTTCATGGGACTCCTCAACTATTTTGGTAACTTTCTATCGGAGTTGAGCACTTTGCTGGAACCCTTGCATTTATTGCTACGCAAGGGTGATGACTGAATTTGGGGTAAATCTCAAGAGACAGCCTTTAATAAAGCCAGAAACCTGCTATGCTCTAACAAGTTACTTGTATTGTATGACCCATGTAAACGTTTAGTATTAGCTTGTGATGCGTCGTCGGGGTCGGTTGTGTTACAGTAAGCCAATGTGTCAGGCAAACTGCAACCGGTTGCATATGCATCCATATGTTTATCCAAGGCTGAAAGAGCATACAGTATCATTGAGAAAGAAGGATTAGCTTGTGTATACAGGGTTAAGAAAATGCACCAATACCTATTTGGTCTCCGGAAACTGACCACAAACCGCTTACTTCACTGCTCTCAGAAAGCAAAGGTATTAACACCAATGCTTTGTCCCACATCCAAAGATGGACACTAACATTGTCTGTGTATGACTATGTAATCCGCCACAGACCAGGCACTGAGAACTGCGCTGACACCCTCAGTCGGCTGCCATTGCCTACCACCGGGGTGGAAATGGCGCAAACTGCAGACTTGCTTCTGGTAATGGATGCTTTTGAGAGCAAGGGGTCACCCGTCACGGCTCGCCAGATCAGGACCTGGACAAGCCAAGACCGTGTGCTATCTCTAGTAAAAAGCTGCATCCTTAATGGGAGCTGGGCGGCGGTTCCCGGGGAAATGCAAGATGAAATTAAGCCGTTCCACCGACGTAAGCATGAATTGTCCATCCAATCGGATTGTCTTCTATGGGGGAATTGCGTGGTTTTGCCAAAAAATGGCAGGGAAACGTTTATACGTGACCTATACAGCACCTACCCAGGCATAGTCATGATGAAGGCTATCGCCAGGTTGCACGTTTGGTGGCCCGGCATTGACTCCGAATTGGAGTCATGCATACACCAATGCAACACTTGCTCACAGTTCAACAACACACCCAGGGACGCCCCACTGAGCCTGTGGTCATGGCCCTCCAAACCGTGGTCCAGGGTCCATGTAGATTTTGCTGGCCCTTTTCAAGGAAAGATGATTCTCGTAGCAGTGGACGCTTACTCCAAATGGATTGAATGTATAATAATGCCATCTTGTACGTCCACTGCCACCATTGAAAGCCTCAGGGCCATGTTCGCCACCCATGCTTTGCCCGACATCCTTGTTAGTGACAATGGACCGTGTTTCACCAGCTCAGTACTCAACGAGTTCATGACCTGAAATGGCATTAAGCATGTCAGGTCTGCCCCATTTAAGCCTGCATCCAATGGTCAAGTGGAAACCTAGAAACATAGAAAAATAGAAAATAGGTGCAGGAGTAGGCCATTCGGCCTTTCGAGCCTGCATCACCATTCAATAAGATCATGGCTGATCATTCCCTCAGTACCCCTTTCCTGCTTTCTCTCCATACCGCTTGAAACATTTAGCCATAAGGGCCATATCTAACTCCCTCTTGAATATATCCAATGAACTGGCATCAACAACTCTCTGCGGTAGGGAATATCACACGTTATCAACTCTCTGAGTGAAGAAGTTTCTCCTCATCTCAGTCCTAAATGGTCTACCCCTTATCCTAAGACTGTGTCCCCTGGTTCTGGAGTTCCCCAACATCGGGAACATTCTTCCCGCATCTAACCTGTCCAGTCCCGTCAGAATCTTATATATTTCTATGAGATCCCCTCTAATCCTTCTAAACTCCAATGTATAAAGGCCCAGTTGATCCAGTCTCTCCTCATATGTCAGTCCTGCCATCCCGGGAATCAGTCTGGTGAACCTTCGCTGCAGTCCCTCAATAGCAAGAACGTCCTTCCTCAGATTAGGAAACCAAAACTGAACACAATATTCCAGGTGAGGTCTCACCAATGCCCTGTATAACTGCAGTAAGACCTCCCTGCTCCTATACTCAAATCCCCTAGCTATGAAGGACAACATACCATTTGCCTTCTTCACCACCTGCTGTACCTGTATGCCAACTTTCAGTGACTGATGAACCATGACACCCAGGTCTCGTTGCACCTCCCCTTTTCCTAATCTTCCGCAATTCAGATAATATTCTGCTTCGTGTTTTTGCCCCCAAAGTAGATAAGTTCACATTTATCCACTTTATACTGCATCTGCCATGCATTTGCCCACTCATCTAACCTGTCTAAGTCACCCTGCAGCCTCTTAGCATCCTCCTCACAGCTCACACCGCCACCCAGTTTTGTGTCATCTGCAAACTTGGAGATATTACACTCAATTCCTTCATCTAAGTCATTAATGTATATTGTAAATAGCTGTGCTCCCAGCACTGAGCCCTGCGGCACTCCACTAGACACTGCCTACCATTCTGAAAAGGACCCATTCATCCCTGTCTGCCAATCAGTTCACGATCCACGTCAGTACATTACCCCCAATACCATGTGCTTTGATTTTGCACACCAATCTCTTGTGTGGGACCTTGTCAAAAGCCTTTTGAAAGTCCAAATACATCACATCCACTGGTTCTCCCTTGTCCACTCTACTAGTTACATCCTCAAAAAATTCCAGAAGATTTGTCAAGCATGATTTCCCTTTCATAAATCCATGCTGACTTGGACTGATCCTGTCACTGCTTTCCAAATGCGCTGCTATTTCATCTTTAATAATTGATTCCAACATTTTCCTCACTACTGATGTCAGGCTAACCGGTCTATAATTACCTTTTTTCTCTCTCCCTCCTTTTTTAAAAAGTGGCGTTACATTAGCTACTTTCCAGTCCATAGAAACTGATCCAGAGTCGATAGACTATTGGAAAATGATCACCAATGCATGCACTATTTCTATGGCCACTTTCTTAAATACTCTGAGATGCAGACTATCAGGCCCCGGGTATTTATCGGCCTTCAATCTCATCAATTTCCCTAACACAATTTCCCACCTAATAAGGATATCCTTCGGTTCCTCCTTCTCACTCGACCCTCGGTCCCCTCGTACTTCCGGAAGGTTATTTGTGTCTTCCTTCGTGAAGACAGAACCAAAGTATTTGTTCAACTGGTCTGCCATTTCTTTGTTCCTCATTATAAATTCATCTGAATCCGACTGCAAGGGACCTACATTTGTCTTCACTAATCTTTTTCTCTTTACATATCTATAGAAGCTTTTGCAGTCAGTTTTTATGTTCCTGGCAAGCTTCCTCTCATAATCTATTTCCCCCCTCCTAATTAAACCCCCCAAAGTCTAAATAAAACTATTTACAAAGTGAAGCGGTCGGGAGCCTTTCTTTCCCTGGTGGACCGACTCGGTACAAATGTATGTTCTGGTGTGTTGGCTGTGCCCTTGCTGGGCTGGCGTGTTGTTGGCCCTGCAGGGCTGCTGGGTGAGCCTGGCCTTGCTGGGTTGTTGGGCGTGATGGGTTCGATTTCCTGGTCTGGGGTGGTGTCATTGATCCTTGGCAGGGGAAGGTCGGTCCATGGTGGATCAAAGCAATTTCGAGCCTCAGAGAGAGGAGACAGCTGCTGAAGTACACGGGGTGCACATATTTTTGACGAAATGTCCACCTATAATGCTAAATGTAAAATTGAATGGCTTACCCGTAGCCATGGAACTGGACACTGGCGCTAGCCAATCTATCATGAGTAAAAAGATATTTGAGAGACTGTGGTACAACAAGGCACTCAGACCAGCCCTGAGCCCCATCCACACGAAACTGAGAACGTACACAAAGAGCTTATCACTGTCCTGGGCAGTGTCATGGTCAATGTCACCTACGAGGGCACGGTGCACAAACTGCCACTCTGGATTGTCCCGGGCGATGGCCCCATCCTGCTTGGAAGCAGCTGGCTGGGCAAAATCCACTGGAACTGCGATGACATCCAAGTGCTATCACGTATCGATGAGGCCTCATGTACCCAGGTTCTTAACAAATTTCCTTCTCTTTTTGAGCCAGGCATTGGAAACTTTTCCGGGGCGAAGGTGTGGATCCACTTGGTCCCAGAGGCATGACTCATTCACCACAAGGCGCGAGCGGTACCTCACATGATGAGAGAGAGAGTGGAAATCGAGCTGGATAGGCTGCAACGCGAGGGCATCATCTCCCCAGTGGAGTTCAATGAGGGGGCCAACCCAATTGTTCCAGTACTCAAAAGTGATGGCACGGTCAGGATTTGCGGTGATTGTAAAGTTACTATTAATCGTTTTTCGCTACAGGACCAATACTCGCTACCCAAGGCAGACGACCTATTTGCTACGCTGGCAGGAGGCAAAACATTCAGCAAGCTCGACCTGACTTCGGCTTATATGACGCAGGAGCTGGAGGAGTCTTCGAAGGGCCTCACCTACATCAACATACACAAGGGATTGTTCATCTACAACAGATGCCCGTTTGGAATTCGGTCGGCTGCAGCAATCTTCCAGAGTAACATGGAGAGCCTACTCAAGTCGGTACCATGCACGGTGGTTTTTCAGGACGACATATTTGTCATGGGTCGAGACAACGTCGAGCACCTACAAAACCTGGAGGAGGTTCTCCAGCGACTGGATCGCATAGGGCTGCGGCTGAAGAGGTCGAAATGAGGTCATGGCAACAGAAGTGGAGTTTTTGGGGAGAAAGATCACGGCGGATGGTATTCGGCCCACAGACGCCAAGACCGAGGTTATCAGGAACGTGCCCAGACCACAGAATGTCACGGAGCTGCGGTCGTTCCTGGGATTCCTCAACTATTTTGGTAACTTCCAACCGGGGTTAAGCACCCTCTTAGAGCCCCTACATGTGTTATTGCGTAAAGGTGAGAACTGGGTATGGGGAAAAAAACAAGTAACTACTTTTGAGAAAGCCAGGAACATTTTATGCTCCAACAAGCTGCTTCTATTGCATAACGCGTGTAAAAGACTTGTGCTAGCATGTGATGCATCGTCGTACGGAGTCGGGTGTGTATTACAACAAGCTAATGTTGCGGGGAAGTTGCAACCTGTCGCCTATGCTTCCATGAGCTTGTCTAAGGCCGAGAGGGCCTATAGCATGATTGGGAAAGAGGCATTGACGTGTGTGTTCGGGGTAAAGAAATGCATCAGTACCTGTTTGGCCTCAAATTTGAGCTGAAAACCGATCACAAGCCCCTCATATCCCTATTCTCTGAGAACAAGGGGATAGATACTAATGCCTCAGCCCGCATACAAAGGTGGGCACTCGCGCTATCAGCGTATAACTATACCATCCGCCACAGGCCAGGCACCGAGAACTGTGCGGATGCTCTCAGTCGGCTACCATTGCCCACCACGGGGGTGGAAATGGTGCAGCCTGCAAACTTGTTGATGGTGGCGCAGCCCGCAGACTTGTTCATGGTCATGGAAGCATTTGAAAATGATAAATCACCTGTCACGGCCCGCCAGATTAGGACTTGGACCAGCCAAGATCCTCTGCTGTCCCTAGCAAAAAAACTGTGTACTGCATGGGAGCTGGGCCAACATCCCCATTGAAATGCAAGAGCTAATCAAGCCGTTCCAGCGGTGAAAGGACAAGCTGTCCATTCAGGCAGACTGCCTGTTGTGGGGTAACCGCGTAGTGCTACTCAAAAAGGGCAGGGAGACGTTCATCTCGGATCTCCAGAGCACACACCTGGGTATAGCGATAACCAGATCCCACGTGTGGTGGCCCGGTATCGACACTGACTTAGAGTCCTTTGCATGGCAATGCAGCGTGTGTGCTCAGTTGAGCAACGCGCCCAGAGAGGCACCACTAAGTTTGTGGTCCTGGCTCTTCAGACCATGGTCGAGGATCCATGTCGACTATGCGGGCCCGTTTCTCGGTAAAATGTTCCTGGTGGTGGTGGATGCTTTATCAAAATGGATTGAATGTGAAATAATGTCGGGAAGCCTGAGGGCCATGTTTGCCACCCACGGCCTGTCTGACATACTGGTCAGTGACAACGGGCCATGTTTCACCAGTGCCGAATTTAAAGAATTCATGACCCGCAATGGGATCAAACATGTCACCTCGGCCCCGTTTAAACCAGCCTCCAATGGGCAAGCAGAGCGGTACAAACCATCAAACAGAGCCTTAAACGAGTCACAGAAGGCTCACTCCAAACCCGCCTGTCCCGAATACTGCTCAGCTACCGCACGAGACCCCACTTGCTCACAGGGGTGCCCCCGGCTGAGCTACTC
The DNA here is from genome assembly GCF_044704955.1 of Pristiophorus japonicus. NCBI lineage: Eukaryota > Metazoa > Chordata > Chondrichthyes > Pristiophoridae > Pristiophorus > Pristiophorus japonicus. Next base: position 405,197,270 of record NC_091977.1, read on the forward strand.
ATGAAAAGGACACTTAAAACCAGACTCTCGCTGGTTCACCACAACCTGCATGATCAGGTAGAGAGCAGGTGGCAGCAATAAAATGTAAACGATGGTCGCGCCACTGTGTCACGGGAAATTGATCTGAATAACCCTGTGTATGTGCTAAACTATGGACATGGTCCCAAGTGGATCGCGGGCACGGTGATAGCTAAAGAAGGGAGTAGGGTGTTTGTAGTCAAACTAGACAATGGATAAATTTGCAGAAAGCACCTGGACCAAACAAGGCTGCGGTTCACAGACTGCCCTGAACAACCCACAGCAGACACCACCTTTTTCGAGCCCACAACACATACCCAAAGGATCAACGACACTATCCCGGACCAGGAAATTGAACCCATCACGCCCAACAGCCCAGCAAGGCCAGGCTCACCCAGCAGCCCTGCAGGGCCAACAGCACGCCAGCCCAGCGAGGGCACAGCCAACACACCAGAACAGACATTTGTACCGAGGCGGTCCACCAGGGAAAGAAAGGCTCCCGGCCGCCTTACCTTGTAAATAGTTTTCATTTTGACTTTGGGGGGGGAGTGATATTATGTATCTATAAAGCATGCACTCCCATTTTCCGCCAGCAGGGAACGCATCCCCTGAAGTCCCAAGGGATCCCAACATCCCTTGGGAGCACTATATATAAGCTGGCCCCTAAGGCCTGTTCCTTACTCTGGAGTGTCTTAATAAAGACTGAGGTCACTGTTACTTTAACCTCCCTGTGTGCAGTCTCATCTGTGTTAGGAACACAATACTCAGCGCCCTCCCAGATCCACTTCCTCCACTTAGGGCGGTCTTTGGCCAGGGACTCCCAGGTGTCGTTGGGGATGTTGCATTTTATCAGGGAGGCTTTGAGGGTGTTTGCAACGTTTCCTCTGTCCATCTTTGGCTCGTTTGCCATGAAAGAGTTACAAGTAGAGCGCTTGCTTTGGGAGTCTAGTATCCGGCATACGGACAATGTGGCCTGCCCAGCGGCGCTGATCAAGTGTGGTCAGTGCTTCAATGCTGGGGATGTTGACCTGGACGCTAATGTTGGTGCATCTGTCCTCCCAGGGAATTTGTAGGATCTTGTGGAGGCACCGTTGGTGGTATTTCTCCAGCGACTTGAGGTGTCTACTGTACATGGTCCAAGTCTCTGAGCCGTACAGGAGGGCAGGTATTACTACAGCCCTGTAGACCATGAGATTGCTGGTAGATTTGAGGGCCTGGTCTTCGAACACTCTTTTTCTCAGGCGGCCAAAAGCTGCGCTGGCGCACTGGAGGAAGTGTTGAAATCTCCTCATTAATATCTGCTTTTGTTGCTAAAAGGCTTCCGTGGTATGTGAAGTAGTCCACCTTGTTCAGGTCTGCGCCTTGGATCTTGATGACTCGGGGGCAGTTTTTTTGGCGAGGGCAGGCTGGTGGAGGACCTTTGCCTTATGGATGTTTAGCGTACGGCCCATGCTTTTGTACGCCTCAGTAAATACGTCGACTATGTTCTGGAGTTCAGCCTCTGAATGTGTGCAGACGCAGGCGTCGTCCGCATACTGTAGCTCAACGACAGAGGTTGGGGTGATCTTGGACCTGGCCTGGTTTATTTCCACTCCAGCGGGAAGCTTGTTGACTGTGAGGTGGAGCATGGCAGTGAAAAGATTGAGAAGAGGGTTGGGGCAATGACGCAGCCCTGTTTGACCCTGGTCCAGATGTGGATTGGGTCTGTAATGGATCCGTTGGTAAGGTTCATGGCCTGCATGTCGTCGTGGAGCAGGCGGAGGATGTTGATGCACTTTTGGGGGCATCCAAAATGGAGGAGGATGCTCCATAGACCCTTGTGGTTGACAGCTGTTAACCGTCAATCACTCTCAATAATCTTGAATTATTTTTAATGACTCCAAATGGCTTTCCACAAGCTCTTTTTGTCAGTTCAACATTGTTCAGTACTCACAAAAAGAAATGGTACTACAGGTGCAGAGTCCAAAATCTGGAGTTCCGGAATGCAGACCGATTGGTGGCAGGGTTGTCCGGAATCCAGACCCAATGACCCTGCCGACCTCATGGTCCTGCTGCTGCCTGACCTCGGGCCTCGCCTCATCACCCCTCACCTCACCGATGCTGTCCTTGCCTTGCCGCCGCTGTCCTTACCTCGCTGCCATTGCCATTGCCTCGCCGCCGCTGCCCTTACTTTGGGGCCTCCTCGACGGCCCGCCCAAACACCTCCTCTGCGACGGGCCCGCTCGAAAAGCTCCACCGCAGCGGGGTCCGTCCGAGCACTTCCTCTTCGGCAGGGCCCGCCCGAACAGCTCTTCCTTGGCAGGGCCCCGCAGAAACAGCTCCTCCTCAGTGGAGCCCTGCCCAAACAGCTCCTTCTCAGCGGGGCCCCGCTCAAAAAGCTCCTCCTTGGCTGGGCCCCGCCCAAACAATTCCTCGGTGGGGTCCCGCCAGAACAGCTCCTCCTTGGCGAGGCCCCGCCCGAACAACTCCTTGGCAGCTGGGCCTCGCCTGATGACCTCATTGACGGGGCCGGCGACCCGAACATCTTCTCGATGAGCACCAGCCCCTCCTCCTTTCTGATGTTCCGAAATCCAGAAATACCCTCACCTGGTCTTGGGTGTTTCTGGATTTGTGACATCAGAAAGACGTTCCAAAGTCCGGAAAAATGCAGAATCTGGAACGGCCTTGCTCCTGAGAGTTCCATATTCTGGACGCTGCACCTGTACCAGACTCTCATTCGTGAATCATGCTGCTGGTATATCTCCTTGCTGTGCTCCACTTGCCTTCTCATTAAAGGAAATTCCACCAAAAATTTCTTCATAAAGAAACTCCCATCCTCGTCGCCATTTTGTAATGTAATTGCTTCATGGGTTCTTTGCTCAAGAATTCATAGCAACACATTGCTATTAAGAAGTAGTTGGTTTATTAGCAAAGGTTTAACAATCACACTACTCATTACCACTTCCTCCACCAGGCTCACAACCACTTGCCTCATCGCGGATCCCCTGAACCCAATTGGCTGGGGTTTTATTGAATCTTGTGAACATCACGTGACTGGCTAAGCCACTCCCAACTCAACACCTCTACAACTATTTTTGTTGTATTTGTAAACAAGTGCCCTCTGATTAAAGCGGGGGTCACACTCCAAAAACTTTCAATCAAGTGCCCCCTTGGTTTTTTTTTGAGGGCGCCAAAAACACAAATTATACAAGTGCCCCCTGGCTAAAAGTGGGGGGGGGGGGGGGTGGTGGGACACTAAAACCGGCTAATTTAAACAAATTAAACTTTTAGACACTAACGGTTCAAATTAAAATTTGATTGCCGGGGGTGATGATGCACTCCAGTCCCCCCGGCGCCCACCTCTCGCGGAAGGCCGCGAGCCCGTGAACCGATTTACAAACTTATTGCACGGGACTGCTCCGTGCAACACCCTTCAGGTCAACAGCTCTACAACTCTTCTTGGAAGTCAAAAATAAACATTAAGTCAAGTGCCCCCCAATCTGGGGGACACTCCAGACACTTTTCAACTGCCGTTTTTAAAAAAATTTTTGTTGTTTATTTTTTGTTTTATTTGTGTTTTTGTGGGTTTTTTGGGGGACCTTAAATTCATAAATTTTACAAGTGCCCCCTATAAAAGGGGAGGGGGACACTAAAACCGGCAATTAAAACAAATTAAACTTTAAAACATATAAAATCAAATTAAAATTTGGTTGACGGGGGTAATGATGCACTCCAGTTCCTCCGGTGCCCACCTCTCGCGGAAGGCCGCGAGCGTACCAGTGGACACCGCATGCTCCATCTCCAGGGACACCCTGGCTCGGATGTAGCACGGAAGAGAGGCAGGCAGTCGGGCTGAACGACCCCCTCGACCGCCCGCTGCCTGGACCGGCTGATTTCCCCCTTGGCTGTGCCCAGGAGCAGTCCTACGAGGAGGCCCTCGGACCTACCCGCTCCCCTCCGCACAGGGTGCCCAAAGATCAGGAGTGTGGGACTGAAGTGCAGCCAGAATTTCAGGAGCAGCCCCTTTAAATATTGGAAGAGGGGCTGCACCCTCGTACATTCAATAAAAACATGGAACACGGACTCCACCAGACCGCAGAAATTGCAGGCGACCTGGGAGCCCGTGAACCGACTTAAAAATTTGTTGCACGGAACTGCTCCGTGCACCACCCTCCAGGTCAACAGCGCTACAACTCTTTTAGGGGGGGAACAAAATAAACATTAGATCAAGTGCCCCCCCCCGATCTGGGGACACTCCAGACATTTTTAACTGCCCTCTTTTTTAATATTTTTTTTTTGTGTTTTTTGTGATTTTTTTGGGGGGCATTAAAATTTTATATTTTACAAGTGCCCCCTATAAAAGGGGAGGGGGACACTAAAAACCCAGCAATTAAAATAAATTAAACTTTAAAACATATAAAATCAAATGAAAATTTTGTTGCCGGGCGTGATGATGCACTCCAGTCCCTCCGGTGCCCACCTCTCGCGGAAGGCCGCGAGCGTACCGGTGGACACCGCGTGCTCCATCTCCAAGGACACCCTGGACCGGATGTAAGAGCGGAAGAGAGGCAGGCAGTCAGGTTGAACGACCCCCTCGACCGCCCGCTGCTTGGACCGGCTGATGGCACCCTTGGCCGTGCCCAGGAGCAGTCCAACGAGGAGGCCCTCGGACCTACCCGCTCCCCTCCGCACAGGGTGCCCAAAGATCAGGAGTGTGGGACTGAAGTGCAGCCAGAAATTGAGGAGCAGCCCCTTTAAATAATGGAACAGGGGCTGCAACCTCGTGCATTCAATAAAAACATGGAACACGGACTCCTCCAGACCGCAGAAATTACAGGCGGCCTGGGAGCCCGTGAACCGACTTAAAAATTTATTGCATGGAACTGCTCCGTGCACCAGCCTCCAGGCCAACAACTCTACAAACCTGTGAGCATACTCACAGGTGCATACATTGCAACAACAATCATAATTTCCTTGATGAAAGCATTGTCAGTCTTGCCCCTCACATGTGGTCAGCAAACTTATTTTCGGCCCAGCAGGCATGCGTGAAGTACTAAGTTCCCCCCAACCCTACAAGAACACAAGAACACAAGAAATAGGAGCAGGAGTAGGCCATTTGACCCCTCGAGCCTGCTCCATCATTTAATAAGACCATTGCTGATCTGATATGGACTCAGGTCCACTTCCTTGTCCACTCCCCAAAACCCTTTATTCCCTTATCGCTCAAAAATCTGTCTATCTTCGCCTTAAATATATTCAAAGACCCAGCCTCCTCAGCTCACTGGGGCAGTGAATTCCACATCTTTACAACCCTTGAGAGAAGAAATTCTTCCTTGTCCCAGTTTTAAATGGGTGGCCCCTTTATTCTGAGACTATGTCCCCCAGTTTTAGTTTCCCCTATGTGTGGAAATATACTCGCTGCATCCATTTTGTCCAGCCCTCTCAATATCTTATATGTTTCGAGAAGATCGCCTTTCATTCTTCTGAACTCCAATGAGCATAGACCCAACCTACTCAACCTATCTTCATGATGATCTTTATTGTGGACCACAACATGGACCACTTCCCCTATCTCGGGAGCTTCCGATCAACAAGAGCAGGCATTGACGATGAGATCCAACACCACCTCCAGTGCGCCAGTGCAGCCTTTGCCTGAGGAAAAGAGTGTTTGAAGACCAGGCCCTCAAAACTGGCACCAAGCTCATGATCTGCAGGGCTGTAGTAATACCCGTCCTCCTGTACGGCCCAGAAACATGGACCATGTACAGTAGACACCTCAAGTCGCTGGAGAAATACCACCAACAATGTCTCCTCAAGATCCTGCAGATTCCCTGGGAGGACAGACGCACCAACATTAGCATCCTCGACCAGGCCAACATCCCCAGCATTGAAGCACTGACCACACATGATCAGCTCCGCTGGGCAAGCCGCATAGTTCGCATGCCAGACATGAGACTCCCAAAGCAAACGCTCTACTCGGAACTCCTTCATGGCAAACGAGCCAAAGGAGGGCAGCGGAAACGTTACAAGGGCACCCTCAAAGCCTACCTGATAAATGCAACATCCCCACTGACACCTGGGAGTCCATAACCAAAGACAGCCCTAAGTGCAGGAAGTGCATCCGGGAGGGCGCTGAGCACCTCGAGTCTCGTCGCCGACAGCATGCAGAAATCTAGCGCAGGCAGCGGAAAGAGCGTGCGGCAAACCAGTCCAACCCATCCCTTCCCTCGACGACTGTTTGTCCCACCTGTGACAGAGACTGTGGTTCTCATATTGGACTGTACAGCCACCTAAGAACTCATGTTAAGAGTGGAAGCAAGTCTTCCTCGATTCCAAGGGACTGCCTATGATGATAGGAAAATAAGAACATAAGAAATAGGAACAGGAGTAGGCCATACGGCCCCTCGAGCCTGCTCCGCCTTTCACTAAGATCATGGCTGATCTGATCATGGACTCAGCTCCACTTCCCTGCCCGCTCCCCATAATCCCTTATCATTTAAGAAACTGTCTAGTTCTATCTTAAATTTATTCAATGTCCCAGCTTCCACAGCTCTCTGAGGCAGCAAATTCCACAGATTTACAACCCTCTGAGAGAAGAAATTTCTCCTCATCTCAGTTTTAAATGGGCGGCCCCTTATTCTAAGATCATGTCCCCTAGTTCTAGTCTTCCCCATCAGTGGAAACATCCTCTCTGCATCCATCTTGTCAAGCTCTCTCATAATCTTATACATTTCGATAAGATCACCTCTCATTCTTCTGAATTCCAATGAGTAGAGGCCCAACCTACTCAACCTTTCTTCATATGTCAACCCCCTCATGTCCGGAATCAACCTAATGAATCTTCTCTGAACAGCCTCCAATACAAGTATATCCTTTCTTAAATACGGAGACCAACATTGCACGCAGTGCTCCAGGTGAGGCCTCACCAATACCCTGTACAATTGTAGCAGGACTTCTCTGCTTTTATACTCTATCCCCCTTGCAATAAAGGCCAACATTCCATTTGCCTTCCTGATTACTTGCTGCACATGCATACTAACTTTTTGTGTTTCATGCACAAGGACCCCCAGGTCCTGCTATACTGAAGCACTTGCAATTTTTCATCATTTAAATTATAATCTGCTTTTTATTTTTCCTGCTAACGTGGATAACCTCACATTTTCCCACATTATACTCCATCTGCCAAATTTTTGCCCACTCACTTAGCCTGTCTATATCCCTTTGCAGATTTTTTGTGTCCTCCTCACAATTTGCTTTCCCATCCATCTCTGTGTCATCAGGAAACTTGGTTACATTACACTCGGTCCCTTCATCCAAGTCATTAATATAGATTGTAAATAGTTGAGGCCCCAGCACCGATCCCTGCGGCACCCCACTAGTTACTGTTTGCCAACCAGAAAATGATACGTTTATCCTGACTCTCTGTTTTCTGTTAGTTAGCCAATCCTCAACCCATGCTAATATATTACCCCCAACCCCGTAAACTTGTATCTTGTACAGTAACCTATTATGTGGCATCTTATTGAGTGCCTTCTGGAAATCTAAATACACTACATCCACTGGTTCCCCCTTATTACGTGAGTTCAGTTGCTGAGCAACCGCCTGTCATGTATTCCGTCCAGCTGTTTTAGAGACTTTTCTCCCAGTGGCAGGATATAGCACAGCTCACTGACTCCCATTGCCTGCAGTGACACTGCTGTGCTCACATCAGCTATGATATGTACTTGCCTGTTTCCAAAAACCACGATTCACCAGCAGCTTCTTTCACATACTCCATGCCCATTCAATCAGCCTCTGCCTTAAAGGCTTAAATTGTGCCTGGACTCCCTGTCAGGTGTGGGCCCTCCACCTCTTGTGCAGCTCCACATTCAGGTAAGTATTATTTACAAACTTATCTTTTCAGTTGTGGCCTACAGTGGTCCCTTTGAGGACCGTTGGTGCATGCAAACCTGGTTTGACTGCCCGCTATATTAATGGCTTGCTCTCCCGTTTGGGGCCTGAAAAGCGGGTGTGGCTCCCATCAAATTTCTAGGCCATTATCTTTTAACATCCGAGTTACTCACTAGTTTCTGGAGGAACTGTTTTGTTCAGTACCCTGTTGAGAAATTGTAACAAAAACCAAAGCAGCTACCTCAACTTGGTCCATATAAGACCTATAGTTCTGAATTGTTTCGTAAACTTGAGCGAGGTGCTGGGTGGCAGATGTTGCCTGGGGAACAATACCCCACCAAGATTCAGGGCCATTAGGGCAAAGGGTGAAAATTGGGGGGGAAAATACATTTTAAAAAGTGTTGGGATGTGTGATCCTAAAGAAAATGCTGGTTGTTTCTATTTTGGCAGCTGTCGTTTATCATAGCAGAGACCTTGATGTGTAATTCTGTGAGCTGACTATTAACATGCTTGAAACCTGCCACACACAAAAAAACACAGAATTTGCTTCAGGATTGTTTTGGAGACTTGTCTTGAGGATGGTTCGGGTGATTGATGAATTTAGTCTTTTCTGGCTGCTGCTCGCCGAGACAGACCCAGATATGCTTGGAGAAGAGATAATGGCTTTTGTTCAGTATTCAGTCTCCAATCACACGTACCGAACACTGACAACTCCTGCAGGGCTATTCCTTTCATGGGACAGTAGCGCAAATGTCACTGGGAAATTAATATAGACTCTACTCTTTTACCAGCACAGTAAGACACTAAGAATAACTGGAATAGAAAATCTGTCAAGAAAAACAAGATATAGCTCTCAATTACAGTGGAAATTTACTTCTCGACCAGCATCGTTTCAATGCTGCAGCATGATAAACATTTGTTCACTCGTGTTTTTTGGTGGACAACTACTTGTGATAGAAGAAAATCTAAAGCATAAATTTCTAGTGTAGGAATACATTTGACAATCCTGAAATATGAGAAAATGATGCAGATTTTGTGTCCTTGACAAGGGAAATCATAACCTTTTTTCACCAATAAACCACACAAGGGCTAGAATAGAATCATGTGCAAAAAATAATTTCCTATCTTTCATCCGCAAGTCAAGACTTTTTTTTGGGACTACCAAAGGGTAACTACATTTTTCAGCATATTCAAACATGTATGTTGTATGTTCGATGAAATTGAGGTCGAATTAAGTCTACTTAGCACATTGGGACTGATATTTTTGCTTCATGCTCCCATTATTCTGGGTGCCAAGGTCAGGAAAATAGAGTGGAAATCAGTTTGTTGGGTGTCTATCTCTTTTATGTTGTCCTGGAATTTTTGAGGCTTCTGGGGGGAGAGTGGAGGGAGCAGAACAGAGTTGGGCCTGCACCTGCAGTGGATGCAGGACCGTCACTGAGGGTCAAATGGGGCAGGCAGGGTTGTTCCTAGCCTTTCACTTCATTTTCCTGCTGCTGTGTTCACTGGGCATTCCAGGGTAGGGAACAGACTGAAGACATTTGGGTGAGTATCAGTTTTCCACTATTATAGAGATCTCACCGATGTACACAGAGGTTTTTGATGTAACTGGGCTTTCTGACTGCTTATCCCTTGTTCTCAGAGACCTGATACAAGACACAGGTCTGAGGTTCCCCCACAGTGCCTCAAGACCATGTTAATAGTTCAGGACAGAAAAGCATGACATTCCTGGGCCTGGACTGGAACAGTGTACTTTGGTTGCACTGCGTTTGTTCAGCACCGGAGTTGGCATGGTGGGGGGGAGGAGGGGGCAGGTGGCGGGAGGCGGGAAGGAGAGGACAATCTTCCATCAAAGGGTCACTTGGTTTAGCATAGACCAATTCTGTACAATTCCATCAGTTAATATCATCCCAGAACTAGGAACCAAAATAGGACGAATGGCAAATGTGAAAGAATCAAATGCTGACCCAAATTAAAGTACATCTTCTACATAGTTTGTTTAAAGGCAAGCTGTTGAGAGATGCCATCAGAAACAGAGATTGTTAAAAAACAAAACCAAAAAGGTGAATTTCTATATTTGGTAGTGAACTGTGAGTCTGCAGGAATGTAGTCAAAAACATGGCTCTTTTCAGGCCTTTTCGTAATACTGCATTGAAGTCATCAAATCTTGCTATTGCAAAGATTCAGCCACTTTCTTGCGATATGGAAATGCATATTGTTGATGGTCAGTTTCTATTCTGCACAAAACCTGATACCAATATTCCTTTAACATATTTCTATGGTGGGAAGCCATCATGAAAGTGGTTTACATAGTTCATAAACTAGTATATCAGGTTTGCAAGCTATAAATTTGCAAACTGAAGCAGTTTAATGGTGGCAGTGAGAACATAGATCTTTGTTTTACAATCTCTTTTCCAATAAATGTGTTTTCACCACAATCTGAAAGGGTACTTATTTCACAGAGAAAGCCTTTGAAGCTTCCTCTTTGAAATCGTCAAAATCTTACATAATTTTCAACTGTATCCAGCTTATGCCAAATGTTTTCCAAACCTTTGTTAGTATACTGTAATTTGTAATGTGTAAAATGGAAATTTTTGATGACAATGCAGTTTTGATTTGAATTCAAGCCCAAAGAAGAGTTCAGTTCAAGTCATCATGTTTACTTCTAATTTGACCATAAATATGGTCAAGACTTCAGTGATAAGCTTTTGAGCATCTCATTCCTTTTGTAACATGCAGTACACAAACATGATTTGTTTTCCAACAGATAACCTCTTGCTGGGACCCCAAATATTTACAATCTATATAAACGACTTGGAAGAAGGGACAGAGTATAACGTAGCCAAGTTTGTTGACGATACAAAGATGGGAGGAAAAGCAATGTGTGAGGAGAACACAAAAAATCTGCAAAAGGATATAGACAGGCTAAGTGAGTGGGCAAAAATTTAGCAGATGGAGTATAATGTTGGAAAGTGTGAGGTCATGTACTTTGGCAGAAAAAAATCAAAGAGCAAGTTATTATTTAAATGGAGAAAGATTGCAAAATGCTGCAGTACAGCGGGACCTGTGCATGAAACACAAAAGGATAGTATGCAGGTACAGCAAGTGATCAGGAAGGCCAATGGAATCTTGGCCTTTATTGCAAAGGGGATGGAGTATAAAAGCAGGGAAGTCTTGCTGCAGCTATATAAGGTATTGGTGAGGCCACACCTGGAATACTGCGTGCCGGTTTGGTTTCTATGTTTACGAAAGGATATACTTGCTTTGGAGGCAGTTCAGCGAAGGTTCACTAGGTTGATTCTGGGGATGAGGGGGTTGACCTATGAGGAAAGGTTGAGTAGGTTGGGCCTCTACTCATTGGAATTCAGAAGAATGAGAGGTGATCTTATCGAAACGTAAAAGATTATGAGGGCTTGACAAGGTGGGTGCAGAGAGGATGTTTCCACTGATGGGGGAGACTAGAACTAGAGGGCATGATCTTATAATAAGGGGCTGCCCATTTAAAACAGAGATGAGGAGAAATTGTTAATCTGTGGAATTTGCTGCCTCAAAGAGCTGTGGAAGCTGGGACATTGAAAAAAATTTAAGACAGAAATAGACAATTTCTTTAACGATAAGGGGATAAGGGGTTATGGGGAACGGGGGGGGGGGGGGAAGTGGAGCTGAGTCCATGATCAGATCAGCCATGATCTTATTGAATGGCAGAGCAGGCTCAAGGGGCCATATGGCCTACTTCTGCTCCTATTTCTTATGTTCTTATGAATAGCATTATATTAAATATGACCACGTTATCACTTAACGGTTCAGTTCACAGCAGGCATTGCATTACATGCCTATTACAAAATGACCCATTTTCAAGACCCTATTTCTCTGACACAAAATGAGGCAGGTCATTTTTCTAAATATCAATATATGGGAAAAGTGTGCCTTTCTTTTTAGATAGGAGGGATACTAAGACAGAAACTATCAATCAGCCAGATTTACTGGGTTCAAATAAATATAAGCAATGTTCTAGAGTGAATCAGGTTTATATATTTGCACAGTGGAGAACACTTGTATACACCTTTTGGGGGTTAAAACATCATGGCTTAGAAATTCAACTGTGCCTGAAAGCAGGTCTGCAGTGGGGAAGACACGCACTGCACATGTCTCTTAGCATTGTCTCAAACAGCATCTAATATTCGTGCTGCTTGCTCATTATCATGACTCAGGTGTGCAGATAGGGCTACCCTCCTGTTACAAGAGGCTGCATAGATCAGCAACAGCCTGCTTGGTGACTGTGGGCTAGGTATGACCTTCTACGTGTAGCCCCCCACTCACCTGTTGTCTTTTAATAGCCCACCTGTTGCTCGCCCTGGTGGCTGAGACTGCTCCATACAAAGCAATGAAACAAAAATAGCACCCATGACAGAGTGATTAATGCAATAAAGACTGCAACAATCAATCTCCACCCTTAAAAATCCACTAAGCACAATAGTAGACCGATCCCTATGATCCTCGAAATAGTGCTTCCAGTCAGCCAGTCAATGCCTGAAGCAAATGCTGTGAGTTATATTCAGAGGGATGGCCACTGGGTGGGGCTTTTGTGCCGTCCAATTAAAAACCCATTGTGGTCCTACTTACATCATAAAACTCATAAGACACCTGCCTGCTTCTAGCAGCTGCCTCAGCCAACTAACTAAAGTAAGAAGTTAAAATGGCAGCCGACACGATTACAACAGGTATGAAATCGTATGTCAAATTAATCAATTTTAATGGCCACTGCCCCATTCCCACCAGATGGGGTGGGTTTAAATCAACCCCCTAGATTCATGTAATAAATCAGGGAATGGGATTATTGAGGGCTTCTTTATTTGTTGCCTAGTAAAAGTGCAGCTTTCTTTCTCAAGTTGCAAATTGGAACTGCAATTTATTTTTAGCAATGTTGTAATTTTTCTCTGCTGCAAGTGTTCAATGATAGAGCACAGGGAGTTGAGTGTTAGGAAGTTAGAACACCGTGTATGGCTAAAATATGGGTGTCAGACTTGTATCATATGAGGATATGATTCAGTGGCTGATTAAATGTTGGATTTATAAAGTGATATTCTTAACAGTTAGAAATTTATGTCTGAGTATTCCTATTTATACTGTGTAGCACCTCATTTTTAGTTGTTTTTGATTCATCTCCCCATTTTATAGTTCTTTCCCCAGTATCAATGGGCTCAAATTTCCACAGTGGTTTGTGCTGTTTTTTTGGCCTAAGTTAAAAAATACAAGTTTGTCCAATCAATTTGCACCAGTTAGTTATGATTTTTTTAGGTTAGGTTTTTTTTGTGTGAAAGGAGGCGTAACCTGCCACCTGCACCAATTCTGGCCAGTTAGGCAACTTTGGCCAGCTCAGAGTTACTCCAGTTCTTCTTACACCAACTTACCTTAGAGTTGCACCCATCCCTCTCCTATGCACTTCCTCATATCCCCATCTGACCATCCACCACTGACATCACCCTCATCTTTATGCAATGTCATGCCTCTCCCTCATAGTCATCTCAACAAATGCTCTCTATCCATCCGTTCAGGACATGCCATTAATCTCACTCATCAGTCTCTTCTTTCCCTCCTTGCAGGAGAAGAGAACACAGAACACAAGGGAGAGGCAGAGAACTGAAGGTAGCCCTCCAGCCATTGTGCAACTGACAGCTGCAGATGAACACCAGTGGAGTGTTGGCGTGCCTGGCTGTTGGAGATGGGGAGATGGGGGCCTCCCAGTTACCTTGTGACAGAATTAAATATCAGACAGCCACATGGCATTTAGCACTCACATTCTCAAAAATCAATGAGACCAGTGAGGCAGATAGCTGAGTTTTCATTTGGTGACTCACACATCATGATTGAGCAAGATCAGATGGTAGAGGCAGCAGTGGATAGTTCAAGGCTGCAGGACGCTCCAAGCTGTGCTCAGCTGGAGGCAGATGCTGTACCTCGGGGGCCGTCGACGAACAGGATACTTTTGGAGCAGCAGCAAATAATGTGCAATATACTGGCAGGCTTTTCAGCTGCACTGTACATGCTTGCAGAGAGATGGGAGGAGCCCATCTCAAACATAAGTGGCATGATGTCGCAGGCCTTCGTGATGTCTTTGTCTATAGAAAGAGTGGCCACCTGCATAGAGCATTTAATGTGCCAATCAAACGAGTGCATGCAAGCCTTCACCAATGGCTTGCACACTATGAATGCCACCTTAAATAGGATGAATGATATCTTAGCTTTGGCCATTCATCTCCCAACTGATCTGCACCAAAGTGTTCTTCAGCTCATTGCTAGCAGGGAAGTGCGGGGATGTGGGGGGTGGTGGCGGCATAAGAGGGATGATGGTGAAAGGCGACATGGAAGTGGGACTCAGCTCAAAGCGTTTCCACTTCTCATCCATTCCCCGTCCCCCCTGTCAGTACCCCACATGCTGCCTTGTGTCCTGATGGCCGAGTCTGGCCTTGCGTAGCTGCAGGTGAAGCTGTCTTTGACAGGGCTCTCATGGTTCCAAATCCTAGAGGACGTCAGCCAAGAGCATCTCAGCAGTTAGAGCAGGGATCTGAGCAGCCTGCCTCTACGTAGGCTGAAGCCACATGGGATGCAGCACATAGAAGTGATAGGAAGAATGAGAGGTGATCTCACTGAATCATAAAAGATTCTGAGAAGGCTTCAGAGGCTATTTCCACTGACTGGAGAGTCTAGAAGTAAGGGACATAGTCTCAGGATAAGGTGTTGGCCGTTTATGACTGAGATGAGGAAAAATGTCTTCACTCAGAGAGTTGTGAATCATTGGAATTCTCTTTTGACTAGGTCCCACACAAGAGATTGGTGTGCAAAATCAAAGCACATGGTATTGGGGGTAATATACTGATGTGGATAGAGAACTGGTTGGCAGACAGGAAGCAAAGAGTCATGATAAATGGGGCCTTTTCAGAATGGCAGGCAGTGACTAGTGGAGTGCCACAGGGCTCAGTGCTGGGATCCCAGCAGGCGGTGAAGAAGGCAAATGGTATGTTGGCCTAGGGGATTTGAGTATAGGAGCAGGGAGATCTTACTGCAGTTGTACAGGGCCTTGGTGAGACCTCACCTGGAATATTGTGTTCAGTTTTGGTCTCCTAATCTGAGGAAGGACGTTCTTGCTAATGAGGGAGTGCAGCGAAGGTTCACCAGATTGATTCCCGGGATGGCAGGACTGACATATGAGGAGAGACTGGATCAACAGGGCCTTATTACATTGGAGTTTAGAAGGATGAGAGGGGATCTCATAGAAACATATAAGATTCTGACGGGACTGGACAGGTTAAATGCGGGAAGAATGTTCCCGATGTTGGGGAACTCCAGAACCAGGGGACACAGTCTTAGGATAAGGGGTAGGCCATTTAGGACTGAGATGAGGAGACATTTCTTCATCTCAGAGAGTTGTTAACCTATGGAATTCCCTACCGTAGAGAGTTGTTGATGCCAGTTCATTGGATATATTCAAAAGGGAGTTTGCAATAATGAAAGCATCCTGGTCAGCAATGAGCACTAATGCAGATGCATTGGCCATGTCACGATCCGCCTCCTCCTGCTCCTCCTCCTACACCTCCTCCTCCTATTCCTCCTCAGAATTATCTGAAGAGGCTCTGTGCTCTGCACTTTGTTCCTCCTGCAGGTTCATGTTGTGTAGAGCGCAGCCTGGCTGGTACGTACTGAAGGGCACCTCCAGATCTGTCCAGGCACCTGAAACGCATCCTCAGCATGCCAATGAGGTCCAAAGTAAGTGGTGCCCATGCTGATCTGATAGATCAGACCTGCAAGGCGAGGTGGTGGGGGCGGGAGGGGTGAGGATGGGTAGGGTACACGGATGAGTCCAATAAGAAGTGGAAGAATGCATATAGGCCTGATGGCCTTCCTCATCCTGTCGGCACATCACTAAACCATATTCCCTCTATCCTAGTCACTGTCTGTAGTACTGGAAACATTTCCTATACAATTGTGCTTGTAGCTTGGACCACTCCCCCTCTCTGTTGCCAAAGACCCATGTTTCTGGGGTAACAATAAAAGCATACTGTTAAGCACATGGCTGGCCTTTGTGCTTGGATTGTTTTCTGTTACTTTGGTCTATACTGGGATTTCACTTCCCTGACGGAGTACTGTAATCAGCAGCTGTGGGTGTGGAGTGATGTCCTGATTCACAGTCAACAGCCTTAGACAATGGATGGTGAAAGTGGATCAGACTCATCTGGATAAATTCCCAAAGGACCAAAGTACATTTATTATTAATTTAAAAGCCATTTAAAAAAATGTAACACTCAGCAGGCTTATCCCACCATTTCTGCTCCAGAACTGGTAAAATAATAAAGAAAGAACGTGCATCTCCTCAGCAAGTCGCAAAGCACTTCACAGCCAATGAAGTACTTTTAAAATGTAGTCACTGTTGTATGGAAGTATGGCAGTCAATTTGCACACACGAATGAGATTGATGATCAGTTAATTTGTTTTAAAGATGTTGATTGAGGGATAAATATTGGCCAGGACACCAGGAAACCGCTCCCTGTTCTTCAAATAATGCCACAGCATCCTTTGCATGAGAGGGCATGGAAAACCCTCAGCTTAACAACTCATCTAAACAACGGTACCTCTGACAGTACAGCACTCCCTCAGTACTGCACTGAAGTGTCAACCTGGATTATAAAGAAAGAATCATAGAATCATAGAAGTTTACAGCACGGAAGAAGCCATTTCGGCCCATTTGGTCGTGCGCCAGGATTGGGTAGATTGCATAATTAGTTCAGTCATGGTCAGTACTGAGGTAGCAGTACAGGTATGTGAGGACGCTAGTTCCAGAGCAACCGGACGGGGTCCTAGTCGTCTGATGGCGGCGTTGCGCCCCCTGCTAGCGGAGTGGGCTTGGTTCGCTCATCTTGCCAGGACTCAGGGCCTTTGCCGTTGCCTAGTGGTGGACAGAGCCACAGATGTGTGTGGCCTCCCTGTCCTCCTTTGAGGGCTGCAGAATCTTCTGCCTACTCTCTAACGGTATTGGGAACCTGGCTGTTCCAGGTCCCGTTTGGGGAACTCGTTGGTTCTGACCTTTCGCTCCCGGACATGGCCGAGGTAGCGACTGGGTCTGGGGGCTGCGCCGTCTCCACCAGGATGGTGGGCAACGGCGGCCGACTGCGCGTATTGGCGGCATTTTCATTTCCAGGTCCGTAGCGAATAGTGCCATCAGGTGCCTGCAGCGTAGGATAGACCTGGGGCAGGGTATCAGGATCAGTGCCTTTTCTCTCCCGAATTCGCTTGCTTGCTACTTTTGGGGACACTCTATTCCCGACGTCTCGCAACATTTTGTTCTTTACATTCTTAATCGGTTCGTTACATTGATTGCCATGCATACAATGTCTGTTTAAGTTCAGTTGGTTGCAGGTCTCCTTTAAGAGAACCCTGCCACGCCACACTGCACCTCGCTGCAGCAGGGTCGCCATCTTGCCTCTGTCCTCGAGGTCGACTGCTTTGATCCTTCTCTCCCGCGATTCTGCCACAAAAGCTGGAAGAGTACCTGTGAATTTGATCTTCCTCCCCAGGAATCCTGCCACTGGAGCTGGGAAGATACTTTTAGGTCGTTCCGGTCAGATCATTGCCAAACAGTTGTGATGGATGGTCTGTGCCTCAGGTGCTGCGCTGGTCTGTTCTCTGGTGCCTGGCCCAAGCGAAGGTGACGTTTTGCTCTGCCTCTGAGCACGGGGGGCATTGATTGCTGGAGTGAAGAGGTCTTCCCATTTCTACTGGATCTTCCCCATCCACCTTCTTCTGAGTAGTGTTGGACCATCACCTGCGACAATCCACAGAGGTAACTTGTGCACCACGCCATTATGGATTACACTTACATCCGCATTACCAAGGACTGGGATCAGCTCCTTGGTGTAGGTGCGCAACTTTTCCTGTACTGGAATCAGCTCGGGTCGTTTTTCGTTCCATAGCCTCTCAAAGGCATCCTGACTCATCACTGACTGGCTTGCTTCCCGTGTCCACTTCCATGAAGACTGGAACGCCGTTTATCTCGACTTCCATCTTCACTGGAGGACAATCGGTGGTGCAGGTATACACTCCATACACTTCTTCTTGGGGCTGAGCTGCCTCTCTGGCCAAATCATCATACTCCCCGCTGGATTCAAAATCATCTACCGACTCCTCTGCCAGACGGTGAGTCGTATTTCTTTTCCACATCTGCTGGAGGTGGCCCTTCGTGTTACAGGCTTTGCATACGTACTCAACAAACCGACACTGGTGAGCCCTATGGTTTCCTCCACAACGTCAGCATGGTGCTACTCGATTAGCACCCCTCGGCGGACTCTGAGTTCTGGAACCCTGAGGTCTGTGCTCTCTGCCCTGGGCAGAGTCATGTTCCACAGTCTTGCCTGTGAAAGGCACCATTCTGTGTATAGTACTTGCCAGGTTTGAGTCCACAGATGAATAATTTGCTTGGTGCTGCAGGTCGAGGTCATGAACGCCTGACTGATGCTGATGGCCTTCCGCAGGTTGACTGTGGTGTCTGCAGATAATAGCTTGTGAAGGAGGCCCTCATGGCCAATTCCTATAACGAAGATGTCTCGCAATGCTTCGTTGAGGTGTGTGACAAAATCACACGGTGCCACAAGTCTCCTGAGGTCGGCAGCATATTTTGCAATCTCCTGGCCCTCAGGTCTGCGGTGAATCTAGAATCTGTGCCTGGCCGTGAGGATGCTCTCTTTTGGTTTTAGTTGGTCGCGAATTAGTTCAGTCAGCTCATCGTATGTCTTATCCTTGGTTTTCATGGTGCCAGCAAGTCCCTGACGAGGCGGTAAACCTCGGGCCCACAACTAGTCAGCAGTATATAATCTTGCGCTTTTCTGCCAATGTGTCCGGCTCCCCTGCCAGGTCGTTTGCCATGAAATATAGCTCGAGCCTTGGCATCCCAATCATCACCCTCTACAAAGTCTTTTAGTGTGCCAAAAGATAGCCATAATCACGTGAAAGTCCGTATTCTCGTCGCCAGTTATTATGTCCGTAATGTACCTATGAATGACTTCACGAGGCAATGTGTTGTACTCAAACTGTAGTGACTTTGGTCCTTTATTCATAACTCTAGAATGAAGCAGCCGCATAGTGGCCCACCTTTTATATAGCCTCTGCCACCAGGGCAGGAAACCCCTGTCTCCACCAGTTGCACCCTCTAGTGGTGCCAGCATGTATATACACAATGTAAACCTTATTGATAGTACATCAGGTAAACAAGTCTCCATCTTATGCAACTATACAGTGAATACACAGAGAGTATATCTATTGTCTGCATATATAACACTACCCATTGAGCCACAGCTGACACACATATGCTCAAATATCTGGAATGAAGCTTGAACCCACGACCTTCTGACTCACTGCTGCCACTGTACCAAAGCTGACAACATAGAATATTTGAGTAAAACTACCAGAAACTGGCACGGTTTGAAGGTTTTCAAAGCAATGAGAGTAAAGGAATTTGAAGTGTTCACCCTATTTCTTTTAACTGCTGTCTGCTAAAAGGATCCCAAAGTGCTCTGATTACATTTTCTATATCTTCCATCTTGCTTAAAAGGGGTACATTTACCTCAGTTAAGTTAAAAGACTTAAGTGTATTTTTTTTTGCACTGACAGTATATTAAAAAAATATATGTAACTTTACATACAGAAGAAAATATACCCCTTGTGTATTTTGTCCTAAATTTTGTTGACTTTTGAAGTGGTCCAATAAATTGCACCTTTTTACATCTTAAATCACCTGAACTTCAGTTTTAAAGGGCTCAATTTTCCCAAGTTATTTGCACTGGTTTTTTGAGCAGGCCGCTTTTTTTGGCCGAAGTTAAAAAAAACACAATTTCTCTCATCAATTTGCACCAGCGTAATTCAGTTAGTTATGATTTTTTTAGGTAAGTCTTTTTTTCAGCCAAAGGGGGCGCAACATAGAAACATAGAAAATAGGTGCAGAAGTAGGCCATTCGGCCCTTCGAGCCTGCACCACCATTCAATAAGATCATGCCTGATCATTCCCTCAGTACCCCTTTTCTGCTTTCTCTCCATACCCCTTGATCCCTTTAGCCATATCTAACTCCCTCTTGAATATATCCAATGAACCAGCATTAACAACTCTCAGCGGCAGGGAATTCCACAGGTTAACAACTCTCTGAGTGAAGAATTTTCTCCTCATCTCAGTCCTAAATGGCCTACCTCTTATCATAAGGCTGTGTCCCCTGGTTCTGGACTTCCCCAACATCGGGAACATTCTTCCCGCATCTAACCTGTCCAGTCCCGTCAGAATCTTATACGTTTCTATGAGATCCCCTCTCATCCTTATAAACTCCAGCGTATTTGGCCCAAGTGATCCAGTCTCTCCTCATATGTCAGTCCTGCCATCCCTGGAATCAGTCTGGTGAACCTTCGCTGCACTCCTTCAATAGCAAGAATGTCCTTCCTCAGATTAGGAGATCAAAATTGAACACAATATTCCAGGTGAGGTCTCACCAAGGCCCTGTACAACTGCAGTAAGACCTCTCTGCTCCTATACTCAAATCCCTTAGCTATGAAGGCCAACATACCATTTGCCTTCTTCACCGCCTGCTGTACCTGCATGCCAACTTTCAATGACCGATGAACCATGACACCCAGGTCTCGTTGCACCTCCCCTTTTCCTAATCTGCCACCATTCAGATAATATTCTGCCTTCGTGTTTTTGCCCCCAACGTGGATAAACCCACATTTATCCACATTAAACTGCATCTGCCATGCATTTGCCCACTCACCTAACCTGTCCAAGTCACCCTGCAGCCTCTTAGCATCCACCTCACAGCTCACACCATCACCCAGTTTAGTGTCATCTGCAAACTTGGAGCTACTACACTCAATTCCTTTATCTAAATCATTAATGTATATTGTAAAGAGCTGGGGTCCCAGCACTGAGCCCTGCAGCACTCCACTAGTCACTGCCTGCCATTTTGAAAAGGACCCGTTTATCCTGACTCTCTGCTTCCTATCTGCCAACCAGTTCTCTATCCACATCAGTACATTACCCCCAATACCATGTGCTTTGATTTTGCACACCAATCTCTTGTGTGGGACCTTGTCAAAAGCCTTTTGAAAGTCCAAATACAACACATCCACTGGTTCTCCCTTGTCCACTCTGCTTGTTGCATCCTCAAAAAATTCCAGAAGATTCGTCAAGCATGATTTCTTTTTCACAAATCCATGCTGACTTGGACCGATCCTGTCACTGCTTTCCAAATGCGCTGCTATTTCATCCTTAATGATTGATTCCAACATTTTCCCCACGACTGATGTCAGGCTAACCGGTCTATAATTACCCATTTTCTCTCTCCCTCCTTTTTTAAAAAGTGGTGTTACATTAGCTACCCTCCAGTCCATAGGAACTGATCCAGAGTCGATATGTTGGAAAATGATCACCAATGCATCCACTATTTCTCGGACCACTTCCTTAAGTACTCTGGGATGCAGACTATCAGGCCCCGGGGATTTATCGGTCTTCAATTCCATCAATTTCCCTAACACAATTTCCCGCCTAATAAGGATATCCTTCAGTTCCTCCTTCTCACTAGACCCTCGGTTCACGAGTACATCCGGGAGGTTATTTGTGTCTTCCTTCGTGAAGACAGAACCAAAGTATTTGTTCAATTGGCCTGCCATTTCTTTGTTCCCCATTATAAATTCACCTGAATCAACTGCAAGGGACCTACGTTTGTCTTCACTAATATTTTTCTCTTCACATATCTATAGAAGCTTTTGCAGTCAGTTTTTATGTTCCCGGCAAGCTTCCTCTCATACTCTATTTTCCCCCTCTTAATTAAACCCTTTGTCCTCCTCTGCTGAATTCTAAATTTCTCCCAGTCCTCAGGTTTGTTGCTTTTTCTGGCCAATTTATATGCCTCTTCCTTGGATTTAACACTATCCTTAATTTCCCTTGTTAGCCACGATTGAGCCACCTTCCCTATTTTATTTTTACTCTTGACAGAAATGTACAATTGTTGAAGTTCATCCATGTGATCTTTAAATGTTTGCCATTGCCTATCCACCGTCAACCCTTTAAGTATCATTTGCCAGTCTATTCTAGCCAATTCATGCCTCATACCGTCGAAGTTAACTTTCCTTAAGTTCAGGACCCTAGTTTCTGAATTAACTGTGTCACTCTCCATCTTAATAAAAAATTCTACCATATTATGGTCACTCTTCCCCAAGGGGTCTCGCACAACAAGATTGCTAATTAATCCTTTCTCATTACACATCACCCAGTCTAGGATGGCCAGTTCTATAGTTGGTTCTTCGATATATTGGTCTAGAAAACCATCCCTAATACACTCCAGGAAATCCTCCTCCACCGTATTGCTACCGATTTGGTTTGCCCAATCAATATGTAGATTGACGTCTGCTGTAACTTTATTGCACACATCCCTTATTTCTTGTTTGATACTATCCCCAACCTCACTACTACTGTCACCCGCGCCAATTCTGGCCATTTAGGGAAGTTGGCCAGCTGAGAGTTACTCCAGTTCTTCTTAGGCCTGCATATGTGGCCTCTGCAGAAAAACTTTCTGGAGAGTTAAGGAAATCGGTGCAGGTAAGTGCAGCAGATGCCCGGACAGCAGCAGCAGGAAAGGTAAGAGAGAGGGGGAGAGAGGGGTGGAAGCCTATCGGGTATAGTTAGGTACGGGAACCAGGAGGAAGGAGACCATTCGGCCTGGGATAGGGGCGGGTGTCCGGACCTGGAGGCGACTCGGCCTGGGCTAGTGGCGGGAGAGCGGGACCGGCGAGACACTCGGGGCTAGGGGCAGGCGGGGAAGCGGACTGGCAAGCCATTCGGCCAGGGCTAGGGGCAGGGGAGCGGATCAGCAAGGCACACGGGGCTAGGGGCAGGCGGGAGAAGCAGACCGATAAGCCACTCGGAGCGAGGGGCGGGTGGGGGAGCAGACTGGGATGCCCTTCGGCCAGGGCTAGGGGCGAGGATAAGCACCGGCATCAGGAAGGATGGGACACTTTAGTAATTGGAGATAAGTTGCTGCAATGTATTTTAATATGTTTTTAAGTTGCTGCAATTTATTTCAATGTGTTGCGAGCTGGCTGTATGTTTCACTTTGCAGCCTCAGCCCACATTGTGTCCCTGGTTACTGTGGCAACCCAATCTTTTTGGCGCAGATCAAGGCTCCATTCCCAAAATTAAAGGACAGGTTAGGCTGCGCCAAAATGAAGAAATCAAATGGGGAAACTTAGAACATTTTTTTTTGGCACACTTGGGCCCCCAAAAAATGGGCGTAACTCTTCAAGTACGCCCAAAAAGACTTTGGGGAAAATTGAGCCGATTGACTTTAACTAAATGCAGCGAATTTACTCTCTCGTAATGCAGTCTACAGTTCAAGCATTCGCATATTTGAATAAGACACATTTTACAGGGAAACCTAACACATTGTGGAATGTAACATGAAAATCTCAGGAGCCAGGGCCAGTTGTCCTATAACTGTGTGCCAGTAGCTTTAATATAAAGTATACAATGTTATCAGATCTTCAAGCTGATGAAAGGAATGTTTACAACATTCAGCGCAGTGCTCTCAGGGCAAAAGATGGCTTTCCTGTCAACTAAACAATTCTGTAAGTTCTCAATGATTTGTTTGCATAATTTCCTCTGGAGACCCACAAAGGAAAATACACCAAGAAAATTTGCAAAAAATCAAACTGTTACTGCATTGGCTAAATCGTAGAAATGTTCAATCTCGTAAAAAGGCATCATTTTCATGAAAAAGTATGAACTTCAGGGTTTTTAGTAACGGGGAGAAAAAGGTGGAATAGATTACCAGCAAGGATGCTGCGACCATGAAACTATCAAGAAGTTCTAAGAAGGTGTAGATAAGCTCCTACCAGCAAATAAGATTCTGGGCTATTAGATTTAGAAATGACTGAAGTGATATTGTGGGGAGTCAGATGGGTCGGCTACATGGAAATAGTACTGAGATTTTGCACACAATCTTTTCTAATGGCAAGGAAGAATAGTTCAAATTTATCATAGAGCTGTGATGATGTTATGGATATTTATCATCAATGAGATGAGCTTCAAACCGCGCATTCGCTTTATCATCAGCCCAAATTTTTCCCTCTCCGCAACACTGCGTATGTCTCTACCTTTGCCCATCACCGTTGAAATCCTTAGTCAGGCTTATATCAACTCCATACTTGATTTATTTCAATGTTCTCCTTGCTGGCTTCTATTTGTGGCAGAGCTTTCAACCAATTTTTTCCTCCTGTCTGGAACTCTCTTCTAATACTCTTCCATTTCTCTGCTTCTCTCCATCCTCTAAAATTCTAAAAATTCATCATTTCGGCCAAGCCTTCAGTCACTCTCCTAAACTCTATTCTTTGCCCCAGTATTCCATTCCTCTCACTACTATCCTGTGAAAAGGCTTGGGACATTGTTCTTTGTTAAAGGTGCTATGTAAATTGTTATGATTTTATTACACATAGTACACAGAGGAAATCCCCCTTGTGCATTTGCAAACAAAGGAAAAAGGTTTGCCATGAACTTCTTCACAAGCACAGTGGGGGCTAAATTGGATAGTCCCCAAAAACGGGCATGGGTCTCATGATGCACAATTAATCCATGCCCATTGATTGAAATGCAGGTAGCTCGGCAGCTTTGTGCTGCTTGCTCATTAGAATGATTTCTGTGGACAGCCAGCGCTAATCACACTGTTCATTGGCTGAATCCATCAGCAGGGGGCCCAAAATCGTAACTTCCGAGCACCACTTAAAGCGAGCCTGCACTGCTTAAAGCTAGCCTGCACCTCTTAAAAGGAAGGTGAATTGTGGCTGGAGCAGGTGCTAGGAGTCATGCCGGAAGTGAATTTGTCCTGGGAAGCAGTGAGGAATGGCACAACGCGGGAGACAACGGGCTCTGTTTCGGACACTGTACTGGAGGTGTTGGTGGAGGAGGTGGAAGGGAGGAGAGATGTCCTGTATCCACAGGGGAGCATGAGGCCCTCCAGACACATGGTCAGAAGGCAGTGGGAGCAGATAGCTGTTGAGGTCAATGCCAGAAATCAAGCCCCGAGGACATGGATGCAGTTCTGCAAGAAGTTCAATGACCTCACACAAATGTTCAAGGTCAATGAATACATCTTGAAATATCACATCCTACCAACTCTACAATTAGCCTCAGACACTGCTCAATTCACTATACCCCCATCACTTACCTACCAACATTTTCTATCAATCAGGCCTCACACCTAACATTCATAGCTTCATTGCACCCTCACACACTTAATACTGCTGCAAGCCTCACACCCACATTTCACAGATTACATACAATGGCAGCTATTCAACCATGACAGCCACATCACCCAAACAGATTACATGACACTCACTTACACATTTCCCTCTCTCTTGCAGGATAAGGTGGTGCACAACTAGAGGCAGCATGGCCTAATTCCCATGGAGGTGATGATGCTGGCCATTATTGGAATGGCTATTGCTGTGGCCATGGCCAATGATGGGGCTGAAACTATCGAAAATGGCGGTATCCTCATATCGAATCCTCCTTCTCATATCCCACTTCTCCCTCATCCCACAGTCTCTTCTGACTTACAAGCTGAGGTGGTGTAAGCATGCACCTCTTACTTTACCCCTCACCCACCCCTCTAGCCACAATGATATCCTTGAGCTTTTTTCTTTCAGATACCCAAAAGGTGCAACCTGGCCAGGCAGTGGAAGAAAGCTAGAAGGCAGTGATGATGAAGACGCACAGTCACTTGATTTCACATTTGTAGTCATCAGCTCAGATACTGACAGTGCACTTATCTGAGAGGATAGATTAGAAGTGGGACCTGCATGTGGTGAGATACCAGGCACTAGTGTGCTGCAGCTTGGGCAGGGGACAAGGATAGCGCAGGTGCCAGTTCGCCGTAGGATGAGGTCACACCCGGGTTCCGCTGCAGAGAACTTAGATGAGGATTTCAATGGGGCGGGCTACAGAAGGACGCTGATGGGTATGCACAACAAAATGTTTGGTGCATTGGGAAGCCTGCCAGATAGCCTGCGTTCAATGTCAAGGAGCATGGAGGAGTCCAGCACCAGCTTGGCACAGTGCTTTGCGCAGAGCTTGGAGCCCATCCTTTCCAGCATGGAAATGATGGCCAACTCCATTAGCGCACGTGAACCCAACCATGATGCAGCATCTGATGGCTGATGTTGCAGCTTTCATTGCAGCACAAGCAACAGCCACCCAATGTCTGGGTGCTGCAGTGGAAGCTCAGATGGCTATCGTGCAAGCACAGACTGCTACCATCATTTGTGTGGATTACAGTTCAAAGGGGCTTGCAGGGTGTTCAAGCAGTCCAGCAATTTGTCCCCCAACTGATTACTAGATTTTCTGAGGCACTGCCACGGAGCACGAACCTGTTGTCCTTGCTCAGGATAACAGCATTCGTCCTCCCACCGCTGCCACTCCGCCAGAGCCCTTGCTGTTGCATGTCAGCCAGCCAGCCCAGACTGCTGCCACCCATGCCAAGATGGTGCAGTCCGCAGCTTGGCCTTCTAGGCACAGAGTTGTTTGAGGTCTTCCTGCAAGGCCATCTGCAGTCTCCTCCATTGAAAGTCAGTAGCATCCACCAGCTATGCTACAGCCACTGGGGTAGCACAGCGTAGGAGCACTGTGACAGGTAAAGGCACACAGAAGACAGGCACTAAGAGAATGTGATTCGTTTGCATTTGTATGCAATATGGCATGATTTAATTTATAAATTTAGTTTGGAATGTTTATTTTGTGATGGCTTTGACTTTTGCATTGTGGCCAAGTGGACCTTTGGATGGTCAGTGACAGAGGGAAGGTAGGGAGTTGGTGAATGGGGAATTGGGGTTGCAGTTACTGGTATCATACTCAAATTAGTTATTCATGGACAACCAATGTAAAAAGGTGCTGTTAAGGTTGACTCATCCCTTCCTTTTACTCTTCTTCCTCTTCTTCTTCCTCTTCCTCCTCCAGCTCATGCTCCTGCTCCTCAACTGCTTGCCGTATTGCTGGTGTCAAGGGCAGTCCCCTCATGAGGGGACGGTTGTGCAGCATCCAGCAGATCACCACGAATCTTGACACCCACTTTGCGAAGTACTGTACGGCTCCTCCAGAGCAGTCCAGGCAGCGGATGCGTTGTTTCAGCATGCCATTGGTCTGCTCTATCAAATTTCATGCGGCAGCCTGGCTTTCATTGTATGCATGCTGCCGACGTGTGCGTGGGTTGCGTACCGGAGTCATGAGTCATGTTGTCAGCGGATAGCTCTTGTCGCCCAATAGCCACCCTTTGATTTGCAGATGGGACAGCGGACTGCTGCAGAATGAAGGCTGCCAGGATAACAGGCATCGACCTGCATGATACGCTGCCGATGGTCACACACCAGCTGGATATTGAAGGAGTGGAATCCCTTTCGGTTACAGTACACGGCAGAGTTGACCTGCGGCGCCCGCAAAGCGACATGCGTGCAGTCAATGGCACCCTGCACCATGGGAAGCCTGCAATCCTAGTGAAGCTGAGTACCCACTCCTCCTGCTGGTCTCCAGCAAGAGAGAATGAAATGTAATCAGCTCTCTTTGAATAGAGAGCCTCAGTGACCTTCCTTACTCAACAGTGGACGGAATGATGTTGCAAATATCTTCAGCTCCAGGCTGGAAGGAGTCCTACACATAAACGTTCATTACCACGATCACCTTCACAGCCATTGGCTATGCGGTCCTTGCCCTGCTCTAAGGTTGTAGGTGTGGCTGCCGCAGGCGGCAGATTTCAGATTTCAGTAAGGACGTCCTTACTGAAGCGCACACATCTCACACATTGTTCCTCGCTGAGGTTTATGTAGGAGAATTTCTCCCTGAACACCCTGGGCTGATAAGGTCTCCTGCTGAGAGCACTTTGCTCCTTCCCCTTCCCGCAGCTTTTCCTGCTCTGGGTTGGCCTCTGTTCAATCTCCCAGTCATCCTGTATACCAAGGGGAATTCCGACTAGTGCACCCATATCTGGAAGCAGTTGGTTTATGCCGAAGCCTTGAAGTCAGCAAAAAGTCTTTCAGCACCTGCCACACCTCTCCTGGTAAACTTTTGCAATTTGAAAAAACTATGGAAAGCCCTTGTAGAATCATAGCAATGGCCGGAAGAAATCAACCAGCAACTAACCAGTAAGTAATTGATAATCCCTTTAAATAACAGTGGTGGGAGGTGCTTCCTGCTGCTTAACACATATTCAGCTGTGTGAGGTTAAGAGAGAGCGTGGCTGGAGCATTGAACTCCAAAATAGCAGTTATTTGGCATCATGATTTGCCTGCTCTGCATACTTTCGGCAGGCGTTAGCTGCAGGAGCTATGATACCAAGATGGCATCCGGTGCAATTTGAGCAGAAGTGTGCGCGTGCACATTATTTTGGTCCCTGAAGGACACCTATAGTGCCCAAACAATGGGTGCTATCGAGCCCAATTTCACACCCACTGTGTCCCTTTAATATATACAAAACACATGTCATCAGACAATTGAGTGCTCCACGTAACTTGCTGCATCTTTTGAGATTTTGAGAATAGCAGGCAGACAGTTCGTAATTGGATAGAATTGGGGCAAAAACAACGAGTTAATTATGGTAGATTTAGTATTTTCATTATTTTTCGGGCTGTATCCAATTTGGGCGTTTTTTTGGTTCGTTAAACAGAGAAATCCCTGTAGGCCAGGCAGTCCTGACTCCAGCCCAATTATATATTGGGGTGGGCTTTAACTGGGAAAGGAATTTTGGTGCGAAACGGTTCCGTTGGGTTAATTTCCTGGGTGGCCATGGCTATTTTAACCACTGGTGCTCATATAAATGCTGCTACTCCGGGTGGGAAGAGAGCAGCTGCCGACCGCCAGGTGAGTGGCAGGGAGGGGGTTTCAGAAGGATCTGGCGTGAGGGAAACAGGAGTCTGAACTCCTTCAGACTGGTGGGAAAACCACAGCAGCTTCATTGCTCCCACCCCGGTTAAAACGCCATCAGAGTCCTATTGACATAATAAGACCTCGAACTCAGGCCTGTTTTAGGCAAGTTCCTCATCTGCCTACAGAACCTTGCAGGTTAATATTGGAGACTGCGGGAAAGGGTTGAGCTCCAAGAGGTTAAGAACCTGCTTGTTTAAACTGCCACCCACTGACACATCTTGATGTAGGAAGTATTGCTTGATGCACGATTCCTGCTGCTGGGACTATTGTTGTTCTCCAGTGTTATAGCACTCAACAGTGGCATCTACATCACTTTCAGCTGCTCTTACAACTGATCAAATCCTAGGATTATTATATGTCAGTAAAACAACAGCACTTTAGATGGCCTAATTAATATTTAAGTGGAAGAAAGTGAAAAGGTACACTTTTTCAATAGAATAGATAGTGAGTAATTGATTATATCTGTCAGTCTGTGAGGAAGTAATATTAATTCATCTTCTGAAAACTCACTATATAAAATGAGTTTGAAATGTGAAGCTGTGCGTTTTGGGAAATTCAGCAGTTGAACATTGCACTTAAGAGCTATATTGCAAATTGCAGAGTCAACACTTTAAACGCAAGTGTTTAATGAATTCTACACATGTATCACTGACCATTGTAAATTCAGGTGTATAATTCACACTTGTATATAAATCCCTCTAGTTTTTATTTTGATTATTTGCTATGTTTTTCTATTTACAAAGGCAGACATTGATGCGGAGATTCAACATCGCCTCAAGTCTGCCAGTGCAAAAGAGTGTTCGAAGACCAGGCCCTCAAACCTACCACCAAGCTCATGGTCTACAGGGCTATAATAATACCCGCCCTCCTGTATGGATCAGAGGCATGGACGATGTACAGAAGACACATCAAGTTGCTGGAGATATATCACCAACAATGTCTCCGCAAGATCCTGCAAATCCCCTGGGAGGACAGATGCACCAACATCAGTGTCCTTGCCCAGGCTAAAATTCCCAGCACTGAAGCACTAACCACACTCGATCAGCTTCGCTGGGCAGGCCACTTAGTTTGCATGCCAGACACGAGACTCCCTAAGTATTTGCTCTACGCGGAGCTCCTTCATGGCAAACGAGCCAAAGGTGGGCAGTGGAAACATTACAAGGACACCCTCAAAGCCTCCCTGGTGAAGTGCGACATCCCCACTGACACCTGGGAGACCCTGGCTGAAGACCGCCCGAGGTGGAGAAAGTGCATCCGGGAGGGCGTTGAGCTCTTTGAATCTCAATGCTGCGAGCGTGAAGAGCTCAGGCACAGGCAGCAGAAGGGGCGTGCGGCAAATCAGCCCCACCCCCCCTTCCCTCGACGAATGTCTGTCCCACCTGTGACAGAGTCTGTGGCTCTCGTGTTGGACTGTTCAGCCACCAAAGAACTCACTTTAGTAGTGGAAGCAAGTCTTCCTCGATTCCGAGGGACTGCCTACGATGATGATGATGATTTATTGGTTTATTCTGTTATGTATTGGTTACAAAAAAGAACTAGTACCGAATTTAAAAATGTTAATTGTGAGCTTTTCTGCGTTCACTGCCACAAAGTGCATGTGTGTGGATGTCAAGTTGGGCTTGGCTGAATTGACCTCAATGATCAAATGGCCTGTCCAGCCTCACACAAGAACAATGGCCACTCAAAGGTAACGGCTTGGAAGAAGGGACTGAGTGTAACGTAGCCAAGTTTGCTGATGATACAAAGATGGGAGGAAAAGCAATGTGTGAGGAGGACACAAAAAATCTGCAAAAGGACATAGACAGGCTAAGTGAGTGGGCAAAAATTTGGCAGATGGAATATAATGTCAGAAAGTGTGAGGTCATGCACTTTGGCAGAAAAAAATCAAAGAGCAAGTTATTACTTAAATGGAGAAAGATTGCAAAAGTGCCACAGTACAGCGGGACCTGGGGGTAATTGTGCATGAAACACAAAAGGATAGTATGCAGGTACAGCAAGTGATCAGGAAGGCCAATGGTATCTTGGCCTTTATTGCAAAAGGGATGGAGTATAAAAGCAGGGAAGTCTTGCTACAGCTATATAAGGTATTGGTGAGGTCACACCTGGAATACTGCATGCAGTTTTGGTTTCCATATTTACGAAAATATATGCTTGCTTTGGAAACAGTTCAGAGAAGGTTCACAAGGTTGATTCCGGAGATGAGGGGGTTGACTTATGAGGAAAGGTTGAGTAGGTTGGGCCTCTACTCATTGGAATTCAGAAGAATGAGAGGTGATCTTATTGAAATGTATAAGATTATGAGGGGGCTTGTCAAGGTGGATGCAGAGAGGATGTTTCCACTAATGGTGGAGACTAGAACTAGGGAGCATGATCTTAGAATAAGGGGCCGCCCATTTAAAACAGAGATGAAGAGAAATTTCTTCTCTCAGAGGGTTGTAAATCTGTGGAATTCGCTGCCTCAGAGAGCTGTGGAAGCTGGGACATTGAATAAATTTAAGACAGAAATAGACAGTTTCTTAAACGATAAGGGGATAAGGGGTTATGGGGAGCGGGCAGGGAACTGGAGCTGAGTCCATGATCAGATCAGCCATGATCTTATTGAATGGCAGAGTAGGCTCGAGGGGCCGTATGGCCTACTCCTGTTCCTATTTCTTATGTTCTTATGACATGCATGTAGAATGGAGGTGCTGCCATACTCGATGGGTAAGAAGCAGCCCTGCTAGTAGCAAGCCCGAGTTAAGGGGAAATTAACACTGTTTCCATAAATATTATGGACATCAAACAATATCTATTCTCACCTTAAAGTTAGGGCTGCTGCTACCCTGTGGTGATTTCCTCTTTCAACTTCATCAGTGTCAGAGTTCCCACTCCTCCACCACACATGACCCAAACAGCAGTCACTGATTGCTCCTATGAGGCATGGCCATTTCATTTTTTTAAGTTTTTTATTTCACCTGATTCAGCACCTATGCCTTGCCTCGTGAAGAAAGTGCAATCCTGCCCTCAACTCCGGACACCCACCCAACAGCCAATCCAATAGCAAGCAGTTATCACAGGAATTTGGGACAAACCTCATGGAAATTCTTCCCCCAGATCTCAATTTGGGGAGTGCATTGCAACCTAAAAATTACCATTGGCTAACAGATGCTCCATGACTCCTCTAAAGTCAATGATTATGCACTCACTTCGGCAAGACACAAAACAGTCAGCATTTGTGGATGCTCACTGCAACATTCATCTGTGCGTTCAGGAGAGATGGTGAGAAAATTGGGGGGGGGGTGTGGGGGTGGGTGGGGGAAAGTACTTACTGTAAAATCTACTGTATTGGGTCACATTGATGTAAAAATTGCACCCACAAACACCACTTTACTTACTGATGTACAGTAAAAGTTAACCTTAAGGTTTGTAGATCATAAAGAACTATATGAATCCATACCTATCACAACACCTAAAATTGTCCATGTACAACTGATCACATAATCGCTTTTGCAGGGGCGTCACATATAATACAAACAATAGCATCAGTTGATTTGAGGTATATTTAAAAATACTGATGATAATCAATAAATGAGACATTTACATTTGTCAGGATATCCTAATTAAACAGCTTCAACCCTATAAATGTTCCTACATAGCATGCCAGAGGTGTTGTTAAAGAAAATTAGATTGGAGATTGAAAGGAAGGAAGAGACAAAGATTTGTCATTATCAATTTCATACATTCTAATTCAAAGTTTTCTCTAAGGTGCCTGCTCTGCACGTCTACAACTTGCAGCAATAGTACGTAGAATGACACAGCATTTAAAACACCGAAATAGGCCATTTGTTCCAACTGGTTTAAGCCAGTGTTTATGCTCTACATGAGCCTCTTTCCACCCCTCTTTATCTAACCATATCAGCAGATCCTCCTATACCTTTCTCCCTCAAGTACTTATCTAGTTTCCCCTTGTACTCTGCTGGGCAGCTGAGTGCATACCTCTTGTCATTTACAGGTATATTTTACACTTGGCGTTTATGTGAATGAAAAATGTTAGTGCCTGTATCAGTGACTGATTTATCTGCCCTAATAGGAATTACCTGATGGCATGGGCTTAATTTGGTATTTACCCTTGATGACCCAACAGAGATTGAGAATTTGGCATGTGAGCAATCACAAGCAATAAAACCATATCCAATTACTGTATGGGATAGTGCAATAGTGCAATACTCTATTATATCACCAGGCTGCGGCAGGGCAAGTGTTTGATAGTCAACTCATTCTACGTTCACTGTCAAAATTCAGCTTAATTCCACCTCCACTGGCTCAGTGAATAAGTATCCACACAGTTGTTCGAAGGGCCGAATGGCCTATTCCTACTCCTACTCCTGCACTTATTTTCTATGTTTCTATGTTTGCTGCTGAACCATACAGACCAGTCTCCAGGTTTGATTCTTGGTCGGTGCTGAGTTACCCTGTCTCAGTTGGGGTGGTGATGCCGCACTTCAATTGAGATTTACATGCCCAGAGTGAAAATACTAATTGACAGTGGGTCGGGATCCCGCTCTGAACCCACCTCAGTGTAAGTTTCTAACCTGTCAAATCTGTGTTCGTATAGCAGAGCCGACAGCAAGTGGCGGGACAGGTAATTAACATAATTAAAATGTACTTAAATGCTAGTTAAGAGGGTTTAAAGCAGGCACTTACAATTTTGCCAACCTTTTGACGGGTTTGCCGTCCCTCGGGTTTCACGCCAGGTAAGTGTATTGGGTTCTCAGTGACTCTCTATTGCTTTGACCAGTTGACAGCTGCAGAAGTGGTATAAAAGCTACTATTTCACAGCTGTTCACTTTCCAAAGTCAGAAGCTGAAGCCTTCAGGTTTTGGAAGAGACTTTTGAGCTTTATGCAGTTTGGAAGTGTTTGCAGTGAACTCTCTATTCACTGTCACCTCCTTAGAGCAACCTCTCTCACCATTGACAGGGCACTTCTGTCATCTCAACCTCATCTGCCGTCTATTCCAGCAGCATCGGTGCCCTTGAAAAATTTTACCTTGGTCCTCAGAATCCCATCAATATCAGCCCCAACACCAATATCACTAAACACACCAACAACACTACCAACAACACCGACCTTCTCTGCAATCATCTGATGCTGCACAGTACACTGGGCATCAGCACCCGACCACATTGCTGCCCAGGAGACCAGTGATGGGCTCACTATGGCCACATTTACTTCACTTGACGCAGTACACCCTGACTGCCACATGATGCGCCAGGTTGGCACCACCCCACACCAGCTCCATAAAGTAATGTCCAACCCGTTCCTTTCATACTCGTCACCATTGTGGGAGGTACCCTTATGCCTCACCATTCACTGCAGCTCACTAAACCACTTCCAAAGGTGCCCACAAATCTGTCCAATAACACAAAGTCCTGAAAATAAAGATTTCAATGTTTGACAACACATCAACATTAACTACACATGAACATTGGCTAAAGGACCCAAGTGCCTACCCTTGTGTGTTGTTAGTTGGTATGATTGGACAAGGATGAGGGCGAGTGTGATGGGTGGCTAGTGAGATGGGGAACTGATAATATAGATAGACAGAGAGAGAGGGATGGGTGGAGGTGCAAGGTAAATTGGTGTGAGTAAGGATGTGCAGAAGTAGAGTAAGGAAGGCAGAGTGATGGGGATGTGGTGAGTGGCAGGTTGAGGTGGCTTTGCAGTAACGTTTTGTGATCTACTGAGATCATTGAAAGGTTTGCGCCACTGCAGTCAGCTCCTCCAGACAACATTCCTGCTTGTGCCCTTCTGTGCAATGTGCAACCAGGCTGCGTTGATCTTCTGGAGAGGTCTCTTTCATCCATTGGAATGGAAGAGAATCTCCTTGCATGCTTATGGAGGGAGTCATGGGAGAGCCTGGGTACAGCCGCGCACCATTGTGCAGTGTTTGTTAGTGTTTGCAGTAGCTCAATACTGCAAAGGATTGACAGATGAACCAACAAAAAAAAGTTGGGCAAGGTCCCTTTAAGGAAACCGGCTGATGACGTGTCATCAGATTACTTCATCAGACCGCTTCCAGTTAATTGGCCGGGAAACATGCAGGGCGGGCTTAACAAGCCCCAGCTATGGAAGATAGAAGGGAGAGGGCGGATTGCACTTCGGGATAGGTATCTCATGCTGCACGCATCAAACTCACCTCTGTTGGCGAAATCCCGGCCCTGGAGTGCTGCGCGGCCACGTGACCAGCCTCAGCTTGGTGGGCAGCTGTGGCAGATTTCCCGCTCAGGCCCCAGTTAAAGTGCCATTGGGGACCTATTGATGTAATAGGACACCCGATTTGTATAAACCCGTTAGGTTCCCGCCTGCTTTGGGCAGTATGTCATCTGCAGTTGCTATCAGAGACAACGGGAAAGCTGCTTTTTCGTACCTGCCCAGCCATCTGGATTCCAGCAGGCGGGTGTGTTTAAAATTGCCCCCTTCTTTTGTTTAGGGAAGGAAAGAGCCAAGTGATATTTTCATTGCAACAATGTCTTGTGCAAATGGGGTGTTGTCATGTGATTTCAGTCACTGAATTGAGGATTTGTACACAAACAAGGAAAGGTTTTCCAAATGCTTTTCATGAAAATGGAATTCCTTTAAAATATTTTTTTTGCAGTTGCATATAATATGAATCAGACTTTGTAATGGTAATATATATTGAAAAAAAATGTATAAAAAATTCATTACAACTTTGATATCAACACTTGAAAACAATACAGCAGCTCATGCTTCCAGAAACTTCTGGCTTCAGATGTCTCCCTGTGCCCAAATACTGCAGCAACCTCTTTATCATTGGACAAAAATTGCATGAAGTATTGAAAGGGAGCCCTAACTCCATTGTCATTATATATCAACAAGGGAATTTCCAAGTGCATTTGCCTCTTTCTCCTTTTAAATAATAGATTAATAAATTCCACCCACATTCAGCGAAGCTATTCTTCCACATCCACTTTCCTAACAAAGAAAACATTGAAAGAAAAGCAGGGCTGAAGTGCAAATTGATTGATTTTCACTACAATACTTGTAGCGAAATCATAAATAAATTCTTTATAATCGCATTTGATTTCACTGCGAACAGCACAGAAGAGGGAATCTTACGTGATAATCCGCGGTCGGAGGCTTTCCGCAGGCGGATGCCTCGACCAGCAAAAAACCTACGCACTTACCTTCTGCCTCGGAATCCACGGAGACTTGCGGTCCTGGGTCTCTACGCGTAGGCCAGGGTAGAGGCCCACGTATCCTAGGGGCGCAGGCGGTTCTCAAGCGCCCCTCGGATCATTTGGGCCAGCCCAACCAGTCAACGAAGGGAAGCGCCATTCATAGATCCAGCACCATCCTAAGCTACCATACTTGATAAACAGAACCAAATTGCCTATCCAGTGCAGGCACTAACATATCTGACAGTAGAGGAATGCAGCATAATTTTAAAGCACAGGGCTGAGGGCAATCTGATCGAAACCATTTGAGAGTTTAAACTCAAATAACACAAATTAATGAATTCCTATAATTTCCACAGTGGATTTCAAATCACTGTGGGCCAGCAGCTGGGGTCATGGTCCAGGAGCAGCACAGCACGGGCCAACAGCGAGGTCATGAGGCTGCCACTGTGTCCTATGAATCCCAGGGAGAGAGGTCCTGCAGAAAGGAGAAAGGAGGACAGTAGGAGTATGTGTGTTTGTATGTACTTGGCCCATGCAATGGCTCCTGGCCTCCAGTCATCTTGGAACCCCTTGCCACTGGACCAAGGCTTTGCTCCGTGTGGAAGCTGGTGTGCAATGGCCACTCCACATTAAAAGGATTCACGCACAGGCATCTTCCACCCTTCAAAATGAAGTGTGGGACCTGGAACGTCAGGATCCTCATGGACAACCCCCAACAGCGACAGACCGGAATGACGAACTGCTATCGTTGCCCGGGAGCTCAGAAGTTTCGACATTGACATTGCTGCCCTAAGTGAATCCCAGCAGGCAGGAGAAGTCCAGCTGAAGGAACAAGGTAGTGGTTACACCTTCTTCTGGAAAGGTAAACCAGAAGAAGATCGCCACCTCCATGGAGTTGGCGTCGCCATAAAAAATTAACTAGTTAGCCACCTCAGAGACTCCCCCTGCGGGATAAACGAGCACCTCATGATACTTTGGATCACCCTAGCCCGGAACCAGTGTGTACGGTCTTCAGCGCGTACGCCCCAACACTGGAAGCTACAGACGAGACCAAAGAGGAGTTCTACTTCAGCCTCGACCAATCCCTATCCCGAGTACCAACAGACAACAAGCTGATCCTCCTGGGTGACTTTAACGCCAGAGTTGGAAAGGACACATCTCTGGGGAGATGTGATTAGCAGAGGGGGGTAGGGAAAGCTAACTCCAACGGTACCCGCCTCCTTACAAAATGCTTAGAAGATGACCTTGTCATAACCACCATCCTGTTCTATCAGAAAGACAAGTATAAGGCTTTATGGCAGCACGCTCGCTCCAAGCACTGGTGTCTGCTAGACTACGTCATCGTCCGAGTGAGGGACCGCAAGGATGTGCACGTCACCGGTGCCATGACAGGAGCTGATGGCTGCTGGACAGACCACTGCCTAATCTGTTCTGTCATCACCATCAACGTAACCCCAAAACAGCGACAGCAACAGAAACAATGCCGCAGGAAAATCAATGCTGGAACACTCCACGACCCGGCTAAGAAAGCACTATTTAGCCAGTGCCTCACGGCCAACCTGACGACTCCCAGTGACCCAGAGATACAGAATGTCCACAGCGCCTGATCTGCCCGCAAGGCCTCCATAATTAGCACCTTGTGAAGAGACGCTCGTCACTCGATCAGGAAACACCAAGACTGGTTCGACGAGAACGACCAAGAGATCCAGGCATTCTTGGACTGGAAACAGCAACACAACTTGAGAGCAAGAAAGCAGCTCTATAGACGTCTAAAGGCCGAGGTCCAACAAAAGACCTGCGACCTAAAGAACAGATAGTGGGTGGAGAAAGCGCTGGAGATCCAGCAACTAGGCGACAACCACGGCGTGCAAGGATTCTTTAGCGCCATCAAGACCACCTAAGGCTCAAGCACCCAAGGCCCTACCCCACTGAGGGCCAAGAACGGAGAGGTACTCATCAAGGACAGAGAGGCATTCAGTGTCCACTGGAAGAAGCACTTCGTAGCTCTCCTCAACCGGGACTCTGTCTTCAATGTGTGTGTCCTCGACTCCATCCAACAGCATGCTACCCGCCACCATCCCAGCACAACTCCAACCTGGCACGAGGTAGAAAAGGCCATCCGACAACTGAGGAACAACAAGTCCCCAGGAGCAGATGGAATCTGCGCCGCAGCACTAATACATGATGGAGAAACACTTTTGGTACGAATACACAATCTCATTTCTCTCATCTGAAAGGAGGAGAGCATGCCAGGGGACCTCAGAGATGCGGTAATCGTGTCCATCTTCAAGAAAGGTGATAAGTTCGACTGCGGTAATTACAGAGGAATTTCCCTGCTGTCTGCCACAGGAAAAGTAATCGCAAGAATCCTCCTCAATCGCCTTCTCCCTGTGGCTGAAGAATTCCTCAGTGTCAAAATGCGGATTCCACCCACTAAGGAGCATAAAGGACCCGATCTTCCAAATCCAAGAGAAATGCAGGTAACAGCACCAACCCCTGTACATGGCCCTCTTTGACCTCACAAGGGCCTTCAACACTGTCAACCAGGAGGGATTATGGAGCGTCCTCCTCAAATTCAGCTGTCCCCAAGTTTGTCACCATCCTTCGCCTGCTTCACAATGACTTGCAAGCTGTGATCCTGACCAACGGATCCAACACAGACCCAATTCACGTTCGGACCAGGGTTAAGAAAGGCTGTGTCATCGCACCAACATTCTCTCGATCTCCCTTGCTGCAATGCTCCATCTCGCCCTCAGTAAGCTCCCCGCTGGAGTAGAGCTAATCTACAGAACAAACGGAAAACTATTCAACCTCCGTTGCCTCCAGGCCAGATCCAAGGTCGGCTCATCCTCTGTCATTCAATTACAGTATGCAGACAATGCCTGCATTTACACACACTCGGAGGCCGAACTCCAAGCCATCGTCAACACCTTTAGCGAAGCTTACGAGAGCATGGTCCTCACACTAAACATCCGTAAGACAAAGGTCCTCTACCAACCTGCCCCCACCATGCAGCACTGCTCCCCGATTATCAAGATCCATGATGAGGCCTTGGACAAGGTGGCCCATTTTCCATACCTCGGGAGCCTACTGTCAACAAGGGCAGACGACGATGACAAAGTCCAACACCGCCTTCAGTGTGCCAGTGCAGCCTTCGGCCGTCCGAGGAAGAGAGTGTTTGAAGACCAGGACCTCAAACCCGGCATCAAGCTCATGGTCTACAGAGCAGTAGTGATACCCGCCCTCCTATATGCTTCAGAGACATGGACTATGTGCAGCAGGCACCTCAAAGCACTGGAGAAGTACCACCAATGCTGCTTCCGCAAGATCCTGCAAATCCCTTGGCAGGATAGACAGACCAACATCAGTGTTCTCGCTCAGGCCAACATCCCCAGCATCGAAGCATTGACCACGCTTGATCAACTTCGTTGAGCGGTCCACATTGTCCGCTTGCCCGACACGGGACTCCCAAAACAAGTGCTCTACTCGGAGCACCAACACAGCAAGCGAGCCCCAGTGGGCAGAGGAAATGCTTTAAGGACACCCTCAAAGTCTCCTTGAAAGAGTGCAACATCCCCACCGACACGTAGGAATTGCTCGCCCAAGACCGCACAAAGTGGAGGAAAAGCATCCGGCAAGGCACCAAACACCTCGAGTCTCTATGCTGAGAGCAAGTTGAAGCCAAGCATAAAAAGTGGAAGGAGCGCATGGCAACCCAGGCACCACACCCGCCCACCTGTGACAGAGACTGTAGGGCCCGCATTGCACTCATCAGTCACATGAGAACTCATTTTTAGTGTGGAAGCAAGTCATCCTCGACTCCGAGGGACTGCCTAAGAAGAAGAAGGATTTTAAGGACTATTCCAAAGTCTTGACTCTATATTCCATGGTAGTGACCAGTGGAGTTTCATAGGTGTCTGTTCTAAGCTCTCGCCTGTTTTCTGCCAAGTCATTTATGAATAGCATGAACACCAGAAACATTCTCAAAGTTGCTGATGATACCACACTATGTGATCAGGTGGCAAATATAAGGAAAATAAACAGAATATGGATAGATTTAAACCAATTATGTAGATTGACTAAAGAATGGCAAATGGGTTTTAATATAAATAATTGTAAGTTAATGTATTTTGGAACCGCAAACAGCAAATATGTATTCATGATAAAATCATGTCCTTTAGTAATGGTGAAGAAGCAAAAGGGTTTGTAGTGATTAATCATCATTTGTTGAATGTGTCCATGTTGGCAAAGGTAACTAAATTACTAAAATCCACCTCAAGGGCATCTGACTATAAGTCATAAAAGATATTGGGCCGAAAGTTGCAGTCGCAGGCATACCTCTGGAGTAGGCCTCTGACCGGAACAAAATACGAACCTACCTGTTGGCTCTGGGCTTTGGAGTCTTCAGGTCCTGGGCCTCCAGGCGTGCGCCTGCATTAAGGCCCACAGATCCTAGGGATCTTTCGGGAAGTAGGCAGTTCGGGAAGCATTCCTGGGATCACGTGGGCCAGGCCAATCAATTAGAAAAGGGGATTCCTCATGTACTTATGGGGATTACATTTACAAACGCCATAGTTTATGAGAAATGCCCAAATAAATAAATAATGAACACCACTGAAATAAAACTAATGTCCCCATGTTCAAAATTAATTAAAAGTCCCTTTAATGAAGCATTTAAAAAAAAATGTTGAAAAATTATTTTAAACATTTTAATCCGGGCCAAAATTTACATGAACTAATTTTAAATGTTTTTGTATGTTTTAATCATTTAAAAAATTTAATTTAACATTTACTTTAACCCGTACGATGCCTGCTTTTACCAGGCATAAGGATTTGAATTTTAAGAATGAGTTAAATGTGTTTTTAGTTGTTTTCATGAAAGTATCTGCCAGTTTGGCTGGTTCAAATTGTAGAGTCTATCTGAAGCCTTTATGGAGTGACTTCTTACATAGCTTCTGTGCAAGGCGAGAAAAAGAAAAGAACTGCCACTTGAGAATACATAGTTTAGCACAGCAGTCATAGTTATTTATTATTTTTATACTTAAAAGAGATAATTACATTTGATTACTACTACAAAATCTATTTTGTATCATTGTTACTGTTTTCTTATTCTTTTACTGTTAAATAAATCCAGTAAAAGCCCAAGTCACAGTCCAAAGAAATATTGTTCTACTGCCTTCCAAAGTCAAGCAAGATCCGATATGGACACGTGATAAAGTCAGTAAACCAAAATGAAGTGAAGTGGTTCTCCAATTGATCTTGGGGTACACAATTAATTTACCTACATATCTGGGCAAGTGAAAGCACTTTCTGAAACATGGAGAGTTAAGGTTTGCTTATGGGAGTGGTCTAAGGTGCTGAGCCCAGAAGATACTTAGAGTAAAATAAAGTAAAGAGACCCAAACGCTTAATCCTAATTGCTAATAGAAAACCAGTTGCGCTATATTTGGAAAGACCTGTGTATTTTTGGCTATCCTACCTTTGAAGGTTTGAAGCAGTTTCAGAAAGGAGCAATGAGAATGATTCCTTGTCTTAAGTTCGAAATTACAAGTAAAGATTTGCAGAGCTGAACTAAATTTAATTGGAAGAAAGATGAAGCGAGACGTGACCTGACTGTTTAACTTGCTGCGAGGCCTAGATAATGTGGGTGTAAGCAGATTATTTGACAAAGACTGGGAGAAAAGAACTAGAAAGCAATG
Organism: Pristiophorus japonicus; assembly: GCF_044704955.1. Classification (NCBI taxonomy): domain Eukaryota; kingdom Metazoa; phylum Chordata; class Chondrichthyes; family Pristiophoridae; genus Pristiophorus; species Pristiophorus japonicus. Next base: position 405,239,027 of record NC_091977.1, read on the forward strand.
ATTTTAAATTGACAAATGCTGCACAAGGACTCAAATTATATAAATCTTTGTTTTTTTTACTAAAGATTTTGGTGGAGAAGAACATTCTATTGGTTTGAAGAAACTTATTCCCCCAGTTGCAATGGCTATGTACAACAGACTCCTAGCAAAAACAGTTAAGGTTGAGTTAATTAGCAACTTTATTAAGCAGTTGGGGATAGGATGGGATGGACCAAGATGATGAATTACTTCACCAGTCACAGCAGTTCTCATTTTGGATCAAGGAGGTATGTTGTCTGGAGGAGAGCAGGTTTGTCTCATTGTGAGATGTGAGATGCTTTGTTTGATTTGGCGATCGATGGGTTTTTACACAGAATTTTCTCACGAGAGATTAACGGGGGGAATTTTCTGCGGGATCAGCGGGTGTGATCAATGGCGGGTCGGGTGGGAAAGACCCCGTTGTTAACCCACCACCACATGCCTTTACCACATGTCGGATCCGTCAGTGCTGAGCAGTCCTGACACACAGCAGCGGGGGAGGTAATTCAGGTCATTATGGCCTTGTTAACAGCGGATTAACAACTATTATGAGCTCAATTTTAGAATTTACCAGCTCACCAATGGGGTCCACTCTGCTCAGTGTCACCTCATTGGAACAATCTCTCTCACCCCCTTGACAGATCGCTTCTGTCATCTCAAGTTCACCTTCCATCTATTCCATCAGCATGGGTGCCCTTTCTACTATAAAACCTTGGTCTTCAGAATCCCACCACAATCAGCCCAACACCAGCATCACCTGGCACACCAGCAGCACCAACAACAACACCAACCTTCTCCACAATCACCTGATGCTGCACAGAACATAGGGCATCAGCACCCGACCATATTGCCACCCGGGATGCCAGGGATGGCTTCACCAGGGCCAGATTTACTTCACTTGACACTATCATGTATGTAACCTTCATGTAACAACACTGCAATACTGTATATACTTGCGAAATGCACACATTGACCACAGGGGGTGAACTTGTGGGAGACACTCCTCACCTGGTCATCCAGGTATATAAAGGGAGGTCCCACGCAGGGTCATCACTTCTTGGTCCTGTGACTAAAGGTGCAGGTCACAGAGTGACCTTGTCCATAGAATGTGCCTCATGTGGATTTGTGGTATTGTGTAAGGACATTACAGTGGCGACGAGAAACGGGAATCAACGACCCACGAGAATGGCCACCGGCAGCACAGAGGAACGGTAATGTGTTGGTGAGGACTGGGACGATTTCATGGAGAGGCTTCAGCAGAGCTTTGTCATGAAGGACTGGCTGGGAGATGCAGTGGCCGACAAGTGAAGTGCTCATCTACTGACCAGCTGTGGATCTAAGACTTACGCGCTCATGAAAGACCTGTTAGCACCCGAGAAGCTGGCGGACAAAACCTTTGAAGAGCTCAGCAAGCCAGTCAGTGAGCACCTCAAACCGACGAGCAGCATACACATGGCCCGACACAGATTTTATACCCACCGACGCCGGGAAGGACAGAGCATACCAGACTTCGTTGCGGACCTCCGGTGCTTGGCCAGCCTCTGTAAGTTCACAGACGCCTGCAGGGGGGAGATGCTAAGGGATTTCTTTATTGAGGGCATCGGTCATGCTGGTCTCCCCTCAGCCTCCTCTGTTCCAAAGAAAAGAGACCCAGTATCTCCAATATTTCCTCATAGCCAAAATTCTCCAATCCAGGCAATATTCTTGTAAATCTCCTCTGCACCCTTTCCTGTGCAATCACATCTTTCCTGTAATGTGGTGACCAGAACTGCACACAGTACTCCAGCTGCGGCCTAACCAATGTTTTATACAGTTCAAGCATAACGTCATTTTTTTTTTTTGAAATTCGTAGCCAATCGTTCCAATTCTTTGTCAAATCACAAACGCCAGAGGTCACCTTGCACACGCCAAGGATCACTCTGCGCCAATGCTCTTAGCCAAAAGGCCTAGAGCCACTGCACCATTCCTGGAAGTACTGCAATACCAGGTTCGTGCCATGGAGGTGGATGGGTCAGGTCCCCCACACACCTCCGTGCAGGTGGATGGGTCAAGCCACCCCACCCACCTCCTGTTTCCAAAAAAGCAAGCATATACCTTCCTGATCCAGGGAGAAACCACCCGGAGGTCATGGTGGCTGGACAGGTCAGTTACGCATGATCTTAGCCAAAAGGCCGAGAAGCATAACGTCATTGCTTTTGTATTCCATGCCTCGACTAATAAAGGCAAATATTCTATATGCCTTCTTAACCACCTTATCTACCTGGCCTGCTACCTTCAGGGATCTGTGGACCTGCACTCCAAGATTCCTTTGTTCCTCCACAGCTTTCAGTGTCATACCATTTAATGTGTATTCCCTTGCCTTGTTAGACCTCACCAAATGCATTACCTCACACTTATCCAGATTGAATTCTATTTCCCACTGTTCTGCCCACCTGACCAGTACATTGATATCTTCCTGCAGTCCGCAGCTTTCTTCTTCATTATCTGCAAGGGCAGACATTGACAACGAGGTTCAACACCGCCTACAGTGCGCCAGCGCAGCCTTCGGCCACCTGAGGAAGAGAGCACTTGAAGATCAGGCCCTCAAATCTGGCACCAAGCTTATGGTCTACAGGGCTGTAGTGATACCCGCCCTCCTGTATGGCTCAGAGATGTGGACCATATACAATAGACACCTCAAATCGCTGGAGAAATACCACCAACGATGCCTCCACAAGAGCCTGCAAATCCCTTGGGAGGACAGACAGTGTTCTCGATCAGACCAACATACCCAACATCGAAGCACTGACCATACTCGAACAGTTCTGTTGGGCAGGCCACATTGTCCGCATGCCGGACTCAAGACTCCCAAAGCAAGCGTTCTACTCGGAACTCCTACATGGCAAGTGAGCCCCAGGTGGGCAGAGGAAACATTTTAAGGACACCTTCAAAGTCTCCTAGGTAAACTGCAACATCTCCATCGACACCTGGGAGTCCCTGGCCAAAGACCGTCCTAAATAGAGGAAGAGCATCCGGGAGGGCATTGAGCACCTCGAGTCTCGTCGCCAAAAGCATGCAGAAAACAAGCGCAGGCCGCGGAAGGAGCATACGGCAAACCAGACTCCCCACCCACCCTTTCCCTCAACGACTGTGTGTCCCACCTGCGACAGAGACTGTAATTCCCGAATTGGACTATGCAGTCACCTGAGAACTCACTTTTGAAGAGGAAGCCAGTCTTCCTCGATTTCGAGGGTCTGCCTATGATGATGATGATCTTCAGTATCAACCATAAAGCCTATTTTAGTGTCATCTGCAAACTTCTTAATCATACTCCTTCATTCAAGTCCAGATCATTGATATACAGGGTATACCACAAAAAGCAAGGGACCCAGCATTGAACCTTCCAGTCACAAAAACACTCTTTGTTACCTGCCTCTGAGCCAATTTTGGATCCAACTTGCCACTTTGTCTTGGATCCCATGGGCTTTTACTTTCATGACCAGTCTGCCAAGTGGGACCTTATCAAAAGCTTTGCTAAAATCCATATACGCAACATCATAAACACTGCCCTCATCGACCTCCTGGTTACCGCCTCGAAAAATTCAATCAAGTTAGTCAGACAAGACCTTCCCTTAATAAATTCATGCTGACTGTCTTTGATTAATCCATGTCTTTCTAAATGAAGATTTATCCTGTCCTCAGGATTTTTTCCAATAATTGTCCCACCTCTGAGGTTAGGCTGACTGGTCTGTAATTATTTGGTTTATCCCTTTCTCCCTTTTTAAACAACGGTACAACATTAGCAATCCTTCAGTCCTCTGGCACCACACCTGTAGTCAGAGAGGACTGGAAAATGATGGTCAGAGCCTCTGCTATTTCCTCTTTTGCTTCTCTTAACGATCTGGGATACACTTCATCCGGGCCTGGGGATTTATCCACTTTCAAAGCTGCTAAGCCCCTGAATACTTCATCTCTCACTATGTTTATCTCATCTAATATTTCACACTCCTCCTCCCTCATTGCAAAGTCTGCATCGCCCTTTCTTTTGTGAAAACAGATGCAAAGTATTCATTAAGAATCATACCCACGTCTTCTGCCTCCACACACAGATTTCCTTTATGGTCTCTAATAGGCCCACTTTTTCTCTAGTTATCCTCTTACTCTTAATGTATTTGTAAAACATCTTTTGGTTTTCCCTGATTTTACTTGCCAACATTCTTTCATGCTCTCTCCTTGCTTTCCTGATATCTTTTTTAATTGCACCCTTGCATTTTTTATACTCCTCCAGCATTGCTGCAGTATTGAATTCTCGGTATCCTGTCATAAGCTTCCCTTGTTTTCTTTATCTTACCCTGTATGTCCCTTGACATCCAGGGGCTCGAGAATTGTTAGTCCCAGCCTTTTTCTTTAAGGGAACATACTTGCTTTATATCATCAGGATCTCCTCCATAAATGCCCCCCACTGCTCTGACACTGATTTATCATCAAGTAGTCGTTTCCAGTCCACTTTGGCCAAGTTTCCAATTCTTGTGTAAACAGAACATAAATCTTAAGTATTTTTCTAAATTTCTGCTTTTCCGAACAATTGTGTTTTGTATGTACCTTGCGGGGATTATGACACTGGTGCATGCACAAATCATGTCAAGTAATGTGGTCATGACTCAGACGCTTGGCGTGGCCCAGATGGCATTTTGAAGGGCCGTTTAACTGATGTGCAATAGTACAATGTATTTTACAATAGCACATAACTATTAAACCAGAGTTTTCTTCACTTTATTCACCCTTCCAAATGCATCACACAAAACTACAAACGCTTGGCTGCATTTTTTAAATTTCCAGCTACAGAAAGAAAAGTAAAATACAAAAGGTTAAAATACTGCGGATGTTGGAAATCTGAAATAAAAACAAAGAATGCTGGAAATACTCAACAGGTCAGGCAGCATCTGTGGAGAGAGAAACAGAGTTAACGTTTAAGATGAAGAGTAGTCGACCTAATACGTTAAAACAGAAAGAAAAAGTCGACTATTGCAATCTTTGCTCGACTAGACCTCCATACTGTTCTGTGTATTGTAAATCATGGGGAAAAGGTCCAAAAGCAAGGAAAGTAGGACCTAAAGAGATAAATGGGACTTAATGAAAAATAAACTGAAAACTATCGGGCAAAACTTCTTTATTCAGTGATAAATGGAATAATCTGCCAAGCCGGATCTGAGAGACAAAAACATTGGGGTTATTTCAAAATACAGTTGGATGGTCTGATAGAAAAGTTAAACTTTAAATGATCTTTTCTCATCCTGACTATCCTTATGTTCCTACATTCTAACTTTGCTTTTACGGCAGAAGGGTTACTAAAAGGAGTGATCATTAGCAATACATTTTGAAATTCTTTCATTAGTCAGACCTTTCAATCAGAAGTCCTACTCACCAACATCTGAGGACTTGTGGCAAAATTGGGAGCACTGTCCAACAGACTAGTTCTTGTGATGACAAAGGGGGAGAAATTGGGCTGGTTTGTGCCTCCTATTACCACCTGCGGGGAGGGGCGGTAACGGGGCACTAAGTGGTTTCCGACTGAGCATTGCGAGACCGCTTTGCTTGTGGGATGAAAAATGAGGCGATCAGAAGAAAGTTAATGACGACGCCTAACATGACTTTTGATTTAGCTTGTCAGACAGCTAGATCGATGAGCATGGCCGACCAATATTCCCAACAATTTCATATTAATTTCAATCATCAGACAACCGAGATGAATCGTCTGCAGTTTCAAAGTTAAAGCCGGTGGAGCCCCAAAGTCTCAGAAACTGGAAATGGGAACAGAGCATTGACATCCTGCTATCGGTGCCTGCTCAAAGTTGTCCATATGTGAAGACAGAGTGTTTCTTCTGCAGCAAAACTGGGCATCTTGCGAAGGCATGCCAACTGAACGGTAAACCAGCTTTCAAAGCTATGAGTAGAAATCCCCAGAGACTACATAGCATGGAAGAACAACAACAGGACGTGAAGATGTTAAGGGTTAAACGTCATCAGGAGCACGAGGTTAACGGACAGCAATTCAAAAAGTATCATAACCCACATAGATGTTGCAGGATTCAAGATACCCATGGAAAACGACACTGGTGCATCCGTGAGTGTTGTACCATAGTCGCTATACCTCGACAAATTGCGGGATTTCCCATTGGAGAAAGCCAAGATAGAGCTGCGTGGCTACTCGGGAGAGAACATTCCGGTGGTAGGTCGTATCACCATAACAGTGAAATACAAGGATCAAGTTCAGAGCTTGCCTCTAATAGTAGTGGCAGGAGACAAGCCTGCCTTACAAGGAAGAAATTTATTGGGATCACTGAAGCTGGATTGGAATGAGATTTTTCGTGTTGAAATGAGATTTGCATCAAAGGATGATGTAATCAAGAATTATCCGAAGGTGTTCTGCGAAATAGGCAGTCCGATCCAAGGCTTCAAGGTGAGTGTCAGGGTACAGAAGGACTCTGGATCAGTTTACTGCAAGCCACGTTTCGTACCATATGCACTCAAGGAGAAAGTTGAGCAAGAACTCAAAAGACTAGCGACTGAGAACGTTATTTCTAAGATAGATCGATGTAATTGGGCTACACCCATTGTTGTTGGACCTAAGTCCGACGGTAAGGTAAGATTGTGTGGTGATTATAAAGTAATTGTAAACCAGGTTCTAGAGTGTAACGTCCCCAATACATTGCCAAATATTTGTTCCCAACACTGACAGGGGGTCAGATTTTCTCAAAGTGGCATCTGACGAATGCCTACTTACAGCTTGAACTAGATGAGGAGTCCAAGTCATGCTTGATTATAAATACTCATCTAACCTATATCAATTTAATAGGCTACCATTTGGAGTGTCTTCCGCCCCTGCCATATTCCAAGGGGCAAGGAACCAGATTTTGAAGTGGTAGTATGTTATTTAGATGACATACTAATTTCAGCACCAAATAGGCAAATTCATAATAACATATTGAATGAAGTCCTCAAATGGCTAGAGAAGCACAGAGTACGAGTGGCTGCTCGTAAGTGTGAGTTATTTCAAAACTCAGTGGAGTACTTAGGGTACAGAGTAGGCAAAGCTGGTTTACATCCAACCAAGGATAAACTGGATGCAATCAGAAATGCACCCACTCCCAAGAATGTCACTGAACTTCGATCATTTTTGCGTCTTTTGAACTATTATGGGAACTTCCTACCAAATTTGGTTACAGTATTACATCCACTGAATGACCTATTGAAAAATCAGGTCCATTGGAAGTGGTCAAAAGAATGCGATACAGCATTCAAGGAGTGTAAAAGCAACTTGGTAGAGAGCACCATGTTAGTTCACTATGACATATCTCAGGAGATCAAGCTAGCATGTGATGCCTCTCCGTATGGAGTTGGGGCAGTAATCTCTCATGTACTACATAGTGGGGAGGAGAGACCAATTGCTTTTGCTTCATGCACTCTCAGTGCCAGTGAGCGTAATTATGTGCAAATTGAAAGGAAGCTTTGACATTAATTTTTGGGGTCAAGAAGTTCCACAAATACTTGTATGGTCGTAAGTTTACTCTCGTTACAGACCATAAGCCCCTGACAGCAATCCTCCATCCAAAGTCCCCAGTTCCAACATTAGCTGCAGCCCAAATGCAGAGATGGGCTTTGATTTTGTCAGCATATATACATGATATTGAATATAGATGATCAGCTGATCACAGAAATGCTGATGCTATGTCTAGATTGCCTTCCCTATCAGAAGTTACACCCAATAGGGAAGAGGTGCTCTATTTTTCATACATCGATGAGCTGAGGAGGGCAATCAAACATGACTCAGTTATGTCAAAGATGTTTAATTATATTGCAAATGGATGGTCAAACCAGGTAACAGACAAAGATATTCATCCATTCTTCATTCATAGGAATGAATTATCAGTCGATAAAGATTGTATCATGGGGTGCAAGAGTGGTTATACCAAATAAATTCAGTTCCAAATTATTAGGAGACCTCCATGACCAGCACCTGGGAATGTGCTTGACCAAGAGTTTTGCATGCAGTTACTTATGGTGGCCAGTTCTTGATAAAGATATAGAGTACATCGTCAGTCATTGTATGACATGTCAATCGGTAAGCAAGCAACCACCATCAGTATGATTACAGCCATGGAAATGGCCTGCCAAGATGTGGCAAAGGCTACATATTGTTTTTGCTGAGCTAGAAGGACAACGATTGTTCATTGTAATTGATAGCCATTCGAAGTGTGTCGAAGTGTTTCCAATGTGGAAAATAACAACAAGCAAAACATTAGACATTTTGCAAAGATTATTTTCTTCATTTGGCCTCCCAGAAGAAATTGTTTCAGATAATGGACCACAATTTCGTTCAGAAGAAGTTGCACAGTTCACGAGAAAAAATGGTGTGAAACATACCAAGGTTCCACCATACCACCCTGCTTCAAATGGTGCAGCAGAGCACACTGTACAAGTTGTAAAACGTGCCCTCATCAAAAAAATGTTGTATCCAAATCCAAAAAAACGACAATTGTCATTGAACCAATTTTCTAATAACGTATCATAATACTCTCACACAACTACTGGTAGAACACCAGCAGAGTTGTTACTCAAATGACAGCCATGAACCAGATTCTCATTGTTTAAACCAAACTTGGCACAGTCTGTAGAAGAGACACAATTCAGACAGAAAGAGAATCATGATAGAGGTAGAGTAAAAGAGAGAAGTGTGAAATTAAACCAGAAGGTGAGATTGAAGCACCATCACCATAAATGGTAAAGTGGTTATCAGGAAGAGTGGTGAAGATATGTGGTCCTCGCACGTATTTGGTCAAGATGTTTGATAATGGACAGATTAGGTTTGTTCACATTGATCATATTTTACCCACAGACATGGCAGTAGTTGAAGGTCGGAGTGATTCAATTATTTCTGATTCATCAGATAGTTTTGATACACCAGAAGCATAACGTACATCCAATGTACTGGAAACAAATCCAAGAGAAAGTCAGAATTTAAGTCTGAGTCCGAGTCAGGAAAACAAAGAGTCTGAACTTAGAGAGAGTTCAAATGGAAATCAAGGACATCCTTTGGAGGAAAATTCCCTCAGGATAAGCCTTGAATGAGTTTAAATTCGACACCATGTCTGGAAGGTTCTGTTCGAGAGTGAAGGTATCCTCTTTGAAACAGAAAACAAGTGGTTAAGCTTGATTTGTAAATATGGCAAAATAAATCCATATCTTTGTCATGTATAACCATGCAAATTATGTATGATGATTGTTTGTTATACTAACTCTTCATTGAGGAGGGAGAAGTGTAATGTCTGTAGCTCCACACTGTGGATGCCTGTGTCACTGCAAGTAGTGCTATTTAATAAAAAGCAGGTCACCTGACCAGCAGGTCAGAAGATTCCGGAACCTACAGCCATCTTACAGGTTGTGTGTGGTGTGCTCTCGGAAGATATGACAATACTCTTGACTTGTGGTGGAGAGGCTGTGGGAGATTGTTATTGCCTGGCACTTGTGTGGCACGAATGTTACTTGCCGCTTAACGGCCCAAGCTTGAATATTGCCCAGGTCATTATTTGAGGAATTGCGAATGGAACTGAATCATAAGCATACAGCCCCACATCTGAAGGGAAGGTCATTGATGAAGCAGCTGAAGATGGTTAGGCCTAGGACACGCCCTGAGGAACTCCTGCAGCGATATCCTGGAGCTAAGATGATTGCCCTCCAACAACCTTTGTGCCAGGTATCACTTCAGCAAGTTTTCCACCTAACTCCCAGTGACTTCAGTTTTATTAAGGCTCTCTGGTTCCATACTTAATCGAAATCTGCCTTGATGTCAAGGGTTGTCACTCTCAACTCTGGAATTCAGCTCATGTTTGGACCAAGGCTGTAATGAGGTCTGGAGCAGAATGGTCCTGGCGGAACCCAAACAGGGCAGTTTATTGGTGAGTAAGTGCGGCTTGATAGCACTGTTGGTGACACCTTCCATCACTTTGCTGATGATTGAGAGCAGACTGATGGGGTGGTGATTGGCCGGATTGGTTTGGTCCTGCTTTTTGTGGACAGGACAAAGCTGTGCAATTTTCCACATTGTTGGATAGATGACTATGTTGTATCTGCACTTGAGCAGCTTGGTTAGAGGCCTGGCTAGTCCTGGAGCACAGGCCTTCAGCACCACAGCTGGAATGTTGTCGGGGCCCCTAGTCTTTGCTGTGTCTAGTGTGGTTAGTCGTTTCTTGATATCACAAGGAATTAATTGAATTGGCTGTAGACTGGCATCTGTGATGGTCGGGCTCTCAGGAGAAGGATCATTCACTCGGGGCTTCTGTTTTAAGATTGTGTTCCCAAGTCCAAATCATCAACGTATACTGACAACAAAAGTGGTTTCAACATTGACCCCTGGGATATGTCACTGCAACCCTTCTCCCATCCAATAAACACCCAATTACCCTAATTCATTTATTTAAGTCCATCAATCACCTTTCTATCCCTACTGCGACATTTCCTCTTATACCATACAATTGAATTTTCTAACAAGGCTCTTGCGAGGCATCTTACTGAAGATCTTCTAAAGATCTAGGTGCATTATATCAGTTACTTCTTCGGAAAAATTATATTAAATTTGTCAAACATTACTTGCCTTTAACAAATCAGTGTCCTTGATTAGCCATGCAATTCAAAATGCTCACTAATTTAATTTTGAATTATGTATCCCAAGAGTTAGTTCACAACTGACATTAGACTAACTGGTCTATAGTTACTGGGTTTATCCTTCGCTCCAGTCTTGAACAAAGGTGTAAGATTGGTTACACTCCAGTCCCATGATACAATGTGTATGTTTAAGTAGGACTGCCAAGTTGTGGGTAAACAATCCTCTGGCTTCTTTCAACAACCTAGGCATGCCACCAGGGAGCAGTGACTTAACACACTTGAATTATGCTGTTTTTTTCCAGAATCAATTCATCTTCTAAAGTTATCTCTAACTATTGATTCATTAGTAAACCTACATTCTCTTGCACCATCATTTGTAAAACAAAAAGATACATAGGGAAGAAATTGCGTAGGCCAGGCGCGGAAGTCCCGCCTCGCGAGCTATATTGGCACACCGCCCCCGAGAGGAACTGCGGTGTAAAATCTTGTGCTGCAGTTCCTCTCGGGGGCGGGACCACGGCGCAAAGGGACGCAAAGTTTCCAGTGCTATGTGGTGGGACGCATATTGCTGACAGGTAGACAGCGCCCTCCCCTTCCATTAAAGGGAAGGGCCAAGCTGCCGACTCTGCGGGCGGGAAATGGAGTCATCGCTGGGCCACCAGGGAACTGGGTACCGTGGCAGCAGCCCAGAACACAAGCAGAGTGCCGAGCTACAAGATCGCGGCACGGACCCCGTGATCTACAATCAAGAAGGCCGTGACTGGTAAGTCGACCATTTCTCTTTTACTGTCACAACTCCCTTTTAATTTTCACCCCATGAGCGACCTACAGCCCGGTACGCTCTCTGCGAAGCTGGGGTGGGCATTGCCTGCGGCAGCTTTACAGGCAGTACTGAATTTTCGCTGCGGGGCGAAAAAGAGTCACTGCACACAGTGATGACATCGTTATCACCGGCGCAGTGGCCCGCAGTTCTACCAATTGAAGCGGGGCACTAATGGATGGTGGAAACGACTCAAATTTTTCCCACATAGAGTACAAAAGCAAGGAAGTTATGATGAACCTGTATAAAACACTGGTTCGGCCTCAACTGGAGTATTGTGTCCAATTCTGGACACCGATCTTTAGGAAGGATGTGAAGGCCTTAAAGAGGATGCAGAAAAGATTTACAAGCATGGTTCCAGGGATGAGGGACTTCAGTTACATGGCTACACTGGAGAAGCTGGCATTGTTCTCCTTAGAGCAGAGAGGAGATTTGATAGAGGTATTCAAAATCATCAGGAGTCTAGACAGAGTAGATAGAGAGAAACTGTTCCCATTGGCAGAAGGGTGGAGAACCACAGGATACAGATTTAAGGTGATTGTCAGAAGAACCAACGGTGACATGAGGGGAAACCTTTTTACGCAGCGAGTGGTTATGAGTGGATATATGCTAACTGAAAGGGTGGTGGAGGCAGATTTCAAAAGAGAATTGGTTAAGCATCTGAAGGAAAAATATTTGCAGGGCTACGGGGAAAGGATGGTGGAGTGGGACTAGCTGAAGTGCTCTTGCAGAGAGCTGGCACGAGCTCGATGGGACAAGTGGCCTCATTCTGTGCAGTAACCATTCTATGATTCTATCATTCGAATATAAAAGGAAACAGCAAGGGATTTTATAAACATATAAAAAATAAAGGAAGAGTTCAAGAATGGATAGGACCACTTTAGATGGAAGGAGGAAGTAAAATTTTAGAAGATCAAGATATGACAGATATTAAGTAGATATTTGGGGAAGAAATTGGGGTCGTTTGCTCCTCCCGCTCACGGGGCACTAGTTAAAGGGGAGATGGCATGCACATATTAAAAAAAATTGTCCAACTTACCTGTCATAGCCTGTTGCCTCCTTGAACACGGGGTCTGTGCTGTGATTTGACAGCCTGGCACTCCATTTGAATGTCGGGCTGATGTCGTGGCACCTCGCTCCCCGGTGGTCCAGGTAGGGTCCTGCACAGTCTGAACCTTGGCCCTCCCCAACTGCGCCCCGTTCCCTCTGCTTTCATCCCCTTAGTGTCCCAGAGCGGAGGTGGAATGCGTTTTTTGTGCTCCATTTCCTCTCGGGGCGGTAACCCCAATTTTGTGAGTGGGGCGGGACTTCTGGGCCTGGCACAGGAACTCCCACCTCGTGGCTGGTACTGCCCTGTACTACATTTTCAGCCCCATGTCCTATTTATGAAGCCCAGGGTCCCGTATGCTTTTTTAACCACTTTTTCAACCTGCCCGGCCATCTTCAATAATTTGTGCACATATACCCGTGGTTCTCTCTGTTCATGCACCCACTTTAGAATTGTATCCTTTAGTTTATATTGCCTATCCTTGTTCCTTCTACCAAAATGTATCACTTCGCACTTTTCTGTGTTAAATTTCATCTGCCACGTGTCCGCCCATTCCACCAGCCTGCCTATGTCCTCTTGAAGTCTATCACTATCCTCCTCGCTGTACACTATACTTCCAAGTTTTGTGTCATCTGCAAATTTTGAAATTGTGCCCTGTACACTCAAGTCTAAGTTATTAATATGTATCAAGAAAAGCAGTGATCCTAGTACCGACCCCTGGGGAACACCACTGTACACCGTCCTCCAGTCTGAGAAACAACCATTCATCACTACGCTTTAAACATAGGGGCCTGGGTTCAGGCTGGGCTTGCGCCCTCGGCTGATTCTCACTGGTTTTGGCCCAGCATCTTGAAGCTCCAGCCTGCGGCTGCAGAGCCTGAGTCTGGTCCCCACTCTGGGCTGGGCTTCAAGACGCCGGACCAAACCCAATGGGAATCAGCCAAAGGCGGAAACCCGGCCTGGGACAAGGCTCCGATGTTTAAAGCCCCGCCTATTCGGGCGAGCTTGCCCATCTTGCAGCCTCAGGGAGTATGTGAGGATCCTGGGGTTTAGTGGAGTTGGGGTTCGGGGCCCTGGTTGCTCTGCCGCTTCTCGCGCTCTCCGACCCGATTGTACAAGGAAATCAAGGGCAGGGTTTTGCTACTGATAGCAAGATCAAAATCAAATGAAGAGCCCAAAGTTCGCGAATTGGGAAATGTTAGCTTCTTCCACTCAGGAGGTGCGGAGACATGAGAGACAAGCATAAATAGATATCATCGGTTATGTTGAATGCCTTATGCCATTTTGTTCTGGGCAAGTTGAACTTGCAATGCACTCATACAAGCTGGCAATGCTGTTTTTGGATTACCCACCTGTATGGACCTGCCCCCTGAGGTAAACAGAAAGTCACAATCACGACATATTATTTACCAAAGGTTAGGTTTAAACAAAGAGCTTTAAAATGAACCTACACAAATTAAAAGACTTAAATGTGTTCTGTTTGAATAAGGCTTTCATCCTCGAGATGCAAAGATTCATTTGATACTGAAGCACTCATTTACTTCCATATGTTTCAAACTGACAAGAATACTTTCATATGTTATCACAGGAAAGAAAAGTTCAGTGCTCCGGCCGAGCCGCATCCGGATCCCACACAAGGTTCCATCTTGAACCTGCAGTTCAATCTGCAACAGTCCAGAGCTATAAACTCTGGGGAAACCTCAGGAACAGCATTTATGTGCAAAACACCCACACACCACATACACGGACACCACACATGCTCCCTTCTTTCAGAATTAAAGAATTCTTTATCACTTCCAGAAGGGAAAAACATAAAACTCCGAAGAATTAACCAACCCACTAATTAGAGTCTAAAGTCTTTTAATTTACCAGGCAAGGTCAATGATAACTACTATTAACAGAGGATACTTAACTTTTAGAAGAGATAGGCAAAATGGAAAAGGAGGAGGGGTAGCCTTGAAAATAAAGGATGGGATAAAGGATGAGATAGAGAGCAAGGATCTTAGTTCAGAAAATCAAGAAGTAGAATCAGTTTGGGTGGAGCTAAGAAACAGCAATGGGCAGAAAACATTGGTGGGAGTTGTTTCTAGGCCCCCAAGCAGAATGGTAACGTAGGGCACAATATGGATCAGGAAATTAGAGGTGTATGTAACAAGGGTCATACAGTAATCATGGGGGACTTTAATTACATATAGACTGGGCAAAGCAAATATGCAGTAATAGTGTGGAGGACGAATTCATGGATTGTATGCATGATGGTTTTCTAGGTCAGCATGTTGAGGAACCAATTAGGGAACAGGCTATTTAAGATTTGGTATTGTGCAATGAGAAAGGGTTAATTAATAACCTTGTAGTAAAGGGGCCTTTGGGAAGAGTGACCATAAAATGACAGATTTTTATATCGTGTTTGAAAGTGATTTCGTTAAATCCGAAATTAGGAGCTTAAATCTAAGCAAAGTAAACTAAGTAGGTATGAGGAGGAGTTAGCTAAGGTACATTGGGAAACTACATTAAAAGGTATGATGGTCATCATCATCATCATCATAGGCAGTCCCACAGAATCGAGGAAGACTTGCTTCTGCTCTAAAAATGAGTCCTTAAATGGCTGAACAGTCCAATACGAGAGCTACAGTCCCTGTCACAGGTGGGACAGATAGTCGCTGTGGGAAAGGGTGGGTGGGACTGGTTTGCCACACACTCTTTCCGCTGCCTGCGCTTGATTTCTGCATGCTCTTGGCGATGAGACTTGAGGTGCTGAGTGCCCTCCCGGATGCACTTCCTCCACTCAAGGCGGTCTTTGGCCAGGGACTCCCAGGTATCAGTGCGGATGCAGTTTATCAGGGAGGCTTTGAGGGTGTCCTTGTAACGTTTCCTCTGCCCACCTTTGGCTCGTTTGCCTTAAAGGTGTTCCGAGTAGAGCACTTGCTTTGGGAGTTTTGTGTCTGGCATGCGAACAATGTGGCCTGCCCAGCGGAGCTGATAGAAACATAGAAACATAGAAAATAGGTGCAGGAGCAGGCCATTCGGCCTTTCGAGCCTGCACCACCATTCAATATCATCATGGCTGATCATGCAACTTCAGTACCCCACTCCTGCCTTCTCTCTATACCCCCTGATCCCTTTAGCCGTAACTCCCTTTTGAATATATCCAACGAACTGGATTCAACAACTTTCTGTGGTAGAGAATTCCACAATTCTCTGGGTGAAAAAGTTTCTCCTCATCTCGGTCCTATATGGCTTACCCCTTATCCTTAAACTGCGACCCCTGGTTCTGGACTTCCCCAACATCAGAAACATTCTTCCTGCGTCTAATCTGTCCAATCCCATCAGAATTTTATATGCTTCTCTGAGATCCCCTCTCATTCTTCTAAATTCCAGTGAATATAAGCCTAGTCGATCCAGTCTTTCTTCATATGTCAGTCCTGCCATCCCGGGAATCAGTCTGGTGAACCTTAGCTGCACTCTCTCAATAGCAAGAATGTCCTTCCTCAGATTAGGAGACCAAAGCTGAACACAATACTCAAGGTATGGTCTCACCAAGGCCATGTACAACTGCAGTAAGATCTCCATGCTCCTATACTCAAATCCTCTCGCTATGAAGGCCAACATGCCATTTGCTTTCTTAACTGCCTGCTGTACCTGCATGCCTACTTTCAATGATTGATGTACCATGACACCCAGGTCTCGTTGCACCTCACCTTTTCCTAATCTGTCACCATTCAGATAATATTCTGCCTTCCTGTTTTTGCCACTAAAGTGCATAACCTCACATTTATCCACATTATACTGCATCTGCCATGAATTTGCCCACTCATCTAACCTGTCCAAGTCATCCTGCAACCTCTTAGTGTCATCTGCAAACTTGGAGATATTACATTCAATTCTTTCATCTAAATCATTAATATATATTGTAAATAGCTGGGGTCCCAACACTGAACCTTGCAGTCACTGCCTGCCATTCTGAAAAGGACCCATTTATTCCCATTCTGATCAAGTGTGGTCAGTGCTTCAATGCTGGGGATGTTGGCCTGGTCGAGAATGCTAATGTTGCTGCGTCTGTCCTCCCAGGGGATTTGTAGGATCTTGCGGAGACATCGTTGGTGATATTTCTCCAGCGACTTGAGGTGTCTACTGTACATGGTCCATGTCTATAAGCCATACAGGAGGACGGGTATTACTACAGCTCTGTAGACCATGAGCTTGGTGGCAGTTTTGAGGGCCTGGTCTTCAAACTCTCTTTTCCTCAGGCCGCTGAAGGCTGCACTGGCGCACTGGAGGCGGTGTTGAATCTCGTCGTCAATGTCTGCTTCTATTGATAAGAGGCTCCCAAGGTATGGGAAATGGTCCACGTTGTCCAGGGCCGCGCTATGGATCTTGATGACTAGGGGGCAGTGCTGTGTGAGGACAGGCTGGTGGAGAACCTTTGTCTTACGGATGTTTAGCGTAAGGCCCATGCTTTCATACACCTCAGTAAATATCAGTCCATATCAGCACTTACCTTCCATGCAAGTAAATAATTCTAATCACATTTACCCACCCTGTTAATATAGTTTCTACTTCAACCATTGACCTCGGATGTGAATGCCACATCCTCACAGATCTCCGTGAGAAGTTTCTCCTGCCCTCAGTTCTAAAATCTCTTGCATTTAATCTTGAATATATGGCTCCTCGTTCTTGAGTCCTCAACTACTGGAAACTATCTGCTTCTATCTCCCCTGTCCAAGCCTTCCATAATTTCAAACACTTCTTTGAAATTATTCCATAAATTCCCCAGCTGCCATGGTGGGATTTCAACCCATGTCTCCAATTAGTCCAGGCCTCTGGATTACTAGTCCAGTAACATAACCACTATGCTACCATACCTCTGCCTTTAAGTCTGGAATCCCTCCTATTCTCTCCTCTCTATTCCCCGTTTATTACCAGGATATATCTATCCTAATCTTGCTATGTAACCAGGCCTACGTAACTTGAGTTTTCCCTGTGTTCATTTTTGGCTGCCACTCCGGACCAGAGCTCATCACTTCTATTTACACTTTTTTCTCCCCCTTTTTTACTTCTTTTCTGTTTACCCCTCCTAGACCCCTCTTTCCTGTCATCATGCTTCCTTTCATTTCTCCCCTCTCGGGTACTCTTCCCTCCCAAATCCCCACCGTAAACCTGTCTGCACTCCTCGACCTTCCTCCTCTCCTACTGCCATCCCAGGCTAGACTTCCTCTTAGATAAGTCTACAGCTTCCCTCTCTGTCTCTCTCAGCATCCTCCAAAGGGTCCATTGACGCACTCCTTACAAGCAGCAATCCCAACTGCCCCATCCTACTCTTTCGCCAACCTTCCCACCCAGCATGCCCGTTGGGGGCTAATTTTTCCTACCTCCTTCCTGTCCCACTCACCCATCCCAATGGTGATGGACTCTGCCACTAGGTCAGTTATCATCACCCTCTCCGCTTCTCCCTCCATAATGTCCATTCATTTGTGACTAAGGCCCTTACCATCTATGAGCTTATTGTGGGTGATGGCGTCATGGACTTGACAGAAACCTGGTTGAGGGGTAATGACATCGTCCCGATAAATGAAACCTCTCTGCCTGGCTATACCTTCCACCACTTGCCCCGCCCAGACCACGGTGGCGGTGTGGCTCTTATCAGCCAATTACAACTTGGTCAGCCCCCCTACTCCTTTGGCACCTTCTGATTCTTTAACCATCTCACCTTGTTCCACCCCTCTTGACTCTCATTTAAAATCTTCATTCTTTACCACCCACCCAAGTACCATAAAAATGTTCTCACTGAGTTATCGTCACTGTTTTTCTACCTCAGCCTCTGCACCAAGCAACTTCTCATCCTCTCTAATTTCAACCTCCATCTCAACTCATCACGCTCTCTCTCCTCTGATTTCACTGTGCTCCTATCCTCCCTTAATCTTGCCCGCAATATAAACTCCCCTACCCATGTTCATGGCCGCCCCCTTGAACTTGCCATCTCGCGTGGCCTTGCTATACCCATCATGTCAATCACAGGTAAGGTCATACCTGATCACTTCCTTGTATTGCTCTTCACCCACAGCCCCCTAACCCCCTCCGAACCCTACTACCTTCTGTATCCTCCCCTGGAAAAAACTCTCGTCCAATTCACTTACAACTGCATTTTCAAAATCCCAACTCTTTAGCCTTTGACCCTTCATTCACCACAACGTTTCTGCTCAACCACACCCTTACCTTCATTACTCTCTCTCACCCTGGTCCTTCCCCTGGTACAGCCTCAGCTCCACTCCCTTAAGCCAAAGTGATGCAGATTTGTATAGATATGGCTGAGAACTGGTTTCGCCATTCACGGCCAGATCTGGCTGGACCACATAAAGCACTATCGGGTCCTGCTGTTATCTGCCAAAACTGCTCACTATTCCAGGATCATCTTGGAATGCAAAGATAACCCCCGGCTTCTTTTCTCTACTGCAAACCATCTTCTTAAACCCCTCTCCCTGTCACCTCCACCCTCACCTCCAATAACAAGTGTGTGGAGCTCATGGACTTCTTTGTCACTAAGATTGAGACCATCCGATCAGCTTCCTCTGCCACTACCCTCCCTTCCCCTAGCCCACCGTGCCGAACTTCCTCTAAGATTCCCCGCTGCCCTAGCCCTCAACCTCACCACTACCTCTCGCGAACTCTCCACTGTCTCTAAATTGTCAGACTAGTTGTCCAACATTTAGTACTGGATGAGTAGAAATTTTCTCCAACTAAATATTGAGAAGAACAAAACCATTATCTTTGGTCCCCACCACTAACTCCGTTCCCTAGCCATCGACTCCATCCTCTACCTGGCAATTGTCTGAGGTTGAACAGTCTGTTCGCAACCTTGGTGTTGTATTTGACCCTGAGATGACCTTCCAACCACATATCCATGCCATCACTAAGACCACTTATTTCTACCTCCGTAACATTGCCCGAATCCGGCCCACCTCAGCTCATCTGCTGCTGAAACCCTCATCCGTGCCTTTGTTACCTCTAGACTTGACTATTCCAATGTACTCCTGGCTAGACTCCCATCTTCCACCCTCTGTAAACTTGAGGTCATCAGGTGGCTCAACTGCACACGGGGAGAAGAAAAAGAGTGAAAGAGCTATAGTGGCAGGGGATTTAATAGTTAGGGGGGCAGACAGGTGTTTCTGTGGCCGCAGACGTGACTCCAGAATGGTATGTTGCCTCCCTGGTACCAGGGTCAAGGATGTCACCTCACGGCTGCAGGGCATTCTGGGGCGAGAGGGTGAACAGCCAGAGGTCGTGGTCCATATCGGGACCAATGACATAGGTAGAAAGAGGGATGAGGTCCTGCAGGCAGAGTTTAGGGAGTTAGGAGAGAGATTAAAAAGCAGGACCTCAAAAGGTAGTAATCTCTGGATTACTCCCGGTGCCACGAGCTAGTGAGCACAGATATAGGAGGATCAAGCAGATGAATGCATGGCTGGAAAGATGGTGTAGGAGGGAGGGCGTTAGATTCCTGAGGCATTGGGACTGCTTCTGGGGAAGGTGGGACCTGTACAAGCCGAATGGGTTGCACCTCAACAGAGCCAGGACTGTAGAGAAAAAAATTAATCAGAGGGAACCTAATTAATCAACGGGAACCTAATTAAGTAAAGTTAAAACCACAAACAAGGCTGAAAGAAAAAAGAAAAATACGTGCTACGGAACACAGGGAAAATGCTAAACTAGAACTCTCAGGAAGATAAATCACCTTATCACAGAAAAAACAGACAGTTGGGAAAAATACACTTCAAGGCTAGATCACATGAGGTGGTAAGAGATTCCAGGAAACAATGGATAATTGAGAACATCTCAGCTAGTTGAGGGCAGACCAGCCAGGAGGAGAAGAGTTCACAGACATGAAAATGATGTAGCATGTAACTTATCAGATAAAGGGCACACAGGGGAGGCAACGAAGCTTGCTGTCAGTATAATTGTATTAACCAATGTAATCATAGTAGTTCGGCGAAAATTTGTGACGCGGCATGGAAACAACAAATGGAAAGCTTCCACGCGGAACTTCATGATTTTGTATGTATTTTGACTGTACAAAGACAGTAACCTGACGATTTGTTCGGAGAGAGCGTTGGGGGTGTACCCAGTGTGAGACTGGTGCGAGCTGTCTCTCCCTTGATCGATCGAGTGGAAATAAACAACTCTTTTCTCCTTATGCAGACTTGTGTCAAGTGTTATATTTAAATATCCCACAACAATTGGCACTGCGAACAGGGTACCTACAGGGGACAGACAAACGGGTGTTTTACAGAGCATCATGAGTGAGTATATTTAAACTACCACTCACAACCTGATGTAAGCTGTTACAAAACGTGTCTGTTGCCCGGGCTACCTGAATCTGTGAAAAGTCTGTTATGGTGCAAAAGACTTGGGGGTTATTTAAATATGTTATATATCTGTCACTATATAAGTCAAAGTGAGAAACTGGTAGTGGTTGCAAATTCTAGGTTTAAGGAACCAGATCAGGGAGGCAATCAGTATTGTTAGTCCAACCAGATGTTGGAGGTGTCCAAGGGCTTGGAGAGAGTTCACAGAATCCGGTAAAGGGGTGGACTTGCCCAAACGTGAGATTATAAGGTATCAATGGGATTGTAGACTCTAGGGAGGGACAGTTAGTATCTAAGAATACAGTTTAAATTGATAGGAAAATATCGGTGGCGCCGTAGACTCTGGGTTTAAGGGAACCCAAGCAGAGGGACGGGTGATATCTGATACAGTGAAACCGATTAATAATGACGATGTTAAGTGATGGGTGGGATCCCAAAATAGAGCCGGCAAAACAGAAATTATGGTGGGAGAAACAGAAAAATAAGAAAACAGCCAAAACAGGATTATTGGTAATAAGTCAGTGCATACAATTACGGAGGTTAAAAGTGGAAGTGAATAGTTTGAGAATGACGCACACCGGACGGTTGGGATAGAGACTGATGAAGAAAAATAACGGAACCAGAAAATAAGTTGAAAAAGAAAGAGAAAATAAGCTTTGTTGAATGAAAAGTTGGTGTGAATGTCTGTCTTCAAATGAAAGTGCTTGTGTGGAAGTTTTCTTGACTGTGGGAGATAATTAATTTTTCATTTGTCTGAAAGCCTGTCTTTTAAAAGAAAAATGGTGTAGCTGTGAATTTGTTTTAGCTCCACCCACTTTTTCAGACATAGAGTTGAAAGTTTTTAACCCTTTGTAGTGTTGTCCTAGAAGTGGGACGTTTTAAGAAAGTGTGAACCTAGAATTGGATTACATTTTAAGTTAGAGGCGCAGGTGCGGATTTATTTTGATTATGATTTACGGAGCGATGAAATGCACAAAGGATGGGTTTGTTTAACAAAAGATAAAACCTTCAACCTTGCTAAAAAATATTTTTTTAAAAAGAGAAAACAGAACCGACACAGAAGCTTCAGCTCTCGTGCTGAGAAATTTGGATGTTCTAATTGGATTATAATTAAAAAAATGCGTGGTCTCTTCTTTTTTTAATTCCGACATGCTCACTTACTTGTCAAAAGAAAACACGTAATCATTGATTACATTGGGTTGAAAGACGATAAATTTAGTCTATGAATGAGATAAAGAAAGGAGAAGGGAGAGTGTAATGTCTTTTTTAAAAAGCTTGCGTGAGTTTCTCGAGGCTACGGGCTGGGGGAAACTGCGCCCTCATTTTCCTTTGTGTAGAATCTTATGTTAAATGACGTGAAAGCTTCTAACTCAGTAAAAGAGATTTAAATAAAAGATTGGCTGTACAGTATTTGAATTGGAATTTTGAGATATTTCAGGTGATTCTTCTCGATAAACATTTGGTTGTATTGGAAAATCTTGTGTTTGGAAATCTTTTTAATAGAAATAATAATAGTACACATCTGTATAACTTTACCTCAACTACTACATCAGAAGCTGAAGCTTAAATGGATGTAATTTATGAAGTACTCTATCACAAAATATATCTTGAAGTTACAGAGCAAAATATTTTCTACTTATACTATTCCTACTTGGGTTGGAGTTTTTTTTTTAATGTTCAGCTTCTAAAACAGAAGTTAGGCACATAATTATAACAAGTACTTTGCATTCTGTGATCTGTAAATCACTTGGACATAATAAGTTTAAGTGATTTACAGATCACAGAATTCCAATATTTAAAAAACAGTATTACCATATTTGACATTTTTAATTCAAAAATAAATACAAATACTACAAAAGGGGAGCAGCAATTAGGATGGGAACAGTAAAGAGTTAATTTTGTTGTAAAGGTTTCAAGTACAACTGGTTAAGAAACGGCACAACAAAATACTGAGATACATTTAAATTGAGCCTCTTTAGAACTATTTTGTTGTTTGAGATTTTTTTTGTATTGATCTGACAGAGATCTATTGAAAGAATGTTTTTCATCAAAAGGACTCGCTAAATAAAATGTTAAATGTGGGTACTAACTAATGATGCCAACCTACAGTTCAAGTGTATGCAAATTTGTAAAATCTGATCTCTTTTAAAAAAAAAAAGAAATAAAACTAAAAAGTTTGGAAACAATCTAAAAATGCCATTTTCTCTGATGAAAGACAGAACTGCCATTTGGGGAGACAAGATAAGATATGGAAGTAGCCTTGGAAATGATTTGCGAGAACTTGAATTACGAGCACTTGTATGTTAAGATAGTTTATAAACTATCACTTGTTTTTGAAATACAGGAAACCAGACAATCCTGGCCAGAATTATTACCCACGATATGAAGGAGGTTACGCGCCACACCAAATCGAACAACAGGATTAACCCCCGATGAGCTAATGACTGGATGAGTAATGAAGTTACCCGAGGGAATAGTTCAGGAGGGGCAGAATTAGGACCATTATGAGTTAGAATCAGGAAGTATGTGATGGAATTGAGTAAACAGCTGAAAGGGATGCGGCAGGAAGTAAGAGATAGACAAAGGGACGAAGATAAGATAAAGGGACAAAACCCTCAGCGGTGGTGCCGGAGGTTGGAGCGAAGGTAATGGTTAGAGAATTGACAGGAAAACCTGGATACGCCCCACGATGGAACGGACCATATGTAATCAGTGGTGACACATGTGTGTGTATAAAAACGAAAGGTGGAGGCCGATGGGAACATTGGTCCCAGCTGAAAGAATATAAGGGTACAGCTGATGGCGCACTGGAGGCAATGTTGAATCTCATCGTCATTGTCTGCTTTTGTTGATAAGAGGCTCCCGAGGTATGGGAAATGGTCCACGTTGTCCAGGGCCCTGTCGTGGTTCTTGATGACTTGGGGGCAATGCTGTGCGGTGAGGACAGGCTGTGGAGGACCTTTGTCTTACGGATGTTTAGCGTAAGGCCCATGCTTTCAGTAAATACGTTGACTATGACTTCGAGTCCAGCCTCTGTATGTGCGCAGGCGCAGGCGTCGTCTGCATACTGTAGCTCGACGATAGAGGTTGGGGTGGTCTTGGACCTGGCCTGGAGACGACAAGGTTGAACAGGTTCCCACTGGTTCTGTAGTTTAGTTCCACTCCAGCAGGGAGCTTGTTGACTGTGAGGTGGAGCATGGCAGCGAGGAAGATTGAGAAGAGGGTTGGGGCATGGATATGGATTGGGTCTGTAATGGATCCATTGGTAAGGATCATAACGTGCAGGCGGAGGATGGTGACGAACTTTTGGGGGCATCTGAAATGGAGGAGGACGCTCCATAAACCCTCCCGGTTGACAGTATCAAAGGCCTTTGTAAGGTCGAAGAAGGCTATGTATAAGGGCTGGTGCTGTTCCTTGCATTTTTCCTGCAGCTGTCGCGCTGTAAAAATCATGTCCGTCGTGCCCCGTAGGGGACGAAATCCGCACTGTGACTCCGGAAGGAGCTCCTCAGCCACAGGGAGAAGATGGTTGAGGAAGACTCTAGCAACGACTTTCCCAGTGGTTGATAACAGGGAGATTCCTCTGTAGTTGCCGCAGTTGGACTTGTCCCCTTTTTTAAAGATGGTCACGATCACTGCATCTCTGAGATCTCCCGGCATTCTCTCCTCCCTCCAGATGAGAGAGATGAGGTCATGTATTCGCACCGGCAATGCCTCTCCACCATACTTCAGTGCCTCAGCGGGGATTCCATCCGCTCGCATAGTCTTGTTGTTCTTAAGCGGTCTTATAGCTTTTTCAACCTCGTGCAGTGCTGAGGTTTTACTGAGGTGGTGGTGGATAGCATGCTGCGGGATGGAGTTGAGAACACTCGAGTCAAAGGTAGAGTCTCGATTGAGGAGATCTTCGAAGTGCTCCTTCCAGCGGGCCCTGACTGCCTCCGTGTCCTAGCTGTTTCCCCGTTCTTGGCCAGCAGTGGGGTGGGGCCTTGGGTGTTTGGACCGTAGGTGGCCTTGACTGCGATGAAGAATCCTCGCACATTATGGCTGTCGGCCAGCTGCTGTATCTCCTGTGCTTTCTCCATCCACCATCTGTTCTTTAGGTTCCGAGTTTTTTGTTGGACCTCGGCCTTGAGCCGTTTGTAATGCTGCCTTGCTGCTCCTGAGTTGGGTAGTTGTTTAAGGCTCAGAAATGCCCTGCGCTTGCGATCTATTAGCTCTTGTATTTCCTGGTCATTCTCATCAAACCAGTCCTGGTGTTTCCTGGTTGAGTGACCGAGTATCTCTTCACAGGCACTGGTTATGGAGGGCTGGAGGACAGACCAAGCACTGTGGACATTCTGCTTCTCGGGGTCATCAAGGCATGCCAGGTTAGTTGTGAGGCGCTGACTGTATAGGGCTCTCTTAGCTGGATCTTTGAGTGCCCCGGCTTTGACTTTTTTGCGACCCTGCTTCTGCTGCCCTCACCGCTTTGTCAATGATGGATTGGAATAGGCGGTGGTCCATTCAGCAGTCGTCAGTTCCTGTCATGGCACGGGTGATATGCACATCCTTGCAATCCCTGGCTCGGATGATGATATAATCAAGCAAGTGCCAGTGTTTGGAGCGAGGGTGTTGCCATGATGCCTTGTATTAGTCCCCCTGGCTGAACAAGGTGTTGATGATGACAAGTTCATGCTCTAGACATTTTGTCAGGAGTAAGGTACCGCTGGAGTTGGCTTTCCCTCCCCCCCTCTCTGCCGATCACGCCTCCCCAGAGGTCTGTGTCCTTGCCGACCCTAGTGTTAAAGTCACCGAGGAGGATCAGTTTGTCGTCCGCAGGGATGCGGGACAGGGATTTTTCGAGCTTGGAGTAAAAACACTCTTTGGTCTCATCTGTCGCATCGAGTGTTGTGGCGTACGCTCTGATGACTCTTGCGCATTGATTCTGGGATAGGATGAGTCAGAGAATCGTTAATCCCCCAGAGGGAGTCTTTGAGGCGGTCGACCTGCTCGTTTTTGATGGCGAAACCGACTCCGTGGAGGCGGTGTTCTTCCTCTGGTTTCCCTTTCCAGAAGAATGTGTAACCTCCACCTGGTTCCATGAGCTGGCCTTCCCCTGCCCACTGGGTCTCGCTTAGGGCGGCGATGTCGACGTTCCCGGACAACTATGGCGGTGCGGCATTCCGGCCTGTCACTGGTGGAGGTGTCCAGACATTCCAGGCCCTGAACTTCATGTTAAAGGAGTGGAAGGTGCCTGTGCGTGAGTTCTTTTAATGTGGGGTGGCCGTTGCACACCGGCTACCACACGGGCTTAGCTTGAGCACGGTCTTGGTCCAGTGGCAAGGGGGTCCAAGATAACGGGAGACCAAGCACTGCTGTATGAGCCTAGTTGCCTACGGCGAGATGTTGGCCGCAAGCTCGGTGCTGAGTAGTGCCCTTGATGGTAGGTGGTCCGAAGCTTGGTTGGGGTCAGGCATTGGGAGGGTCAGTGGTCCACTGGAGTTCAGAGTGGAAGATCAGGGTGGTCACGGCCATGATGCTCATCACGTGCTGGAGGAGGAGAAGAGGCCAGGGCACCAGTGGGGAAGGAGACATCCAGTCGTCGCTGAAGGAGGAGGAGAGGCCAACCGCCATTGTAGAAGAGGAGGAAACCAGGTCGCCATTCAGACGTCACCGGTGGGGAATGAGTGGTCCAGCCGTCGCCGAAGGGGAGGAGGCCCAAACGCCATCGTGGAGGAATTGCCAAAACACCGTCGTGGAGGAGACGCCCATCTGCCGTCGCTAGAACGGGCCCTGTCGTTGCTGGAGGGGGCCTGATCGCCGCTGGAAGGGGCCCGATCGCCACTGGAGGGGGCCTGATCGCCACTGGAGGGGGCCTGATCGCCACTGGAGGGGGCCCGATCGCCACTGGAGGGGGCCTGATCGCCACTGGAGGGGACCTGATCGCCGCTGGAGAGGGCCCGATCGCCACTAGAGGGGGCCTGATCGCCACTGGA
Organism: Pristiophorus japonicus; assembly: GCF_044704955.1. Taxonomy (NCBI): domain Eukaryota; kingdom Metazoa; phylum Chordata; class Chondrichthyes; family Pristiophoridae; genus Pristiophorus; species Pristiophorus japonicus. Next base: position 405,265,889 of record NC_091977.1, read on the forward strand.
GGGGGCCCGATCGCCACTGGAGGGGGCCTGATCGCCATTGGAGGAGGCCCAGTATGATGGTAGACAAGCAATGGCTAGCATTTAAAGAATTAATTCATAATTTACAACAAACATACATTCCTTTAAAACACAAAAACCCCACAGGAAAAGTGGTTCAAATGTGGCGAACAAGAAAAGTTAAAGATAGTATTAAATCAAAGGAAGAGGCTTATAATGTTACCAAAAAGAGCAGTAAGCCTGAGGATTGGTAAGATTTTAGAATTGATCAAAGGAGGACCAAGAAATTGATAAAGAAAGGGAAAATAGAACATGAGAGAGTAAACTAGTGAGAGACATAAAAATAGATGGTAAAAGCTTCTAGAGGTATGTAAAAAGAAAAAGATTAGCAAAAGTAAATGTGGGTCCCTTACAGGCTGAGACAGGAGAAATTATAATGTGGATAAGGAAATGGCAGAGAAATTAAGCAAATATTTTGTGTCTGAGTTCACGGAAGAAGTCACAAGAAACCTCCTGGAAATAGTGGAGAACCAAGGATCTAGCGAGAATGAGGAACTGAACGAAATTAGTATTAGTAAAAAAATAGTACTAGAGGAATTAATGTGACTGATAGCTGATAAATCCCCTGGACCTGATGGCCTACATCATAAGGTTTTGAAAGACATACTGGATACATTGGTTGTCATCTACCAAAATTCAATACATTCTAGAACGGTTCCCGCAGATTGGAAGGTAGCTAACGTAACCCCGCTATTTAAGAAAGGAGGGAGAAAGAAAACGGGGAACTAAAGACCAGTTAGCCTGACATCAGTAGTAGGCAAAATGCTAGAATCTATTATTAAGGACATGGTACTTATAAGGACACTTAGAAAATAATAATAGGATTGGGCAGAGTCAACACGATTTATGAACGGGAAATAGCGTTTGACAAATCTATTAGAGTTTTTTGAGGTTATAACTGGTAGAAAATACAGAAAACAGAGAGTAGGAATAAACAGGTCATTTTCGGGTTGGCAAGCTGTATCTAGTGGGATGGCGCAAGGATCGGTGCTTGGGCCTCAGCTATTTACAATCTATATCAATGATTTGGATGAGGGGACCAAATGTAATATATCCAAGTTTGCTGATGACACAAAACTAGATGGGAATGTAAGTTGTGAGGAGGATGCAAAGAGGCTTCAAGGGGATATAGATAGGCTAAGTGAATGAGCAAGGACATGACAAATGGAATAGAATGTGGAGAAATGTGAAGTTTCCATTTGGTAGGAAAAATAGAAAAGCAGAGTACTTTTTAAATGGTGAGAGATTCGAAAATATTGCTGTTCAGAGGGACCTGGGTGTCCTTGTAAACAAATCACTGAAATTTAACATGCAGGTACAGGAAGCAAATAAGAAAGCAAATGGTATGTTGGCTTTTATTATAAGAGGACTTGAGTATAAGAGTAAAGACATCTTACTGCAATTATATAGGGCCTTAGTGAGACTGCACCTGGAGTATTGTGTACAGTTTTGGTCTCCTTACCTAAGGAAGGATATACTTGCCATAGAGGGAGTGCAATGAAGATTCACCAGACTGATTCCTGGGATGGGGGGACTGTCCTATGAGGAGAGATTGAGTAGACTAGGCCTATATTCTCTAGAGTTTAGAAGAATGAGAGGTGATCTCATTGAATCATACAAAATTCTTACAGGGCTTGACAGGGTAGATGCAGGGAGGATGTTTCCCCTGGCTGGGAAGTCTAGAACCAGGGGTCACAGTCTCAGAATAAGGGGTTGGCCACTTAGGACTGAGACGAGGAAAAACTTCTTCACTTCGAGTTTGGTGAATCTTTGGAATTCTTTACCCCAAAGGGCTGTGGAGGCACATTCTTCGAGTATATTGAAGACAGAGAGCGATAGATTTTTGGATATTAAGGGAATCAACGATATGGGTCAGTGCAGGAAAGTATTGAGGTAGAAGATCAGCCATGATCTTACTGAATGGCAGAACAGGCTCGATGGGCCGAATGGCCTATACCTGCTCCTAATTCTTATGTTCTTATGTTATGTTCTAATAAGGCTTCCACAGTCTGGATACCATGGGTTTGAAATCATGGCCTCTCCGGGTGTGTACGATGTGCGCATGTGCCCTTAGATGCCCTGCAAGTTCCAGGTTTCGGTGTGCACTGCGCATGCACCCAAACCCGGAACTTGCGATCTGTCAAATCTGTCTTTTGATAGATTGCACGCATCCCCAGGAGAAGGGCCTTTGAGGGGCAGAAATATAGGTGTAAGGCCTGCTTTTACCTGCATAAGAGTTTTAAAGGCTAGAAAAATAAAATGTTGTCAATAATTTTTATATTAAAAACCCTGTCCATTAAGGTAAGTTTATATTTACCCCTATTAAAACATATTTAAAAATGTATTTTAAAAATAAATTTTAGTCTAAAACATTTGATTAAATTCAATTTCAATTAATTTTAAATATGTGAAGTATTTTTCTTATTTATTTAAAATGTTTGAACTGGATTTTGGGCTTTACTGATTTCTGGGCGGTAATGGCGGTGGGGCAGTCCTGATACCGCCAGGAAAAAGTTTACGTTCTCGTCTGGAAATTTTGGCAAAAAATGAGGTTCAATGATCGGGGGCGGTAAATCAGGCGTGACACACGAACTTTGTGCACTTGAGCCGAAAATCGTGGCATTAAAAAAGGGTGCCATTTTGTGCTTATTTCCCGGGCGCAGTCGGTATTTCATGGCACGACGGTTTCCTGCGTGCATGCGCAAATGACTCGGCACACCTCTGAGACTTCGGTGGAGATGGCACAGCACGAGAGCAGGCAGCGTGCCAAACGATTCTCCTCAGAGGCTGCTGAGGCCTTAGTGCAGGCCTTTGAAAGGAGGTGGTCTGTATTCCATCTGGTTGGGGGAAGGAGGCCCTTGCCCAGGATTTTCAAACAGATCTGGCGTGAAATTGCACACGAGGTGTCAGCGGTGGCCAGGACTGGCACACAATGCTGCAAGAAGTTCAACAACCTCACGGGAGTCGTCAGAGTGAGCACCCCTCACATTTATGTAGGCCTGTCATCTTTCCAAAATCAATGGAACACACAATGTGAATTATTTGACGGAACTTCCCCTTCTCAATGTGTTGCTTGCCATGATGTGGGTTGCAAAATGCAGCAGAAAGCTGAAGGCTCACTTCTCCAGCAATTGCCTCTGCATTCAGGATCATTGTCAAGCCTCCATGCATTCTACTCCCACTGCTGATATGCGTTTCATAAACATTACCCATAGCCACAATGCTACCTGTCTCTCACCTCCTCCCAATCTTTGCCAAACCTCAGTCAACAACCACTCAGATTGAAGTGAATACAGTTGCACATCCACACAGTGTCAGCTATTGAACTATGGAAGGCATATGTGGCACAGTAGCAGGTGGACCCTTACTCAACCCTTCTTATTGTTCTTATTGCAGGCCAAGCTCTCGCACAACAGACGCAAACAGTGACGTCCAGGAAGGGGGCAGCCGGAACTGTTGGGTCTAACTGATGTTGAGTAATGAATGTCGGCCCTCATGGGCATCCCAGTTCAGACAGTAGCCGGGGTTGAGGCCGATGCCCCTTCAGGTAGTGAGGGTATGTAAATGGAATATGCGGCTGATGTGAATTGATTGACCCCTAATATGTACATGTCCAATGACACCTTCTTCCAATCACCCTGTCCCCTCCCCTGCTGATAACCACATGTCTGTTGCTTTCTGCTTGCAGATGACCAGCTGCCAGCACAAAACCCTTCTCGGGAGCCATCCACATCTGGCTATGAGGGAGACGATGAGAGAGGGGATGAAAGTCTTCCCCCTGAATCAGACAGCCCAGCACTCACCCCGGCTACCAACTGTACATCTGGGGACGACATCAATTTCTCGGGCTTTGATGACCTAAACTAAAAAAAATCCTAACTAACTCACACTGACGCAAATTAAATGTGCAGAATGGGGATTTTTTAAGATACTCCAGAAAAATCAATTTGCTCCTGGCCTCAGTGGCCTACAGCAACGGCCAGCAGGAAGGGAAGCTTGGAGGCTAGCTCCCTGGAGGGTGAGTCGGCACAGTAGTCCTGCTGAAGAACAGGCAGACGTGGACCTGGACTTGGTGGCAATGTCCAGGGAGAACACACAGATGCACCGCGAGCTCATGGGTGCATTGGATAGGATCCCCCAGAGCATCGACAAACTTGCTGTGAGTTTTGCGAAGGCCACCTCACGCATTGTCCCTGTAACTCAGGACTCCAGCAAGGCCATCCGTGCCCACTCACATGGGCAGGTGGCCTCCAACAGTGACAGTGGCATGCCAGAGTGTGTGGCGCATGCCATTGATCATGTTGCAGTAGCGATGGCATCGCAGGCACAAGCCACGCTTCAGCTTTATGTCATGCGGTCGCCGACTGCTGCCATCCTCTCTGTCTTCCCCACTGTCCAACGGGAAAATGACGGTGCCGAAGCAAGCCAGCAAGTTGTGGTGACACATCGTGCTTCGAATGCTCAGGCCCAGCTCCATCTGAGTGTGAGTGGTTCCCAGGAAATGGAAGATTCTGTCCTTCCTCAGGATGGCAGCATTCTGGCTCCCACCTTCTCGGCCTTTTGGCTAAGATCTGCATAACTAACCTGACCAGCCACCATGACTTCCGGGTGGTTTCTCCCTGGTCAGGAAGGTATATGCTTACATTTTTGTAAACAGGAGGTGGGTGGGATGGCTTGACCCATCCACCTCCATGGAGGTGTGTGGGGGACCTGACCCATCCACCTCCATGGCACGAACCTGGTATTGCAGTACTTCCAGGAACGGTGCAGTGGCTCTAGGCCTTTTGGCTAAGAGCATTGGCTCAGAGTGATCCTTGACTGGTGCAGGGTGACCTCTGGCGTTTGTGACTTGACAAAGAATTGGAAACGATTGGCTACGAATTTATAAAAAAAAAAAAAATAAAATAAAAAAAAAAATAAAAAAATAAAAAAATAAAAAAAAAATTACCACCCCTCTGGGTCGGCCTTTTGGCTAAGATCAAGTGTAGTACCGTTTCTGACCAGCCACCATGACCTCCGGGTGGTTTCTCCCTGGTCAGGAAGGTATATGCTTGCATTTTTGGAAACAGGAGGTGGGTGGGGAGGTTTGACCCATCCACCTCCACGGAGGTGTGTGGGGGACCTGACCCATCCACCTCCATGGCACGAACCTGGTATTGCAGTACTTCCAGGAACGGTGCAGTGGCTCTAGGCCTTTTGGCTAAGAGCATTGGCGCAGAGTGATCCTTGGCATGTGCAAGGTGACCTCTGGCGTTTGTGATTTGACAAAGAATTGGAACGATTGGCTACGAATTAAAAAAAAAAAAAAAAAAAAATTACCACCCCTCTGGGGTGCAAACTGAGGCGCAACTGAGCCGAAAATCCAGCCCAGAGAGAGCTGGGGGGCAGAGACAGAGCTTGGGGAGAGGCAGAGAGCTTGGGGGGGCAGAGAGAGCGGGGGGGCAGAGACAGAGCTTGGGGAGAGGCTGGAGCTTGGGGGGGCAGAGAGAGCGGGGGGGGCAGAGAGAGAGCTTGGGGGGGCAGAGAGAGAGCTTGGGGGGGCAGAGAGAGCTTGGGGGCAGAGATAGAGCTTTGGGGGGGCAGAGAGAGCTGGGGGGCAGAGAGAGAGCTTGGGTGGGCAGAGAGAGCTGGGGGGCAGAGAGAGAGCTTGGTGGGGGCAGTGAGAGAGCTGGGGGGGGGGGGAGGGATAGAGAGAACGAGCTTGGGGGGTATAGAGAGAGAGAGAGAGAGAGAGAGAGAGCTTCGAGGGTAGAGAGAGAGCCTGGAAGGGGGGGGGGCGGGGTAGAGAGAGAGAGAGAGAGAGAGAACCTGGATGGGGGTGGGGGAGAGACACAGGTGAGGGGGGGGGATTGGAGGGGAGAGAGGGAACTCAGAAAAGACAGATCATGTTCTTCCAATCCCTGGTGTGTGCAAGCTCGGTGCATGTGTTACAAGGGACGTTGTTGGGGTGGATGAAATCCAGAAGTCATGGCACTGTCACTATTCACTTCATACCCAATAAACCTGTTAACAATCTGCACACAATGCTCCATCTATGGGGGGGGGGAGTGGGGCGGGTAAGGTCTTGCGCTGGGGTAATGGACTTTGGCTGAGGGAGGGATGTACTTACGCTGGGGTAAGGGACTTTGGCTGGAACTTGGTGGCTTTTGGGGAGATATATCCTCTGTGGCTTCTGAAGTCAAAATGGACCAAATTACAAATTGGAAAGTCAGTCAGACTTCAGCATGTGGCTGATCCTCCAAGGGGACCAATCAGCCATAGGTAATGTGAAAATGGAGAGCCAGTCAGAGAAACGGCTGCCTTTCAGTTAGTACAAATAAACACAGCTTTATATTATTAGATAGCTATTTTTCAAAGCTTTGCTTCTTATGTACTTCAATAAGGTAATACTGAAGGCATGTCCAGGACAGCATGCATTGTATATTCTGGAACATCTTTATTTTCCAGTTTTACTTCTAATGTGAGTATGCTCAATTTATTTAAATGAGACCAATTAGCAGCACTGCACTGATAAATACAGAATGTAGTTGAATTGAGGAAAACTGGATTTCACATTTTGGTTTACATGCCTAAAAATGTAACATTTGCTGTGTCAAATCTTAAGGTCTTTCTAAGTAAGCAAGCCTAATAAAATTTACCTTAGATTTATCCCTTAAAATTGCATTTCTTTGGTCATTGAGCCATGCATGTTCAATGACCAGCCTGTACCTGTGCTACTCACGAACCAAGTAATGGGAACTGCATAAAAGCAGCCTGCTGTTAACTGATCCCTAATATTACCTACCTCCTTCTAGAAAAGAAGCTGCCTTTTCTCTAATGTTCTTTCTGATGGCATGACTAAGATGACAAGTATAAATATGCATTGTACCACTTTGCACTACAAAATAATTTTTTTTTAAAGTAATAGGCAATATGAAGCAAAAATGATCTGAATTTATAAGGAGACCTTGAAAAGCCAAACACATGATGGAAACTCATGACAGTAGGGCGCATGTACTGTTTTTGAAGTGTTCTGGTCGCTGCAATGAATGCGGCGGTCTCTCTGGCGAAATTCAGCTCCTCTAGGTTTTTTTTGCAACAGGGCGCAAGTGGATCATCATGGGGGCGGAAGGTAGAGCGGAGTACCCATCAATAGCGGGACGCTGGTACGTCACAACATCCCTCCCCTTCAATTAACTCTGCATTCATTTCAGTTAGGTCCACTGGGCTACCAGGGAGGGTTTCGGCTGAGCCAGCAGCCTGACACTGAAGAGCGGGTGCCAGGCTGACTGTTGGTGGCCTGGTCGAACCCGGGGGCAAATTTGTCGGACTGACCTGGCAGTCGGCCGACAAAAAAAAAAAACATGGCGGCTGCGACAGTGCGCTCTCCCCATTAAGAGCAGCCATGCTGCAATTTCACCAAAAGTGCACCGACAGAAAAAGCTGTCGGGGACACCGGCCGCTCCTGGGGCCGCTCCTGCAGGGCAATTTCGGATAAGGGGCAATTTCACAAGGGTGACTCCACCAGACTGTAAGGGGTCACGCGTGCACGCTGCGGCAGGAAAATGGGCGAAGTGGACACTGCTCCGCTCCTGAGGAAGGGCAATTTACAAAATGGCGGCCGCTCCATTGAGAGTCGGCGGCCATTCTGCGCCACCCTGTGGTCGCTGCTTTCCCGCGGTCAGAGGCCTTGTCGGAAGTGGCAATTTCAGCCCCTTTAGGTATTCAAGACTCTTTAACATTCAACTGCAAATTGAAACCCCAACAACAACTGTATAACATTATGCTAACAAACTGCACATTCAACTGGAAATATGTTTATTTTAACAAAAAGAAACACTATACCATCTTGATAAGTGTGTTGCGATTTTCCACAACTTTGTTTACAAGGGTGTACATATAACAAAACATACTGCAAGATAGGCAATGCCAAGATGGAATGCATACCTTGCTTTAGATCAAGTGGAATTATGTTTCATATATTTCTACATTTACTTGGCTAAATGAGGACTGTGCTAAATTGAAATTAATCCCAGTCAGCCAGTAAAAAGATTAGCTTCCTAAGAGACAATGGTGGCCAACAGCGAACCCTCTTCGGACACTGCTTGCCCAACATCAGTCAAGTTTGTCTGCCTCATTCCTCACTGGATGAAAACATCTGGTTATTGGGTTCTACATAAGAAAATAAAACAGTAGCCAGAAAAAAATGCTCATTTGCCCATCATGTCTACTCCTTCCACATGCAATGTATCCTATCATGGACTCCGCAACAACAGAAGGAAATTTGTGCATTAAAATCTCTATTCCCCAAAGGTAACTAGACAAAATCCAAAATATGCATTTATCTTCACATTTCCACTGTTTAATCTACATATAGATTGGGCTAACCAAACTGGTAGCAATACAGTGGAGGAGGATTTCCTGGAGTGCATAAGGGATGGTTTTCTAGACCAATATATCGAGAAACCAACGAGAGAGCTGGCCATCCTAGACTGGGTGTTGTATAATGAGAGAGGATTAATTAGCAATCTTGTTGTGTGAGGCCCCTTGGGGAAGAGTGACCATAATATGGTAGAATTCTTTATTAAGATGGAGAGTGACACAGTTAATTCAGAGACTGGGGTCCTGAACTTGGGGAAAGGTAATGGTATGAGACATGACTTGGCTAGAATAGACTGGTGAATGATACTTAAAGGGTTGAAAGTGGATAGGCAATGGCAGACATTTAAAGATCACATAGACGAACTTCAACAATTGTACATTCCTGTCTGGCGTAAAAATAAAACAGGGACAGTGGCTCAACCGTGTCCAACAAGGGAAACTAGGGATAGTGTTAAATCCAAGGAAGAGGCATATAAATTGGCCAGAAAAAGCAGCAAACTTGAGGACTGGGAGAAATTTAGAATTCAGCAGAGGAGACAAAGGGTTTAATTAGGAGGGGGAAAATAAAGTATGAGAGAAAGCTTGCAGGGAACATAAAAACTGACTGCAAAAGCAGTCAGAATCAGGTGAATTTATAATGGGGAACAAAGAAATGGCAGACCAATGAACAAATACTTTGGTTCTGTCTTCATGAAGGAAGACACAAATAACCTTCCGGAAATATTAGAGGACCGAGGGTCTAGCGAGAAGGAGGAAATGAAGAAAATCCTTATTAGTCAGGAAATTGTGTTAAGGAAATTGATGGGATTGAAGGCCAATACATCCCCAGGGCCTGATAGTCTGCATCCCAGAGTACTTAAGGAAGTAGCCCTAGAAATAGTGGATGCATTAGTGGACATTTTCCAACATTCTATTGACTCTGGATCAGTTCCAATGGACTGGAGGGTAGCTAATGTAACACCACTTTTTAAAAAAGGAGGGAGAGAGAAAACAGGGAATTATAGACCAGTTAGCCTGACATCAGTAGTGGGGAACATGTTACAATCAATTATTAATGATGTAATAGCAGCGCATTTGGAAAGCAGTGACAGGATCAGTCCAAGTCAGCATGGATTTATGAAAGGGAAATCATGCTTGACAAATCTTCTAGAATTTTTTGAGGATGTAACTAGTAGAGTGTACAAGGGAGAACCAGTGGCTGTGGTGTATTTGGACTTTCTAAAGGCTTTTGACAAGGTCCCACACAAGAGATTGGTGTGCAAAATTAAAGCACATAGTATTGGGGGTAATGTATTGACGTGGATCGAGAACTGGTTGGCAGACAGGAAGCAAAGAGTAGGAATAAACAAATCCTCTTCAGAATGGCAGGCAGTGACTAGTGGGGTACCGCAAGGTTCAGTGATGGGACCCCAGCTATTTACAATATACATTAATTATTTAGACAAAGGAATTGAATGTAATATCTCCAAGTTTGCAGATGACACTAAGCTGGGTGGCAGTGTGAGCTGTGAGGAGGACGCTAAAAGGCTGCAGGGTGACTTGGACAGGTTAGGTGAGTGGGCAAATGCATGGCAGATGCAGTGTAATGTAGATAAATGTGAGGTTATCCACTTTGGTAGCAAAAACAGGAAGGCAGAATATTATGTGAATGGTGACAGGTTAGCAAAAGGGGTGGTGCAACGAGACCTGGGTGTCATGGTACATCAGTCATTGAAAGTTGGCATGCAGGTACAGCAGGCAGTGAAGAAGGCAAATGGTATGTTGGCCTTCATAGCGAGAGGATTTGAGTATGAGCAGGGAGGTCTTACTACAGCTGTACAGGGCCTTGGAGAGGCCACACCTTGAATATTGTGTACAGTTTTGGTCTCCTAATCTGAGGAAGGACATTCTTGCTATTGATGGAGTGCAGCAAATGTTCACCAGACTGATTCCCGGATTGGCAGGACTGATGTATGAAGAAAGACTGGATCGACTAGGCTTATATTCATTGGAATTTAGAAGAATGAGAGGGGATCTCATAGAAACATAAAATTCTGACCGGATTGGACAGGTTAGATGCAGGAAGAATGTTTCTGATGTTGGCAAAGTCCAGAACCAGGGGTCGCAGTTTAAGGATAAGGGGTAAGCCATTTCGGAATGAGATGAGGAGAAACTTCTTTACTCAGAGAATTGGGAACCTGTGGAATTCTCTACCACAGAAAGTTGTTGAGGCCAGTTCGTTAGATATATTCAAAAGGGAGTTAGATGTAGCCCTTACGGCTAAAGGGATCAAGAGATTATGGAGAGAAAGCAGGAATAGGGTATTGAAGTTGCACGATCAGCCATGATCATATTGAATGGTGGTGCAGGCTGAAAGGGTCGAATGACCTACTCCTGCACCTATTTTCTATGTTTCTATGTTTCTATGAAAACAAGGGTATACAATGTGGCCAAGACTAGTGGGAAACCAGAGAATTGGGAAACGTTTTAAAGCCAGCAAAGAACGACAAAAAAAAATGATAAAGGACTCAAGTTTCAGTCTGAGTTGCTCCTTTTTTTTGGAGCAACTAGTTTAGAATGGAGTATCTTAGAAATTGCAATTCTCGGCATTTAGTTTGCTCGAATTCTAGTGAGTTAGAATAGTTTTGTTTTAGAACAGTTTTTTTTCAAAAGGAGGTGTTACCAGCCACTTATGCCTATTTTGCAAGTTTAGGCAGTGAAAACTTACTGCAAACTAACTTAGAATTTCGTAAGTGTAGATTTTTGTAAGCTCAGAAAAACCTTGCCTGCACTTTATAAATTAGGCGTAGGGAACGAGAGATGGGGGAGTGAAGGGAAGTTTACAAGCATTAAACACTTCACTTTTACAACTAAAGAGCCATCATCAATAATAAATGATAAATAAATCAATAAATCAACCAATAAATCAATGAAAAAAAAAATAATAATAAAAAATCAAACAAAATTAAAAAAAAAAAAAATCAATCAATAAATAAAAAATTAAGTTTCTACTCACCTACTGCAGCACTGGAAGCCCTCCAACAGCGTGCTGGGACGGGGCCCCCCCAGGAGATGCCAGTCTGCGGGCCCCGCTGCTGACCAGCATCTCGAGCGGGGCCCGCCGCCGCCGAGAGCTTCGGGCGGGGCCCGCCCCCAGCAGACGACAGACCGCTGCTCAGGACGTCGGGCGGGCCCTGCTGCCGACTCCGAGGATTTTGGGCGGGGCTGCCCCCAGCGAGATGCCGGGCGGGCGGGCCGCCGCGGAAGAGGTAAGTACTGTCAGGCCACTCGGCCCAGGATAGGGGCGACGACTCTTCGACCAGGGATAGGGTCATCGCCCAGAGACAGGACGCGCTGGGAGGGCCAGGAGCTACTGCGCATGCGCGCAGCCTCCACTGCGCACGCGCGCAGCTGCCGGCACTGTTTTTGGCACAGGCCTATAGCTCCGCCCCCAGCAGCTCTTGCTGCGCCGCGCCGAGCTGGAAACAGCCCTACAGATATCAGAGAATCGCGAGGTAAGTATTTGCCGCTTTTTCAGTTCTACAAATTAGGCGGGCCTCTCCGATGTGCGCCATTCTAGCGGGGGTCCGAAACTTGAGCCCAAAGAGAGGGAAGATAGATTATGAAAGTAAACTAGCATGAAATATAAAAACAGATAGTAAGTGTTTCCACAGGTGCATAAAAAGGAAAAGAGTGGCTAAAGTAAATGTTGGTCCCCTAGAGGATGAGACTGGGCAATTAATAATGGAGAACAGGTAAATGGTAGAGACGTTGAACAAATAGTTTGTATCATCTTCATGGTAGGAGACACTAAAAACATCCCAATAGTAGATAATTAAGGGGCTATAGGGAGGGAGGAACTTAATACAATCACAATCACTAATGAAATAGTACTCAGTAAAATAATGGGACTAAAGGTGGACAAGACCCCTGGACCTGATGGCTTACAACCTAAGGTCTTAAAAGAAGTGGCTGCAAAGATAGTGGATGCATTGGTTGTAATCTACCAAAATTCCCTGGATTCTGGGGCAGTCCCAACAGATTGGAAAACCGCAAATGTAATGTCCCTATTTAAAAAAGGAGGCAGACAAAAAGCAGGAAACTATAGACCAGTTAGTCTAACATCTGTCGTTGGGAAAATGCTGGAGTCCATTATTATGAAAGCAATAGGGGGACTTTTGGAAAAGCATAATTCAATCAAACAGAGTCAGCATGGTTTTATGAAAGGGAAATCATGTTTGACAAATTTGCTGGAGTTCTTTGAGGATATAACAAGCAGAGTGGATAAGGGGGAACCAGTGGATGTGGTGTATTTGGATTTCCAGAAGGCATTCGATAAAGTACCACATAAAAAGTTACTGCACAAGATAAAAGTTCACGGGATTGGGAGTAATATATTAGCACAGATAGAGGATTGGCTAACTAACAGAAAACAGAGAGTCAGGTTAAATGGATCATTTTCCGGTTGGCAAACAGTGATTAGTGGGGTAGCACAGGGATCGGTGCTGGATCCTCAACTATTTACAATCTATATTAATGACTTGGATGAAGAGACTGAGTGTAATGCAACCAAGTTTGCTGATGATACAAAGATGGGTCGGAAAGCAAATTGTGAGGAGGACACAAAAAATCTGCAAAAGGATGTTGGGGCCGGGTGGCCTACTCCTGTTTCTATTTCTTATGTTTTTATGTTCTTATATTCTTATGAACTTGGCTGTGCCACCAGAAGATATGATCTATAGTAAAGGAGGAAAAACTGGAGATCGAATCACCCTAGATCTACTCATGCACATCTCTTAACAGATGGTCACAGTTGGGCATAGGCAGAGGCCTAGGAGCTTGTCACCAGCCTGCCCTGAGTCAGGGAATGGTGCAACACAGAGTTCTCAGAGCTGGAAGAAACAATGGTTTAAATGAAGCAGAGAAAACATAAAGTTAAACTCTGAGCTATCACTAAAATGGAAATAATTATCAATGAATTATGTATGTGCTGTATAACAACTAACTCTCAGAGAAAGCAATGGGAAATTATGCCTTTCATAAATGGAATATTTCAATACAAATAACCTGTATAAATATTTGTTCTGCGAATTATGCATCAATTTTTCCAGAACATATGTATTTTGTGATTAAAATTTAGTGTGAACTGAGTCTTGGGAACTTTATATTTTTTTAAAGAACTACTTTTATTATATTTGAAATGCACAAATATCTGGTTTTAAATCCATATACAATAAACTGATGTGCAAACTGGTAAAAAGAGTATCTTTGATCATTTCATTCGATTAATTAAAAAATCGAACTGGTGTCTGGGCAGATTATAGAAATTAAGCATTCACCTTCCATTAGTGTGACATTTCTACCAATTGAGCAGTGGGAGAGCTAGGAGATTGACAGCCGATAAACAGAGAGCAGAAGAAAACTCGAACAAGCCTCAGTGCTCTGCTGATAACCTGCTATTGCAAATTCCCTAAGCTCCAGTCAGCACTCATCGATAAGTGCTGCTTTTGATGCATTTTTCCTGTTTACTTTAATTGTACAGTCAAGGTCAGAGAAACTAAATTATTTCAGTGGTCAGTGTGTTAATGGGCTAAAAGGCTGTATGTGTATCCATGAACGTGCATTTGTATTCTTTGATGTGGCCTATCCATGTCAAATTTCAAAAAACCTCAAAATCAAACCTACACAACAGCTGAACTCTCCTGTTATGTTCCAGCCTTTTCAAGGATTTCTGACATTTTTCTACAACATTTATTTCCTGTCCTGAAGCTGATCATAACTCACTCAATCATAGCAGCTGCAGACAGAAATCAAGGCGCAGTAGCCTAGTGCTCCTGATTAGCAATAATAGAGATTATGGCCTCGATATTTACGGGGAGGGTACAAGGAAGCACGGTCACATGGGGAACACTGGCAAGGCTGGGAATGTGGAGGATCTGCCAATCTTAACAGCAGGTCCTCATTAGCTAGTGTTCCTGCCCGGAAATCAGGAGGGAACATGACTGGCAGGAAACTGCAACAGAGAACCCTGAGGGATGGATCCCAGCACTGGGAAGGGAGCATCAGCAACAGGCTGCGAGCGGGAGGGCTGGGCCAAGGTTTGATATCTGTAGGGCTCTGGAGAAGCTGGTGATTGAGGCTCGGGGTGGACGAAAAAAAGAAAAAAAGCCTTGCATTTATATAGCACCTATCATGACCACCGAACATCCCAAAGTGCTTTACAGCAAATTAAGTACTTTTTGGAGTGTAGTCACTGTTGTAATGTAGGAAATGCTGCAACCAATTTGTGTACCGTGAGCTCCTGGGAGGGGGTAGGTGTTGGGGGGGGGGGCGGGGAAGGGTGGGGGTGGTGGGGCAGTTAAATCAAGGCCAATAAGTTCATATCCCACCATGGGAAGTTGGGAAACTAAATTCGATAACTAGCACCAGAAAAATTAGCATGGAGACTGTTAAATTATCATAAACCCCAACTGATTCACTAATGTCCTCCAGGGAAGGGAACCTGCCCCACCTCTACTTGGTCTGACCTACATGTCACTCAATATCTGGTCGACTCTTATTGCCCTCTGCAGCAAATCACTCAGTTGTAAACAATTTCTATAGAGAATTATTGGACAGACCTATCGGCAATAACCCAGGCATCAAATCAAGACAAGACTCCGGCAATTCTAACGCAATCAACGCTGCAAAGCCCTCTTACAAAGCTGGGAAAGCTGTCCCAGAGACTAATCGAGCAACAGTCTGACATAGTTGTACTCATAGAGTCACATCTATCAACCAATATCCCAGAGTTCTCTATAATATTACTTGAGTCACCCAGTCACCAATGGCAGGATGGACCCATTAGAAGTAGTGACAGATCGAGCTGACCAAATCTAAGCATCTGTGTAGCACTGCGGGCCATCAACAGTAGCAGAATTATGCACCACCACAATCTGTAATTTCATGACCCAGCACATCTGTTACTCGTCCATTTACATTGGACTAGAGTGGAACCTTGATGCAATCTAGAGTACAGAAGAGTGTGCCATCAGCAGCAATAGGCATAACTTAGAATGAGCGACTAATCCAGTGAAATTACAACACAGAGTTACTTGCATGCAAAACACCAAAAGCCCCATGCTACAAACAGAGCTAAGCAGTCCCATGACCAACAGATCAGAGCAAAGCTCTGTAGCCCTATTACATCCAAATCAAAATGGTGGTGGAGAACCAGGCCATGAATGGAAACGTGAGCATTCATGAATATCTCTATCCTCAACCATCGTGGAGCCCAGTACGTGAGTCTATGGGAAAAGGCTGACGTACTTGCAAAGTGTGTTCAGCCAAAAGTGCCGAGTGGATGATCCTACTTGTCCACCTCCTGGGATTCTCACTATCATAGATGCCGTTGTCCAGCCAATTTAGTTCACTCCACATGATATTAAGAAGCACCTGAGAATATTAGACATAGTAAAGGCTCTGGGGCCGAAATTGGTGGGCTCACTGCCCACTGCCGCCTGCTGCCGCCAAATCTTTTCAGCGGTCTCCCCTCGGTGACAGATTCCTCTTGGTCTGCTGCCGGCGGAAGGGGAGTACCGCTGGGAACCGCCCGCTGACAGCCGCTTAAGTGACCTCCTGCCTGCCGAGCTGCCATATTGGTGCGGGCGGGAGTTGCAGGCAGCAAGGGGAAGGATCGCTGTGTGGAAGCAGGTCTAACCCCAACAGTAAGTAAGAAGACTTGCAATAAAAGGTTACTGAACACATTTTAATTTTTTTTTCAGCGTTTTACCTGTACAGGGTCCACTGAAGGTGTTCCGGTGTATTTTTTTGTGAAGAATTTTATTGTTAAGTGTTTCCCCCATCCCTGGGACCAACTCAATCCTTGGCGGCACTTTGGCAAGGATCGCATTTGCCGCCGAGATTGGGAGTTCCCGCCCACTGCCGCCCAGATTGATGGCGTAAGCCGTTATTTGGTTGCCGGGTGATACTGCCACCTCTTTTAGAGGAATCGTTCTGGCAAAGTACTGCCCGGTCCCTCGGCGGCCCTTTGGGCGGGACTTGGCATTGACCAAGTTCGGGCCCTCTGGGTCTTGATAGCATCCGGGCTATAGTGTTGAAATATGCCAGACCTAGGCAATCCCTAACCAAGCTATTCCAAGGCAGCTAAGATACTGGCATTTGTTTGCAAATGAGGTAAATTGCTCCAATATATCCTATCTACAAAAAACAGGATGAATCTACCCTGGCCAAATATCACCCTATCATTCTCCTCCTTACCATCAGCAAAGCGATGGAGGAAGTAATCAATAATGCCATCAAGTGGCACCTACTCACCAATAAACTGCTCACTGATGCTTCAGTTCGGGGTCCGCAAAAACCATTAAACTGCTGAATCCGTTATAACCTTCTGATAAGGAAGTAGTAGCAGGACATTTAGAAAATCATAATGCCGTCAAGCAGAGTCAGCATGGTTTTATGAAAAGGAAATCATGTTTGACAAATTTGCTGGAGTTCTTTGAGGATGTAATGAACAGAATGGATAAAGGGGAACCAGTAGATGTCGTGTATTTGGATTTCCAGAAAGCATTTGATAAGGTGCCACATAAAAGGTTACTGCACAAAATAAGAGCTCACGGGGTTGGGGGTAATATATTAGCATGGAATAAGATTTGAATAACTAACATAAAACAGAGAATTGGGATAAATGGGTCATTTTCAGGTTGGCAAACTATAACTTGTGGGGTGCCACATGGATCAGTGCTGGGGCCTCAACTATTTACAATTTATATTAATGACTTGGATGAAGGGACCGAGTGTAATGTAGCTAAATTTGCTGATGATACAAAGATAGGTGGGAAAGCAAATTGTGAGGAGGACGCAAAGAATCTACAAAGAGATATAGATAGGCTAAGTGAGTGGGCAAAAATTTGGCAGATGGAGTATAATGTGGGAAAATGTGAAGTTATCCACTTTGTTAGAAAAAATAAAAAAGCAAATAATTTTTTATACGGGGAGAGATTACAAAATGCTGCGATACGGAGGGATTTGGGGGTTCTTGTACATGAAACACAAAAAGTTAGCATACAGGTACAGCAAGTAATTAGGAAGGCAAATGGAATGTTAGCCTTTATTGAAAGGGGGATGGAGTATAACAGTAGGGAAGTCCTGCTACAACTGTACAGGGCAGTGGTAAGACCACACCTGGAGTACTGTGTACAGTTTTGGTCTCCTTTTTAAAGAAGGATATATTTGCACTGGAGGCTGTTCAGAGAAGGTTCACCAGGTTGGTCCTGAGATGAAGCGGTTGTTATATGAAGAAAGGTTGAGCAGCTTGGGCCTATAGTCATCGGAGTTTAGAAGACTGAGAGGTGATCTTATTGTAACATATAAGATTCTGAGGGGGCTTGACAGGGTACATGCAGAGAGGATGTTTCCCCTCGTGGGGGAATCTAGAATTAGGGGGCATAGTTTCAGAATAAGAGGTCACCCATTTAAAAAGGACCCTCTCAGAGGGTCGTGAATCTTTGGAATTCTCTATCCCAGAGAGCTATGGAGGCTGGGTCATTGAATATATTTAAGGTGGAGAGAGACAGATTTTTGAACGATAAGGAAGTCAAGGGTTATGGGGAGTGGGCGGGATAGTGGAGTTGAGGACAGGATCAAATCAGCCATGATCTTACTGAATGGCAGAGCAGGCTCGAGGGGCCAAATGGCCTACTCCTGCTCCTATTACTTATGTTCTTATATTCTATCGATAAAACATGTTTTGCAGTAAATTTTGAACTTTAAAGAGCCTTTTTTCCAATTCATTTTATTGAAGAGAATCATAGGAAACTGTTCAATTTTGTCATTTTATCATTGGTGAAGCAGTACCAGTGGAAATACGATTTTCATTTTAACTGGTATTTCTCCATATTGATATAATAAATAGAGGTGACTTCAGTTTGGTGATAGGAAATATGAAAATATTCACTGTGTTACACTCCGTAGAGTGGTACTTCATCACAAATGTAAAAATAATTGACTTATCATTCAATTCTTTTACTGTGTGATGTCCTTTTGTATTCACGTTCACTATGTTTGTTGTATTCTGTGTATTGTATCAATGAAGCATAACAGCTTGAATATTCTATCACTGCAAAAAAATGGAAAATATTTTCACAGTTACGATACCCCACGTGAGGTAAATCTCTATTTTACAGGACGAGAGTTTCTTGATGCACTGATTACATATTTTGAATGTTTCCAGTTCATTCTGTCATACAATACTGAAGGCAGGACCAAGGTAAAATCTTATTCTGACATCCCAGTTAAAATTGTGTTGAATAAATCCTGCAAATAAAGCTGGATAAATCGTTGGTTAGGAATGAGCCTGAAGGTTGTAGAGGGATGATCAAATACTCCATAGAACAGCATGGTTCCTGTGATGATGCAAGCGGGGGAGCAGAGTTTCAGACAGGAAATCTGGCAGGTTTCCCTGCATGCTGTGGAATTTTGTCGCCACAGTATGCAACTTTGGATGGGGGTGGGGTCTGTTGAGGTGGCCGGGAGGGGTGGGGGGGGTGCGGGGGGAGGTCCGATCTCAGGGTAGGAGGTAAGCTTAGAGGGCTCCGGGGAGGCACACTAGCTCCTCCCAGCCCACGAGCAGAGCTGTAAGGGCATTTACCTTTTCACCAAGGCTGTCCTCACCTCCCTTGAGCTGTCGGGGAAACCTGGCCGGCCAGGGTTAAACCTGTACAACATGTTCAATGTGAGGCTCTCAGCCTCATTAGAATATTTAAAGAGCCACCCCGCCTCCTGGGAGCGGGTTGGTTGCCCACCCCTTGTCTCGCCTACATTAAACACAGGTAGAGGCGGGTTCGGGTTGGTTTTGAGATTTTTTACATTTTAACATCTCCTTCATACCCCAACCCACCCATATTTGGGGGTTAAAACTACCTTTGTTGTGTATGGAAAGCAACAAGCCAGATTTGTGTGCTGGTGGGGTAAGTGAACAGACATATCAAGGAGGTTTGCTCATTTATTTAGGGAATTCAAGGAATAATTTTGCAGAACATTCCCTAAGAGATGAAATAAGCCCATGAATGGGTAGACTGTCCTAACCCTAATCCTATCTCTAAATGCATAGGCAGTCCCTCGAAATCGAGGAAGACTTGTTTCCTCTTCAAAAGTGAGTTCTCAGGTGACTGTACAGTCCATTACGGGAATTACCGTCTCTGTCACAGGTGGGACAGACAGTCGTTGAAGGAAAGGGTGGGTGTGGAGTCTGGTTTGTCGCATGCTCCTTCCGCTGCCTGCGCTTGTTTTCTGCATGCTCTCAATGACGAGACTCGAGGTGCTCAGCGCACTCCCAGATGTTCTTCTTCCACTTAGGGCAGTCTTTGGCCAGGGATTCCCAGGTACCGATGGGGTTGTTGTACTTTATCAAGGAGGCTTTGAGGGTGCCTTTGAAACGTTTCCTCGGCCCACCTGGGGATCACCTGCCGTGTAGGAGTTACAAACAGAGCGCTTGCTTTGGAAGTCTCGTGTCGGGCATGTGGACAATGTGGCCCGCCCAATGGAGCTGGTCGAGTGTGGTCAATGCTTTGATGCTGGGGATGTTGGCCTGACATTGGTACGTCTATCCTCCCAGGGGATTTTCAGGATCTTGCGGAGACATCGTTGGTGGTATTTCTCCAGCGCCTTGAGGTGTCTGCTGTACATGGTCCACATCTCTGAGCCATACAGGAAGGCGGGTATTACTACAGCCCTGTAGACCATAAGCTTGGTGCCAGATTTGAGGCCTGATCTTGGAACACTCTCTTCCTCAGGCAACCAAAGGCTGCACTGGCGCACTGGAGGCGGTGTTGGACCCTGTCGTCGATGTCGGCCCTTGCTGATAGTAGGCTTGTGAGGTATGGAAAGTGGTCCACGTTGTCCAAGGCTGTATGGCGGGGTCAGGTTGGTGGAGGACCTATGTCTTACGGATGTTTAGTGTAAGGCCCATGCTTTCATATGCCTCAGATTGTACATAGTCTGTGGAAGCAAGGAATTTAATATGCTTTTTCTCATTCGATCTTTTCTTCGCAGACAAAAAATTCTCTCCAGCTCCCTTAAAACCTAATAGGAACAGACACGCTGACACTTTGGGGGAGAAACTGGGTGCCTTAGCACCCCCCGTGGAAGCATTTGCGACCGGGCGCGGCACTGACATCAACTCCCGCCACATTGGGTGGGAGTTTAGCGGCGGCGTTACAGCATTGCGTCCTGATCTCCTGCGGCCGGAGATCGTGACATCATCGGCGTGCACACAGCCCTGATAGCAGCCTGGACCCGAAATTGACTTCTTGCCCCTGCAGTAGCACCGGGCAAAAGCACCGTCAGATGCAGTAGGCATGGATCAGGCTGCCGGCTGCTATGGGAGCAATGATTAAAGGTGAGGTGGCCGAAGTAGGTAAAAAAAAACCTTACCTTTCTTATTGCCGTTTTATTCGCAGGTTCCTGCCCGGGATCGTTCAGCCCAGCGCTCTGCATGATCGTCGGGCTGATCGCGTGGGATCGCCACTTCCTTGGTGGTCCAGCAAGGTGCCTTTTGTATTGCAGAGCCGGCAGAGATGACCCTTCTCTTTAAGGGAGTGAAGGGCCCTTTGAACGTAGCATCTCTTCAAGGCCCAGTGGACAGTGCTGCTGAGGTGTTCGCCCCACCTGCTGCAGTTAACGCTGCAAGAAGGAAGTGGTGCGTTCGATTTAGCACTCCTATTTCTTCTTGGAGCGCAAACAGCAAAGTTGCCTGCCACTAATTTTTCAAACTTTTAAAAATTAACGCTCCAAACGTGCCAATACTGAATTTCTCCTCCTTTGACTTGACATGAGACAAATGAGAACATAAGAAATAGGAACAGGAGTAGGCCATTCTGCCCCTTGAGCTTGCTCCGCCATTCAATAAGATCATGGCTGATCTTCGACCTCAACTCCACTTTCCTGTACTGTCCCCGTATCCCTTTATTCCCTTAATATACAACATTTTTTCAATCTCTGTCTTGAATATACTCAATGACTGAGCCTCCATAGACCTCTGGGGTAGAGAATTCCAAAGATGCACCACCCTCTGAGTGAAGAAATTTCTCCTCATCTCAGTCCTAGATGGCCGACCCCTTATTCTAAGATTGTAGGGCTGAAATTTCCCTGCTCTTTAAGGTCCATCACCGCCTGTAATGGGGCGGTAAGGCCTTTTCAACCAGGAGCAGATGGATATTCCGACCTATCCAAACTTGTCCCCGTGCCGGGGGTGGCGGAAACGAGTCCCGTGCCCCATGTTCCCGTCCCGTTGGGCCCTTACCGCCCGGCGGTGACCCCCTTTGTGCCCCGCAAGGGAAATTGCCCCACGGGAGCAGAGTCACTGCTGGTCGCTGCCCCTGACAGCTTTTCCTGACACGAATCTGCCAGTGGCTGGGCGATGCATCTGCCCTTAAAGGGGAGGGCACACCACCCCAGCCGCCATTTTATTTTAATTGTTGCCCGATTCTGCAGTCGGCCCGGCAATGGAGGCCATGGGTTCGCAGCGGCCCTCCGTTTTAAGTAAAGGGGAGGGACAGTGCTACGCGTCAGCCCGACGTGGCACATCCGTGTCGAACTGATGTACTTAGCGTGATACTGATAACACCGCCCGCTTTCCGCCCTGCTTCCGCGCACTTCCACCCCTCAGCCGCCCCAAACACTGCCCCGATCATTTTTTTTTAAAAGGGCAATTTTGATCGATTCGTTGCCCCATTGATTCATCACTTATTTCAAATTATCGGCCTCAAACGTGGCAGATGGCAATTTTGGCCCCTGTGACACCTGGTTCTAGAGTCCCCAGCCAGAGGAAACATCCTCCCTGCATCTACCCTATCAAGCCCTGTAAGAATTTTGTATGTTTCAATTAGAAATCCTCTCTTTCTTCTAAATTCTAGAGAATATAGGCCCCCCATTCCAGGAATCAGTCTGGTAAAGCTTCGTTGCATTCCATTTATGGCAAGTGTATTCTTCCTTAAGTAAGGAGACCAAAGCTGTACACAATATTCTAGGTGCTGTCTCACCAGGGCCGTTTATAATTGCAGTAAGACGTCTTGAGATAGAAATTGCCCTCTGGTGCACCGACTGCTATTGAGGCAGCATATCCGGCTAAATTCAGCTTCTCAGGGATTTTTTTGGAGCGGGGCAGAAGTGGATCATCTTGGGGGCAGAAGTGGGAGCAGAGCGGAGTGCCCGTCATTAGTGGGGCGGGAATGGGGGCGGGACAGAGTGTCCGCCGCTGTCAGTCATCAGCTTCTTGCTGATAATGTCATCGTGATGACGCTTCACAACTTCTCTTCCCTTCAGTTAAAGGGGAGAGCGGCTGCAAACTCTGCATTCATTTTCGTTAGGTCCACTGGACCACCAGGCAGGGTTTTGGCTGGGCCAGTGACCTGTTGGTGGCCTGGCCGAACCCTGGGGCATAAATGTCGGCTCGACCTAGCAGTCGGCTGACAAAAGAAAATAACATGGTGGCGTCAGCAGAGTATTGTCATTTCACACAGAGTGCACCGACAGCAAAAGTTGTCGGGAGCATGGGCCTGTGGCGGGGCCGCGCTGGTGGGGTAATTTCAGGTAAGGAGCAATTTCGGTAGGGCAATTTCATGAGGGGGTCCCCGCCAGATGGTAAGGGGTCGGCGCATGCACGTGCACTGGAAAACAGGTGGAGCGATCCCGGACACCGCTCCGCTCCTGAGGAAGGGCAATTTACTAAATGCCGTCCCATCCACGGAGAGTCAATGACCATTCTGTGCCACCCCGTGGCCGCTGCTTTCCGGCAGTCAGAGTCTTTATTGGAAGGGGCAATATCGATCCCTTTTACTCATATTCAAATCCTCTTGTAATGAAAGCCAACATACCATTTGCTTTCTTAATTGCTTGCTGTACCTAGATGTTAACTTTCAGTGATTTGTGTACAAAGATACTCGGGTCCCTCTGAACACCCACATTTCCCAATCTCTCACCATTTAAAAAATAAAGGTACTCTGCTTTTCTATTTTTCCTACCAAAGTGGATAACTTCACATTTCTCCACATTCTATTCCATTTGCCATGTTCTTGTCCACTCACTTATCCCCTTGAAGCCTCTTTACATCCTCCTCACAACTTACATTCCCACCTAGCTTTGTATCATCACCAAACTTGGATATATTACATTTGGTCCCCTCATCCAAATCGTTGTTATAGATTGTGAATAGCTGGATCCCAAACACTGATCCTTGCAGTATCCCACTAGTTACAGCCTGCCAACCCGAAAATTACCCGTTTATTCCTACTCTCTGTTTTCTGTCCATTAACCAATCCTCAATCCGTGCTTGTATATTACCCCCACTCCTATGAGACCTAATTTTTTTTAATAACCTCTTGTATGGCACCTTGTCAAATTTGTGGCTTTCTGAAAATCCAAATACATCACATCCACTGATTCCCTCGTATCTATTCTGCTAGCTACAACCTCAAAAAGCTCTAACAGATTTGTCAAACATGATTCCCTTCCATAAATCTGTGTTGACTCTGCCCAATCCTATTATTATTTTCTAAGTGCCCTGTTATCACATCCTTAATAATATAATAACAGATCCTAGCATTTCCCCTATTACTGATGTCAGACTAACTGGTCTGTAGTTCCTTGTTTTCTCTCTCCCTCCTTTCTTAAATAGCAGGGTTACATTAGCTACCTTCCAATCCGCAGGATCTATGGAATTTTGGAAGATGACAACCAATGCATCCACTATCTCTATAGCCACCTCTTTTAAAACCCTAGGACATAGGCCATCAGGTCCAGGGGACTTATCGGGCTTTAGTCCCATTAATTACTCCAGTACCATTTTTTTTAATACTAATTTCTTTCAGTTTCTCATTCCCGCTAGACCCTTGGTTCTCCACTATTTCCTGAAGGTTTTTGCTCCTTCTTCCATGAAGATAGGCACAAAGTATTTGTTTAATTTCTCTGCCATTTCCTTATTCCCCATCATATTTTCTCCTGTGTCAGCCTGTAAGGGACCCACATTTACTTTCACTAATCCTTTCCTTTTTATATACCTATAGAAGCTTTTATAGTCTGTTTTTATGTTTCTCACTAGTTTACTCTCAAATTCTATTTTTTCTTCCTTTATCAATTTCTTGGTCCTCCTTTGCTGAATTCTAAAATCCTCCCAATCATCAGGTTTACTGTTCTTTTTGGCAACATTATAAGCCGCTTGCTTTGATCTAGTACTATCTTTAATTTCTCTTGTTAGCCACGGTTGGGC
Source organism: Pristiophorus japonicus (assembly GCF_044704955.1). Classification (NCBI taxonomy): domain Eukaryota; kingdom Metazoa; phylum Chordata; class Chondrichthyes; family Pristiophoridae; genus Pristiophorus; species Pristiophorus japonicus. The sequence continues at coordinate 405,290,550 of NC_091977.1, forward strand.
CACTTTTCCTGTGGGGTTATTGTGCGTTAAAGGAATGTGTTTGTTGTAAATTATGTATTCATTCTTTAAATGCTAGCTGTTGATTGTCTACTGTCATACCTTAGATAGTACAACAATAGCATTAGCGTCAATGATGATGGCATAGAGGTAGAGTTGGTTGTACATATAGAAGTTATAATCCTGACCTATGTTAACGAGCCTGAGTACATAGCAATATAAAAAATTACAAGACCATTTATGGTCCATCTGAGTGGCTTCATAATTCGAAAGCAGAATGCATGGTTCATTACCCATATTCTTCAATTGATTTTCTTATCAAATATCTGTCCATCTCTCATTACAATTACTTATGTTATCAACCTTGATTGCTTCCTTGGGAAGTCTATTGCAAACATTCACGAACCTCCCTGTGAAGTAGTTACATCTGTTTTGTCGATTTACCCTGCCTCTACTGTGCTCCATTTCTTATCCTCTCATCATTCTAAAGGCCATGTTAAGCAGCCCCAGGATTCAACTTGTCACTACTTTTAAGGATACTGACTACCTCATTTAGATCCTTTCTTGGTCATCTCAGTTCTAGTATAAACAAACTCAGCTGCTGGAGTCTCTCTTTGCAGCAAAAGGTTACTTATAGGATACCTGGCAGCACTCACTTCAGTATACCCTTTTCAGTGCTGTGATGCTCTTCCTGCAACATTACACAAGAAATGCACAAGGTACTCCAGATGGGGTTGAACCAATGTCCTGCATAGGCTCAGTATCATGTTCTGTGATTAGTGTTCCATTCCAAGTACTAAACAATCGATTAACCCATTTGCCTACTTACTGCTGCCACACAGTGTGCAAATGCAAATCTGTCCACAATTACCGCAAAATCCTTGTTCAGTGCAGACTATAACCAATGTGTCTATAGTTCTATTGTTTACTTTTTTTTCTCAATCTCGTCACTTTGCACTTGTCATCAATTCATTTCATTTGCCATTTCTCAGTCCAACTTTCCAATCTATCTGGGCACCTGATCAGTTTTTTCTTTTTTGTTTGTAATTATCCCCTCCGCCTTGGTGTCATTTGTCAAATTTTGATAGTTTTAGTTGATCCCTACTTCCAAATCATTGATATATTGTAGATTTAAGACATATATTTACATAAAAGGGCTGATATAACATGCATTATGGGTAAGCGGAGTTAGCCTAAGTTAGAAAGACAGGTGCATTGTGGGGGCACCTTCACCAGTCGAACTGCAGTGGTTAAAGAAGCAGGCTCAGCGCCACCTTCTTGTCATGTATGTATATTCTGTTTCTGGCCACCAGGTGGCGTCATTGTTGGAGGCCACTGAGCAGCATGCACATGGTGCTGCTCAGGTATAAAAGGCCAGCCATTTTGAGAGTCAGGCACTTTGGCGTAAATAAAGCAGAGCCAAGGTTGTACCTTGCTTAGTTAAACAGTACTCAGTTTGAACCTTTATTGCATACATAACACTTCTCTGGGCAACTAGAGATGGGCAATAAATGCAGGCCTTGCCAGCAATAACCTTGGGTGGCCTGTGAGAGGGATGATGTTGCGAGGGGTCATGGAAGTGGGGGCTCTTCTCAAAGCGCTCTCACTTCCCTCCCGTTGTCTCTTCCTCAGTCAGAGCTCCACATGGTGCCTTGGATCCTGATGGCCGAGTCTGCCCCTGCACAGTCGCAGGAGGAACAGTCTTTGCCGGGGCCCTCACAGGCTCCAAAACAAAGAGGACATCTGCCAAAAGTGTCTAAGCAGTCGCAGCCGGGAAGTGAGAAGGCTGCCTCTATCTCTGCTCTAGCCACAGGGTTTGCACCTCGTAGAAGCACTCGGAAAAGAAAAAAGACACAATTTTAGATACACAAGGGTATGCCCATGGGTGTATGAAAAAATATTAGTGATAAGTTTCTGTTCTATTTATGACGCACATAAATTTATTTCTTTGCACCACTTTCCGGTCTTGTCCATTTTTTGCCTGCTACCCGGGAAGTGATCTTATCACTTGGAGTGAATGATGAGATATTACTTAACCACAAACATTGGGGGTTTGTGTGTGAGGAATGGCTTGGTCATTGTAGGATTGCTTTGTGGTGTTGTTGGGGGGCAGGGGGTAGAGTTAGTATAGCATGCGTCTGCCATACGGGTGCACTGGAGCAAGTTATGTAAATCTGGCCATGATGAGACCATCTAGGACCTTCTGGGCAGCAATGTGCACCCCTGCTGGTGCCATCTCCACCTCAAATTCCTCCTCCTCATCTTACAACTGTTCCTCCTCTGAAGAGGATGTGTGCTCTGCGCCTTGCTCCTCCTGCAGCTCCAATCCATGCTGCTGCACTATGGTGTGTAGCATGCAGCAAACGACAATGAATCTGGTTGGTGCATACTGAAGGGCTCTTCCAGATCTTCAGCATGCCGATTGCTTGGTCAACGACACTTTTGGTGAAAATGTGGCTTTCATTATAATGCTTCTCGACCTCAGCACTTGGCCTCCTCAAGGGTGTCATGCGCTACCTCTTCAGTGGATGACCCTTGTCTCTAAGCAGCCAGCCGGTTAGTCTGTTTGGAGATGTGAAGAGCTGAGGGAGGGTGGACTGGCGCAGCATGAAAGAGTCATGACAGCTGCCAGGGAATCTGGCGCACCAATGCATGATGATCATTTTATGGTTGCAGACGAGCTGCACACTGAAGGAGTGTAAGCCCTTGCGGTTCACAAACTCTCCTGGGTGATTTGGGAATGCCTTGATGGCCACATGCATGCAGTCGATGACGCCCTACACTTGTGGGAAGCCAGCCAGAGCCGCAAAGCCGAGCACTCGCTCAATAACACTCACTTCATCAGTGACAAAGTTTACATAATTCGCTGTCTTGTCAAACATGGCATTGGTCACCTGGGTGACTGAATGCGACATCCCACAAATGTCTGCTGCAGATCCCTGGATGGAGCCTGAGGCGAAGAAGCTGAGGGTGGTGGTGACTTTGACAGCCACTGGTAAGGCATGTCCACCAGGTCCTCTGGTCTTCTGGTCTTGTTCCAGCAAGCTACAAATGTCTGCGATTATCTGGTACGCTAGCCTGAGCCTCCTGATTCACTGCTGTTCAGTCAAGTCCAGGAAGCTCATCCTCTGCCTGTATACCCTGTGTTGGGGGTATCGCCTCTGGCACGGTGCAGCCCCCCAAACCACCGGGGCAATGTTTAATAACTTTTTAAATGTATTGCACTAAGTCACTACTCAAAATATTTAAAAAAACACTTCATAAGCGGAATTCAAAACGTACCTGAAAAATCTGTGTGACCCTTTAAGAAGCACTGACAGCGTCTCTGTACAACTGCTGCACGCACGTTCATCCATGCGTAGTTAGGAGAGAGCGGGTATGGGGTGTAGTGATGTCCAAAATCACAGTCGTGTGTCAATTTAGACGTTGCACTCCGATTGACGTCATGATTTACATATTTACATGGAAGAGGTGAGCGCAGGGAACGGCACCGCTGCCAATGTCTCCAAAATGGCGGCCGCCTTGTTCCACTGCGGAAGTGGGCGGAAGCAAGGTAGCCGCTATTTTTTCAACAAAACCAGTCTTAACAGCTGGTGCAACTGTTAAGTATGGAAGAACTCCACAAAACTGAGTACTGTGAGCTAAAACTGATGTGACCTTAGTCTCTTTAATACAACTCCAGAGTGCCTAAGCAGGATGGCAGACAACCTTTTATACTCCCTTGCACGAGGTGTGCAGGTGACCCTTGGGCCTCTTCAGTTGCGCCCCCTGGTGGCAAGTCTTACACAGTTACAATGTTTACATACATAACATCACTCCTCCCAAAGTCTTTGATACAAATTATTTACAAGTTGAGACGATCCGGGGCCCTACACTCCCTGGTTGATCGTCTGAGTTCAAACTCTGGCATGGATGAGTTGGTCGGACCATTGCTGCACTGTGGCACGGCTGGTCTGACAGGACTGTTGGGAACGGTGGGTTCATCCTCTTGATTGACAGCGAGGTCAATTGCTGGTTGGGTGTGTGATGGTGGATCGATGATGGTGATGTCCTCGTCAGGTTGTTCCTGGTTGTCGGTGAACCGCAGTTTGGTCTGATCCAAATGCTTTCTGCACGTTTGTCCATTCAATAGTTTGACTATAAACACTCTATTCCCCTCCTTGGCCAAGACAGTGCCAGCGACCTACTTAGGACCATGACTGTAATTAAGGACAAACACAGGGTCGATAACATCAATGTCACGCGATACAGCCGCGCGATCGTGGTACATGTTTTGCTGGTGACGCCGGGTTTCCACATGATCATTTAGATCCGGGTGGATTAGAGAGAGCCTGGTTTTGAATGCTCTCTTCATTAACAATTCTGCAGGGTAAAGAGGAGACATAACAATGAGGAGAGGTAAGAAGAGATCAGAGGAGAGGTGAGGAGAGGAGAGGAGAAGAGAAGTGTTATGATCTGGAATGCGGAGAAAACAACTCTTGGGGGCCAAAATTGCCCCCCCCCTGCCGAAAGCGCAGCGTACTTACCCTGTTTCCACTGTTTTCTCCGCTGCAGTAAATGTCGTGGCTTCTTGCGCGAAATTGCGCTCTTTGGGTTTTTTTTCCAAGCGGCCCGGAAGTAGGTCATAATGGGGGGCGGAAGTACGGCGGTGAGTGACAGTTCGGTAAGTAGAGGGGCGGAAGTGGGGGAGCGGACGGGCGGAGTGTTCACCTCTGTCACTCATTAGCGTAGCGCTGATCATGTCATCACGGTGGCATGTCACAACATCTCCCCCCTTCACTTAAAGGGGAGAGCCAATGCGATTCTTTAAGTTGGGCCCACTGGGCCACCAGGGAGGGTTTCGGCTGGGCCAGCAGTCTGGCACTCAAGAGGGGGTGCCAGGCTGCCTGCTAGTGGCCCGGCTGAACCCGGGGGCATAATTGTCGGCCAGACCTGGCAGACCTGGCAGTCAGCCGACAAAAAAAATAAGATGGTGGCCGTGGCAGGAGGTCTTCCACCTTTAATGGCAGCCACACTGCCATTTTGCAAGCACACCAAGCACAGTGCACCGGCAGAAAAGCTGTCAGTGGCACCGAGCAGCGGGAGGAAGATTTTCAGCACAGAATTTTGCGTTTGGGGAGCATATTGACAGTGTGCGCACCGATGATGCACTTAGGTTGGATCGGCAGCAGCGGAGCAGTTGTGAGGGGAGCGGGTCACCGCCGGGATACCACAGGAGTGGAATTTTCAAAATAGCAGCCATTCCACGAAAAATCGGCGGCCATTCCACTCCGCAGCATGGCCGCTAATTTCCGGCTGTAACAGGCCTTAAGGGAAGGGGCAATTTCGGTCCCTCTATTCTTTCATCCAAGTCATTGATATATATGGTGAAAAGCTGAGGCCCCAGTACAGATCCCTGGGGAATATCATTTGTCACATCCTGCCAATCAGAGAACATTCCCTTTATCCCTACTCTGTCTCCTAACGCTCAACCAATTACTAGCTCATATCATAAAGTTACTGTCAGTTCCATACACTTTTATTTTTGCTAATAATGTCTCGTGTGGAGCCATATCAAACGTCCTGGTTAGTATTGTATCAAATACTACTTTGTCTGCAGTTTTACCCATTAACAGTTCAGCCCAATTAATTAATTTCTCATCCCTTCAAAGTTTACATTTAAAACCTTGATTTGTGACTCTCCCTCTCTCTCTCAAACCTAATATCCTTCGAGCCCCACAAGGAAAGTTTAGGCCTCCTTTGCCCTTGGCTCCTCCCATGCTGCTGACCAAAATTCCCTTTCGGGCAGCCAACTGACCGATAGCATGTCGATGAGTCCCGGGAGTAAAAATTGCCTCATGCTGGCAAGCTTGGTGGAGTTTTACAATCGCCTGTCACCACCCCCAATCCCGCCCGTCCGATTCCTGCTCTTGGTTAAACCTATTCAGTACAATTAGAGTCTGGAGACCAATGACTATTTTTAATACATAAGAGATTACTGCTCCACCCACAGTTCAAGTTTTTGAGAACCCTACTGTTTGCATCACTGACATAACAGGTTTTTAATATATACACCGGTAACTTACTCACAGTTCTCCCGATTGGCTGCTGCAACTTTGGTGTAAATCCCAGATAAACCATGTGAATGAGGTTCTCCCTGATTTTCTGTCAAAGTTACAGCGGCTGATCAGTAGAGCACCTGAAGAAATTCCAGGCAATAACCTTCTTTTGAGTCATATTTTCTAAATTGTCGATCTGCACGTCATAAGTGGCCACATTTCCTTAATTCAATACAACGTTGAATACGAGTGTCTCTTCAGTACATGCTTGACACCCAACATTGTTATTTTTTTCAGTGCATTCAATGTGTTGTTTGACAAAATTCATTATGTAAACTCAATTCTATATAATTTCCTGCATGAGAAATTTTGTTTCTTCAATGCCTTCAATATGTTGTCCAGCATGAAACAATGAGCATATTGTATGAACTACACTGAAAAAATTATATTTGCATTGCACTAAATAAAAAAGTTACTTGTTACAATGGGTATTCTATTGAATGCCATAATAAACAAATCTTGCTAAACACTACCTCTGGAAATCTCCTTGGGGCTTCTTTTCCTTCATCGCTATTATTGTGGTGAAAGTTTGGCGGATAACACGTTGATATAAGTAAGTGGGGTTAATGCCAAACTTCTGGTGAAGTTATGGCGACGAAACGGGAGAAGCCCAAAGGAAATTCCCGGCACAAGTTGTAAACATCTAAGAAATTGCTCATAAAGCAACAGGAAGATTTTCTTCAGCATACTCTGTTCTTCTTCTTCTTAGGCGGTCCCTCATATTGAGGATGATTTGCTTCCACACCAAAACGAATGAGTTCACAGGTGTTTCAATGAAAGACCTGATATTCCAGGTCCCGAGCTAAATGTTGAAGGGTGGAAGATGCCTATGCGTGGATTTTTTTAACGTATGGTGGCCGTTGCACACCAGCCAGCACACAGGCTTGACAGAGCTAGGTCTTGGTCCAATGGCAAGGATTAACCAAGACGACTGGAGACCAGCTCTGCTGCACGGATCTAGTGCATACTCATATTGCAGTGTAGGCTTGCCCGTGCTGCCCCTGGGCCCTCGGCTCAGCTGGGCCCCGAACTCATGCCTCTCCTGGGCCCCGATCACGTCGCTCTGCAATCTCTCGCTGCTCCTTCGCCCCAACCTCGCCGCTCCTGCTGTACCTTCCCACGCTCCAATCACCGACCTGGGTTATGGTGACATGCAATCCAGTCGCCCTCCTCCAAGACGTCATTCTCCTGTAGCAGCTCGCACTGCTCCCTGAAGTGGTACGCCGTCACGCTGTCCAGGGGCCACTCGCTTTTTATAGTCCCGACCTGCCGCTGGTGTTCTCACGCAGGTCGGGGCCACCACGCTGTTATTGAAGAACTAGCTCCTCATACTGGACATCGTATTGATTAACAATGAAAAGAACTAAAGCTCTTACTAGTTTAAAAGCCACTTCTTTAATGTATTAAAATGTGATGCCTAATATGTGATGTTTTACTTCTTCAATACAGGCAATACAACATGTGACATAAAGAGTCAATTCCTCTGTACGTTCAATACAATGTTCAAAATGAGATACAAATTCTTCATTGAATTCAATAAGAAGTCCTGTCATGAGCCATTTTTATAGTATGAAAAATATGAAGACAATAAAAGAAAGTTGAGAAAAGAATATCAGGCTCATCAAACCTGCCATATCCTGATGTAACTATACACTATTAACCCAACCTCTAACCAGGCAATCTCCTGGGACAGGCAGTGTTTTTAATATAATGTAAAAACAGAAAATGCTGGGAATACTCAGCAGATTAGGCAGCACCAATGGAGAGAGAAACAGAGTTAACGTATCAGGTCGATAACCTGTTCTCACGAAAGGTCATCGACCTGAAACGTTAACTCTGTTTCTCTCTCCATGGATACTGCCTGACCTGCTGAGTATTTCCAGCATTTTCTGTTTTTAGTTCAGATTTCCAGCATCTGCAGTATTTTGTTTTTGTATTAGTGTTTTTAATATATTGCCCAATGTGAGTAGCTAAGGTTCCTCAGCATAACATTGAACCCGAGCCAGCTGGGTTCACAGAAATAAAAGATTGATTTATTTTAATTTGTACCTTTCCCCCCTCCCCCCATGTTGACTGCTTCCCTCTAAACCACTGCCTTTAGCCACAAGAGAGGCATGTGTGCGGGACCAACAAAAAATCCTAGGGTACGTTTCTTTACAGCTCTGCTGACAGTAGGCAGTTATCCCATGCTCAAAGGTGGAACACTGTGTTCATGAAATGCTGTTCTGAGAGGCCTTGATGGCTATTTCATCTCCAGCAGGCTTTAAAAAATCATTTGGTTGCTACTAATCTGCTACTAATAAACCTATTACCTTTCTACAAAACCAATAAATTGTGTGCCATTGGTATGTTTTGCTGTTAGGCTAGTTAAGCTTTCCTATTTCTTGTAACATATTTCTGGCTATTTCAAATTTCAATGATAATTAGATAAAAAGAAATAAAACTGTAAATGCTGGAAAGATGTAGCAGCAGCATCAGCTGTAAAATGAGATGACAGGTTAACATTTCAGGTACAGAGTCTGGGGATAGTTTCCAACTGAAATCAAAGGGGTGAAAATTGGCAGGGTCTGCAATGTGTGAAGTTGAAAATTCCCTCCTCTTTGTCAAGATTTCTCTGTATTTTGTGTGGTGTATTTCCAGCACTTTCGTGTTTTATATTTTTGTTGGAAATTAAGTATTGTATTGTTTTATATTGAGTATTTCATGACATCATCATTTTTCACATATTTCACATGACAAATTGCCTTATTAAAAACTACATTTCCCAACATCAGTTTCAAATTTCCCAAAATGAGGTTGAGGAAAACAGGTTTTTAATAGGTCCCTATGGAAAATCCTAAAGGGCTGTTTCTGAGACCCAGATCCTTATTCTGCCTTCTGTGACTACCCCTCCCCCAGAGTGGAGAGGCATCATCCATCAATAGCGACACTTCCTCTAATATGGGGAGACACCAAGTAAACAGCCCTTCTCCTGTGGGCCACAGATCTGCACCATCTGTGTACACTGGTTACTTTGGTGGATTTTTAAGCACAAAGCTTTTAGGGAGACACTGCCACTTCCAGACAATTTCTGATACATCAAAAGACTTTCAATTTGGACTTAATGACTTGCTGACTGGCCAAATGTTATAGTGGGTCTGTATACCAGTCCTTTCATTTTCGTAGCAAATGATTCTCAATCAAGCATGTCAGACAATGCTAGTGGGTTGTGTGAGACTCGAGTGATTTCACATTTAAGGCAATAGCTAGCAGAAAAGGTGTTGTGTGCTTGAACCTAAATTCTGTTACGTTTGTTTAGTAGTTGTCATGCTAGAGAAAATTTAAAGTGTAAAATTATAATCTAATCAAAATTGATAGTGTAGATGTTCATATATGAAGTATAAATATGGTTGTTGAAACAAAGTTAACATTGAAAGGTTTGTGTGTGTGGCATGTAACAGTATGAAATAAATAATAAATGCACCTCTAAATTAAAATGTAATAAAATAATCATTTATGAATGTGCACTACTAGTGGGTCACCTTGCTTGCTGGTCATCCAATTCAGGAGTGGATATTGGGAAACTGTGGGCATCTTACCAATGATTTCCTGTTCATTAAAATAAATGATTGAAAAATCAAGGGCAGCATGCCGCAGGTTCTTTAAATGCGCAGCGAGCAGTCGCACCTACCCCCAATTCCATTCATTTGAAAAATCTATAGGGGCCAAAATTGTTCCTTTCTATAAGGCCTCTGGCTGCCTGAAAGCAGCGGCCACGGGTCGGTGCGGAATGGCCGTGAGTCTCCGCAGAGGAGCAGCCATTTTGGAAATTGTCCCTTCCTCAGTTTTGGAGCAGTGTCCGGGACCGCTTGGTTTAATGTCTCATCCGAAAGATGACATTTTGCTAGAATTTCTCCATATAAAATGCCTTAGTTAATGTAAAGAAAACAATTCCATTATTGTTTTAACAGGCAAGTTATACAACATAGTTTTGATGCAAGGCCAAAACAGCAACACAAACAGTAGTGTATATAACTCAGAGTGATGCCTGTCAGATCAAATGTGACATCATCTCGATGATGTAGTTGGTCATCAATTTAACCTCACATTAGCTGTAGTGCGAAGTGAATCTTCAGAAATTCCTATACTGTCAGTTTATTGTTCAGAAACATTTTGAATTTCATGTTCTTTGTATTAGCAGATATCTGCTTAGCTCTTTACTAAAAATTAAAAATGTAACTGCAATTTGGGCAGTATGTCACTGAATTGTATTGCTCATGTGCAGACAGCAGTTAGATTCAGGTCTGACAGATACATATCATTTTATGAAACCCACTGTCTTAGCAATTTGCATATTTTTTTTGTTCAGTAAATTCACACCGTAGCTATATCCCTATTAAAGCAAACGGTTGTGGGGGGAGGTGGATCTGTCAGAGGGGAGAGGGGAGGCAAGTTGATATTCAGAGTAAAGACCCTTTGTCAGATACAGTTCTGATAGTTGGGGAGTGGGGCTGCATCCTTGGTGTCAGCCTCTTTTATCTCCTTATGTGACTGACATACGCACAATTTTTTTCTTAGCATTTCAGATTTGCATCTGCAACCTTTGTGTGTTATTTTTCTAATTTCCCCCATTTTCTCATCTCTTTCCCTGGCTGTTCTCGCCATCGTAGTTATTTGTTTGTTCTTTGTATTTTTAGATATTTTTTCATTATCCCAATGAGATGATCTTTACTGAGATGAATCTTTGTTTCCTCTGGCTGGGAAGTCTGGAACCAGGTAGCCACAGTCTCAGAATAAGGAGTCGGCCATTTAGGACTGAGATGAGAAGCAATTTCTTCACTCAGAGGGTGGTGAATCTTTGGAATTTTCTACCCCAAAGGGCTATGGAGGCTCAATCATTGCGTATATTCAAGAGAGAGATCGATAGATTTTTGGGTATTTAGGGAATCAAAGGATATGGGGATAGTGCAGGAAAGTGGAGTTGAGGTAGAAGATCAGCCATGATATTAAATAGCCGAACAGACTCGAGGGGCCAAATGGCCTACTCTTGCTCCTATTTCTTATCTTCTTATGTTCTTAACATCGTACAAAAATCTCAAAAATAAGTAAATTACCCTGATTATGAAGTACATAAAATTATGCCCAATTCATTTGACAGATTCATTATATTGATGTATTTTTCTGTAGATTCTCCATCAAGTGCAACTCTGCCGGTAAATAAACCAGGATACCATTGTGTTCGTGCTTTATTGTAAATAAAGGTGATAGTCATACTGTCAACAAAACAAGTCTCCATTTTTTTTTGATAAATGGGCTCGCTGCAAGGGAATATCCTTTGCTGAAGGTCACTGAGGTGTGTCTATCTGTTTATCGTGGTTAACTGTAATGGGGTTTTTCCATGAAGTCCTGAAGCAGATGACAAATTAAAAATTAAAAAACACACTAGCAGATCTGATTGGGGGTAATTGCACCCCAATTTTTTGTACAGTTTAAGGGAAATGTATGGGGTAGGTATGATAAATACTGCATTAGGTGAATGCATCGCAAAAGTAGCTAGAATTTATCAGTTCTGTCGCATTATCTATTGTGAAACAAACTTTCCTTCTAAAAAGTGTGAGATTATTAATGAAATAATAATTAATTCTAAGGGTGCCCACCTTTAGATCTACACTAATTATTTTACAGTAAAGCCTGCACTCTTTGTTTTGCAAGCACACCCTCAGCATTAAAAGAGCATTGCATTTATCCAGAAACAAATCTCCCCAGGTTCCCTGCAGCTGGTGTTAATCTCAAATGGATGCTTGGAAAGGCCTTTTGCCTTCAGTATGTAGCATTAGGACTCAGTCACAGTAAATTCACATTAAAACCTTCTGTTACCAACTCTCTTTTTATTTTACAATATATACATAAAATCCTGTGTACAGCTAGGTCCTTTGCTTATTTTATAGGCTACATTTAGCATTCGAGGTATGGTAGCATAGTGGCTATATTATTGGATGAGTAATCCAGAAGCCTGGACTAATGATCCAAAAACATGAGTTCAAATCCCTCCATGGCAGGAGAAATTCAGTTAATTAATAATTCTGGAAGATAAAAAAAAAGTTTGTATCAGTAATGGTAACCATGAAACTACTGGACTGTTGTAATGTCCTTTAGGGAAGGAAATTTGCTGCCTTTACCTGGTCTGGCCTACATTTGACTCAGGACCCACATGTGGTTGACTCTTAACTGCCCTCTGAAATGGCCCAGTTAAGGGCAATTAGGGATGGGCAGCATTTGCAGTGACGCCCACATCCCCAGAATTAATTTTTAAAAATTAGTGCAGAAAAGTCCAATACACTGGCAAAAATTTACACCCAATTTTAACTTCTGGCACAAGTGTGAAATGTCCATGACAATGTTGTGTGTATTTTGTGGAGAGATTTTAAATCCCGGGCCTCATTTAACTGATGTCAGACCACCAGGGTTCTCAGTTAATAGTTCCTGGTACTAAGCTAGGTGGCTGGGAGTTGGTCTGAAGCAATTTGCAGTCGAACGAGGGACAGGAGAAGCCCAAGGTTTCCTTGTGGGGCCTAGAGGAGCACACTTACTCCTTTTACCCCACAATGAAATGATAAATAAATTTAAAATACAGACCATCTTCTGGCCCCGCTATTGCTTGCATCAGGTTTCACTGACAGGTTCGGCACTATGTGCAACTTCTACGATCAGGAATTAAAATTGTGACACGGTACTAATTGCGACTTTTGCATATTATTGAGGCCCCCTGTGGTATGCGCTATCCCCGAGACTAAAAACATTCTTGTTCCTCCAAGTGCAGGTTTTTGAGGGTTTCAATTTAAAAACTTTAACAAAGATATTAAAAGGCACAAAGGCAATATAGAAAAATGTAATCATGTTATTGCAAAACATGTAACTTTTGCCATTTTAATGTTGCCAATAATGACAGACGGAAAAAAAATTCAGATAGCATTTTGAGAATTGTGGTTGGCCAAATTGCAGAGTGACAAGTTTACATACATGGTTTCCATTATAAATGTGAATATAGGAATTTAGAATGGAAAAAGTTGATATAAAACATCTGAAAAAAACATGACAACATAAAGTCAAATGATGCAGACAGGAAGTGCACATAGAAACAGGAAGTGGTGAAACTTATATACCTCCTCAACCTCATTAACCATGAAGAATCAGGGACTGAGTTTCCACGAGGTAGCGCTGGTATTCTAGCACAAGTTTCCTGGAATTGTCCAAACCAGTGCAAAGGATCGAGGAACTTCAAGCACACATTACGTCTGGTGCAAATTGAGTTGCCACAAACTTTTGTGCTTGTTTAAAAAATATTATGCTGGAAGCCAGCCCTGCCCACAAAACTGAGCATGCCCCCATCTCGAATTAATCACCATGACCAGTTTTCACTAATGCACCTGTTTACGGGCCTTCAGGGAGGTTCTTAAAATTAAGCTTTTTCTTTAGGCACAAAGGCACTAATAGAAATCTTTAACTTTTTAAAAATTTACTAAGGAACTAACACTGATGAAATTCTTAAATGGTTCTGTATAGTTTTTAACTTCATTTTCAGTTATTTAAATCGGGTTACTCACAGGTAGTGGAATAGCCACTTTGGCCCAGAAATGGGCAACTTATCGCCACCCATTTGCACTAAATCCTGGCCATTCTATCGCCCTTCTCTGGTGTGGGACTCGGTGGCGTCATTTTGGTGAGGGGTTTATAGCAGCGCTGGCCCTGGAAATGCAAATGAAGAGAGCATGACGTCAGTCTTAACGTCATGCATTGCGAACTTCAACCTTAGAGCTGAGTTTTGCGCTGCGTCCTAAACTCTGAAAAGCAAGTGTGCAGCAGATTGACAGAGACGCTGTCAGTACTTCTTAAAGGGGCACAAACATCTTTCAGGTAGTTTTCATTTAAGCTTTTATACTGGATTTTTAATATTTTATTGAAGTTGTGCCTTGGTGCAATACATGGCAAAGGTTTTTTAAATGTGCAGGAAACTGCTACCCACACTTCTGTTGCTTTGTGCTTGCAGATGATGAGCCAAATGAGCCGCAGCCTGCCTGTCAGCTGTCTTTGTCACACGACAGGGAAGATGAGGAGGAACTGGAGACGAGTGTGGCCACAGAGCAGGACCCGACCTCAGTGCCAGCGAGTGGGGAGACCAGCTTGGTGGAGGAGCCCACCTTCCTGGGGTTTCAAGATCCGGATGCTCCTGGCCCCAGTGGCCAACAGCAATGCCCAGCACGAGGGGCGCAAAGAGGGCAGCTCTCCGGAGGGTAAGTCGGCCAAGGAGTCCTGCTCAGAGACAGGCAGATGAGGACCTGGATTTGGAGGCTATGTCCAGGGAGTCCATGCAGATGCACTGTGAGCTTATGGGTGCATTGGAGAGTGTACCACAGAGCATGGATGTACTTGCTGTGAGTGTGGCAGAGGCCGCCTCAAGCATCGCCCATGCCCATTGCCCATCCACTGAGCCCATCCTTGCCTGGCTAAACCTGGAAGTATACTCAACGAGCGACAATGGGTTCCCAGAGGGGATGGCACGTGCCATGGTTGATGTGGCAGCAGCCATGTCATCACAGGCCGAAGCCTCGTGGTGTTATGCAGTCACTGGTTGTTGGCATGCACCCTCAGACTACTGCGTTTCAAGCTCAGTCTGCTCTGATGCAGTGATTGCTGCCATCCTCTCTGTCATCACCACAGTCCGACGGGGAACAGACGGAGCCGCAGGAGGGCAGCAATCTTTGCTCGTACATATTGCTCCTGATGCTCTGGCTCCACCCTGTAGGAGTGGCAGTGGACCGCTGGAAATGGAAGGTGCTGTCCTTCCCCACGACGACAATGTCCGGCTCTCAATACTGCCAATCTGGCTTTGCACCCGCCACGGCCAGCACCCCAGCCATCCGAGACTGCTGCCGCCCATTCTGAGGCAGTGCAGTCTGCAGCCGGGCCTTCCAGGCCCACAGCTGGTCCAGGGCTTTCTCATAGGTCGACTGTCCTGTCTCCCTCAGACAAAGAACAGCCCTCAAACAGCCTTGCTGCAGGCACTGAGGCCACATTGAGGAGCAGCAGTAGGTGTGGGAGGGGGATGATATGTGTCCCCATGTGGCCTTTGTACATATGTTGTTGATGATCATTATGTATTCTGGTCTTTGAAGGGGCGGTAGCTCCAGTTTTTATTATTTGCGGGTGTGGGGTTTTTGGGGTTGTTTGAGGGATGTAAATACATAAAATGTTACTTTGACCATTTCCTTCAGCATCTAGTGTATGACTGTGGACTTGTGACAGAGGTGTGGCATTATCATTGCACAATGCGCGGTTATTATTAGCTGCATCCCTCAGCTCCTTCCATTTAAACAAACCGATGCCTTATAAGCTGCTGCCGAATAGCCCTTGTGTCGGCAACATTGGCACGCTGCCTCCTCTGTGGCTGCTGGTCCTCGTCATCTTGCTAGATATTCGGGGTCTTGCCAGGCTCCTGTTCCTCTTCCTCCTCTTCCCTCTCCTCCTCCTCCACCGCCTGAGTGGTCCTGCGATCCCCACTGGCAAGGCCTGGGCCTCATGATGGCCAAGTTATGCACCTTGCAGCACACCACATTGAATAGCGTGACCTGGTGAGGGGAATATTGAAGGCTGCCTCCAGAGTGGTCCAGGCATCGGAATTGTTGCTTCAGCAGCCCTATTTTCTGCTCGATGATGTTGCGGTTGGCAGCATGGCTCTCATTGCAGTGTTCCTCCAGCTCTGTGGTGGGGTTGCGGGGGGGGGTCATTATCCAGGTGGCCAGGCTGTATCCCTTATCCCCGAGCAGCCAGACTCTGCCTTCCCGTGGTGGCTGAAACAGTCGTGCAACAGTGCTCTCCCGCAGGATAAAAGCATCATGTGCGCTTCCAAGATAGCGAGCATTGACTGTGAAGGTGCGCTGCGTGTGGTCGCACACCAGCTGCACATTTCGGGAGCGGTGTGCCTTTCTGTTTCTGAATACCTCTGCATTCTCGAATAGTGCTCGCAAGGCCACGTGCGTGCAGTCAATTGCTACTTGAACCCTCCGTAAGCCCGCTATCCTGGCAAACCCAGATGCGCGCTCATTCTGTTTTTCCCTGGTCATCGGGAAGTTAATTGTCATGTATGTACATGCTGTTTGTAGCCACCAGATGGTGTCATTGTTGGAGGCCACTGAGCAGCACGCACATGGTGCTGCTCTGGTATAAAAGGTCAGCCATTTTGTGAGTCAGGCACTTTAGGCCATAATAAAGCAGAGCCAAGGGTGTACCTTGTTCAGTTAAACAGTACTCAGTTTGTACCTTTATTGCATATATAACATTTGGCGACGAGAATACAAGAACCTTTATTTGCAAAATGAGCACGATTGGATTTTTAGAGCGGTTTGTGGAGGGAGAAGATTGGGAAGACTTTGTGAGCCGTTTGAACCAGTACTTTGTGGCCAACAAAATGAAGGGGGTCGACGATGCAGATCGGCGCCGGGTCGTGTTCCTCACTGTGTGCGGCTCAAAGATCTACGGTCTGATAAAGAATCTACTCATGCCTCGTGATCCAACAGAGAAAACGTACGAGGAGTTGTGTACATTGGTACGGGAGCACCTCAAGCCAGACAACGGCATCATCATCTCGAGATACAGGTTTTATACATACGTTCGATTGGAGGGCCAGAGCACGGCAGAATTCGATGCCGACCTGAGACATCTAGCGGGACCGTGCAAGTTCGGGACGGTGTTGGCAGACATGCTGCGGGACTTCTTTGTTATCGGTATCAACCACGAGGTGATCCTGCGCAAACTTCTGGCGGTGGAGGAGTTGGATTTAAAAAGGGCCATCCAGATCGCTCAATGTATGACGACGGACAGGAGTTTAAAGCAAATATCGGTGAAGAACCGAACCTCGGTAAATACTGTAAACGCGATTGATTCGGCGTTCGGCAGAGCGGCACATGCCAGGGCCTATCTGGCTGTGTTCGCGAAACCTGTGGCTGCCCAAAGTACACCAGCAGGGATGTATCCGACTTCTAAGGGTTGGCATTGTGAGTGAAATCATCGGCAGCAGCAGTGCGGATTTAAGCAATATAGTTGCAAAGACTGTCTGAGAGTGGGGCATCTCCAGCGCAAGTGTCCGCAGATGTGCAAGCGAGCTGCGACACACCACGTGGAGGATGAGAGTCAGACTAGCGCGGATCCGGATACTCAATCCGAGATGCCAGAGGAGGAAGTGTATGGACTGTACTCTTTCATAACCAAGATTAAACCAATTTTGATTAATGTGAAGTTTAACAGGATACCGGTATCGATGGAACTGGACACGGGGCGAGTCAATCGATCATGAACGAGAGGGCATTTAATAAGCTGTGGGATACTTAGACTGTGAGGCCCAGGCTGAGCCCTGTTAACGCCAAGCTGCACACGTACACCAAAGAATTGATAAAGGTGATTGGCAGTGCACAAATTAATGTGTCGTATAACGGTGCGGTTCAC
This sequence comes from Pristiophorus japonicus, assembly GCF_044704955.1. Taxonomy (NCBI): domain Eukaryota; kingdom Metazoa; phylum Chordata; class Chondrichthyes; family Pristiophoridae; genus Pristiophorus; species Pristiophorus japonicus. Next base: position 405,308,123 of record NC_091977.1, read on the forward strand.
GAGTTACTGCTGTGGATTGTTCCAGGCAATGGCCCAACGCTGCTCGGCAGGAGCTGGTTGGAGAAAATCAGATGCGACTGGAATGACATAACGGCGTTGTCATCAGAGGAAGATCCATGTATTGAGCAAGTTCCCCTCACTGTTCAAACCGGGTATCGGCAGCTTCACGGGAGTCAAGGTGCAGATCCACATGGACTCAGATGCAAGACCCGTCCATCATAAAACTCGGGCAGTGCTTTATATGATGAGGGAGAAGATCGTAATTGAACTGGACAGACTCCAGCGTGAAGGGATCATATCACCGGTCAAATTTAATGGACGGGCCAGCCCCTTTGTTCCTGTGCTGAAAAGTGATGGCACAGTCAGAATCTGTGGAAACTACAGGGTTTTGAAACAACATCAGTGCCCGTTACCAAAGGATGATAACTTGTTTGCGACGCTAGCCGGAGGGAAGTTGTTCACAAAACTGGACTTGACGTGAGCCTATATGATGCACGAGTTGCTCGAGACGTTAACACGCACAAATGACTGTTTATTTACCACAGGTGCCCTTTCGGAATTCGCTCAGCTGCAGCAATATTCCAGAGGACTATGGAAAGTCTACTGAAGTCCGTTCCCAGAACCGTCTTGTTCCAAGATGACATCCTGATCACCGGTCGTGATGCCAAGGAACATCTGAACAACCTGGAAGAGGTTCTACTGCATTTGGACAGAGTGGGACTCAGACTTAAACGCTCGAAGTGCGTCTTCATGGCACCGGAGGTCGAATTCCTCGGGAGGAAAATCGTTGCTGATGTCATCAGACCTACTGATGTGAAAACCAAAGCGATCAAGAATGCACCCAAGCCACAGAACGTGACGGAGCTGCGTTTGTTCCTGGGTCTACTCAACTACTTTGGTAACTTCCTACCTAAATTGAGCACCTTACTTGAACCACTGCACATGCTACTGAGAGAAGGCAACAGTTGGGTGTGGGGCGCATTGCAAGACAGAGCTTTCGAGAAAGCCACCAATCTGCTTTGCTCGAACAAGCTGCTGGTACATTATGACCCATGTAGACGTTTACTTTTGGCCTGTGACGCATCGTCATATGGAAGTGGTTGCATGTTACAACAAGCCAATGAGTCGGGGAAACTTCAACCTGTCGGGTATGCATCCAAAGGTTTCTCTAAAGCAGAAAGAGCCTACAGTATGATAGAAAAAGAAGCTTAGTGTGTGTGTATGGTGTTAAAAAGATGCGTCAAACCTGTTCGGTCTGTGGTTCGAATTAAAGACCGATCTCAAGTCGCTCATTTTGTTGTTTTCTGAGAGCAAACTATCAATACCAACGCTTCATCCTGCATCCAAAGGTGGGCGCTGACATTACCTGCCTATGATTATGTCATTCACCACAGACCTGGCACAGAGAATTGTGCCGATGCTTTGAGCCAGTTGCCGTTGCCCACACCGGAAACGCCACAGCCGGCAGATTTAATGTTAATCATGGATGCTATTGAGAGTGAAAGTACCCCTGTCACAGCTCAACAAGTTAAGACCTGGACCAGCCAGGACCCGATATTATTGGTGGTAAAGGGTTGCATCCTCAAAGGAGATTGGTCTGCCATACCTAAGCAAATGTGCAAGGAGGCCAAACCGAATATTCGTCGCAAGAACGAACTGTCTATTCAAGCAGATTGCATATTGTGGGCCAATCGTGTTGTCATGCCTAAGAAAGGGAGAGAGAAGTTTGTGCGTGAGTTACACAGCACACATCCTGGTATAGTGATGATGAAGGCCATCGCCAGGTCCTACGTCTGGTGGCCAGGTATTGAATCTGAGCTGGAAGCATGCGTGCACCAGTGCAACACCTGCATGCAGCTCAGCAAAACACCAGCAGAATCACTGCTGAGTCTGTGGTCATGGCCACCCAAACCTTGGTCCAGGATCCATGTAGATTTTGCAGGTCTCTTCCTGGGCAAGATGTTTTTAGTGATGGTGGATGCTTATTCGAAGTGGATAGAATGCATAAGTATGTCATTCAGTACGTCCATGGCAACCATAGAGAATCCCAATGTCATGTTCGCGACACATGGTCTGCCTGACATAGTGGTGAGCAACAATGGGTTGTGCTTCACCAGTCAGAAGTTTCAGGAGTTTGTAAAACTTAACGGCATAAAACATGTAAGGTCAGCACCATTCAAGCCTGCGTCCAACGGGCAAGCAGAACATGCAGTACAAATTATCAAGCAAAGCATGAGGAGAGTAACCCAAGGGTCACTGCAGACCCGCTTGTCTTGCATACTGCTGAGTTACAGGACAAGCCCCACACACTCACAGGGGTCTTGCTTGCTGAACTCATGATGAAAAGAAATCTTAAGACCAAGTTATCTCTTGTACACCCGGATTTAAGTAATCATGTTGAATCCAGAAGACAGAGTCAACAAGGGTACCACGATCGCGCAACTGTGTCACGCGAGATTTCTGTAACTGATCCTGTATATGTGTTGAATTATGGTCAGGGTCCCAAATGGATCGCTGGTACGGTCATGGCCAAGAAGGGTAACAGAGTATTTGTTATTAAGCTCAAGAATGGGCAAACTTGCAGGAAACACATGGATCAAACAAAGCTGAGGCACATAGACGAGCCAGAGCAGTCGGACAAAGAAACCGTCGATGACCAACCAACGTACCAGCAGCCTTCAGTGGACTCAAGGGTCATCAGTGAACCTGGAATTTCCATCACAGACTTGTTCAATAAAAATGGACTTGCAATTCCTGACATGGCCACTGCCACCCCCAACAAGTCAGCCATCCAGCCACCAGCCACAGACTCCGAACATTCACCCAAGGCCGGAATCGAACTGAGACGGTCAACCCAGGAGCGTAAAGCACCGGACTGTCTCAATCTGTGAAAGACTGTGATAAGATCTCAGAGGAGGGTATTGTCATGTATGTATCATGCTGTTTGTAGCCAACAGATGGTGTCATTGTTGGAGGCCACTGAGCATCACGCACATGGTGCTGCTCTGGTATAAAAGGCCAGCCATTTTGTGAGTCAGGCACTTTGGGCAGTAATAAAGCAGAGCCAAGGGTATACCTTGTTCAATTAAACAGTACTCAGTTTGTAACTTTATTGCACACATAACATTAATAAAGTCCATTCAGCGAGTGTAGAGAGCCTGTGTGACATCGCGGATGCAGCGATGTGCTGCGAATTGTGAGATGTTGCAGATGTCTCCTGATGCAGCCTGGAAGGAGCTGGAGGCATAGAAGGTGAATGCCACTGTGACCTTCACTGTGACTGTTGCCAATGTGAGGCTGCAGGTCTGCCTGCAGGAGGCGGCATATCTCTGTAACTACCTCCTTTTGGAAGTGCAGCCTTCTGACACTCTGCTCCTTGGACAGGTCCAGGTATGAGCGTTGCTGCCTGTAATGCCATGGGAGGTAAGGCCTCCTGCCCCGACATCTAGGTGCTCTTCTCTTTCAGCTGTGGCACATGGCCTTGCGAGCACCATTTGACATGGCCAACAGCCCTTCTCCCTTGACGCCACCTTACTAGAGCATGTAAAATGCGACGTGGCAGCATAGTAATGCACCCATTAAAGTTTTCAAATTCACTTGTTATCAAGCTGTACTGTTATGTATGTCTGCCTCTGCAAACTCGGAGGCTCCCGCACCGTGCTCTGTGTAAATGTTGCACTGACTGTGACCTCCGAGGGAAGCACTTCCTCATCCCTTTAAGTAGCCACCAGTTAACGACTCTGCCGCCTGTACCGACTGTTTTTTCAGACGTGATTAGTGGCAGTCGCTAAATGAGGCGGCCGCACCTGATTTAGCGAGCGGGGCGTAAGCGTGATCATTGCACCAGGACTGACATCATGATCTGACTGATAGTCAGCAGCCAGGTGCTAGTGTTTGGCGCCACAGATAAACCTCAACTAAATTTTCCAGTGGTGCACTGCAAGCTGCGCGCTCGGTCGGTAAACTATTACACTCGCATTAACACCCCTCCTGGCCGCTAACTGAGGTGCTAGACAACCAAATTTCCACCTCTTTATTTTTTAAATACATGAAGAAATGTCTTCCTTTGAGCTCAAGGAGTTAATTTACCATACATTTGGGGTTTTTTAACATTTCTTCCTCTGGGAACTCTAAAACATGCATACTGCAGTACTTTTCTCTAACCTCATCTTTTATTTGTAAACTGCACTATAATTGCTGATCTTTTTAGTCCCAAGTCCCCAAGCTAGCTGTACTTCGGAATATGTTTTATATCAGAACTATTCACAAAAGGCTTCTTAACTTGGAGTCAATGGGACCGACTTTATTTTTCTACAGTGCTAGTTCAATCTGAGAAGAAATTATCTGAGCATCATGGTTAGCAATTTTTGGTTTATTTCTAGCATAATGTAGAGCATTACTGTTATATATGTGGACTATAGATATACTCTCTGTGTAGTCACTGTATAGTTGCATAAGATGGGGACTTGTTTACCTGATGTACTGTCAATAAGGTTACACTGTGTGTATACATGCTGGCACCACTAGAGGGTGCAACTGGTGGAGACCAGGGTTTCCTGCCCTGGTGGCAGAGGCTGTATAAAAGGGGAGCCACCATGCGGCTGCCTCACTCTGGAGTTACGAATAAAGGACCAAGGTCACTACAGTTTGAGTGCAACACATTGCCTCGTGGAGTCATTCATAAGTACAGTGCAGACATAATAATTACAAAAAGAACGTGAGTCAAATGATGTAGCTTATGCTGCTTTATGCCATCCCAGCTGACGTATTAAATGCCCGAGAGCAATTATTACAATAGTGTGAATTCCACCATCCTGTGCTCTCCATGGGGTAGCCATGCAAAAATAAAATATGGATATGAGATTGGGCTGCAAGACAGTAACCATGACCCTCTGACTCATGAGCTTGAATTTTAACTGCTGGCAGGTGTGGTGCGGACAGGGGCTGAGGGGGATGGGAAACCATCCGGCTTTCCATAGTGTGAGACCACAAAGGTTCTAACTCCAGGGACTCACCTGCACTGGCCACATCAGTCTCTTGCTCACCCCCGTGGGCACATAAGAACATAATAAATAGGAGCAGGAGTAGGCTATTTGGTCCCTCAAGCCTGCTCTGCCAATCAATAAGATCATGACCTCAACTCCACTTTCCCGCCCGCTCCCCATAACCCTTGACTCCCTTATTGTTAAAAATCTGTCTATCTCCACCTTAAATACATTCAATGACCAAGCCTCCACAGCTCTCCAGAGAATTGCAAAGATTCACGACCCTCTGAGAGAAGAAATCCTCCTCATGTCTGTTTTAAATGGGCGACCCCTTATTCTGAAACTATGCCGCCTAGTTCTAGATTCCCCCACTAGGGGAAACATCCTCTCTGCCTCGATCCTGTCAAGCCCCCTCAGAATTTATACAATTCAATAAGATCACCTCTCATTCTTCTAAACTCCAATGAGTATAGGCCCACCCTGCTCAACCTTTCTTCATATGACAATGGCATAAGGGACGGGTTCCCACCTTAAAAAATAAGAGGTGATTTTATCGAAATGTATAAGATTATGAGGGGGCTTGACAAGGTGGATGCAGAGAGACGATGTTTCCACTGATGGGGGAGACTAGAACTAGAGGGCATGATCTTAGAATAAGGGGCCGCCCATTTAAAACTGAGACGAGCAAAAATTTCTTCTCTCAGAGGGTTGTAAATCTGTGGAATTCGCTGCCTCAGAGAGCTATGGAAGCTTGGACATTGAATAAATTTAAGACAGAAATAGACAGTTTCTGAAACGATAAGCGGATAAATTTAAGACAGAAATAGACAGTTTCTTAAACGATAAGCGGATAAATTTAAGACAGAAATAGACAGTTTCTTAAACGATAAGCGGATAAGGGGTTATGGGGAACGGGCGCGGAACTGGAGCTGAGTTCATGATCAGATCAGCCATGATCTTATTGAATGGTGGAGCAGGCTCAAGGGGCCTTATGGCCTACTCCTTTTCCTATTTCTTATGTTCTTATGTTCCTTGAGCAGTATATAACGTAACCAACCAGGGGGCAGATTATCTTAGATCTGGTCCTGTGTAATGAGACAGGATTATAAAACAATCTCCCAGTAAAGGATCCACTTGGAATGAGTGATCATAGCATGGTTGAACTTCAAATTCAGATGGAGGGTGAGAAAGTTGGATCTCAAACCAGCGTACTAAGCTTAAATAAAGGAGACTACGAAGGTATGAGGGCAGTGGACTGTAAAAATAGATTAAAGTGTAGGACAGTTGATGAACAGTGGCATACATTTAAGGAGATATTTCATAACTCTCAAGAAAAATATATTCCAGTGAGGAGGAAAGGGTGTAAAAGAAAAGAAAAGATAGCCATCTGTGGCTAACTGAAGAAATAAAGGATGGTATCCAATTAAAAACAAGGGCATACAAAGTGGCCAAAACTAGTGGGTGGACAGAAGACTGGGAAGCTTTTAAAAGCCAGCAAAGAATGACTAAAAAAATGATTGATAATGGGAAGATAGAATATGAAAGTAAACTGGCACAAAATATTAAAAACAGATAGCAAGAGTTTCTATAGGTATATAAAAAGGAAAAGAGTGGCTAAAGTAAATGTTGGTCCCTTAGAGGACAAGACCGGAGAATTAGTGATGGGGAACATGGAGATGGCAGAAACTCTGAACAAATATTTTGTATCAGTTTTTACGGTAGAGGACACTAACAATATTCTGACAGTGGATAGTCAAGGGTCTATAGAGGGGGGAGGAACTGAACATAATCACAATCACAAAGGAGGTGGTACTCAGTAAGATAATGGGACTAAAGACAGATAAATCCTTTGGATCTGATGGCTTGCATCCTAGGGTCTTAAGAGAAGTAGGCAGGGATTGTGGATGCATTGGTTGTAATTTTCCAAAATTCCCGAGATTCTGGGGAGGTCCCAGCAGATTGGAAAACTGCAAATGTAACGCCCTTATTTAAAAAAGGAGGCAGACAAAAAGCAGGAAACTATAGTCCAGTTAGCCTAACATCTGTGGTTGGGAAAATGTTGGAGTCCATTATTAAAGAAGCGGTAGCAGGACATTTGGAAAAGCAAAATTCAGTCAGGCAGAGACAGCATGGATTTATGAAGGGGAAGTCATGTTTGACAAATTTGCTGGAATTCTTTGAGGATATAACAAACATGGTGGATAAAGGGGAACCAATGGATGTGGTGTATTTGGACTTCCAGAAGGCATTTGACAAGGTGCCACATAAAAGGTTACTGCACAAGATAAATGTTCACGGGGTTGGGGGTAATATATTAGCACGGATAGAGGATTGGCTAACTAACAGAAAACAGAGAGTCAGGATAAATGGTTCATTCTTGGGTTGGCAATCAGTAACTAGTGGGGTGCCACAGGGATCCATACTGGGACCTCAACTATTTACAATCTATATTAATGACTTGGAAGAAGGAACCGAGTGTAACGTAGCCATGTTTGCTGATGATACAAAGATGAGAGGAAAAGCAATGTGTGAGGAGGACACACAAAATCTACAAAAGGACATAGACAGGCTAAGTGAGTGGGTAAAAATTTGGCAGATGGAGTATAATGTTGAAAAGTGTGAGGTTATGCACTTTGGCAGAAAAAATTTAAATGGAGAAAAATTGCAAAGTGCTGCAGTACAGCGGGACCTGTGGGTACTTGTGCATGCAACACAAAAGGTTAGTATGCAGGTACAGCAAGTGATCAGGAAAGCCAATGGAATCTTGGCCTTTATTGCAAAGGGGATGGAGTATAAAAGGAAGGAAATCTTGTTACAGTTATATAGGGTATTGGTGAGGCCACACCTGGAATACTGCATACAGTTTTGGTTTCCATAATTAAGAAAGGATATACTTGCTTTGGAGGCAGTTCAGAGAAGGTTCACTAGGTTGATTCCGGAGATGAGGGGTTTGACTTATGAGGAAAGGTTGAGTAGGTTGGGCCTCTATTCATTAGAATTCAGAAGAATGAGAGGTGATCTTATCGAAATGTATAAGATTATGAGGGGGCTTGACAAGGTGGATGCAGAGAGGATATTTCCACTGATAGGGGAGACTAGAACTAGGGGACATAATCTAGAATAAGGGGCCGCCCATTTAAAACTGAGATGAGGAGGAATTTCTGCTCTCAGAGGGTTGTAACTCTGTCAAATTCGCTGCCTCAGAGAGCTGTGGAAGCTGGGTCATTGAATAAATTTAAGATAGAAATAGATAGTTTCTTAACCGATAAGGGAATAAGGGGTTATGGGGAGCGGGCAGGGAAGTGGACCTGAGTCCATGATTGGGTCAGCCATGATCGTATTAAATGGCGGAGCAGGCTCGAGGGACTGCTCCGCTCCTATTTCTTATGTTCTTATGTTCTTATGTAACCCCTTTATCTCAGGAATCAACCTCGTGAACCTTCTCTGAACTGTCTCCAGTGCAAGTATATCCCTCCTTAAATAAGGAGACCAAAACTGTATGCAGTACTCCAGGTATGGTCTTACCAATGCCCTGTACAGTTGGAGCAGGACTTCCCTACTTTTATTCTCCATCCCCCTTGAAATAAAGGCCAACATTCCATTTGCCTTCCTAATTACTTGCTTTAGCTGCATGCTAACTTTTTGTGTTTCATGTATAAGAAACCCCAGATCCCTCTCTCCCCATTTAAATAATAATTTGCTTTTTTATTTTTCCTAACAAAGTGGATAACCTCACTTTTTCCCACATTATACTCCATCTGCCAAATTTTTGCCCACTCACTTAGCCTATCTATATCCCTTTGTAGATTCTTTGCGTCCTCCTCACAGGTACAGCAAGTAATCAGGAAGGCAAATGGGAATGTTGGTCTTTATTGCAAGGGGTATCGAGTATAAAAGCAGAGAAGTCCTGCTACAACTGTACAGGGTATTGGTGAGGCCACACCTGGAGTATTGTGTATAGTTTTGGTCTCCGTATTTAAGGAAGGATATACTTGCATTGAAGATTGTTCAGAGAAGGTTCACTCGGTTGATTCCGGAGATGAGGAAGTTGACTTATGAGGTTGAGTAGGTTGGGTCTACACACATTGGAGTTCAGAAGAATGAGAGGTGATCTTATTGAAACATATAAGATAATGAGGGGGCTCGACAAGGTATATGCAGGAAGGATATTTCCACTCATAGGGGAAATTAAAACTCGGGGACATAGTCGTAGAATAAGGGGCCGCCCCTTTAAAACTGAGATGAGGAGAAATTTCTTCTCTCAGAGGGTTGTAAAACTATGGAATTCTCTGCCCCAGAGAGCTGTGGAGGCTGGGTCATTGAATATATTTGAGGCTGATATAGGCAGATTTTTGAGCGATAAGAGAGTAAAGGGTTATCGTGAGCGGGCAGGGAAGTGGAGCTGAGTCCATGATCAGATCAGCCATGATCTTATTGAATGGCGGAGCAGGCTCGAGGGGCCAAATGGCCTACTCCTGTTCCTATTTCTTATGTTCTTATGTTCTCACAACTTGCTTTCCCACCTATCTTTTGTATCATCAGCAAATTTGGCTATATTATACACGGTCCCTTCATCCAAGTCATTACTATAGATTGTAAATAGTTGGGCCCCAACACTGATACCTCTGGCAACCCATTAGTTACAGTTTGCCAACCTAAAAAGGACCCATTTATCCCAACTCTCTGTTTTTGTTAGTTAGGCGATCCTCTATCCACGCTAATATATTAACTCCAACGCCGTGAGCTCTTATCGTGTGCAGTAACCTTTTATGTGGCACCTTATCGAATGCTCTCTGGACATCCAAATACATGGCATCTACTAATTCGCCTTTATCCACCCTGCTCATTACATCCTCAAAGAACTTAAGCAAATTTGTCAAACATGATTTTCCTTTCATAAAACCACGCTGACTCTGCTTGACTGCGTTATGATTTTCTAACTGTCCTGCTAGTGCTTCCTTAATGATGGACTCCAGCATTTTCCCAATGACAGGTGTTAGGCTAACTGGTCTATAGTTTCTTGCTTTCTGTCCCACTCCCTTCTTAAATAGGGGCGTTACATTTGCGGTTTTCCAGTCTGCTGGGACTTCTCAAGAATCCAGGGAATTTTGATCGATTACAACCAATCATCCACTATCTCTGCAGCCACCTCTTTTAAGACCCTAGGATGCAGGCCATCAGGTCCAGGGGACTTGTTCACCTTTAGTCCCATTAGTTTGCCTAGTACTTTTTCTCTAATGACAGTGATTGTTTTAAGTCCCCTCCTTTGGGCGGCAGAAATGTCATGTATCTTACATTATTATATATAACTGTATCCTAACATGCTATACATGACTGTAATAAGATATGACCTGTAACCACCAGCATACCTTACCACCAGGGGTGCACTTGCAAGAGACAGGTATATAAGGACAGGTCTCAGGCAAGTGCAGCATTCCAGAGCTGTGAAATAAAGGTGCAGGTCCAGAGTGACCTTGACTTCACGACATGCCTCATGTGAATCTGTACTGAGGGGACAGGACTTTACAAGAAGGAACAGTCCGTGGCAGTCAGGTAAGTGCTTAGCAGTGAGATTCAGAAGGTTATCACGATCGAGGTGGAGGAAGAAGCTTTCCTTAGGGGGCCCAAAAGAACACTCCTGCTCCACTTTGCCCGCAAAGAAACAAAATAAATTAAAATGGATTACTTTTCTGGGCCTCTTCTGACCCTTGATCCATTTGTCGCCAAATTTGCCTGGTGGTGCAGCCACGATGCGAGAGTGCAACCACCGAGCCAAGGCTGACACCTGATTGGTCATTCATCTCGTTACTGTTTGTGGAATGTTACCGTGGCAAAATGCTACTATATTTGCTTATATAACACCCAGTGCAGTTAAAAAAATGTTTCAATGTGTAAAAAGCTTTGAGGTGTTTGAACAATGTGATAACGCACTGTAAAAATGCAAACAAATGAGGAAATGATCCATTTTGCCCTCAAATTACAGTGCTCAGCAAGCACTGAAGGTAATGGGGTCGTCTTAAAGAGAGAGAAAATATTTGAAAAGCAAACTAGTACAGATCACGAAAATGGCAATCGTATTTTTGGAAGTACAGGTAAATAATATTAAACTGGAGAAAATGTGTAAAACATGTGCAGAATGGTTCCATTGCTCATGGACATACCAGCCATCCATTATTCCCCTGTGCAACTATCGGAAATATCTTAAGTGAAAAGCTCATATTTCTCATACAATTAGAATGTGAATATATAAATGATGTGATGATATACTGCACCAAGGATGAAACACATTTCAAATAGTCGTTGTTATACACTATTTGGGACACAAGTTTGTAAATACACAAAATAAAAGGAAATATTGAGATAAATATCAAGCATCTAGAAAAGACTGCATATTAATGTTACAGTATCCAGCTTTCTGGAAAACGTGGAAGAAAAGAATCAGGCCATTAACCACATCTTCAGACAGCCTTCATCTAAGCCTGCAGGCTGTAAGGGGTCTCAGTAGCATATACATCATCACACTGCATTAGGGTACAGCTGCGTCCTCCCCCAGCAATTTATTGTATCTTGACAAACTCACCGGCTTCTGCCACATGCTAACATTAAAACAAATCTTGCAAAGTCACCATGTGTAATCAGTTTTGTCAGAGACAAAAGAAGGCTTCTTTAAGATGCTCACATTACCTTCAGTGCTTGCTGAGCAATGTAAGGTGAGGGCAGCTCAACTTATGAATTTCCATAGAAGCATTAGATTGAAGGAGCCAGTAGTCACTCACAAGAGGTAGCGTATCTGATTTCATCAATTATTTACTGTGTCACTTGCAGCAATCTCCTGCTATCTGACACCACAATGCACAAGATGACATTTGGTTATCTACCCAAATGATGAATGCTCAACATTGTTACATTGTTACAAAGGCAGCCCTCCATGTTTCCCTACTCAGTGGTCTGCAGAATAGAGTGCATTTATCTTGACAAGCCTATAGCAGGAGAAGGTACCTTATATTATTAGCTTATCAGTCGGTCCCCAAGCTCATAAGAGATATTTATTTGTAACAGGCTGCAGTATCATTTTGTCTTGCACAATACAAGCAATTGGACAGTTAGTTCTGCACCTCATCTTCATTAATGTGTGCTACTACTGTCACTGAATTCCCTGCATTTAATTGAAAGATGCAAATTTCATTGATGTAGTGTTCAGGAACTGACAGAGAGCAGACAAACTTTACAATCATTTCAATCTTTATAAGGCTGCCATTGTTTTCAGAAGGGTGGAGAGCAGTTGATACCACTTGGAGATTGGGGTCAATTTTTGGGAGTACTGAAATCCATGAAGAGAAATATACATCTTTCAATTGCCAAGTACATATTCAACACCACAAATTGGCAGACATGCAATTTGAATTGTAACTCATAAAAAAATTAGGGGTAATTTTCTGAATTCAGCAGGGCGCCTGGCCTGTCAGGAATGTGGGCATGCCATGAGCATTGGAATTTCTCATATACACTCCCAGTGGGACTCAGAAAAACTCAGTTGATTTCTTTTATAGTGCCCTTCAACCGAGAAATTATGGCAAACTTATTCCACAAGTTTTAATGTTTGAATGATAGCCTCCTGTAATACCTGTACTTCAGGTTATATGTTCTAGGTTTCAGCAGCTTTTATCTGCGACTCTTTATCTGTATCATTTTTTTCCAGGTGGTAATTCCTGAAGTGATACAGTTCCACTGGCGGCACTGGCAATTCTCTGGTTTATCACCTATTCTCCATGCATAATTCTAGATAGGGAATTTTGTTGTGCTATTTGACCATGCAGGAAGGAAGCAGATAGCATTAGAGACAATCCTAAACCTATCCTCATTTGACGATCAGTTCCAGCCAAGGTCATTCAATAGGTATCAGGGGCAAGAATCATCCATGACTTCATAGCTTGACATACTAAACCCAACTGAAGAACGTGCACTGCCACCTCAGCTGAAATCAGTCAATTCAGCACAAACCAGGGATCTGGGCTTTTTTGAGGACTCAATAATACATTGGGCTGAATTTTTACCTTTGCGTGCCGAAGGCAGTGGGGTGGGGGGCTTGCATCGTGTTGGGAATCCGGAAGTTGGAGAGGCTTTTTAACGAAGCCACTGCAATTAAATCAGACTCGGTTTTTTCCCAACCAATTAACTGGAGCGGGTCCGATGACATCACGGATGACTCTACTTCAGCTGAGCTATTTAAAGGAACAATGCACAGATGTCACTTGAAGGCTATTGGAGATGGAAGACAGGTTGTGGGAATATTGAGTTGGTTGTGTTGTAGAAATTTGACAATGATCTAACCTGAAATATGCAAGATCAAAGACATAAATCAGCCCCAAGATTTAGGGATGTCTCCTTGGAAATATTACTTTAAGGAGTTAGGGCCCGCAGGGACATCGTGTCCCCTGCTGATGAGAGGAAGAGACCAGCTGCCCAGACTAAGAACACATGGCTGGAGATCGCAGAAGAAGCGAGCAGCAGAAGCGTTGTTGGCAGGACCTGGATACAGTGTTGAAAATGCTTTAATAACCTCATGAGGCCAGGAAAGGTGAGTATAATGCCACATTGCCCTACATCCTGATGTGTGTGCTACCGCAACCCCCTCACCCTGCCTACTCCTGCACATCACTCCTCACACAAACTTACCTTGCAGGTGCACCCATCCCTCTCTGTCTATGCACTTACTCACATCTCCATCTGCCCATCCACTACTGACACTCGCCCTCATCTTAATGCAATGTTACTCCTCTCCCTCAAACTCACCCTCTACAGATGTTACCTGTCCATCCCTTCCACTCATTGCATCACTATCACTCAAAGGTATCTTGTTTCCCTCCTTGCAGAAGAAGAGAGCACAGAACACCTGGAAGAGGCAGTGAAATAGTGGTTGTCCTCCAGTCATGACACCGCTCACTTCAGCAGAGGAGGAGGTACTGGAAGCTGAGCCGAGTTGCAGAGCTGCTGGCAGTGGGAGATGGAGAGAGGGGGAACTCCCAGCTACCTGGTGACAGAATTAAATATCACACAGCTACATGGCATACAACAGTCCCTCATCTTGACTTGATGTCAGAAGCCAGTGAAATATGATCATGTGCATAATGGTAACATAAAACATTCTGGTCATACCAATTCTAATTCATATATTTACTCTCCCACAGGCCCATCAAATGTCCCACCCCAATGCCCAGCCAGAGGAGGAAGATGACTCCTCAGAGGAGGTTATAGACTCTGAGGGTGCACTGGCACGCAACCCATGCAGGCCAAGCACCAACGTAGATACACACACGTCGGTAGGTCCAGGAAGTGACAAAGTGATGTTGTCACCTGGTGTCTCACACATCACGTGTGAGCAGGAGCAGATTGTGGAAACAGGCACAGTGGTGGAGAGACCTTGGTGGAGGGTGCAGGATGCTCCAAGCTCTGCTCAAGTGGATGAAGATGCTGAACCTCATGTGCCGTTGACAAAACAGATGATTCTTGAGGAGCAACAGAAAATGTGGGAGGCTCTGGCAGCTTTTCCAGCCGCGATGTGCTTGATTGTCGGGAGAATGGAGGAGTCCATCTGCAGCATGAGCGGCATGATGTCGCAGGCCATGGCTATGATGTGTTCATTCATGGAAAGGGAGGCCACCTGCATGGAGCATCAAATGCAGCATTCAAACGAGTGCTTGCAGACTCTGAATGCAGCCATATCGAGGATAGATAGAAACTTAGACTTGGGCATTCATCACCTCATTGATGTGCAGCGAGGTGCTCTCCAGCAGGGATGTGCAGTTGGGCCATGAGAGGGACGATGGTGAGAGGGAACATGAAAGTGGGGGCTCTGCTCAAAGTGCTCCCACTTCTCCCCGTTGCCCCGCACCCCTCCCAGTCAGAGCCCCACATGCTGCCTCGTGTCCCGATGGCCGGGTCTGCCGCTGCACAGGTGCAGGAGGAGCAGTGTTTGGCGGTACCCTCACATGTGCCAAAACCTAGAGGACGTCCGCCAAAAGTGTCTAAATAGTCAGAGCATGGAAGTGAGCAACCTACCTCTACCTCTGCTGAAGCCACACGGGTTGCAGGGTGTAGGAGTTATAGGAAGAGGAAAATTAAACAATTGTATATCCACAAGGGTAAGCACATTGGTGTGTTATAAAATATTTGATAGTTAAGTTTCAGTTTACTTTATGAGCCACATAAAATTATTTCTTTGCACCACTTTCCCGTCTTGTCCATTTTTGCCCGCTACTTGGGAAGTGGCCTTGTCAGTTGATGTGAATGGTAAGACATGAATTAACTTCGAGCAATCGATGTGTGTGACAGGAATGGTTCAGTCATTTTAGGACTACTTTGTGGTTTGGGCGGAGGGGAATTTGTTTCAGCATCTGGGTGCCATATAGGTGTACTGATGCAACCTAACAAAATCATGCCATTATAAGGCCATTCTGGGCCTTCCAGGCAGCAATGTGCGCTGCTGCTGATGCCATGTCCACTTCAAGTTCCTCCTCCTCCTCCTCCTCATATTCCTCCTGATCCTCCTCCTCATATTCCTCCTGCTCCTCCTCCTCATATTCCTCCTCCTCCTCCTCCTCCTCATATTCCTCCTCATATTCCTCCTCCACCTCCTCATATTCCTCCTGCTCCTCCTCCTCATATTCCTCCTCCTCCTCCTCCTCCTCATATTCCTCCTCCTCCTCCTCATATTCCTCCTCCTCCTCCTCCTCATATTCCTCCTCCTCCTCCTCCTCATATTCCTCCTGCTCCTCCTCCTCTGAAGAGTTTCTGTGCTCTGCGTCTTGCTCCTTCTGCAGCTCCAAATGGCGCTGATGCACTCTGTTTTGCAGAGCACAGCATACCAGGATCATTCTGGAGACCCTGGTGTGCTCTTCCAGATCCGTCCAGGCATCTGACGCGCATCTTCAGCATGCCGATTACTTGCTCTATTACAGATCTCATCTCGAGGTGCAAAGAGCTGAGGGAGGGTGGACTGGTGCAGGATGAATTAATCATGACAGCTCCCTGGGAATCTGGCACACACATGAATGATGATCTTTTTGTGGTTCCAGACAAGCTGCACATTGAGGGAATGGAAGCCCTCGTGGTTCATGAACATTCCTGGGTGATCTGATGGTGCCTTGATGGCCACGTGTGTGCAGTTGATGACATCTGCAATATGGGAAGCCAGCCACAGCCACAAAACCGAGCGCCTGTTCAGTCTGACTGGCTTCAACAGTGGCAAAGTACACATAAGTACCTGATTTGTCAAACATAACATCAGTCACCTTGGCAATGCATTTGTGGGTGGCTGACTGTGAGATGCCGCAAATGTCTGCTGCAGAAATTGAGGGCAGTGGAGACCTTGACAGCCATTGGTAACACATGTCCACCAGGTCCTCTGAGCAGCAGATCTTGTTCCAGCAAGCTATAAATGTCTGCAATGACCTGGCATGATAGCCTGTGCCTCCTGAAGCACTGCTGTTCAGTCATGTCCAGGAAGCTCATTCTCTGCCTGTATACTCTGTGTTGGGGGTAACACCTCTGGCACAGTGCAGACCTGTGGTGCCCCTCTCTCTCCTGTAGAGCGGCAGGTCGGCGAGCAGAAGGCTGCTGCTGCTCTTGTTGCTGCTCTTGTTGCTGCTGTTGTTGCTGCTGAGGCTAAACTTGGTCCTCATCTGAGGTCCAAGATGAAACAGCAGAAGTGGTGCCCATGCTGTTGTGATATATGACAGAAGTAAAGTGGAGATCAGAGGCACAATCCTCCAATGTAGTGAGAGTGACTTCCAATGTTGTATAACTCACCTGCATACTCCAGAAAGCAAACTCTCAGCACAATTGGTGTCAGAAAGAGCCTTTCCCTTAGGTGAGGAAGCAGGTGTGAATTTTTGAGTATTTATGTGATTTTTTTTTAACTGTCATTTTTTCAGGTCCCACAATTGTACTGTGCTCTCGCATTGCTTTCACTGGCAAGGCTCAGCAAGCCCAGGAAGCCCGTGCACACCCAATAAACGCTGCAACATCAGGTAATAAGTATTATGTATGTAGGCACCTTGGTAATGACTCCACGAGGCAGAGGAATGGTACATAAATAGTGTAGACTATAGTCCTTTATTTGCAGCTCCTCGAGTAAGGACACCAAGCTGTGAGCTCCCTTTTATATTGGGTTATCTGCAGTGTGCAGGTAACCCTTAGGTCTCCAGCAGCAGCACCCTTTGGTGTACAGATAAGGTGTGTACAGTGTAAAGGTACATTCAGTGTTACAGACATCATATAACAATACAAGCATGCATACATAACAATAAGAACATAAGAAATGGGAGCAGGAGTAGGCCATTTGGCCCCTCGAGCCTGCTCCGCCATTCAATAAGATTATGGTTGATCTTAAACATAGAAACATAGAAATTTACAGTGCAGAAGGAGGCCATTATGGCTCATCGTGTCCACGCCGGCCGACAAAGAGCCACACGGCCCTTGGGTCAGCAGCCCTAAAGGTTACATATAAACCTATGAACAATGACGGAAAGGCAAAGAGCACCCAACCCAACCAGTCTGCCTCACACAACTGCGACACCCCTTATACTGAAACATTCTACACTCCACCCCAACCGGATCCATGTGATCTCCTGGGAGAGGAAAAAAAACATGTAAAAAGCCAGACCAATTTAGGGAGAAAAAATCTAGGAAATTCCTCCCCGACCCATCCAGGCGATCAAAACTAGTCCAGGAGGTCACCCTGGCCGTATTCTATTCCCTGCAGTACTTAGCATTATTTCTGCATCGTCCAACAAAAGGTCATCCAGTCTAATCCCAATTACCAGCTCTAGGTCCGTAACCCTGCAGATTACTGCACTTTAAGTGCCCATCCAATCATCTCTTAAAAGTGGTGAGGGTTTCTGCATCCACCACTTTTCCAGGCAGCGAGTTCCAGATCCCCACAACCCTCTGCGTAAAGAAGCTCCCCCCTCAAATCCCCTCTAAACCTTCCACCAACCAACTTAAAACGACGCCCCCTCATAATAGACTTCTGCACCGATGGAAATAGACCCTTACCTCAACTCCACTTTCCTGCACTATCCCCATATCTCTTGATTCCCTTAATAGCCAAAAACCTATTGATCTCTGTCTTGAATATACTCAACGACTGAGCATCCACAGCCCTCTGGGTAGAGAATTCCAAAGACTCATCTCCCTCTGAGTGGAAATTTCTCCTCCTCTCAGTCCTAAATGGCAACCCCTTATTCTGAGACTGTGACTCCTGGTTCTAGATTCCCCAGCCAGGGGAAGCATCCTCCCTGCATCTACCCTGTCAAGCCCTTTAAGATTTTTATATAGTTTGATGAGATCACCTCTCATTCTTCTAAACGCTAGAGAATATAGGCCTAGTCTGCTCAATCTTTCCTCATAGGACAATTCCCCATCCCAGGATCAGTCTGGTGAACCTTTGTTGCACTCCCTCTATGGCAAGTATATCCTTCCTTATGTAAGGAGACCAAAACTGTACAAATTCTCCAGGTGCAGTCTCACCAGGGCCCTCTACAATTGCAGTAAGACATTTGGGGCGCTAAGTTTTAACTTTTAGAACAATTAGCGCCCGGCAAGATGGTCTGCAAAAGTGTGGAACATTGGGCATTTTCACCTCAGAAATGAAGGGAGGCGGTATCTGAGGCGCTAATGGTTTCAGTGGGGTACTGCTGCAGCACTATTACCAGAGCTGTACCTAATTTCAGGTGACTTTCATTCAGCAATAATCAGCCTCATGCTCATTCTAATTCTTAAAGGGGATATTGTTTCAGGCAGCACCTGGTCACTTTCATCATTGCTGGACTTCACTGAGAGCTGGAAGGAAGTTCTGAGATGTCTGCTCCAAATCCTCTTAGAAGGGCCACTCGGCTCAATGGCCTGGCATTGTGGAAATTGGAGACATTGATAGGGGCAGTGGCGAGAAGGAAGGATGAACTATTCCGCAGGTTTTCAGGGACATGTGGGCAGAGGTGGCCGTGGAGGTGTCGGCCAGCGCCATGGTCGACAGAAGCCCAATGCAGTGCTAGAAGGAATTCAATGACCTAATTCAGGTGATCAAGTTGAGTACATGTTTGCACAACTCTTACATACCAGCCTCTGAGCCTCTGTCGGTGCACACTCTGCAAACCAGCACTTAACCCAATGGGCAACCACCAAGTATTTGTACTTACTCACAGTCACATCCTCATTCCAAGCCTTGCCTACTTTCACAGCTATTCAACCACAGCATAGTATCTTCCACATACATAGCTGGACTTTTACTCACACAGACTCCTTATTTTTGCAGGCCAAGATGCCACATAACAGACGGGAGCAGCAGCGGACTGGAGGGGGGAAAGCTGAACTGCGTCAGCTGACTGACCTGGAGGAGTGAGTGCTGCGGTTTATTGGCCCGCAGGTGGTGGGAACTGTGGCTGGCGGAGAAGTCAAGCCTGCTGGGCGCAACAACGGTATCTTTATCCCCTCTTCTCATCCTACTTCCCTGTTAAAGCAGAAGGCCTTATCACTTTCAAGCTTCTCATACTGTCTGCCTCCTTGCTCCATTCCTGCCCCTTGCCCTCACCTTAACGCGAATCTTGTGCCATTTATGCTTTTAGATAACCATGCAGCAGATGACAAGTCTGTGCCTGAGCCCCCCCAACTGAGTCACGATGGGGAAGAAGAGGGGAATGAGGAGGGAGAGGAGGAGGAGGAGCCAAGCACTATGACACTACTTCTCTCACCCCACACTCGGGAACAGTAGCATAGTGGTAATGTTACTGGACTAGTAATAGAGAGGCCTGGACTAATGATCCAGAAATCCCACAATGGTAGCTGGGGAATTTAATAAATCTGGAATAAAAAGCTAGTAATGATGACCATGAAACTATCAGATTGTCGTAAAACACCATCTGGTTCATGAATATCCTTTAGGGAAGGAAATCTGCCGTCCTTACATAAGAACTTAAGAATTAGGAGTAGGAGTAGACCATTCGGCCCCTTGAGCCATTCATTAAGATCATGGCTGATTTTCCTCAACTCCACTTTCCTGCACTGGTCCTCACCTGGTCTGGCCTATATGTGAATCCAGATCACAGCAATGTGGTTGAGTCTCCACTGCCCTCTGAAATGGCTTAGCAAGCCACTGAGTTGTAGCTCAGCCACTACGAGAAACAATAATAAGAATAAAACCGGATGGACCACCCAGCATTGACCTAGGCACCAGCTTTGGACACGACAACATCACACCCAGCCCGGTCAATCCTGCAAAGTCCTCCTCACCAACACCTGGGGATGTGCCAAAATCAGGAAAGCTGCCCCACAGACTAGTCAAGCAACAGCCTGACATAGTCACACTGCAGAATCGTACCTTTCTACCAATATCCCAAACTCCTTCATCACCATCCCTGAGTACGTCCTGTCCCACCAGCAGGACAGACCCACCCGAGACAGGGCACAGTGGTATACAATGGGGAGGGAGTGGCCCTGGGGGTCCTCAACATTGACTCCAAACCCTATGAAGTCTCATGGCTTCAGGTCAAGCATGGGCAAGGAAACCTCCTGTTGATTACTACCTACCACCCTCCCTCAGCTGATGAATCAGTACTCCACCATGTTGAACACCACTTGGAAGAAGCACTGAGAGTAGCAAGGGCACAGAATATACTCTGGGTGGAGGACTTTAATGACAATCATCAAAAGTGGCTCGGTAGCACCACTACTGACCGAGCAGGCCGAGCCCTGAAGGTCATAGCTGCCAGACTGGGCTTATAGCAGATGGTGAGACAAACATCACGAGGGAAAAACCTACTTGACTTGGTCCTCACCAATCTACCTGTCGCAGATGCATCTGTCCATGACAACATTGGTAGCAGTGACCACCGCATAGTTATTGAGAAGATTATGTCCCGTCTTCACACTGAGGACACCATCCAACGCGTTGTGTGGCACTACCACCGTGCTAAATGGGATAGATTCAGAACAGATCTCACAGCTCAAAACTGGGCATCCATGAGGCGTTGTGGGCCATCAGCAGCAGCAGTACTGATATCACCACAACCTGTAACCTCATGGCCCAGCATATCCCTCACTCTACCATTACCATCAAGCCAGGGGATCAACCCTGGTTCAATGAGGAGTGTAAAAGAGCTTGCATGGAGCAGCACCAGGCGTACCTAAAAATGAGGTGCCAACCTGTGGAAGCTGCAACACAGGACTACATGCATGCTAAAAAGTGGAAGCAGCATGCTATAGACAGGGCGAAGCAATCTTACAATCAATGGATCAGATTAAAGCTCTGTAGTCCTGCCACATCCAGTTGTGAATGATGGTGAACCATTAAACAACTAACAGGAGGAGGAGGCTCCATGAATATCCCCATCATCAATGATGGCGGAGCCCAGCAAGTGAGTGCATAAGACAAGGCTGAAGAGTTTACAACCATCTTCAGCCAGAAGTGCCGAGTGGTTGATCCATATCGGCCTCCTCCTGAGGTCCCCACCATCACAGAAGCCAGTCTTCAGCCAATTCGATTCACTCCATTTGATATCAAGAAACAGTTGAGCACACTGGATACAGCAAAGGCTATGGGCCTCAACAATATTGGCTGTGGTGCTGAAGACATGTGCTCCAGAATTAGCCGCGCCTCTAGCCAAGCTGTTTCAGTACAGCTACAACACTGGCATCTATCTGACAATGTGCAAAACTGCCCAGGTATGTCCTATGCACAAAAAGCAGGACAAATCCAATCCGGCCAATTAACACCCGAACAGTCTACTCTCAATCATCAGCAAAGTGATGGAAGGTGTCATCAACAGTGCTATCAAGAGGCACTTACTCACCAATAACCTGCTCAACAATGCTCATTTTGGGTTCCACCAGGACCACTTGGCGCCAGACTCATTACAACCTTGGTCCAAACATGGGCAAAAGAGCTGAATTCCAGAGGTGAGATGAGAGTAATTGCCCTTGACATCAAGCCAGCATTTGACCAAGTGTGACATCAAGGGGCCCTAATAAAATCGAAGTCAATGAGAATCAGGGTGAAAACTTTCCACTGGCTGGAGTCATACCTAGCACAAAGGAAGATGGTTGTGGTGGTTGGAGGTCAATCATCACAGCCCCAGGACATCACTCCAGGAGTTCCTCAGGGCAGTGTTGGCCCAACCATCTTCAGCTGTTTCACCAATGACTTTCCCTCCACCATAAGGTCAGAAGTGGGGATGTTCGTTGATCACTGCACCGTGTTCAGTGCCATTCGCAACTCCTCAGACAATGGAGCAGTCCATTCCCATGCAGCAAAACTTGGATGACATTCAGTTTTGGGCTGGTAAATGGCAAGTAACATTCGTGTCACACAAGTGCCAGGCAATGACTATCTCCAACAAGTGAGAGTGTAACTGTCATCCCTTGATATTCAACACCATTACCATCGCCGAATCCCCCACCATCAACATCCTGGGGCTCACCATTGACCAGAAACTTAACTGGATCAGCCACATAAATACTGTGGCAACAAGAGCAGGTCAGAGGCTGGGTATTCTGCGATGAGTGTCTCATCTCCTGACTCCTCAAAGCCTTTCCATCATCTACAAGGCACAAGTCAGGAGTATGCTGGAATACTCTCCACTTGCCTGCATGAGTGCAGCTCCAACAACACTTAAGGAGCTCAACACCATTCAGGACAAAGCAGCCCACTTGATTGGCTCCCCAGCCACCACCCTAAACATTCACTCCCGCCATCACCGGCTGCAGTGTGTACTATCTACAAGATGCATTTCAGGAGCTCGCCAAGGCTTCTTTGGGAGTATCTCCCAAATCCACAACCTCTACCACCTAGAAGGACAAGAGCTACAGATGCATGAGAACACCACCACCTCCAAGTTCCCCTCCAAGTCATACACCATCCTGACTTGGAAGTATATCGTCATTCCTTCATCGTCGCTAGGTCAAAATCTTGGAACTCCCTCTGTGGGAGTACCATCAACACACGGACTGCAGTGGTTCAAGAAAGCGGATCACCAACATCTTGTCAAGGACAATTAGAGATGGGCAATAAATGCTGGCCTTGCCAGCAATGCCCACATCCCATGATCGAATAACAAAAAAGCTTAGATACTGGTACTACGCGGTTCTTAGAGGTTAGGTTAGTAAAGGGGTCTGCACTGGGTGATGCACCGGGGCCTAGCGGGCTGCAGCGCCAAGGGAAAGGGAACCTCAGGATCCATCTCCCCGGAGGGCGAGTTCTGCTGCACCGGACTCAGATGAGGACGTTGATGGGGAAGCGTTCACACAAAGGGTGATGGCCGTGTACTCCGACATGCAATGGCAAGGGGGCCCGAGAGTCTATCGGCAGTGGTAAGGAGGATGGAGGAGTCTACCTCCCGCATTGTACACAGCTCTGCACACACCATAGAGACCATCATTGCCAATGTGCAGACAAGAGAGATCGGGGATCACATGGTGTCGCAGCATTCCAGCAATCTGTGCTCCATCAGGTTGGTGGGGATGCTGAGGTGCTGCCCCCAGGGGACTAGCAGTGAGTCAGTAGAGCAGGCATCTGCTGTCCTCTCTCAGGATGACAGCATTCCTGATTCCACCACTGCCACTCCGCAATTGCATTTGTTGCTGCGTGTCACTCAGTCACCCCAGACGGCCGCCGCCCATCCTGAGGTGGTGCAGTCTGCAACCAGGCCTTCCAGGCTCAGAGCTGGTTGAGGGCGTCCTAAAAGGCCAGCTGTAGTCTCTGACCCTGATACACAGCAGCTTTCCACCAACCATGCTGCAGCCACAGGGGACACTGCGGAGGAGTATTAGAATAGGTCAACGATAGAGGAGATATAAGGAAATGCAGAAGGGTGAAGAATAAATACACATTTATACATTTTATTGTTGTTTGATAAATGTTGATTGGAATGTTTAATGTTGCGATTGTCTCTCATTTCAGTTTTGGGGCTTTGGTATGGAAGGGCAAATTTATGTGGTGATGGGACGTCCAGAGGGACTGGGAAGTGGGATGGAAATCAGTGGTAATGAGTTCTGATGAGACAGTCGCAGACCTCCCTTGCAGGATCACGATGGAGTCACCATTCCTCCATCGCGATTGTTGCTGGTGCTGCTCCTCCTCATCTTCCTGCTGTTGCTCCTCCTCCAGCTCCTCCTGGTCCTCCTCCTGGTTCTTCTGGTATTCCTCCTGAAGTGGTGCGACTATGCCTGGTGGCAATGGCTGTGCCCTTAAGATGGACAGGTTGTGCAGCATGCAGCAGATGACGACGAATAGGGACACCCTCTTTGGTGAGTACTGAAGGACTCCTCCCGACCGGTTAAGGCAGCGGAACCGTTGCTTGAGCATTCGATGGTCTGCTCAATGATGTTCCTGGTGGCGCCATGGCTCTCATTGTATGAGAGCTGGGCAGGAGTGGTGGGGTTAGAGAGGGGAGTCATGCGCCAGGTGAAGAGTGGATAGCCCTTGTATCTGAGCAGCCAGTTGTGGGCTTGATGTGGTGGCTGGAAGAGAACTGGCACACTGGTCTTGCGCAGGATGAAGGCATCGTGGCTGCATCCAGGATAGCGAGTACCGAGGGTGAGGATGCGGGGTGTGTGGTCACACAACAACTGCACATTCAGTGAATGGTAGCCTTTGTGCTTACAGAATACATCAGAATTGTGATGTGGTGCCCGTAAAGTGACTTGGGTCCAGTCAATGGCACTCTGCACCATGGGGAAGCCTGCTGTCCTGACTAATCCACATGCATGCTCGTGCTGCTTCTCTCTGCTCAGGGGGAAGGAAATGTAGTCCCTTCTCCTTCTGTAGAGAGCATCTGTGATCTTGTGGATGGAGCAATGGATGGCCAGCTGGGAGATGTTGAAGATCTCTCCTGTTGCACACTGGAAGGATCCATTGGTATAGAAATTGAGCATGATGGTGACCTTGCCTGCCACTGAAAGAGCCATCTGAGGCTCGAGGTCTGGTTGCAGCAGATGGCAAAGCTCTGCGATCACGTCCTTGTTAAAGCGCAGTCTTCGAACACGCTGCTCCTCAGTGAAATGAAAGTAGGAGTACTACTGCTGGAATACCCTGGGAGGGTAAGGTCTCCTGTTGCCAGCCCAGTTGTGCCTTCTCCCTCTGGCCATATCTTGCTGTCTGCGTACCTGTCTTTCTCCCTCTCTCTCTCTCTGTGCTTTTCTCCTTATATTGTTGCTTCTCTTTCGCTCTGCCTTTCTCTCCGCATTTGTCTCCACCTAAGTAACCTCCGACGGTGACATCGCAGCAGGAGGTTGAGTGCCAACACAGCCCCCATGAAATGAGATAAATGTTGCAGAATCCAATCTGCCCTGAATTAAACAAGGCAATGCTTAAGAGCCACAACAGTCCTTGAGGTGAAAACCGCTATAATCCTTGCAACAGGCACTCTGTCTATCTGTCAGCAAGGTGGAAATAATAATGGCTGACAGAAAAGGTTTCGACAAGATGGCACCTTTAAATAGTACTTCTCCAGAGGCCTCCCGCCTGCAACTCGACAATTGCTGCGAAGTGAGAAATTTACAGAGCTGTAATAATACGAGATTTCAACTACCCTAATATTAATTGGGGGAAAAGTAGTGTAAATGGTACAGAGGGAGCATTCAGGAGAACTTCTGTAGCCAGTATGTAACAAGCCCAACAAGAGGGGGGGCGGTTATGGACTTGCTTTTGGGGAATGAAGAGGGGCAGGTGGAAGGGGTATCCATGGGAGAGCATTTTGGTGCTAGTGATCATAATTCAGTAAGATTTAGGGTAGTTAAGGAAAAGGACAAAGATGGACCAGGAATAAAGATTCTCAATTGGGGTAAAGCAAATTTTGCTGAGCTTAGATGGGATGTGGCCAAAGTGGACTGGAAATGGCTACTTTATGGTATATCAGTGTCAGAGCAGGGGGAGGCACTCAAGGAGGAGATCCTGAGGGTAAAGGGCAAGTATGTTCCCTTAAAAAATAAGGGTGGGGATAATAAGAAATCTTGAGCCCCCTGGATGTCAACGGACATACAGGGTAAGATAAAGAAAAAAGGAAGCTTATGACAGTTACCGAGAACTCAATACTGCAGAAACTTTACAGGAATATAAGAAGTGCAGGGGTGCAATTAAAAAAGACATCAGGAATGCAAAGAGAGAGCATGAAAAATTGTTGGCAAGTAAAATCAGGGAAAAAACAAAGATGTTTTACAAATACATTAAGAGCAAGAAGATAACTAGAGAAAGAGTGGGGCCTTTTCGAGACCATAAAGGAAATCTGTGTGTGGAGGCGGAAGACCTGAATACTTTGCATCTGTTTTCACAAAAGAGAGGGGCGATGCAGACTTTGCAATGAGGGAGGAGGAGTGTGAAATATTAGACAAGATAAACATAGTGAGAGTGAAAGTATTAAGGGGCTTAGCAGCTTTGAAAATCCCAAGGCCCAGATGAAATGTACCCCAGGCTATTAAGAGAAGCAAAAGAGGAAATAGCAGAGGCTCTGACCATCATTGCCCAGTCCTCTCTGGCTATAGGTGTGATGCCAGAGGACTGGAGGACTGCTAATGTTGTACCTTCATTTAAAAAGGGAGAAAGGGATAGACCGAGTAATTACAGGCCAGTCAACCTAACCTCAGTGGTGGGACAATTATTGGAAAATATCCTGAGGGACAGGATAAATCTTCATTTGGAAAGACATGGATTAATCAAGGACAGTCATCGTGGATTTGTTAAGGGAAGGTCATGTCTAACGAATTTGATTGAATTTTTCGAGGAGGTAACCAGGAGGGTTGATGAGAGTAATGCGTATGATGTAGTGTATATGGAGTTTAGCAAAGCTGTCCCACATGACAGACTGGTCACGAAAATAAAAGCCCATGTGACCCAGGGCAAAGTGGCAAGTTGGATCCAAAATTGGCTTAGAGGCAGGTAACAAAGGTTGATGGGTGTTTTTGTGACTGGAAGGCTGTATCCAGTGGGGTTCCGCAGGGCTCAGTGCTGGATCGCTTGCTTTTTGTGGCATATATCAATGACCTGGACTTGAATGTAGGGAGTATGATTAAGAAGTTGGCAGATGGCACTAAAATAGGCTGTGTGGTTGATAATGAAGAAGAAAGCTGTGGACTGCAGGAAGATATCAATGTACTAGTCAGGTGGGCAGAACAATGGCAAATGGAACTCAATCCGGATAAGTGTGAGGTAATGCATTTAGAGAGTTCTAACAAGGCAATGGAATACACATTAAATGGTACGACATTGAAAAGTGTAGAGGAATAAAGGGACCATGGAATGCAGATCCACAGATCCCTGAAGGTAGCAGTCCAGGTGGGTAAAGTGGTTAAGAAGGCATATGGAATACTTGCCTTTATTAGTCTAGGCATGGAATACAAGAGCAAGGAGGTTATGCTTGAACTATATAGAACACTGATAAGGCCGCAGCTGGAGTACTGTGTCAAGTTCTGGTCACCACATTACAGGAAAGATATGATTGCACTGGAAAGGGTGCAGAGGAGATTACAAGAATGTTGCTGAGGGGACTCCTGATTGAGTTGCATATAATTATGAGAAGCCTGCATAGAGTGGATAGGAAGGACCTTTTCCCTTGGCAGGGGGGGTCAAGAACCAGGGGGCATAGATTTAAAGTAAGTGGGGGGAGGTTTAGAGGAGATATGAGGGGAAATATCTGGGGCTCTGGAACTTACTGTCTGAAAGGGTGGTCGAGGTAGAAACCCTCATCACAGTTAAAAAGTACATTGATGTGCACTTAAAGTGCCGTAACCTTGCTACGGACCAAGAGCTGGAAAGTGAGATTAGACTGGATTGCTCTATTATGTATGTATGTAAACCTCACCAATATGTAAGACTTGCCACCAGGGGGCACACCTATGGGAAACCTAAGGGTCACCTGTGCACCCTGGGGCAAGCAGGTATAAAGGTGACTCACTATGCTGCTTCTCCACTCTGGAGTCTGAATAAAGAGACCAAGGTCACAACAGTTTGAGCTTACAATACAGTCTTGTGGATTTATTCTGAGCTCTTGATCGGCCAGCGCAGACATGATTGGCCGAAATGGCCTCCTTCCATGCTGTAAATTTCTATGATTCTATGATTTTCATTGAAGCTGTCATTGTCAGTGCGAGGAGGTACCTGAGGGGGAGAGGACCAATTTATGGAGGAGGCCGGTAACGAGGTGGTGCGCACGGTGATGACATCACCATCGCCGAACGCAACCAATTGGCGCACTACCAGCAGGAGTGGAGTAGTACCTGGCAGTGCCTCCCAAAAACCCAAGGCTAATTTTGCTGGGAGCGACCGCCCGGGCGAAAACTGATTTACGCCCTGTTAGCGTGTCCTGGAGGTGCTAATGGGAGGCGCAAGTGAGGCCAATTTTGCCCCCATTTATTCATTCTCGAATCCTCTTGTACTAAAGGCCAACATATAATTTGCTTTCTTAATTGCTTGCTGTACCTGCATGTTAACTTCCAGTGATTCATGTACAAGGACACCCAGGCCCCTCTGAACAACAACATTTCCCAATCTCTCACCATGTAAAAAATACTCTACTTTTCTATTTTTCCTACCACGTTATATTCCATTTGCTATGTTCTTGCCCATTTACTTAGCCTGTCTATATCTCCTTGAAGCCTCTTTGCATCCTCCTCACAACTATTCCCACATAGCTTTGTATCATCAGCAAACTTGAATATATTACATTTGTTCCCCTCATAGATTGTGAATAGCTGAGGCCCAAGCACTGATCCTTGCGCCACCCCACTAGTTACAGCCTGCCAACCCAAAAATGACCCATTCATTCCTACTCTCTGTATCTGTCCGGTAACCAATCCTCAATTCATGCTAGAATATTACCCCCAATCCCATCAGCCCTAATTTAGTTTAATAACCTCTTGGGTGGCACCTTATCGAATGCCTCCTGAAAATCGAAATACACCACATCCACTGGTTCCCCTTTTTTTATTCTGCTACTTACAACCTCCAAAAACTCATCAGCTAGGTGGGACTGCACTTGCCTGGTTCCATTCTTATCTATCTTATCATAGCCAGAGAATCACTTGCAAAGGCTTCTCTTCCCGCTCCCGCATCAGTAACTCTGGTGTCCCCCTAGGCCTTGGCCCCTCCTATTTCTCATCTACATGTTGCCCGTTGGCCACATCATCCTGAAACACAGCCTCAGTTTCCACATGTACGCTGATGACACCCAGCTCTACCTCACTACCACGTCTCTTGACCCTTCCACGGTCTCTAAATTGTCAGACTGCTTGTCCGACTCTGGATGAGCAGAAATTTTCTCCAATTGAATATTAGGAAGACCGAAGCCATTGTTTTCGGTCCCCATCACAAACTCCGTTCCCGAGTCACTGACTCCATCCCTCTTCCCCAACTTCTGTCTGAGGCTGAACCAGACTGTTCGCAACCTTGGTGTCATACTTGACCTTGAAATGAGCTTTCGACCACATATCCGAAGCATAACTAAGACCGCCTATTTCCACCTCCATAACATCACCCGTCTCCGCCCTTGCCTCAGCTCATCCGTGGCTAAAGCCCTATTCCTTGCCTTTGTTACCTCTAGACTTGACTATTCCAACGCACTCCTGGCTGGCCTCCCACATTCAACCCTACGTAAACTGGAGGTGATCCAAAACTCAGCTGCCCGGGTCCTAACTCGCACCAAGTCCTGCTCGTCCATTACTCCTGCGTTCACTGACCTACATCGGTTTCTGGTTAAGCAATGCCTCAATTTCTAAAATCTCATCCTTATTTTCAAATCCCTCCATGGCCTCGTCCCGCCCCATCTCTGTGATCTCCTCCAGCCCCACAACCCCCCAAGATGTCTGCGTGCCTCTAATTCTGCCCTCTTGAGCAGCCCTGATTATAATTGCTTGACTATTGGTGGCCATGCCTTCTGTTGCCTAGGCCCCAAGCTCTGGAACACCCTGCCTAAACCCTTCCGCCTCTCTACCTCTCTTTCCTCCTTCAAAACGCTCCTTAAAACATACCTCTTCCTGCCCTAATTTCGACTTATGCAGCTCGATGTCAAATTTTTATCTCATAATACTCTCGGGACGCTTTGGGACGTTTCACTACGTAAAGGCGCTATATAAATACAGGAAACTCTCATTTATCCGGATCGCTCGGGGAGTCGGCAATTCCGGGTACACTAATTTTCCGATAGGGCGAGTTTACATTTTAAAATTAATATTTGTATATATATTTAACAACTCATTGGAAATCAAAATTCCCATGGGTATGTTAGTGATCACCTACTTAATAGTCGCTGCATCTGAAGTAACTAATTGCAAGAAGAGTTCTGAGTGGTTTCAATGTGAGAACTTGCGAGGCAAACGGTTCATGCGCGACAATCGTTTCTGCAGAAGAAAAGGGATCCAGTTGTCAGCATGCATGTACTTCCCCCGGACTGTAACCGGGGAGGGACGAATGCTGCACTGGGAGTAGCTGCAGGTGGCCTCGAGGAGAAGATTGTCTAGTTCCCGGGTTCCAGAGCACGCTCTCCGGAGTGGGAATGGGAGCAGTGCCTGGAACCCGGTGCCGGCACTGCTCCCATTCCCAACGTCAGCGGCGGCCGCGAGAGACAGCTGCTGCAGCAGTGCGTATACACACACACCAGCAAAGCAAGGGCAGAGGAGGGTGAACTTGTGCATTCAGTTTTTAGATTTTTATAGTAGATTTTCTGAGTCCTTGCTCATGGTGAGTGTCACGTTGTGCAATTGTTAGCGATTTTGCAACAGAAGGATCTGGATATGATATATGTCGAAGTGTTACGTGCAAGGCCGCCAGCCGGTGAGAAGTGGCGACGCAATATTTTTAATTCTGTTACGGCGAGTTTTCCATTAAATCCGTATCCGGATAAAGGAGAATTTCCTGTACAAGTTGTTGTTGTTGATTCGTCAAACATGATTTCCCTTTCATAAATCCGTGTTGACTCTGCCCAATCCTTTTATTATTTTCAAAGTGCCCTGTTACCATGTCTTTAATAATAAATTGTAGCATTTTCCTGCTAGCAGGCTAACTGGTCAGTAGTTCCCCATTTTCTCTCTCCCTCCTTTCTTAAACAGCAGGGTTACATTTGCTACCTTCCAAACAGTGGGAACCGTATTAGAATCTATGGAATTTTGGAAGGTGGCAACCAATGCACTCACTATCTCAAAAGCTACCTCTTTCAAAACCCTAGCATGTAGGCCATGGGATTTATCAGCTTTCAGTCCCATTAATTACTCCAGTACTTTTTTTTACTAATACTAATTTCTTTCATTTCTCATTCTTGCTAGTCCCCTTGGTTCTCCACTGTTTCTGGGAGGTTTTTTTGTGTTTACTTCCATGAATATAGACACAAAGTATTTGTTTAATTTCCCTGCCATTTCCTTATTCCCCATTATAATTTCTCCTGTCTCAGCCTGTAAGGGACCCACATTTACTTTTGCTAATCTTTTCCTTTTTACATATCTCTAGAAGCTTTTACAATCCGTTTTTATGTCTCTAGCTAGTTTACTCTCATATTCTATTTCCCCTTTCTTTATCAATTTCTTGTTTCTCCTTTATTGGCCTCTAAAATCCTCCCAATCTTCAGGTTAACTGCTCTATTTGGCAACATTTAAGGCTCTTGTTTTGACTAATATTATCTTTAACTTCTCTTGTTAGCCATGATTGGACCACTTTTCTTGTGGGGTTTTTGTGCCTTAAAGGAATGTATATTTGTTGTAAATTATCTAGTAATTCTTTAAATGCTAGCCATTACTTGTCTACCATCATACCTTTTAATGTAGTTTCCCAATCTACCTTCGCCCCTCATACCTACGTAGTTTGCTTTGTTTAGATTTAACATAAGAATATAAGAACATAAGAAATAGGAGTAGGAGGAGGCCATACGGCCCCTCAAGCCTTCTCCGCCATTTAATACGATCATGGTTGATCCAATCATGGACTCAGGTCCACTTCCCTGCCCGTTCCCCAGAACCCTTTATTCCCTTATCAGTTAAGAAACTGTCTATCTCTGTCTTAAATCTACTCAATGACCCAGCTTCCACAGTTCTCTGAGGCAGCGAATTCGACAGATTCACAACACTCAGAGAAGAAATTCCTCCTCATCTCAGTTTTAAATGGGCGGCCCCTTATTCTAAGATTATGACCCCTAGTTCTAGTCTCCCCTATCAGTGGAAACATCCTCTCTGCATCCACCTTGTCAAGCCCCCTCATAATCTTATATGTTTCGATAAGATCACCTCTCATTCTTCTGAATTCCAATGAGTAGAGGCCCAACCTATTCAACCTTTCCTCATAAATCAACCCCTTCATCTCCAGAATCAACCTAGTGAACCTTCTCTGAACTACCTCCAAAGCAAGTATATCCTTTCTTAAATATGGAAACCAAAATTGTATGCAGTATTCCAGGTGTGGCCTCACCAAACCCTGTATAACTGTAGCAAGACTTCCCTGCTTTTATACACCATCCCCTTTGCAATAAAGACCAAGATTCCATTGGCCTTTCTGGTCACTTGTTGTACCTGCATATTAACCTTTTGTGTTTCATGCACAAATACCCCCAGGTCTTGCTGTACTGCAGCACTTTGCAATGTTTCTTCATTTAAATAATAGCTTGCTCTTTGATTTTTTTTCTGCCAAAGTGCATAAACTCACATTTTCCAACATTATACTCCATCTGCCAAATTTTTGACCACTCCCTTAGCCTGTCTATGTCCTTTTGCAGATTTTGTGTGTCCTCCTCACACATTGCTATTCCTCCCATCTTTGTATAGTCAGCAAGCTTGGCTATGTTACACTCAGTCCCTTCTTCCAAGTCGTTAATATAGATTGTAAATAGTTGGGGTCCCAGCACTGATCCCTGCGGCACCCCACTAGTTACTGATTGCCAACCCGAGAATGAACCATTTATCCCAACTCTCTGTTTTCTGTTAGTTAGCCAATCCTCTATCCATGCTAATATATTACCCCCAACCCCATGAACATTTATCTTGTGCAATGTGGCACCTTGTCAAATGCCTTCTGGAAGTCCAAACACACCACATCCACTATTCCCCCTATATCCGCCCTGTTTGTTACATCCTCAAAGAATTCCAGCAAATTTGTCAAACATGACTTCCCTTTCATAAATCCATGCTGACTCTGCCTGACTGAATTATGTTTTTCTAAATGCCCTGCTACTGCTTCTTTAATAATAGACTCCAACATTTTCCCAACCACAGATGTTAGGCTAACTGGTCTATAGTTTCCTGTCTTTTGTCTGCCTCCTTTTTTAAATCGGGGCATTACATTTGCGGTTTTCCCATCTGCTGGGACCTCCCCAGAATCGAGGGAATTTTGGTAAATTAAGACCCGAGGATGCAAACCATCAGTTCCAGGGGATTTATCCATCTTTAGTCCCATTATCCTACCAAGTACCACCTCCTTAGTGATTTTGATTATGTTAAATTCCTCCCCCCTTATAGCCCCTTGACTATCCACTGTTGGGATATTGTTAGTGTGCTCTACCGTAAAGACTGATGCAAAATATTTGTTCAGAGTTTCTGCCATCTCCATGTTCCCCATTACTAATTCCACGGTCTCGTCCTCTAAGGGACCAACATTTACTTTAGCCACTCTTTTCCTTTTTATATATCTATAGAAACTCTTGCTATCTGTTTTTATATTTCGTGCTTGTTACTTTCATAGTCTATCTTCCCTTTCTTAATCATTTTTTTAGTCATTCTTTGCTGGCTTTTAAAAGCTCTTAAGACTCTAGTTTCAGATTTAACTAAATCACTTTCAACTTAATATAAAATTCTATCATATTATGGTCACTCTTCCCTAAGGGCCCCTTTACTACACGTTATTAATTAACCCTTTCTCATTGCACAATATTAGATAAAAAAATAACCTGTTCCCTAGTTGGTTCCTCAACATACTGATCTACAAAGGCTATTAATAGCCACTTAATAATCTACAAATTGCTTTAATTAGGTCACCCAACTCTCCCGAAGGGGTCTCTGGCGTGCTGACTAATGCACCCGAGTTAAAACCGGAAGTCGGCGGGTTGAAGCCTGCGTCCCGACGTGCTGTCAATTTCAGTGTTTCTAACTGCCCACCAGTTTGCAAATCCACACATTTTTCAAAGTAAAAATTCAGCCCATTAAGTGGAATGTTTACGCACTATGTCAGCTATCTGGGGTCTGAGCATATGATGCCTCACAACATAGACAGAGAAGTTTAACCAGTGCATACGGTACAAGTAGAATGCAATGAAACATAAACTTACAATATATTAAGGAGATGGGTCAATCAGTTTGAGACTGCAATTTGGATTTCAGTTCAATTCAATTTAAAAAAATGAATTGCTGGTTGATAAAAGCAGACATGAAAATTGCCTCAGCAAGTCTACGGTCAGCTCACATTCCTTTTTTTTTGCACAAATTTGAAGGTGTTCGAGACGGCCATACTACATACATTCCTAAGTTACTTTTGTACATTCCTATTTTAGAAGAACTGCCTCTCTGCAATCATGCTCCCCTTTTTACACTCCACAGCAGCAGCCAGGCTCTGTTGGTATTGTTGGCTGTCTTCAAAACAGTTTTACTGCAGTCATGGGTGGTTTGGTAGGGCAGTCATGATGCACAAATCCTGCACCAGTCCTCTTGCTGCCTTTATTCCAACCAGGCTGTCAGATTACAGGTTGGGTACTGGGCAACAAGAGCATCCGGGAGGTGGGCAGAGGAAACATTTCAAGGACACCCTCAAAGCCTCCTTGATAAAGTGCAACATTCCCACTGGCACCTGGGATTCTCTGGCCCCAGACCGCCCTAAGTGGAGGAAGAGCATCTGAGAGGGCGCTGAGCATCTCGAGTCTCGTCACCGAGAGCATGCAGAAATCAAGCGCAGACAGCGGAAGGAGCGTGCGGCAAACCAGGCTCCCCACCCACCCTTTCCTTCAACCACTATCTGCCCCACCTGTGACAGAGACTGTAATTCCCGCATTGGACTGTAAAACCACCTGAGGACTCACTTTTAGAGTGGAAGCAAGTCTTCCTCGATTTCGAGGGACTGCCTATGATGATGATGATATTTTACTTACTTCTGCTTTCTACACTGGGAAGCAAGGACCTGTTCTTCTCAGCCGTCAAAGCTCGAAAACTTTTTTTTGTGTTACCCCTGAAGAAGAAACTTTCTCAATAGAATAAGCTTTAGGAACACATAGACCCACATTGTTCTCCCAAACAAATGTTCTGCTGTTTATACAAAGTCCCTGAGCTTTAACATTCATTGCACATTAGGTTCTGAATGTAAATCAGTGTATAAACCAGCACTATTGATCTTTAAGTGATAGGCAAAAGGCAACACAACCCATTCCATTATACATATTCACATCATGAGTTATGTTTATTTCTCTTTATTTTGAGAAACGTAACTCATGATGTGAATATGTATAATGGAATGGGTTGTGTTGCCTTTTGCCTATAACTTAAAGATCAATAGTTTGAACTACTTGAACATAGCAGAGTAACAGGTCATCTACCTTAAAAAATGTAACTGGAGAATCTTCAAGACTATTAGCTAAAAAACCTTGATCTGAAGTTGAAATAGGTTTTAAATGGTAACACTGGCCTTGGCCATTCTAAACTGAAGCATCCATTAAATTAAAAAGAAACAGATATATAAATATTAACTTATCACAATGTAATCATTTTACAATGCACAAAGGAAAATTTAAAAAAATGACAATTGTCTGCACTTACTGTGGAAAATAGTTTATATTGTGAAAAAAATTGCAGAATGTGTATCCGTCAGTCGAAGTGCCAGGAGTCTACAGGTGAGTCTTTCAGAATAGGGAACTGCCATTCGAAGGAAAGTGCTGCCTCTTGGCTGTGCTGGATAACAATGAAAGGCAATCTTACATATTAGCTAGATGGCTGAGGCTTTCAGGAGTGGGGATTGCTGAGAGATCTGTCAGGCATGTACTGGGTTCTCCAGTTTGGATTGTTTCTGAAGAAATAGAAGCTTTGCAATGGTTGTATGAGATATAATGGGAAAAATAACAGTATTTTACTTGTAGTTCAGACTTCATGCTGTATTTAGCAGACATGAGGGCTGGTGTCTGAAGAATTGATCTGACCTGAACCAATCTGGAAAATAAACTAGGTCAGTTTGGGAGACGGTCACAATGTAGGTAATTTTTGCTACACTCACAAAGATACACACACAAGCAGCAGGGTTTTTACATTGAAATTCAGGTTCATAGCAACCAATAATAGAAAAAGCAACAATGTTGTGCAAAACTAGGCGACCTGTCAGCCACACATTTCTAGCAGTGGATTGTTAGACTCCTAACTGGAGGACCAGATGTTCTAAACCAAGGGTAATCTGCAGCAGCAGAGTAATAACGTAAACATTTTTAAATTCATTGTAGGCGTCACTGGCAAGGCCAACAGTCATTGCCCATCCCTAATTGCCCTTAAATGAGCGATATTGTACTAAGTCTCTCTTCTGCGCATGCGACTCCGCCCCCCCCCCACCCAAATCCAATTCTTACTTACCCTATTCTGCGCATGCAATCAATACCACGTTGCTAACGATTCATCCAGCAGCCGAACGCATCCGCTGATCCCCTGAGACACCCGCAGCGCTGGGCCCCGAGCCCCAAGTCACCCGCAGCGCTGAGCCCCGAGCCCCGAGTCACCCGCAGCCACCAGCCCCAAGTCACCCGCAACCGTCAGCCCCCAGCCACCCGCAGCCCCCAGCCCCGAGTCACCCGCAGCCCCCAGCCCCGAGTCACCCGCAGCCCCGAGCCCCGAGTCACCCGCAGCCCCCAGCCCCGAGCCCCGAGTCACCCGCGGCCCCCAGCCCTGAGCCCCGAGTCACCCGCGGCCCCCAGCCCTGAGTCACCCGCAGCCCCCAGCCCCGGGTCACCCGCAGCCCCCAGCCCCGAGTCACCCGCAGCCCCCAGCCCCGAGTCACCCGCAGCCCCGAGCCCCGAGTCACCCGCAGCCCCCAGCCCCGAGCCCCGAGTCACCCGCAGCCCCCAGCTCTGAGCCCCAAGTCACCCGCGGCCCCCAGCCCTGAGTCACCCGCAGCCCCCAGCCCCGGGTCACCCGCAGCCCCCAGCCCCGAGTCACCCGCAGCCCCCAGCCCCGAGTCACCCGCAGCCCCCAGCCCCGAGTCACCCGCAGCCCCCAGCCCCGAGTCACCCGCAGCCCCCAGCCCCGAGCCCCGAGTCACCCGCAGCCCCCAGCCCCGAGCCCCGAGTCACCCGCAGCCCCCAGCCCCGAGTCACCCGCAGCCCCCAGCCCCGAGTCACCCGCAGCCCCGAGTCACCCGCAGCCCCCAGCCCCGAGTCACCCGCAGCCCCCAGCCCCGAGCCCCGCACCCCGAGCCACCCGCAGCCCCGCAAGCGTCTGCTTGGGGGAGGAGGGAGAGAGAGCGGGGCAGCGGGGTGAGCAAGAAGCGGGGAGAGAGCTTGGGGGGAGAGAGAGCCTGGGGAGAGAGACAGCCTTGAGGGAAAGAAAGAGAGAGCTTGAGGGAGAGAGAGCTTGCAGGGAGAGAGAGAGAGAGAGAGAGAGCTTGGGGGGAGAGAGAGAACTCTGAGAAGACGGGTCACATTCTTCCAACCCCTGGTACGTGCAAGCTCGGTGTGCGTGCTACAAGGGACATTGTTGGGTTGAATGAAATCCAGAAGACACGACACTGTCACTATTCACTTCATACCCCAATAAACCTGTTAACAATTTGCTCATAATGCCCCATCTATGGGCGGGGGGGTGGGGGGGGGTAAGGTCTTGTGCTGGGGTAATGGACTTCGGCTGGGGGAGGCAGCACATGTTCTGGGGTAAGGGTCTTCAGCTGGAGGAGGGATGGGGTAATGGACTTCGGCTGGAACTTGTGGATTTTGGAGAGATCGCTGTGGCTTCTGAAGTCAAAATGGATCGAATTACAAAGAGGAAAGTCACTCAGAACTTGGGCTGGGCGGGTCCAGTTACACATTTCAGAGGAACTTCAGGGTGTGGCTTATCCTCCAAGGAGACCAATCAGCAATAGGTCATGTGAAAATGGAGAGCCATTCAGAGAAATGGCTACCTTTCAGTTAGTACAAATAGACACAGCCTTAAATGAGTGCCTTGCCAGGCCATTTCAGAGGGCTGTCACATTGCTGTGGGCCAAGAGTCACATATAGGCCAGACCGGGTAAGGACAGCAGATTTCTTTCCCTGAAAGTCATTAGTGAACCAGATGGGTTTTTACAACAATCTGATAGTCACCATTACTGATACTAGCTTTTTATTCCAGATTTATTTATTAACTGAATTTAAATTCCCCAGCTGCCATGGTGGATCTGAACTCACATCTCTGGATTACTAGTCCAGGAACATTACCACTATGCTACCATACCCTTAATATGCAAGTAACAAGGATAGAAGGGAGAGGCTACAAAATATTCTCTCTCTAGCTCAGTGAATTATGGCCTTTAGAACCACGGTGCAAAATCAATAAAACCACTAAAAAGCCACCAGTGTTCACAATATTACACATCTGTGATCGGCTAATATGTGCTATAATTGGCAAATATAAAAAAGCTACCCTCAGTCCTTCCAATTGAAGGAGGGACCACAACAGCACAAACTAGCACTAAGTCACCCACAAACGTAAAAGGTGCCTAAAATTAGCAAAAGGAACTTGGTTTATTTTTCTCACACCTTGTGAGGAAGAACAATGATTGAATCGTGTGTTTGTTGTGAGTTTTAACCTGCTTCCCAACAGGAGGTCAGATTCCAAGATCTTTCAGTGCTAGAATCTTGCTGGTTAGTGGTAGCTTCCCAAATCTCAACATCTAGAATCGCCTCTGATAAACACACTGCGTCAATTTAATCCCACTCTATGGGCTCAAATTTGGCCCACCCCTTTTTTCGGCGCACTCACCCGAGATGCATCGACTTTCTGGGCTGAAAACGGCGCCTAAAAATTCCCGGGGCTTGGCGCAGCGTGGTCAGTCGATTGGGGGGGGGCGGAGCTAGGGCCCTGCGCCAAAAACAGTGCCGGTAGCTGTCCGCATGCGCATTAGAGCGTGTGCGCATGCACAGTAGCTCCTGCCAATGATGATGATGATGATGCGTGCTGCAGCGTGGGACCCGGTGTGTCCCGTCCCTATCCCGGGCTGAGTGGCCTGCCGCATAGGCCGGCCTGCTGCCTTCCCGGGCTAAGGTTACATCAAAAGGTTGGTGCGGGGAGAGTTTTAATCGGGGGTGGGGGTAAGAGTTTTGATCTGGGGGGGCAGGGGAGGAGGAGACTTTTGATCTGGGGAGGTCGGGGGGCAGAGTTTTGATCCGGGGGTGGGGGGGGAGAAGGAGACTTTAGATCTGGAGGGGGGGGAGAAAGAGTTTTGATCTGGAGGGGGGGCAGAGTTTTGATCGGCAGGGGGAGGAGAGTTTTGATCGGGGCAGGGGGAGCAGGTGGGGAAGAGAGTTTTGATCGGGGCGGCGGGGGGGAGAGTTTTGATCGGGGGGGGGGAGTTTTGACCCTGGGGGGGAGTTTTCATCCGGGGGGGCGAGTGTGATAACTGTGTAGCCAGTAATTTTAATGAGTTTACTCAAGACTTTTCGTTACCCTGTTGATGAAAATACTTTCCTACATAAGAACATAAGAATTATGAGCAGGAGGTACTTCTATTTTTTATTTGGAAATTTTGAAAAAATTATGTTTTGTCTCTTTACTTCTTTTATTTTTGTAATTTAAACTTCCATGAATGCTTCTGTTGTACAGTAAATTAACTTTGCAAAATTTGTCATATGATGTCCTGTATAGCTGTTTGATCCTATTCACATTCTTTCGTCAAGTCATTAGTATCTACCTGCACTGATTTCTTAACTCTCCACAAGGGTTTTCTGTGAGGCCACAAGTGGCCACATACGCTGGCCTAAGTTAGTTTGGAGTAACTATTAGTTGTCCAAAGTGGCCTAAATGGCCAAAACGGACGTAGGTGGCTGGTAATGCCCCCTTTTGAAAAAAACTAAACTAAACTAAAAAATTCCTCACTAACTCACTTACACTGGCGCAAATTGAATGTGCAAAATGGGGATTTTTAAGATACTCCAGAAAAGTCAAGTTGCTCCAAAAAAAAAACGAGCATCTACTGGGTAATTTTAAGTCCTATAAACCTAATGCTCAATTTCATTTCACTAATTTATATGCCCTTTTTATTTTATATTATTTTAAACTTGACACATCGA
The DNA here is from genome assembly GCF_044704955.1 of Pristiophorus japonicus. Taxonomy (NCBI): domain Eukaryota; kingdom Metazoa; phylum Chordata; class Chondrichthyes; family Pristiophoridae; genus Pristiophorus; species Pristiophorus japonicus. The sequence goes on from NC_091977.1 coordinate 405,348,345, forward strand.
CAAGCACACAACTGCCACCCTACTGACAGGAATTTTTACAATGTCACAAATATACAATGTTGTTCCACATCAACTATCAAACTTTTCCTTTTCAGTAATTCAGAAGCACTTTCACCATTACCAGCCATGCTACCTCTCATGTGGAAGTAAAGACAGTAATGGGATAACTGAATAACATAAGAAATAGGAGCAGGAGTAGGCCTTTTGGCTCCTCGAGCCTGCTCCGCGATTCAATAAGATCATGGCTGATCTATTACCTCAACTCTGCCTTCCCGTACTATCCCCATAAACCTTGATTCCCTTAATATACAAAAATTTATCACTCTGTTTTGGACATGTAACGACTGATCATCCACAGTCCTCTGGGCTGGAGAATTCCAAAGATTCACAACCCGCTAAGTGAAGTAATTTCTCCTCATCTCAGTCCAAAATGGCCGATCCCTTATTTTGAGCGACTCCCTAGTGACCTAGTGACCCCCTAGTTCTAAACTCCTCAGCCAGGGGAAACATCCTCCCAGCATTTACTCTGTCAAGCCCCTTAAGTATTTTATCTGTTTCAATGAGATCAGCAGTCATTCTTCCAAATTCTAGGGAATATAGGCCTAGTCTCCTCAATCTCTCCTCATAGGACATAGAAACATAGAAACATAGAAAATAGGTACAGGAGTAGGCCATTCGGCCCTTCGAGCCTGCACCACCATTCAATAAGATCATGGCTGATCATTCATCTCAGTACCCCTTTCCTGCTTTCCCTATAGAAATCTCTCCATCCCAGGAATCAGTCTGGTGAACCTTCATTCCATTCCCTCTAAGACAAATATATCCTTCCTTAGGTAAGGAGGCCAAAACTGTACAGTGAGGGGCTATAACAAGAGGACAAAGATATAAGATTAATCGTAAAAGATTTAAAAGAGGATTCCATTCTGATTATTTCCTACATGTTCGAGGGGAGTTCCAGTATCCCACAACTAGCTCACCGTAGCAATTCTCTATTCTAGATGAATTTGCAGTTGCTGTATTCTGTTCATGAACTAGATTCAGAATGTTTCAAGTTCTTTCATTGAGTACCCTTAACTTGATGGCTTAACATCTTCTTAATATCTCCCTTTGATCTCCTGCATGTTTCTTCAACAATAAAAACTATTGCTTCCAAAAAAACTTAGGAGGTAATTTTAACCTTCGGCAATGGAGTAAAACAGGCGATACTGGATTGGCCGGTGATTATGCATCCCTCCCGACCCTCCACCCTATTGAGTAGATGGAAAGTAAAATGGGGAGAGGTGCATAATAGGCAGCCATCAGTTATGAGAATGAGCTGATGTACTTTAGGTTTAACTTCATGCCTTATCTGTACCTTAATATTTACTAACTCCAATGTATTTGCACTTTTTCCCCAAACAATCTTTCTGAACAGAATAAATGAGACAAAGTGTTCTGTGTATTACTTTGTACTTTAAAGAAAGAAAAAAGACTTGCATTTATATAGCGCCTTTCACAACTACTTGTCGTCTCAAAGCACTTTACAGCCAATTAATGTACAATGTTGTAATGTGGGAAACGCAACATCCAATTTGCGCACAAGCAACTCTCACAAACAGCAATGTGATAATGACCAGAAAAACTGTTTTTGTTATGTTGATTGAGGAATAAATATTGGCCAGGACATCGGGGATAACTCCCCTACTCTTCTTCGAAAGAGTGCCATAGGATCTTTTACATCCCCCTGAGAGAGCAGGTTTAACATCTCATCTGAAAGAGGACACCTCTGACAGTGCAGCACTCCCTCAGTACTGCAGTGGAGTGTCAGCAGCCTAGATTTATGTGTTCAAGTCCCTGGAGTGGGATTTGAACCTACAACCTTCTAAAGAAGGTTGGTAGTAAATAATTGGACATATCAAGCCCGATTTGACATTATTTAATCCTAACAGTATTTTCTACCTTCTCTGTAATGTCTGGCTTGCAGGACAAAGTTTAACGGGGAATTTTAACCTGAAAAATATGGGTGAGTTGGGGTCGTGTGGGAAGTCTCAATTCTAATCAGAACCCGCCCACTTCTGGTTTTAACGGCGGCGGGACGGGATGCGAGCAATCAATCCGTTCCCAGAAGGCGGGTCATTTATTTAAATATTATAATGAGGCTGGAAGCCTTTGGTTTAACCTCCATTTTGAATTTAACTTTAGCTGGTTGGGTTTTGCAGGCCTTGTAAATCCCACCAGCTAATGTAAGGTGAGGACAGCTGGATTCAGGGGGTAACCGCCTTTACACCTAAATCCTGGATCCAGCGTTCCCACCTAACCCACCCCCTGCAATCGGAAACCCCCCCATAAGGCCTCCGATTCCCCTCCCCAGGTCTCCGATCACTCCCTATGAGGCCTCTCCCAATGCTCCTCAGGCCCGTGATCTGTTCATCCTGCTGCCGATCATTCCCTACCCGCCGATCTGCTCCCCCGGCCCCTGATCGTGGCCGATCCCATCCTTGCTCCGCCAACCACCCCGCAGATCCTCTGGCCCTCTCCCTGCTCTTCTGGCCCCCGATCTTCACCCACCCCACCCTGAACTGGTTCCGGCCCGGATCTTTACCTCACCCCACCTCACCCTACCCCCCTTCTCCCGCCCTCCCCGTGCTCCTCAGGCCCCCACTCCATCCCTCCCTCCTTCCTCTCGGCGGCCTGGTGCCACAGGCCTGCCTACCTGGAGCCAGCCAGCCACTAAATCTGGTTGGCCGTGGGTGGGAAACAGTTTCCCATGCAAATCAAGCCCTGCCATTATATTTGGGGTTTCTCCCGGGTTTCCCGACCGCTTTGGAGCCCCCCACTCCCAACCCACCTTCCCCATTAAAATTCAGCCTTCAGGACCAGATTGTAGCATTTTCAGTTTCACGTGATGATTTATAGCTGCAGTATGTCAATAGTATTGAAAATTGCCGACAGAGTTTGACTTCTTTCTTCAGGAATCGATACATTGCACCTGTGATGAGCAGATTCACCATGGTTCCCCACTCACATCACCATAAATGGTGGTGATGCTTCCAGAATATTCTATAAAATCTTTCCATCGAGCACAATTCAGTTATTTTTTTCTTCAGTAATTTTTGTAGTAATTTTTCTTCAGTTACAAAATTGTCATACTTTGATTTCATAGTATACAGCACATATGATACGTTACACAGATGGGGGAATAAGCCTTGTTAATTGGCTTGTACCTGATCCTGGTGAGTGACAGCATTGTTATGTTTCACTGCTATGATTTCATCTTGTATCAAAGTCTGGCAAATGTTGGTTGCGCTGTTATAACTCGGTGAATTACCATATTTGGGTGGGGCTTGTATTATGCAGAAAGCAATATATTAATAATGTGTCAGCCAACTGCTGACAATTGGCCAGAAATACACAATGGGCTTTGGAGAATTTAGTTTATTCTTATTGAATTCAAGGTATTTTCAATTAAATAAACCTTGGGGGTGAAATTCATTATTGTCCCATTTGGGGGCAATAACATCCGGGAGGTGCGAAACTTAGCGGTAGGCACGGAAATCCCGCCCCGCTTGATAAATTTGGGTTATGTCCCCGGAAGGAAGTGGAGCGCTGCTTCCTGGGGCGGTAATGGGGCGGATGCCTCAGCAGTGCTATGCACTTGGCCACGTACCCAAGCTGCCGACTCTGCAAAAGACGGCACTTACGTGGACCACCGGGGAGTGGGGTTGCCACGCGATCAACCAGGCACTCAAACAGAACGATCGCGGCCCCGATCCCGCAAAGAAACCACAACGGCAACGAAAAGGTGAGGTTTTTTTCCAGCACTGTACACCTCTTTAATTTTCGCCCAGGTAGCAGCCGGCCGCCTGATATGCATCCTCTAAAGCTGTTGGTGTTATCGCCTGGGGCAGCTGCAGGGAGCAAAAGTCAACTTCGGGGCCGGGGTGCTAATGAGGCGATGTGCCCAGCGATGACATCACGATCTTCAAGCGCAGGAGATCAGGGTGCAATGCTGCAACGCTGCTGCTAAACTCCCACCGAATATGGCAGGAGTCATCATTGCCAGCATCGTGCCTGGGCAGTAAGGCATTTACACCTCATTAGTGCCCCCCGGGGGCACAAATATGCCAAACTTCCAGCCCCTTATTTCCAGAATTCCTTCTTTTAATGCTATATCTATCCTATTGCTTTAGTATTGAGTGGGGAAGATATATGGGACTGACACTGAACAAAAAGAACCCCATGGAACATGTCCATTCAAAGGTATTGGTTTCAGTGTGTATGGTCACTGAGCCTGGGCCAGATGGACAGAGAAAGATGCCTGTGATTAGTGCCTAAATAGACTGATTTACTACTGAATTTATTGACATGGACACAGGAAATATCCTATTCTTTCAGTCCCTAGACCCATGCCAACATGATAGGGTTGACGCCTGATTGCCCTATTGTTCTAGTACAAAAAAAAACATTTTTCCAATATCTGAGTTCTGCCATTTACAGCAATTTTCCTCCTTTTTATTTTGTGCGGATTTGTGCAATCATTCTTTTAGCATTTGTAAGGGAGAGCTTTTTACAATTAATATTACGTGGTTGAATGCTTTTAGAGGCGATCTGTCTCAATGCTAGTTAGTCTGCCCCAATCGCTGAACCACAGCAGCCTCTGTTACACCAATTGGAGTGTGAGAGGAACTCTCCCTAACAAGGCCACTGACGAATTCTTCCTCCTTCAGAGTCTGAACCAGCAAAAAAAACAATCCTATAGCATTTGTGCATCGAGAGAGCTGAGGAAGTGTAAAGATGGTGAGGAGTCGTCAATGTTAACTGTTCCCCGCCAGGTGTGAAACAGGACACAGCGGGTCAGACGCTAGTTTTACACCCCACCGAGACTTTCCGTTTGATTGAAGTCAATGAAAGGAGAATCGGGCGGGTGTAAAATGGCTGGCTGGCCTGCTATCACCCGTTTCACGCCCAGTGGAACGGTTAATCATAGAATCATAGAAATTTACAGCACGGAAGGAGGTCATTTCGGCCCATCGTGTCCGCGCCGGCCGACCAAGAGCTATCAAGCCTAATCCCACTTTCCAGTTCTTGGTCCATAGCCCTGTAGGTTACGCCATTTTAAATGCACATCCAAGTATTTTTTAAATGTGGGAGGGTTTCTGCCTCTACCACCCTTTCAGGCAGTGAGTTCCAGACCCCCACGACACTCTAGGTGAAGAAATTTCCCCTCATATTTCCTCTAAACCTTCCCACAATTTCTTTAAATCTATGCCCTCTGATTGTTGACCCCCCCCCTCCCCCCACCCCGCCAAGGGAAACAGGTCCTTCCTCTCCACTCTATCCAGGCCCCTCATAATTTTATACACCTCAATCAGGTCTCCCCTTAGTCTCCTCTGTTCCAAAGAAAACAGAACCAGCATCTCCAATCTTTCCTCATAGCCAAAACTCTCCAGTCCAGGCAACATTCTTGTAAATCTCCTCTGCACCCTTTCCAGTGCGATCACATCTTTCCTGCACACAGTACTCCAGCTGTGGCCTAATCAGTGTTTTATACAGTTCAAGCATAACCTCCTTGCTCTTGTATTCCATGCCTCAACTAATAAAGGCAAGTATTCCATATGTCTTCTTAACCACCTTATCTACCTGGCCTGCTACCTTCAGGGATCTGTGGACCTCACTCCAAGGTCCCTTTGTTCCTCTACACTTTTCAGTGTCATACCATTTATTGTGTATTCCCTTGCCTTGTTAGACCTTCCCAGATGCATTACCTCACACTTATCCGGATTGAATTCCATTTGCCACAGTTCTGCCCACCTGACCAGTACATTGATATCTTACTGCAGTCCGCAGCTTTCTTCTTCATTATCAACCACACAGCCTATTTTACAAGTTTAACATTGACTTTGTCGATATGAAAGTGTAAGGCCTGCTTTTATCAGCGTAAGACTTTTAAAGGACAGAAAAATACTATTTTTTTCAATAATTTAAACATTTAAAAACCTGTGAAATAAGGTAAGTTTATTTTCAGACCCTTTAAATATGGTAAAAAAAAATACATTTTTGTTTTAAATAATTAATTAAATTCCATTTGGATTAATTTTAAATATGTGATGTTGTTTTTTAAATTTATTTTAAGTGTTTGGGAATACCCGCCAAAATAACACATTCATGTTTATGGTGTTTCCATACATACGGAACTTACCACAAGTATGAATGGGAATACCCCTACTTTGATTGATTTAATTGGCCCATGTGATCCCAGGGGCGCGTACGAAGTGCCTACATTCCTGGGATATGTGGGTCTCTATGCAGGCCTTCGCATAGAGGCCCAGAACCACAAGTGTCCGTACCTCCCGGGCCACCAGTGTCTGTACCTCCTGGACCACCAGTGTCTGTACCTCCTGGACCACCAGTGTCTGTACCTCCCGGACCACCAGTGTCCGTACCTCCCGGGCCACCAGTGTCTGTACCTCCCGGACCACCAGTGTCCGCTCCTCCCGGACCACCAGTGTCTGTACCTCCCGGGCCACCAGTGTCCGCTCCTCCCGGACCACCAGTGTCTGTACCTCCCGGGCCACCAGTGTCTGTACCTCCCGGACCACCAGTGTCCGTACCTCCCGGACCACCAGTGTCTGTACCTCCCGGGCCACCAGTGTCTGTACCTCCTGGACCACCAGTGTCTGTACCTCCCGGACCACCAGTGTCTGTACCTCCCGGACCACCAGTGTCTGTACCTCCCGGACCACCAGTGTCTGTACCTCCCGGATCACCAGTGTCTGTACCTCCCGGACCACCAGTGTCCGCTCCTCCCAGACCACCAGTGTCTGTACCTCCCGGACCACCAGTGTCTGTACCTCCCGGATCACCAGTGTCTGTACCTTCCGGACCACCAGTGTCTGTACCTCCCGGACCACCAGTGTCTATACCTCCCGGACCACCAGTGTCTGTACCTCCTGGACCACCAGGTAAATTCATAGATATTTTTCAGGTCGGAGACATCCACCAGTCGGAAGTCTCCGACCACAATTTTTCTGGGACAATATTCTCACTACATAATTAGTAGCAAGATGGAGGAAGATGATGAATTATAATATTATATTCATGGTGACTGATCATGTTTTAAATTTCATCTTGATCCAAATATTGATTACTGCGAATCCCGAACACGCAATAATGTCATCTATTAATGTGGGGATCTGATTCATTTTCTTCTTGATCTGCTGTCAGTTAAAAGTAGAATGTATCCACTGAACTTAGAACTTAATTTGAATTGTCTATGATAACGATTATAGTCACACTTTGTAAGGATAAAATCTGCACTCTACATTGTAACACCCAAGCAGACAAAGAAATGTATTTTTTTTCTAATCAAATATTCTGGGCAGGTTTCTCACAATTGCCAACCAATAAGCTCTAACTTTGTTATTACGAAGTAACAACTCTAATTACTATACATAAAGATGGGTCACCTTGAACCATTAGGTACAGGATGCCTCAGACAATCAGATAGTATCTGATGAGTAATCGCTGCAATTAACAAAGGCCAGGTAATTATTCTGCAGACATTATTCCCAGAGGACACCACATTACCTAATTTCATATTCTACAGTATCATTTGTTCTCATATTTTTGTTTTTTAATGTAAGGAAGCATGGAAACTGAAGCACAAAGATCCTTTTAGTAATAAAGATTAAGGTCATTAAGAACATATAGCACATTACAAGTTAACAGCAGAGTTGCAAGGACAAAAATTGTGTATTTGGACTTCCAGAAGGCATTTGACAAGATGCCACATAAAAGGTTACTGCACAAGATAAAAGTTCATGGGGTTGGGGGTAACATATTAGCATGGATAGAGGATTGGCTAACGAACAGAAAACAGAGAGTCGGGATAAATGGTTCATTCTTGGGTTGGCAATCAGTAACTAGTGGGTTGCCACAGGGATCAGTGCTGGGATCCCAACTATTTACAATCTATATTAATGGCTTGGAAGAAGGGATTGAGTGTAACGTAACCAAGTTTGCTGATGATACAAAGATGAGAGGAAAAGCAATGTGTGAGGAGGACACAAAAAATCTGCAAAAGGACATATACAGGCTAAGTGAATGGGCAAAAATTTGGCAGATGGAGTATAATGTTGGAAAGTGTGAGGTATGCACTATGGCAGAAAAAAATCAAAGAGCAAGTTATTATTTAAATGGAGAAAAATTCCAAAGTGCTGCAGTACAGCGGGACCTGGTAGTATTTGTGCATGAAACACAAAAGGTTAGTATGCAGGTACAGCAAGTGATCTGGAAGGCCAATGGTATCTTGGTCTTTATTGCAAAGGGGATGGAGTATAAAAGCAGGGAAGTCTTGTTACAGTTATACAGGGTATTGGTGAGGCACCATCTGAAATACTGCATACAGTTTTGGTTTCCATATTTACGAAAGGATATACTTGCTTTGGAGGTAAACATAGAAACATAGAAAATAGGTGCAGGAGTAGGCCATTCGGCTCTTCTAGCCTGCACCGCCATTCAATGAGTTCATGGCTGAACATGCAACTTCAGTACCCCATTCCTGCTTTCTCACCATACCCCTTGATTCCCCTAGTAGTAAGGACTTCATCTAACTCCTTTTTGAATATATTTAGTGAATTGGCCTCAACAACTTTCTGTGGTAGAGAATTTCATAGGTTCACCACTCTCTGGGTGAAGAAATTCCTCCTCATCTCGGTCCTAAATGGCTTCCCCCTTATCCTTAGACTGTGTCCCCTGGTTCTGGACTTCCCCAACATTGGGAACATTCTTCCTGCATCTAACCTGTCTAACCCCGTCAGAATTTTAAACATTTCTATGAGGTCCCCTCTCATTCTTCTGAACTCCAGTGAATACAAGCCCAGTTGATCCAGTCTTTCTTGATAGGTCAGTCCCGCCATCCCGGGAATGAGTCTGGTGAACCTTCGCTGCACTCCCTCAATAGCAAGAATGTCCTTCCTCAGGTTAGGAGACCAAAACTATTATCTGAATGGTGACAGATTAGGAAAAGGGGAGGTGCAAAGAGACCTGGGTGTCATGGTACATCAGTCATTGAAGGTTGGCATGCAGGTACAGCAGGCGGTTAAGAAAGCAAATGGCATGTTGGCCTTCATAGCGAGGGGATTTGAGTACAGGGGCAGGGAGGTGTTGCTACAATTGTACAGGGCCTTGGTGAGGCCACACCTGGAGTATTGTGTACAGTGTAGTTCAGAGAAGGTTCACTAGGTTGATTCCTGAGATGAAGTGGTTGACTTATAAAGAAAAGTTGAGCTGGTTGGGCCTATACTCATTGGAATTCAGAAGAATGAGAGGTAATCTTATCAAAAAATATAAGATTATGAGGGGGCTTGACAAGGTGGTTGCAGAGAGGATGTTTCCACTGATAGGGGAGACTAGAACTAGGGGGCACAATCTTAGAATAAGGAGCTGCCCATTTAAAACTGAGATGATGAGGAATTTTTTCTCTCAGAGGGTTGTAAATCTGTGGAATTCGCTGCCTCGGAGAGCGGTGGAAGCCGGGACATTGAATAAATTTAAGACAGAGATAGACAGCTTCTTAACCGAGAAGGGTTTAAGGGGTTATGGGGAGCGGGCAGGGAAGTAGACCCGAGTCCATGATCGGATCAGCCATGATCATGTTAAATGGCGGAGCAGGCTCGAGGGGCCGTATGGCCTACTCCTGCTCTTATTTCTTATGTTCTTATGTTCTTAGTTGCTGCACGAGGCCTCAGGAGGTCAAACCAGGGCATCATTGAAAAGAAGTGAGGGCAAGGAGAGAACAAATGGCTGACATCTCATTAAAGGGAGATGCTGGTCAGACTAGATTTCAATTCATCATGCACTCCAAAACCAATACAAGCCAGGAAATCTCCAGCTGCCTTTGTATATAATGGTTGTTTCAAAAGCTTACCTTTGAGAGTCCTCCAACTTCCAAATAGAAGCAGAAAATGAATACATTCCAGGCGACCCACAAGGCTGTCCAGATAGAGTACTAGAGACATAACAAAGAAAGAAGGAAAAATGGTTAAATCAATAATTAATAAACACTAGAAAGTATAAGGCAGAGTGAATACACTGAGCACTGAGAGTGCTTCTCACCCCTCCCCTATTCAAGTCCTGTAAGAAATTGAAGTCAATAATAAAGATGCTCCAATAAACCGAGATTTATTTTAGGGACACGTTTCTTTTTTCAACTATCATAGAGCCTCAGAATTGACGAGCATAGCACATTTTAGTCTGTTGATCATGCTTCGGTTCAAGATTCTCTTCTTGGGCAATTAATCCCCTTCTGATCAGAATGTCTAATGAAAGCTACATTGTGCTGAAGGTGTTAGCCATTATGGTTCCATAAGTGCCAAAAGTCCTCAGGCAACTTGCCCAAATAACCACTCTTCATGTGTGAAGCAAGACAAATCATCCAAACCTGGGAGCCATCACAGCTGTGCTGAATCCTGTCCTCCCTGATCTCAAATGCACAAATCTAAGATACACTGGTCAATAATCAGGGGCACAAACAATGGCTGAATTCGCTCCTCCCTGGAATACTCAGTCTAATTCGAGTCGGGGGAATTTTAACCAGAAAGAAACAGGTGGGTTGGGGTTGTGTGGAAAGTTAAAGTGTTAAAAATCTAAACCCTGACCAGAACCTGCCTCCAACCCGCCTACATCCGGTTTCAATGGAGGCATGCAGCCAACCCGCTCCTAGGAGGTGAGCCGTCTAGTTAAATATTATAATAATAAAGCCTCTGCTTTAACCACCATTTTGAATTTAACTTTAGCTGGTCGAGTTTTGCAGGCCTTGTGAAATCCACCAGCTAAAGTAGGACGAGGACTGCTGGATTCAGGAGGTAAGTGTAAAGGTACTTATCTCCTGGATCCAGGATCCCTGCCAAACCCAGCACTCATGATTGGAGAGCCCCTCCCACAGCCTCCGATCACCCCCAGACCTCCAATCCCCCCAACGTGGCCTCCCCGTTCACTCGGTTTTCCCGACCGCTTCGGACCCCCACGCTCCTCGTCATGTCTCAAATAAAACAATGTGACTGAGTACTGTACTTGACTAAGTGTGACCTTAGTCTCTTTATTCTGACTCCAGAGTGCTGGCACAGCATGGGAAGCCTGCTTATATGCAGTGCTCCCAAGGGATGCTGGGATCCCTTGGGATTCCAACAGATGCACCCTCTGGTGGTGGTAGAATGCTGGTTACAAGGTGTTGCATACATAACACTCCCAACCCACCTTCCCCATTAAAATTTAGCCCAGTTATGTTCACCCTAAGATTAGATTGGATAGGTGGATGAAGGACAAGGGGTTAAAGAGATTTGGGAATGTGATTAGGAGTATTTGCTTAGGGCAACCAGCGACATGAATTGATTGGACAGAATGACCTGTTTCCATGTTGTTAGCATCTATGGGGGGAAATTGATTATCGCCCTGCTTAGGGGTCGCTAATGTTTCCACCCTCTCAAAAAATTTGCTTTAGTGCTCCCGAAAGGAAGTGGAGTACCAAATCAAGCACTCCACTGCCTTCTTGAAGCACTAATGGGGCGGACGCTTCAGCAGCGTTATCGCATACAAAGGGCCTTTCCCTCGCTTAAAGAGAAGGGCCATCGCTGCAGGCACTGCATTAAAGAATCACCTACCTGGACCACCAAGGGAGCAGGGTACCTGTGCGATCAGCCCAGCACTCAGAGTGCCAGGCTGAGCGAGTGCAGGCAGGACCCCGCGAAGAAAACAGAGAAACACAGCGAAAACAAAGGTAATTTTTTTTTTTACTTACCTCGGCCACCGTGCCTTTAATTATCGCCCCAGTCATGGCTCGCCACCCGATTAATGCCTCCTGCAGCTGCTGATATTTTCGGCCGATGCTGCTGCAGGGGGTGAAAGTCAGTTTCAGGGCCAAGGTGCTTAATGGGACGATGTACACGGCGATGACGTCACGATCTCCGGGCACAGGAGATCAGGGCACAACGCTGTAGCACTGCCGCTAAACTCCCACCCAATACGGCGGGAGTCATTGTCAGCACCGCGCCCGGGCGCTAACGCATTTGTACCTGGTAGCTTCCACGGGGGTGCTAATGAGAGGTGCAAATGCAACTAATTTCTAGGCCTATGTATTTCTACGTATCATTTAATCATTTCTTCTGGTACTGTTGTCGTCTATTTCCCTAGTTATAAAACCCAAACTTCTATTTCCTTTTTATGACTTTATCACTTTGCACTCACACTTTCAGGGAATTATAAGGGCAAAGTTTAACATTGTGTGCCTGTTTTATGGGTGTAAAACAGGTGCACTGATGATGAATTTAGCGGAGTGACGGCCCGTGCCTGTGAGAACCTTGCCCAGCAGCAACACATACCCGAAAATTAGTGTACGCACTTCTGATATGCGTACTGGCAAGTGAAGATCCCTTTTTCCAGTATGAACTCAAATTATTTCCCCTCGGGTGTCTTCAGGCAACATGGCAACAAACACAAATCTTCCTTGGCTGGATTGTAAAACATCCGGGGTCAAAGTCACTTGAGAGACAAATATTGATGTAGCTGTAGTTAATGCATCATTTTGGTTATAAGGTCACTTAGAATCATAGAAATTTACAGCACAGAAGGAGGCCATTCGGCCCATGGTGTCTGTGTTGACCGAAAAAAAGCTATCCAGCCTAATCCCACTTTCCAGCTCTTGGTCTGTAGACTTGTATTTTACAGTACTTCAATGCATATCCAAGTACTTTTTAAATGCGATGAGGGTTTAATCGCTGTAATTGCTACTTTAACCAATATTGAGACTCCCCCTCCTTTTTTATAGTCCTCTCTGTCTTATCTGAAAGATCTGTAACCAGGAATGTTGAGCTGACATTCCTGCCCTTCTTTCAGCCATGGTTCACTAATAGCTATGATATCATACCTTTACATGTCTATCTGTGCCCTGAACTCACTTATTCACGAGACTCCTTGCATAGTCTACGTATTTACTGAGGCGTACAAAAGCAGGGTCTTACGCTAAACATCCGTAAGACAAAGGTCCTCCACCAGCCTGTCCTCGTCGCACAGCATTGCCCCCAGTCATCAAAATCCACGGCATGGCCCTGGACAACGTGGATCATTTCCCATACCTCGGGAGCCTCTTATCAACAAGAGCAGACATTGATGATGAGATTCAACACTGCCTCCAGTGCGCCAGTGCAGCCTTCGGCCGCCTGAGTTAAAGAATGTTCGAAGACCAGGCCTTCAAATCTACCACCAAACTCATACCTGCCCTCCTGTATGGCTCAGAGACATGGACCATGTATAGTAGATACTTCAAGTTGCTGGAGAAATACCACCAGCGATGTCTCCGCAAGATCCTACAAATTCCCTGGGAGGACAGACGCACCAACATTAGCGTCCTTGACCAGGCCAACATCCCCAGCATTGAAGCACTGACCACACTTCATCAGCTCCGCTGGACAGGCCACATTGTCCATATGGCAGACACGAGACTCCCAAAGCAAGCACTCTACTCGGAACTCCTTCACGGCCAATGAGCCAAAGGTGGGCAGAGGAAACGTTACAAGGACACCCTCAAAGCCTCCCTGATAAAGTGCAACATCCCCACTGACACCTGGGAGTCCCTGGCCAAAGACCGCCCTAAGTGGAGGAAGTGCATCTGGGAGGGCGCTGAGCACCTCGAGTCTCATCGTCGAGAGCATGCAGAAATCAAGTGCAGGCAGTGGAAAGAGCATGCGGCAAACCAGTCCCACCCTCCCTTACCCTCAACGACTATCCGTCCCACCTGTGACAGGGACTGTGACTCTCGTATTGGACTGTTCAGCCACCTAAGGACTCATTTTAAGAGTGGAAGCAAGTCTTCCTCGATTCCGAGGGACTGCCTATGATGATGATGATTGCATTGAAATATATACCAGTAAGCACTGCCAAACCCCTTTGTTGTCTCTTTTTTATCCTTTGTGCCCTCTGCCTTCCAAACGCACTTACTAATTTACTGCCTTCCATTTCTAGCTTTGCTTCTCTCCCTTCTGAATCTATGCTCAGATTCCCATCCCCCTGCCAAGCTAGTTTAAAACTTCCTCAACAGCACCAGCAAACCTCTCTACGAGGATATTCGTTCTGGTCTTGTTAATAAGAACATAAGAAATAGGAACAGGAGTAGGCCACACGGCCCCTTGAGCCTGCTCCGCCATTCAATAAGATCATGGCTGATCTGATCATGGACTCAGCTCCGCTTCCCCGTCCACTCCCCATATCCCCTTATCGTTTAAGACACTGTCTATTTCTGTCTGAAATTTATTCACTGTCCCAGCTTCCACAGCTCTCTGAGGCAGTGAATTCCACAGATTTACAACCCTCTGAGAGAAGAAATTTCTCCTTATCTCTGTTTTAAATGGGCGGCCCCTTATTCTAAGATCATGCCCTCTAGTTCGAGTTTCCCCCATCAGTGTAAACATCCTCTCTGCATCCACCTTGGTTCTGATTAGGGTGATTATTCATCTGGGGAGTACAGCCAGAGCCAAGTCCACAGCACCATGGTGGTTCAGCTCTATGGGGGCAAGGAGGAGGAAGGTCAGAAAAGCAATAATAAGGTGCAACCCGTCCGGTTTGTACAGGTCCCACCTCTCCCAGAAATTGTCCCAATGCCTCAGGAATCTAAAACCCTCCCTCTTGCACCATCTCTCCAGCCACACATTCATCTGCTCTATCCTCCTATTTCTGTACTCACTAGTGCATGGCACAAGGGGTAATTCAGAGAATACTACCTTTGAGGTTCTGCTTATTAATCTCTTTCCTAGCTCCCTAAAATCTGCCTGCAGGACTACATCCCTCTTTGTACCAAAGTCATTGGAACCGATATGAACCACGACCTCTCACTGTTCACCCTCCGCCCTCAGAATGTCCTGCAGCTGTTCAGTGACATCCTTGATCCTGGCACCAGGGAGTCAACATACCATCCTGGAGTTACTTCTGCGGCCACAGAAATGCCTGTCTGTTTCCCTAACTATTGAATCCCCTATCATTATTGCTTTTCTGACTTTCCTCCTCCTTGCCCTCATAGAGCTGAACCACTCATGGTGCTGTGGACTTGGCTATGGCTGTACTCCCCAGACGAACAATCACCCGAATCAGTATTCAGAACAGATTACCGGTTGGAGAGAGAGATGCACTCACTGGACTCCTGCACTACCCCTTGGTCCTCCTTATCTGTCTGGCGGTCACCCATTCCTTTTCTGTCTGCAAAGTCTTAAACTGCGGGGTGACCGCCTCCTGAAACGTGCTATCCATGAAGCTCTCAGCCTTGCAGATGCAAGTGGATAGAGAGAAACTGTTGCCATTGGCAGAAGAGTCGAGAACCAGAGGACACAGATTTAAGGTAGAAGAAGCAAAGGCGACACGAGGAAAAACTATTTTGCGCAGTGAGTGGTTATGATCTGGAATACACTGCCTGAAAGGGTGGTGGAGGAAGATTCAATCGTGGTTTTCAAAAGGGAATTGGGTAAGTATCTGAAGGAAAAACATTTGCAGGGCTGTGGGGTCAGGGTGGTGGAGTGGGACTAGCTGAAGTGCGATTACGGAGAGCCAGCACAGGCTCAACAGGCCGAGTGGCCTCCTTTTGTGCTGTAACCATTCTATGATCCTATGGGCAGAGTAGTCTTTCAAAAAATGTTCTTGCTTCTGCTACTAAACTGCACTCCTTTTCCTGTGTGCACAAACTAATTTAGTGCAGATTTAAAACACTGAAATTGGGCCCATGAAGTCACCAGTCAGTCCAAAATAAAACCTGCCATACTAGCAACGCACACATGGTTCATTTGTCACCAGTCCCATCATTATTAATCAGTTATATATATATATCTTCCCTTCTGTCCCACAGTGTCTGTTATTTCCCTCTGTTAAGTTTCCAGGTTTGGCTGCCAATAACAAAACCACCTCTTTAATTGATGAAGCAATAAGTAGTAATTGGTAAGGTAGATCAGTGCCTTTCAGCTGTTTAGACCTCCTGTCATTTATTATATCATTTAGCACCTGTTGGCTACAATGCTCAATAAAATGACAAATTCTTCCACCGGTACGCTCGCGGCCTTCCGCGAGAGGTGGGCGCCGGAGGGACTGGAATGCATTATCACCCCCGGCAACCAAATTTTAATTTGATTTTATATGTTTTAAAGTTTAAAAAAAAAAGATCAATTCTTATTGTACCCAGGAGTAAATGTGTTTGATCAGAGAGGACAATAGCCCAAAGCCAATGGTATCCTACAGTTATGAAAACTTGAGTTGTTCAGCCAAATTCAAAGAATACAAAGAGGAAACAGAATCTTATAAGGGATGCTACATTGGAAGCTATCCTATGGATAGAGATACAGGAGGTGCTGAAGAATGATATTAATAATGATTTACAATCATCTGTGAGATCATTTCAGCAACCAGAGTTTCTGCCTTGAATCAGATGAAAAGATAGAGGGGCCGAAATTGTCCCCCTCCATAAGCTCCATTACTGCCTCTAAGAGGTGGGAATGGAGCGGAGAGGCCTTATCGAACAGGGGCAGATGGATGGGCCGACCCGACTGAAATTGCCCCCGGGCTTGAAGCGGCAGGAACGGGTTATCGCGTCGCGTGTTTTCCTGCCTCATCGGGCATGTGCTGACCCCCTACCGACCAGCAGCGACCCCCTTTCCAACCCCCACGTGGAATTGTCCCGCGGGAGCGATGCAGCCACCGGTCGGTGCCACTGGCCGCTTTCCCCAGCGGGGAGCAGTCTGTGGCTGGGTGGCATGTCCGCCCTTAAAGGGGCGATCGGCTGTCGGCGACTCCATATTATGCCACAGGTTCGGCCCAGCCGCCAATAGGCAGCCTGTCAATCCCTCTTGGGTGCCAGGCCACTGGCCTGGCCAAAACCCTCCTTGGTGGCTGTGTTTGCCACTAAAGTGGCTGCAGAGTTCGCAGCAGTCCTCCCCTTTAACTGAAGGGACGGACATTATGACGCGTCAGCGCGATGTGGCACAGCCGGGTCGCGCTGACGTCTTCAGCGTGGCGCTGCTGACTTGGAGCGACGGCCGTTCCAACTCGCCCACATTTACGACCCGCTGACGACGGCCGCTCCAACCCGCCCGCACTTTATGCATTGGGGCAGACAGAACACTTACAAAACGGTTAAGTGCGCCCTGTTTGGGGCGGAGGGCAATTTCAGCCCCATAGTGCAAATACTTAGCACAAATCCATTGAGGCTGATTTTAACTTGGCCACATCAGCATTAACCAGGTGGTAAATGCCTTAAAACTGGGTCAGTAGACATACGGCCCCATTAACGCCAACACTCTGATTGTCATCATTGAAAGGGCCTACCGCTGGGTAACCAAAGTGCGCGCCTGTTATAGGTGGTAGGATCTCTTAATATGTAAAGAGGTCCTATAACAATCACAGGACCCCGATTGCCATTTTAGGAGAGAACTGAACGGTCTGCGCGCTGTGCACTCTCCGAGCAGTTGTACTGGCCGTACAGCAGAAGTGACCTCTTGATGGTAACTTTAAAATTATTTATGTGGAGCCAAGAGGAGCAATGCTCCTCCAGGCTCCACACAAATAATCTGGGCAGCTCCAACCCCAGGGTCCCTCCTCCGCAATCGCAACCCTCCCTTTTCCCCCACCCCCAGTCGGACCTTGCTGCCTCCAAGCTGCCCGATTTCTGCGCCAGAGCAAATCCAACGAGGAGCAGTGGGACTGCCCATGTGGCACCCACAGCCCACTGGGTTTCCATTTAAACAAGACCTGGGCCTTGAAATGGCTCTGGCTTCTACACTCCTGGCATGGAAGGTTGCCAACAAGTTCAAGCAGTCAGCCACCCAAAATTTAAAATCTCCCCCTGATTGGCAGGAGTAATGAACTTGATATAATGCAAGGGTCTTCATTACAGCATTATTCACTGTTGTTTTCAGCACATTAGCAGCATATATGCAGCGCAGGAACATTTATTCAGCAAGAGAATCAACTGGAAGACATTTGTGCTGGAATTCCTTTACACTTTTTGAGCTTTCTGTGATCTGTCTGCCAAATCCCGAGTCCCCTCATTTCTATATGTCAAAGTGAAAGGCAGTGTTGCACCAGCTGCTAGTTTCTTGGTTTTACACTCCCAACGCATTTTGAGATCTCTAAAGTGCAACAAACTGCTCGAATCAGATGTTCAAGGCAGAAGTAAGGAGTTCCTCACACACAAGAGCCCGGCGATGCAGAATACGGATTTCTGCAGCTGGGAACACTTTTAAAAACATTTTTGGTTTGCCATTCTGTTTACCTGCACTTGCTTCGAATAGGGTCAGACCACTGGCAGAGTTCTGCTGCACCTTTCCCCTGCCTGCAGTGAGGGCTTCTCAGGAGCAGGACTGACATATGAGGAGAGACTGGATTGACTGGGCCTTTATTCACTGGAGTTTAGAAGGATGAGAGGGGATCTCATAGAAACATATAAGATTCTGACAGGACTGGGCAGGTTAGATGCAGGAAGAATGTTCCTGATGTTGGGGAAATCCAGAACCAGAGGACACAGTCTAAGGATAAGGGGTAAGCCATTTAGGACTGAGATGAGGAGAAACTTCTTCACTCAGAAAGTTGGTAACCTGTGGAATTCTCGACCGCAGAGAGTTGTTGATGCCAGTTCATTGGATATATTCAAGAATGAGTTAGATATGGCCCTTACGGCCAAAGGGATCAAGAGGTATGGAGAGAAAGCAGGAAAGGGGTACCGAGGTGAATGATCAGCCATGATCTTATTGAATGGTGGTGCAGGCTCGAAGGGCCGAATGGCCTACTCCTGCACCAATTTTCTATGGTTCTATGTTTCTAACAATCTCTGTGGGAAAATCCTGCATGCCATTGTCATGGAGGAGAAAGAGATACAAGTCCAGGATTGTGCAGCATTTAAGGAGGATGCAGCCCACCAGATATTACCCCTCACCATATGTTATTCAGGCAACACAGATCATATGAAGGCCTTACTGAGAAGATGTGTCTAAGAAGAATACAACTACCAAAGAAGCAACAGGGTAGCTGTGCCACCTACTGTAGTAGGCCCTTCAGCCATGCTCGTCAGTCTGCTCTGTTCTCTCTGTAGCTATGAAGATGAGCACTACTCTCAACTCTTATGGCATAGGCTCATTTCAGGCAAGAATGGGTATTCTCTGCAATATTGGACAGACTGCATTGGTGCTCCTTACAGAATAGCATGCAAATTCATTAACATTGGCATTGCAACAAGGCAGCAGTGAAATAGGGCCATGCAGTTTTACAGGGTGCCTGGCTTGCTCAAGGTCCTGGCTGCAATCGATGGCACACACATTGTCATGTATTCAGCCAGCATTGCAACCCATGTATAATCTGACCTAAGTTGTACACTGTGAGAACAATGACCACTAGGTGGGAGACACTCCTAACCTGGACCTTCAGGTACAAAAGGGGAAACTCCACCCACCTTCATCACTTGAGTGCTAAGGAATAAAGGACAGGTCACAGACTGACCTTCTCTCAAGCATGGGCCTCGTGTGCATTTATACGGTATAGGAAGGACCTATCAATGGTGACGAGAAACTGGGATTTAAACCACGCGAGCATGGCCACTAGCAGAACAGACGAGAGGTATTGTGTTAAGGAATGGTTGGGACAGAGATTCAACATTGTTAAAGCAGCACACAATTCTCCAGGCAGACAAGGGCAATCAGGCATGCCCCAACATGTAGTCGAACCCAGAGGGGGAGTTCGACAGAGACAATGGCAAGTTGAACGGCGATTCACGCCATTGCAAGGGACAATGCGGCCAGTAATGGGGCCATCAACACCTGTTAATGGTGCACTCAAGGACAATAACAGGGGCAGTCAGGGACGATCGACTGGCAAGGGACCTTTTGTTTCAAACCGCAACTCATGCTGGAGGCGTGGAGGCATACATTCAGCCGGAGTTTGCAGAGATGAGCAAAATACCTGCAGAAATTTCAGAAATGAACGCTGGGGGAAATCGCTGGAAGCTGAAGTTCAGCGAGTTCATGTGGAGCACGTATACAGTTCATACACCAGGACGCCACCGATAATGATGAAAGTGCTCCTCAATGGCATCCCAGTATCAATGGAGCTAGACACGAGGGCCAGCCAGTCCTTGATGGGTATCAAACAGTTCGAAAAGTTGTGGGCGTCCAAGGCCAGGAGGCCAAAATTATCGCCGATTGACGCACAGCTACGGACTTATACAAAGCAGATCATTCCGGTGCTAGGCAACGCCACTGTAGTCGTGACCCACAAAGATTCGGAGAACAGGTTGCCACCCAGGGGACGGTCCCGCACTACTGGGGAGGAGTTGGCTTGCTGTCATGAACTGGAAATGGGGCGATGTCAATGCAATTTCCTCTGTGGAGCGTGTATCATGCTCACAGATCCTGGACAAATTTGACTCATTATTTCAACCCGGCATCGGCACTTTCATGGGGGCCAAGGTAGTGATTCACATAAACCCGGACGCCAGGCCAGTACACCACAAGGCCAGAGCGGTGCCGTACGTGATGCGGGAAAAAATAGAAGGCGAATTGGACCGCCTGCGAAGGCATCATCTCGCCAGCCGATTCCAGGGATGGTGGTTTTTCAGGACGACATCCTCATCACGGGTTACGATACTGAAGAACACCTCCACAACCTGGAGGAGGTGCTACGCAGACTGGACCAGGTAGGGCTGCGACTGAAAAAGGCGAAGTGCGTCTTCCTAGCTCCAGAGGTAGAATTCCTGGGGATGAGAGTAGCAGCAGACGGGATCAGCCCTACTGCGTCCAAGACGGAAGCGATCCAGAGAGCACCCAGACCCTGTAACACGACGGAGCTGCGTTCGTTCCTGGGGCTCCTGAACTATTTTGGTAACTTTCTTCCCAAATTGAGCACGCTGCTAGAGCCGCTACACGTGCTCCTACGCAAAGGTCGCGAATGGGTCTGGGGGGACAGCCAGGAAAGGGCTTTTAATAGAGCACGCAATTTGTTATGCTCCAACACTCTGTTAACACTATACGACCCATGTAAGAAACTTATGTTAACGTGCGATGCGTCATCCTATGGTGTCGGGTGTGTGTTGCAACATGTTAATGTCAAGGGTCAGTTACAGCCGGTAGCTTATGCCTCCAGGAGTCTGTCCCAGGCAGAAAGGGGTTACAGGATGGTAGAAAAGGAGGCGCTCGTATGTGTATATGCTGTAAAGAAAATGCACCAGTACCTGTTTAGCAGGAAATTTTAGCTGGAGACAGATCACAAACCCCTAACGTCCCTTTTGGCCGACAACAAGGCCATAAATGCAAATGCATCGGCCCACATAGAGAGGTGGGCACTCACGTTAGCCGCCTATGACTATATAATTCGGCACTGACCGGGCACCGAAAACTGTGCCGATGCACTCAGCAAACTCCCACTAGCCACCACTGAAGGGGCTACCGAGCATGCTGCTGAGATGGTCATGGCTGTTGAAGCTTTCGGAAGCGAAGGCTCACCCGTGACAGCCCGTAAGATTAAAATCTGGACAAATAGAGACCCGCTATTGTCTCTAGTCAAGAAATGTGTCCTGAATGGGGACTGGGCAGCCACGTACAGGGCATGCCCTGAGGAATTTAAACAATTTCACAGGCGCAGGGATGAACTCTCGATTCAGGCCGATTGCCTACTGTGGGGAAACCACATAGTCATGCCCCAGATGGGCAGAGAGGTGTTCATCAGAGAACTCCACAATGAGCACCCGGGCATTGTCATGATGAAGGTAATTGCCAGGTCACACGTTTGGTGACCAGGGATAGACGCAGATCTGGAACTTTGTGTTCGCAGGTGCAACACGTGTGCCCAGCTGGGCAATGCGCCCAGGGAAGCCCCCCTTAGCCCCTGGCCATGGCCCGCCATACCTTGGTCACGCATCCATGTGGACTACGCAGGTCCTTTCATGGGAAAAATGTTTTTGGTTGTAGTAGACGCCTACTCCAAATGGATCGAGTGTTACATTTTAAATTCAAGCACATCCTCTGCCATGGTAGAAAGTCTGCGGGCAATGTTCGCCGCCCACGGTCTACCGGACGTCTTGGTCAGCGACAATGGCCCGTGCTTCACAAGCACTGAATTCCAGGACTTCATGGCAGACAATGAAATTAACCATGTCAGAACAGCACCGTTCAAGCCAGCTAGTACAGACACAACAGCAGCACTAACTAATGTCTGTGCTTCAGGGAAAGAGATGTATTGAACAGTGATGTCTGGAATGGAGAGTTCAATGCCTACTTGATTTGACTCTCTGGATATAATACTTGAGTTAGGCATCACCAAAGGAAAGTCACTGACATGATTGTCCTGTCATCCTACATTCTTCCCAAGGTTGTTCCACGGTTGTTTGATTGTGCTTAACACAAGCATCCAGCTGACTGAATCCATTCCAAGCGGCTTCTCTGACAAACTTATGCTTAAAGCTATCTGAAATCAACAAGTCTTTTAATCAGAGCACATATCATCACCAGGAATTGGCTCAGGAGTTCTCCCAATCGGTACCATAACTTCATCGTAAGATCAGTGGAAAGTCCTTTTACGCAGTGTTTCCGGGACTTCTTCCTATCTTCCACCGAGGCTACGGTGGTTAATCAGGAAAATGCCTGAGAAAATTCTTGATGTATGCCACTCACCGCATGAGCTCAAGTTTTCCTCCTTAATTAAGAAAGAACAAACTTGCATTTATATCGGCCCAGAAATTGGATATGGCCCGAAAACGGCTCAGCGCTATTTAGCTGCGCCAGATCAAACTGGTCTAAGTACCACGCCAAATTCGTGCTCATTGCTCATTTACATGATTATAGTGCTGATCGCAGCATTGAGAATTGCAAATATTACACCCTTATTCAAAAAAGGGTATAAAGATAAACCCAACAACTATAGGCTGGTCAGTTTAACCTTAATAGTGGGAAGCTTTTAGAAACAATAATCAAGGACAAAATTAATAGTCACTTGGAGAAGTATGGATGAATTAAGGAAAGCCAGCACAGGTTTGTTAAAGGCAAATCATGTTTAACCAACTTGATCGAGTTTTTTGATGGGGTCACAGAGAGGTTTGATGAGGGCAATGCGGTTGACATGGCGTACATGGATTTCCAAAAGGTGTTCGACAAAGTGCCACCTAATAGGCTTGCCAGCAAAGTTGAAGCCCGTGGAATAAAAGGGACAGTGGCAGCATGGATAAGAAATTGCCTAAGTGACAGGAAACAGAGAGTAGTGGTGAACGGTTGTTTCTCGGACTGGAGGACGGTGTACAGTGGTGTTCCCCAAGGGTCGGTTCTGGAACCACTGCTTTTCTTGATACATATTAATGACTTAGACTTGTGTGTACAGGACACAATTTCAAAATTTGCAGATGACACAAAACTTGGAAATATAGTGAACAGTGAGGAGGAAAGTGATAGACCTCAAGAGGACATAGACAGGCTGTTGGAATGGATGGACACATGGCAGATGAAATTTAACACAGAAAAGTGTGAAGTGATACATTTTGGTAGAAAGAATGAGGAAAGGGAATATAAACTAAAGGGTACAATTCTAAAGGGGGTGCATGAACAGAGAGACTTGGGGTATATGTACACAAATCATTGAAGGTGGCGTGGCAGGTTAAGAAAGTGGGTAAAAAGGCTTATGGGATCCTAGGCTTCATGAATAGAGGTATAGAGTACAAAAGCTTCGACATTATGATGAACCTGTATAAAACACTGGTTCGATCTCAACTGGAATATTGCGCCCAATTCTGGGAACCGCACTTTAAGAAGGATGTGAAGTCCTTAGAGAGGGTGCAGAAAAGATTTGCGAGAATGATTCCAGGGATGAGGGGCTTCAGTTACGTGGATAGACTGGAGAAGCTGGGGTTGTTCTCCTTAGAGCAGAGAAGATTGAGAGGAGATTTGATAGAGGTGTTCAAAATCATGAGGGGTCTGGACAGAGTAGATAGAGAGAAACTGTTCCCATTGGCAGAGGACACAGATTTAAGGTCATTGCCAAAAGAACCAAAGGCGACATGAGAAAAAACTTTACACAGCGAGTGATTAAGATCTGGAATGCACTGCCTGAAAGGGTGGTGGAGGCAGACTCAATCACTGTTTTCAAAAGGCAGTTGGATTAGTGCTGAAAGAAAAACATTTCTATAGCTACGGGGAAAGGACGGGTGGCGGGGGCGGGGGCGGGAGGGGAGAGTGGGGGGACGGGGATTAGCTGAGGTGCTGTTGCAGAGAGCCAGCATAGGCTCGATGGGCTGAGTTGCCTTCTTCCATGCTATAACCATTCTATGATTCAACAGGTGGGCCAATATCAGGTGCAGTCTCATTCCAAGTCATGTTTGGCCTATGCTTTATCCAGTACTTAAAGGGGAGGTGCATTGATGCTACAGCACCTTATTGTCAATGCAGTTGGAGCACCACTTGGAAGCACAACCAACTTGGAAGAGATGGCTGGGCGGCAGCAAAGGAGAGAGCAAACGCTTCTCAGATGCATCTCTGGAGTCACTGTTGGTGGCTGTGGAGAGGAGGTGGGCCGTCTTCTTCGTGCAAGCTGAAAAGAAACCATTGCCCCATACGTGCCGAAAGCTGTGGCAGGAGATATCCGACTATGTGATGGCAATCAGTGTGGTCCTCAGGTCCTCCATACAACGCATCAAGAAGTTTAATGACCTTACATGGGCAGGTCAAGGTGAGTGAAGGCTTCAGCGAATGCCATATCCCATCATCTGCACTACAAGCCTCACAACTTGCTCAATGCACCACACCCCCAACACTCACCTACCAACAATCTCTACCTATCACCACTCAGACCTCACAACCATAGCTTCATTTCACTCTCACAATCTTACCACCCACATCTCACACCGTGCACACACTGACAGCTAGTCAACTATGGCAGGCACATCTCTCAAACCCATTGCACCACACTCATTGACACACTTCCCTTTCTCTTGCAGGCTAAGGTCACTCACAATTGCCAGGACTATTATCAGACAGATGGGGGACAAGCTGCGATACTGGCCTTGAGCCAACTGGGGAGAGAGTGCTTGGCATCATTGGAGGGGAAGTCACCGAGGCCGTGGCAATGGCGAAGTTAAAGCCTTGGGGACAACAACGGTACGGTCATTCCTCATCCTTCTTCCCACAATCTCTTCTCGTGTACAAGCTGCTGATGCTGCATGTATGCATATCTTGCTTCCATCCCCCACTCCCCTCACCATAACACAACTCTTGCCCCTTTCTGCTTTCAGATAACCAAGAACAAGCACCAGCCCAGCCTGTCCCCAAGGCGATGGAGGAGAGCAAGAGGGGAAGAAGAAGACACAGCGTCGCTGCATCTGTCACTCGCAGACACCAGCTCAGAAACTGGCGCTGCGTGTAATTCAGAGCGTAGTGTAGATACGGGATCTGCACAAGGTGACGCACCAGGCATGAATGGGCTGCATCAAGGCCGAGAGGATAGGGTAGCTCAGGGACCACTTCCCGGGTGGCGAGTTAGCGTGCAAGTTCTGCTGCACATGACTCATATGAGGACCTCGATGGGCAGCCTTCTGAAGAAGGGTGATAGGCATGCACACCAAATTCCTAGGTGCAATGGCAAGCCTGCCGGAGAGCCTGTTAGCAATGTCAAGGAGCATGGAGATTGTTTTGGATCAATAATAATAGACCCAGGTTCGGGATCTGTAAGAGACAAGTCAAATGAAGTAAAGAATAAGATACCGTTTACTGAGAGAAAAGAAACATTAATAATACAGTTTACGAAGAAACGAGAAGTATGATAAGATGCAACAACGCTCACGGCCTTCTGCCCGTCGGGAACTCCACAAGCGACAGCTGGTCTGGAGCATTGGGGGTCCCGGCACTGCTCGCGAATCACGGTCCAAGGTGAAGTTCAAAGAGGTATGGGACAGTGCTGTACCTTTATACTATCAAATAAACAAACTATTAAACAAAACATGGGTGCATGTGGCTTATGGCCAACTCCTAATCTGTAAGGCCCCAGGTGCTTGTCCACAAAGCATGAGATCTCGAGCTGTCTCATAACAAGCTGGTGTGCGTCTCAAGGTCGTTTTCTCTCTCTATCCATGAAGCATGGAGCAGAGACACACTGTGAATGACTAAATATCATAATTAACTCTATGTGATTAACCCTATACAATACAGAGGGGTCTAGCTTCAACATTGGATGGGGCTTTGCACAGAACCTGGAGCCCATGAATTCTAGGCTAAGATGGAAAACTCCGGGAAAAACCATGTTGACGAGGCCATGATGCTTTGTGTGATGGGCGATGGTGCAGTTGTCATTGCAGAACTGGTGGAAGCGATCCAACATCTCAGTGCTGCAATGGAAGCACAGACTGCTCTCCTGCAATCTCAGATTGCTGCCACGCAAGATCAGACTATTCTCATGCAGTCTCAGCTTGCTGTCACCCAAGCTCAGAGGTGCCATCGTGGCTGGGTTTACCAGTGTACAATGAAGCTTGCAGGATGTCGCAGCAGGCCAGAAATCTGTCCTTCAACAGATTTCTAGGATAATGCTGAGCCACTAGCCCAGACTGCTGTCACCCATGCTGAGGTGGTGCAGTCTACAGCCAGATCTGGTAGTTCCACAGCTCATTTCAGCTTTTTTCCTGAAAGGAAGCTGTGATATTTTGTGACAGAGGGATGGGAAGATGGGGATGGGTTTTCATTCACTGGAATCAGAGTCTGATGAGGTGTTCACAGACAGCCTATGCCGAAAGGGGATTTGCTGCCTGCCTGCCTCCTCCCTTCCTTCTTGTCCTCCTCCTCCTCTTCATCCTCCTCCTCTTTATCCTCCTCCTCCTCATCCTCATCCTCCTCATCCTCCTCCCTCCTCCTCCTCCTCCTCCTCCTCATCCTCCTCATCCTCCTCCTCCTCATCCTCTTCTTCCTCTGTCTCTTCCTGCAGTAGTCTCATAATCCCTGCTGGCAAGAGCTGCACCCTCATGATGGCCAAGTTATGAAGCATGCAGCAGACCACGATGAAATGAGACACCTACTCAGGTGAATACTGAAGGTCTCCTCCTAAGCGGTCAAGGCAGTGGAATCGTTGCTTTAGCAACCTGATGATCTGCTCGATGATGTTCCTGCTGGCAGCATGGCTCTCATTATATGAGTGTTGGGCAGGAGTGGTGGGGTGCGGAGGGGTGTCATGAACCAGATGCAGAGTGGGTAGCCCTTGTCTCCGAGCAGCCACCCTTGAGTTTGACGTGGTGGTTGGAATATTGCTGGTGCACCGGACTTACGCAGGAGGAATGCATCATGGCTGCTGCCAGGATAGCGGGCATTGACCATCAGGAAGTGCTGGGCATGGTCGCACACCAACTGTACATTAAGTGAGTGGTAGCCTTCGCAGTTATGGAAGATCACAGGATTGTTATGCAGTGCCCGCAAACCCACGTGGGTGCAGTCGATGGTGTCCTGCACCCCCATGGGGAAGCCTGCTATCCTGGCAAATCCACATGCACAATTTTCCTGCTTCTCCCTGCTCAGAGTGAAGAAAATGTAGTCCCTTCTCCTGCTGCAGAGGCCTCAGTGACCTCCCAGATGCAGCAATGGATGGTGAACTGGAAGACATTAGCTATGTCTCCTGCTGCAGACTGGAAGGATCCACTGCTGAAGAAATCGAGGGACACGGTAACCTTGAGGGCCACTGGGAGAACTGTGGTCACCCTGCACTAGTTGACGGAGGTGGAAGAGTTCTGTGACCATCTGCTTGCTGAAGCAGAGCCTTCTAATACATTGCTCTTCACTTAAGTGGATATAAGAGAAGTCCTCATGAAGATTTCAGGCCCAGACAATCAGGCTGATGCTGAAACCATGCACCTGCCCCCTGTAGACCACAAGAAAGGGCCCATGGTGGCATGATAGCTGCAAGAGCCTTATGTCAGGAGCTCATCAATGATCGCTTTGCCTGAAAGAACGTTGGTGTTATTTACAAGGCTGACACACTGCTGGGTGTGCAGGTCACACATCAATGGTGGGCATCATGTTGGTGACAATTAAAGTTTAAGTTAATTGAAGTTAAGTGTGATTATATCCTTTGATGTTAAGGAATCACCAGCATGTAATGGTGCAGCTATCTGAGCCAATGTGCTGCAAGGTTTTGTTAAATAAAAAACGTTTAAACTGAACATTAGTCTGAAATCATCAGTATTTCTATAGAAACCAACCCTCCCCCCCCCACCCCCCCCCCCCCCCCCCGCTTCTCCTTCTCACCTCTACCCCTTCCCCTTCTGACTCCAAGCAGCCTGGCCGAGGAGGTCCTCAGGCGATGCTTCACTGGGGGGTGGGAGGATGGGGGGGTGACGGCCGAAGCGCTGCTTGGACAGATACGGGAGAGGACGGTCCTGAGGTGGGAACGTGCTCTGAGCCAGAAGCAAGATGTTGCTGCTGGCTCTCATGTGTGGTTAGCAATGGGGGTGCATCACCTTGGGGAACAGTGCGGTGCTCCGGGACCACTGGGAGCCCTCTGCCACCAGTGTTCCTGGCTACCAGCTCCAGGGCCTCCTCCATCCCTTCCATTTTATATATTTTATATTGGACAAAAACTCGGTGCCAACTATATTCTTAGTGCTTAGTGGGCTTTTTGCTGCTGGTGAATCTCTGTTGTTCCTCCCACAATAGCCAAACAAGCACAGACCACAGCCATACACGCTTTCAGTCCCTCTGAGCTCCCGCTCTCTCTCTGTCTTCTCTTCTGCACATGTCATGGTAACCCTTGACCTCCAGAATCGCGGGAATGGAGCGTTGCCATGCTGTTGCGAAGGACGGCCACACTTTATGGCAGAAGATCAGAAAAATTTAATGCTACCACCCATTTGATATCGCTCGTGGTAACGCCCATTTTCAAAAATGTAAACTAGGTGTTTACAGAATGGGCGAGAAGCCGGCGATTTGAAAACCCTTTTTTAACGCCCACGCTGGAAATAATGCCCATTTTTGGGCGCTAAGCTCAAAAGTGGAGGTTCTAGTCCATAGCCTTCTGACTCAGAGGCAAAATTGCTACCAACTGAGCCAAGCTAATACATTTAGACTGTAATATAGCCTTTACATTTATTCTTCATGCAGATCAAGAAAGGTTTTTTCAAAATTCACCAATGGAATGTAACCCTTCACTGGAGGGTGAATATCCTATTGGTGCAATAATACTCTTGCCTTAACGGTATGCTCAACTTCTTCATTTACATTATATTTCTTTTATTCCTACTGTCTGCTATGGTTTTTCCAATTTGCCTTCCTCAACAGTAATGCGAATTTCACTGTGCCAATATGTGCAGAAGATTTCACCAGTGTAGGTGATGACTTTAGCCCCTTCTGGTGATTCTAATTTTAGTTTTTGTCATAGAATGTCATGGTGGTGCAGATGGTGCTAGTATTAAGCATTTATGCCCAAGCTGGAAGATTCAGGTATAGAGAAGAAAGTGATAAAGTTATTGTTCACGATTACATTGAGAAACAACTGACAGTTAATTCTAAATAGTATGTTTGTATGGACTACACTCACTACCTTTGAAATACTACCAACACTCCTGTTCTACAGTTTCATTAATAAGCATTCAAAAATGATGAAGTACTTACCAGATTTATGGAGGTGTTTCCCCACATCCTGCGGGGTGTGTATGGGAGGAGCTGGAGGGTTTAATCTTCTGCTTCAATTTCATTTTGCGGTGTGAATAGCTTTCCTGTATTTCAAGCTGAGCAGCTAAACACAAGCTTTTTCTTTGACAAACATCTTGGAAAAAGTTAACTCCTTTTCTGGCATCCCGATATCACCTTATGCTTGCTAACAGAAGTGAATATTGCAGCGGAGGTATCAGTCCCACAGCATTGATGCAGTGGTCATGTCAGGTATTTATTCATTGAGAAGAAACCAAGGAGGAGGCAGCCAAAGTACAAGAGGGTATAGGTGCTGCATGACTCACTGGACAAACTATCCTCAGCAGAAGATCGACTGCCACAGAGCACGGAGAGCAGTACATGAAGGTGAAGCTCATGATCACTAGGGAGGCTGTTATCTTTCTGTATCATCTGGTCCACAACACCTACTGGGAGTGGCAGTGAAGGTCACCATTGCCCTCAACTTTTACACCACAGAGACTGTCTAAAGCACCTGTAGGGCTATCTCAGGAATCCATTGTTGTCCTGATCACTGCTTCACTAAGCAGGTAACTGAAGTCCTATTTCACTACATACCCATCTAAATATCCTTCAGCTGTAGTACCAGCAGCGACATCACGTTGCTCGCTTCCCCAAGGTTTAGGGCATCATTGATTATATTGTGTAGCTTTTGGTACCCTTATCAACAATCTTTAGTTTGAATAGTGAAAGCTATTACTCAATAAATTCACAAGT
Source organism: Pristiophorus japonicus (assembly GCF_044704955.1). NCBI lineage: Eukaryota > Metazoa > Chordata > Chondrichthyes > Pristiophoridae > Pristiophorus > Pristiophorus japonicus. Next base: position 405,378,734 of record NC_091977.1, read on the forward strand.
AGTATGCAGCCTCAAACAAAAAACAATGCCTATCAATACATGGCAAGTACACATGGGCCTAGAAATTCATCTGCTTCGGAAATCTGGGTGCTTAGGGTGGTGGTGGGGAGGGAGAGACAAAGCTTAAGTACCTTGCTGCAGAATGGTGAGGTCTGAGGCTCCCGAGATATTGTGCCTCTTAATATGGTCACTACACCCACTGCCCCAGTAGAAACAAAGCAGGTTAATATAATCACTACTACAACATGGTTCGGTGACCCTACACTTTCAGACGATGAATCTGATAATGATATCTCCTCTGTAACCTACAACCTACCTCCAAATGAGGAAATATCTACTACCAGTAGAAGTTTGACCCTGCCGGAGTACAAAGCATTGGCCGAAGACTTGGTGCATATAAACTGGGGGACGAACTCAGTTGCCCTAACAAGTGACTGGGCTGATTTCCATCACTGTCACCCCGAGTTAGAGTTGAAAGACTTAAAACAAATTCTGTTGGCAAGTGCCTCACGGCAACTCAAGGTGTCACTCCCACGAGCAATCTATGATAACAGTAAGGGTTGGTGGAATGTCATGGGTGAAATTTGTAACTGTTTGGGCATGAAATCAGTCAATTTTACCAGCGCCAATGGTCTGCTCGATGACATTCCTGGTAACAGCATGGCTGTTATTATATGAGTGCTGGGCAGGAGTGGTGGGGTTGCGGAGGGAAGTCATCAGCCAGGTGTAGAGCGGATAGCTCTTGTCTCCGAACAGCCACCCTTGGGTTTGATGTGGTGGCTGGAAGATTGCTGTCACACCAGATAATACAGGATGAAGACACACCCTATAAGGCCTCCAATCTCTGATCCCCCTTCCGGTCTTCCGATCCCTGGCCCTAACTACCCACCTCCAGCCTCCCGATCCCCAGTCCCTAGACCCTCTCCCCCCCCCCATACCATCCGCTACCCGCCCCTCCCCCCAGCCCCGGATCCCTACCCCCGAGCCTTTCGTTCTCCCCTTGAACTCCCCCACCCCCAAGGCCTCTGACGCCTCCTCCCCCCACCCGCACACTCCACGAGGCATCCGATCTCCAATTTCCCCTCTGGCCTTCTTACTCCATCCCCCCAATCGCTGACCACCCTCTGCACAATCCCAACATTTCGACTCCATCCAATCCCGGCCTTCCACCACCAACCCTCCCGATCACTGATCCCAGCCTTCTGACTCCCCCACTCCCCGATTTCTGACCACATCCCCACCCCGCACCCCCCTATCCCAGCTTTCCAACCCACCCTCCACGATCTTGGCCTCCGATCCCCCTCCCCATCCCTACTCCCTGACTACGGCCTGGTGCCTCAAGCATACCCACCTGACAGCCACCCAGGCTCACAATCTGGCTGGCTACAGAGGGGGAAAACAGATTCAAAAATGTTAATCAGGCCCTGACATTAAATTTTGCAGGGCCTGAGGGAAACCTGCTCTCCGAGGTTTCCTGACCTCAATCCATCCCCGCCCCCATTCCCTACCTGCCTCCAAGTTAAAATGCTGCCCATTGTCTTGATTCAGTTGGAAACAGTCTTCCAAACTCCATCAATATCTATACAGTTTATTACTTTGCCTTTCAAGGATAATACCCAAGGTATTCAAACTGTTCCTCATAACTGAGTCTTCCCCCAGAGTCAGGGGCCGAAATTCAGGGTGTGGATAAGGCCCGTTACTGCCGTTTTGCGGCGGCCATGCAGCGGAATTGACGTTGCATGGCCGCCGCATTGCAATCCATTGGCCGCGGCGTTGCAATCCATTGGCCACCACGATCGAAATTCGACCTCAAGGCGCACACCGTCGCTTTCCCGCACCTCCATCCCATTCCGCGCAAAATTTACCTCAACAAATTCAAGAGCCGCCGCGCGGTGCCTCTGGCAGCTTTTTCTGTAGGTGCACCAGTTTTTTTGTGAGTGAGCCATGGCAGCGCGGCGGCCCTTCAAGGGGAGGGTGCACTGCTGTGGCTGCCATGTTTTTTTTGCCGGCTGACTTCCCGATCGGCCGGACAATTATACCCCCGGGTTTGGCCGGGCCGCCAACAGGCAGCCTGACATCCCCTCTTGGGCCCAGTGGCCGAACCTAAAAAAATGCTGCTTCTCTCCCCTTTAAATGAGGGGACAGACGTAGTGACGCACACGGACAGTGTGCAGAGACTCGGTCCTGTCCCACCAATACTTACCGCCGCACTTCTGCCCCCATTATGACCGACTTCCGGTCTTCTCGAAAAAAAAAGACAAAGACCTGAATATGAAGCAAGAGTCAACCTCTTCTAAGATGGTGGTAGAAACACTTAAAAAACCGTAAGTGCGGCAGCTTTCTGGCGGGCCTGAATTTCGGCCCCTGAATGTCCCCTTTGTGCCTCTGTGATTAGAACTGGACATGGTATTCCAGATGTGATCTAATCAGATTGCTAACCACTTTAACCATGACTTCCTCTGACCTGTGCTCTACGCTTGGCTCTATAGTTCAGCATTCTGTTGGTTTCAGAATAAAATCAAAAGCACTCAAGACCTTTTCTTCACTTTGACCTCTGTCATATATCCACTGATAGTTAATAACAAATGAAATCTGCATATCATATCCCTTGCACAGCCTGATTCCAGTCAACACTATTAGATTACCATTGTTCACAACTGTAATTTTGAGTAGCAGGCAATTTAATATGCTGGCACTACAACCCAATATACTGCAAAATTGTAGAGTACTGGTTCACATGTGTGATTCATCAGATTACTGAAACCAGTGAGTGAGAGGTGACAGATGGAGATCATAGAAATATAGAAAATAGGTGCAGGAGTAGGCCATTCAGCCCTTCAAGCCTGCACCACCATTCAGTAAGATCATGGCTGATCATTCACCTCAGTACCCCTTTCCTGCTTTCTCTCCATACCCCTTGATCCCTTTAGCCATAAGGGCCATATCTAACTCCCTCTTGAATCTATCCAATGAACTGGCATCAACAACTCTCTGCGGTAGAGAATTCCACAGGTTAACAACTCTCTGAGTGAAGAAGTTTCTCCTCATCTCAGTCCTAAATGGCTTACCCCTTATCCTTAGACTGTGTCCCCTGGTTCTAGACTTCCCCAACATTGGGAACATTCTTCCTGCATCTAATCTGTCCAGTCCCGTCAGAATTTTATATGTTTCTATGAGATCCCCTCTCATTCTTCTAAAATCCAGTGAATAAAGGCTCAGTCGATCAAGTCTCTCCTCATATGTTAGTCCTGCCATCTCAGGAATCAGTCTGGTGAATCTTCGCTGCACTCCCTCAATAGCAAGAACGTCCTTCCTCAGATTAGGAGACCAAAACTGAATATTCCAGGTGAGGCCTCACCAAGGCCCTGTACAGTTGTAGTAAGACCTCCCTGCTCCTCTACTCAAATCCCCTAGCTATGAAGGCCAACATACCATTTGCCTTTTGCCTTCTTCACCGACCACTGTGCCAACTTTTAATGACTGATGTACCATGACACCCAGGTCTCGTTGCACCTCCCCTTTTCCTAATCTGCCACCATTCAGATAATATTCTGCCTTCGTGTTTTTGCCACCAAAGTGGATAATTTCACATTTATCCACATTATACTACATCTGCCATGCATTTGCTCACTTACCTAACCTGTCCAAGTCACCCTGCAGCCTCTTAGCATCCTCATCACAGCTCACACCGCCACCCAGCTGAGTGTCATCTGCAAACTTGGAGCTGTTACACTCAATTCCTTCATCTAAATCATTGATGTATATTGTAAATAGCTGGGGTCCCAGCACTGAGCCCTGCGGCACCCCACTCATCACTGCCTGCCATTCTGAAAAGTACCCGTTTATCCCGACTCTCTGCTTTCTGTCATGTGGTTCACTACAGAGATGGAAGAAAATCTGAGCGGGAGTCACCAGTCTTGCAACCAATTGTGGAAACACTGGCTGAGATCTGGGAGCTGGTTGCCTGACCACAATCTTAGCCTGGAAGTCGTGTGCAGTAGAGAACAGGAACAAGAGAAAGCGCAACATCATTTATCAGTGACAGTCAAACATAATACTTTTCTAGATAGTTGCTATATTCATGCTGATGTGATTTGCTAGAAAGTGAGTTCAGCATTTTGTTTCCATTAATGTAAATGAGTGAGTTGATAACTTACCACCACAATGTAGCGAGGCCTGTACTGAATTGTTCCAAATAGACCGAGTATGACAACAATTATGTGAAGGAAGTTGGCCAGAATGGGAGCCCACTGGTAGCCCAGGAAATCAAAGATCTGTCTCTCCAATGCTGCCAGCTATGAGAAAAGTCAAGAAAATGCTTTTTAGAAACTGAGAAGCTGAGTTATGTACATATTTAACTCATATTATGATTGGCCTCTATAAATACAGTTGACACAAGCATACAATAGCACTAGACATTTTAAAGCAATTTAGAAGCTTATAGTGTATAAAATATAATGTTCCACAAATATTACTTGCCCTTTAGGATCTTTTAAAACAATTGAGAAGCAACCTTACCACCTAGCAGGACTAAGATTCTGTTTGTCATGGGAGGGCAGCAATTCCCCATTGCCACCATGTCATCTCTCCCTTCCCCCATTGCTCCACCATCGGTGGCTGTGCCTTCACCTGACGAGGCCCTAAGCTCTGGAATTCCCAACCTAAACCTCTCCGCCTCGCGATGTCTCTCTCTTCCTTTAAGATGCTCCTTAAAACCTATCTCTTTGACCAAGCTTTTGGTCACACCTGTCCTAATATCTTATTTTTAAGGTGCTATTTAAATGCAAGTTTTTGTTGTTATTGTTGATACAAGTTCAATTCCACTTATTTCCTCACCAAGTTATCAGCACTAAATCTCATTCACCACAATGTTCAAACCTCTGAAACAGAACAATCATTACTCAAAATCAGGTGCCAGACTGGTGAATTATTTAAGGGTGTGCTATGTTACAGTTCTGTATGGGCCTAGTTGCCTATGATGGAATGTGAGCCGTAAGCTCGGCACTGGGCAGCACCTTCAGGAGAGGTGGTGGGAGATCAGAGGTGTGATGAGGGATGGGGATGAGAGACGCTGGGGCCCTGCTCCATTTTAGCTTCTCGAGGGATCACGAGGGAAGTCAGAGTGGCCGCCGCCATTACCCGCACCACATGCCCGACAGTGGCTCCGCCGCAGCTCCTCCAGCTACTTTTGCCTCTGCAGATTGGGCTGCCGGCTGAAGGGACTCCGGGGTCCCCGCCGAGGCCGGCTCCAAGTTCGCCGAGGGGACTCCGAGGCCAGCACTGAACCAGCCGAAGGGACTCCGAGGGATGCCGCCGGATCGGGAGAATAGAGTTCAGGAGGAGGAGAATTCAGACCTGGGAGAATTTGTTCCAAATCCTTGGAATCCGGAGAGGGAGCAAGTTCCAGGTGCAGTGGTGAGGTCAAGGAGGTTCTTGGTGCTGCGGAGAGTTCCGATAGGTGGGCCCAGGTTATTGTCCGTGCAGCATGGGTTTGTGCTTTGGGGGTGGGAAATGCACCCCGTCACACAGCACTGCCACGCCAGTCATCAAAATCTATGGCGCGGCCTTGGACAACGTGGACCATTTTCCATACCTCGGGAGCCTACTATCGATAACGAGCTCCAACACCGCCTCCAATGTGCCAGTGCAGCCCTTGGTCACCTGAGGAAGAGAGTGTTTGAAGACCAGGACCTCAAAATTGGCACCAAGCTTATGGTCTACAGGGCAGTAATGATAACCGCCCTCCTATAAGGTTCAGAGATGTAGATCATATACAGCAGACACCTCAAAGCACTGGAGAAGTACCACCACCGCTGCCTCCACAAGGTCCTGCAAATCCACTGGGAGGATAGACGCACCAACATCAGTGTTCTTGCTCAGGCCAACATCCCCAGCATCGAAGCACTGACCATGCTCGACCACATCGTCCACATTGGGCATACCACATCGTCCACATGCCCGACACGAGACTCCCTAAGCAAGTGCTCTACTCGGAACTCCTACACAGCAAGCAAGGCCCAAGTGGGCAGGGGAAACATTTCAAGGACACCTTCAATGCCTCCTTGATAAAGTGTAACATCCCCACCGGCACCTGGGAATTCCTGGCCCAAGACCGCCCAAAATGGAGGAAGAGCATTCGGGAGGGCACTGAGTACCTTGAGTCTCATCGCCGAGAGCATGCAGAAACCAAGCGCAGACACTGGAAGGAACATACGGCAAACCAGGCTCCCCACTCACCCTTTCCTTCAACCACGGTCTGCCCCACCTGCGACAGAGACTGTAATTCCCGCATTGGACCATGCAGCCACCTGAGAACTCATTTTTAGAGTGGAAGCAAGTCTTCCTCAATTTTGAAGGACTGCCTATGATGATGATGTTACAGTTCTAAAGTGCAACTTTCTCCTTCAACAGTCACATAGTCCTCCTCCATTTTGGATGCTCCCAAAAGTACGTCACCTTCCTCCGCCTGCTCCACGACGACATGCAAGCTGTAATCCTTACAACGGATCCATCAGAGATCCAATCCACATCCGGACCGGGGTCAAGCAGGGCTGTGTCATTGCCGAAACCGTCTTCTGAATCTTCCTCGCTGCCATGTTCCACCTCACAGTCGCCACTTCCCCACTGGAGTGGAAATAAACTATAGAACCAGTGGGAAGCTGTTCAACCTTTGCCGTCTCCAAGACAGGTCGAAGACCACTCCAACCTCTGTCGTCGAGCTACAGTACGCGGACGACACCTGTGTCTGCACACACAGAGGCTGAACTCCAGGACATAGTCGACGTATTTACCGAGGCATATGAAAGCATGGGCCTTAGGCTAAACATTAGTAAGACAAAGGTCCTCCATCAGCCTGTCCTCGCCGCACAGCACTGCCCCCCAAACATCAAGATCCACGGCGTGGCCCTGGACAACGTGGACCACTTCCCCTATCTCGGGAGCCTCCTATCAACAAGAGCAGGCATTGACGACGAGATCCAACACCACCTCCAGTGCGCCAGTGCAGCCTTCGGCCGCCTGAGGAAAAGAATGTTTGAAGACCAGTCCCTCAAAACTGTCACCAAGTTCATGGTCTACAGGGCCATAGTAATACCCGTCCTCCTGTATGGCTCAGAGTCGTCGACCATGTACAGTAGACACCTCAAGTCGCTGGAGAAATACCACCAGCGATGTCTCTGCAAGATTCTGCAAATCCCCTGGGAGGACAGATGCACAAACATTAGCGTCCTCGTCCAGGCCAACATTCCCAGCATTGAAGCACTGACCACACTCGATCAGCTCTGCTGGGCAGGCCACATAGTTCGCATGCCAGACATGAGACTCCCAAAGCAAGCGCTCTACTCGGAACTTGTCCATGGCAAACGAGCAAAAGGCGGGCAGAGGAAACGTTACAAGGACACCCTCAAAGCCTCCCTGATAAAGTGCGACATCCCCATTGACACCTGGGAGTCCCTGGCCATAGACCGCTCTAAGTGGAGGAAGTGCATTCGGGAGGGTGCTGAGCTCCTCGAATATCGTCGCCGAGAGCATGCAGAAACCAAGCGCAGGCAGCGGAATGAGCGTGCGGCAAACCAGGCTCCCTGCCCACCCTTTCCCTCAATGACTATCTGTCCCATCTTTGACAGAGACTGTGGTTCTTGTATTGGACTGTCCAGCCACCTAAGAACTCATGCTAAGAGTGGAAGCAAGTCTTCCTCGATTCCGAGGGACTGCCTATGATGATGAGTGCTCCTTACAAATGTACAATCTAAAAATGTGCTCCTTATAAGCTGTACTCTTGCAGGTCACGTGATTCAACTCTAATAATTTACCTAATCGGGTTAAATTGAATACTGGCTTTTACAGATGCGCATTTTTACATCACCAATTGCTCCAAATAGTAGAAACAAGCTCAAGACCAGAATTGTATAGGCTAATACAAACACGAATAATTACTTGTCAATACACAACAAGATATCAGACTTAAGCAATAATACAAATATAATGGCCCAGAAATCGCGGCCTCCCCGGGTCTATACGGAGTTTCTATGGACCCGGGAAGGCATCGGAAAAGCTGATTTTCAGTGCGCAATGTGCATGTGCTGAAAACCGGCTTTTCCGATCTGTCAAGTTTCTGGCTTGACAGATCCTCCATATCTCAGGAGTGAGGACATTTGCCAGGGCAAGATTGCGGTCTTTACCCATATCTTGCCCAGCAAATGTCCTCAAAACTCTTGCGCCTGATAAAAGTTTAAAAACATACAAAGATAGAATTAAATTAACAAAACACATATTATTTTTAAAAACCCTGCCCACTATGTTACATTTATTTTTAACCATAATTAAAATGTTTTTTTTAAATTAGCAAATTTTTTTTCTTTAAAAAACATTTCTATCAACTTTAATTTCTATGGTGTATTTATGTGAGGTGTTTTCTTAAATGTTATTTGTAGTGTTTGGGTGTTTGGGGTTGTTTCTCATTCATAGTAATAGGAGTTTCTAATTTACGAAACTCCTATTATAATGAATGAGAAAATGCTTTACCGTGATTGGGTGTCCAGGTCCACGTGACTCCTGCGGACGTCCCAATGTGAACGTGCTCCGTTGTGCAAGAAGAGGAGGCCTCGAGTCCGGGATCTCTGGCGGGCATTCAACCAAAAGGTATGTGCGCATCTTTTCTCTTACTTTTAGTCGAACGCCCGCGGGAAGAAGAAACAGGGATTTCTGGGCCAATATCATACAGCATTTTCTGGCATGATGAAGCATATTTTTCCCCATTAATTAATAATAGTGACAAAGTAGACAAGGGCATAAATTGGGGAGCTCCACTTCCTCACATTTACATTTTTGCTACAAGGAACAAATGCAAGAAAATGGACTTGAATCCTGTAACGGTATTTATTTCCCTTCTCCAATTACAGCTGTAGTCCTGGGAAAGACTTTGGCGAATGAAATTGACTGCTTTTCTCCGGCTGAAGTAGTTTTTTTGTCACTTTAAAAAGGCTTCTTCAAACTTCTATCTACAATGGCCCTTTTATGGTTACATTCCCATCTTCCACCATACATAAACTTGTGCTCGTCCAAAACACTAGTGCCCCTATCTTAACTCGCGAACTCGCTTAACTCGTTCACCTATCGCCCCTGACCTACACTGGCTCCTGGTCCAACAACGCCTCAATTTTAAAATCCTCATCCTTGTTTTCAAATCCCTCCATGGCCTCCACCTCCCTATGTCTGTAATCTCCTCCAGCCCTTTAAGCCTTCAGAATCTCTGCACTCCTCCAATTCTGGACTCTTGCGCCTCCCCGATTTTAATCGCTCCACCATTGGCGACACTGCCTTCAGCTGCCTTGGCACTCAGTTCTGGAATTCCCTCCCTAAACCTCTCCGCCTCTCTACTTCTCTCTCATTCTTTAAGATGCTCCTTAAAACCTACCTCTTTGGCCAAGCTTTTGGTCATCTGTCTTGATATCTCCTTCTGTGACTCTGTCAAAAATGTTTTTATTGATAATGCTCTTGTTAAGCGCCTTGGGACATTTTGCTATGTTAAAGGTGCTATATAAATGCAAGTTGCTGTTGTTGTACGCGGGAAACTATCCTTTCTCTCAAGGGTCAGCAATAGTATCACAATGTTCTCACAGGTGAACTCTCTGCACAACAAATCCAATGGTTTACAAACCCAAATATGCTGTGATCCTAACGGAACAATATAATTTTAGGCACGTCCTCCTAATATTAGTTTCAATTTAAAAACAGTGGCCCAGAGTTTCCGCTCAATTGCAGTTTTTTCCACACAATGCATCCGAAATCGGCGAAATCGGCACAAAATATCACGGAATTTTAATCGCAATTTGTGTTCAGCGCAACTCAAGTTTCCACAATCTTCTGCACTAGTTTTAAAAACATCACATTGGAAGCAGGCCCCGCCCACAAAAGCAGAGGTTCCACTAATTGCTCCATTTGCAGGCCGTCAAAAACTAAGCTGGTACTTTTGAGCATAAGGACATTCAAAGGAACATTTTAAAAGCTTTTGAATGTTATTTTTGCATTAATTTACTAAGAAACTGACAACTGTACCACAATATAACTTTTTTTCAAGTGAATTTCAGTCATTTATAATTGGGTTACTCACAGGCGGTGGATTGACACTGTGATTAAATATGTGATCAAATAATTTTCAACCTTCACCAAATTACCACTTAAATATATATGGAAATTTCTTTGGAAGCAATATTTTGTTTTTAAAAAATTATGTTTTAAAACGGTGCCCGCTAGCGCTGGTTTGTGGCAGAGTTTGTGTTGGCTGCTATGCAAATGAGTTTGAGTGGAAACCTGGGAGAAAAAACACTATTCAAAAGGTGTGCAATTTGCGCCGGAATCGCCGATTGCACAGAACCGGAAACTCTACCCCAATGTTACAAATAGGTGGTATATTATGACTACTGTTTTAAATACAACCATATGAGAATATTCACTATAGAAACAGAAGCTTGTAAAGTTTCAGCTGGATCCTATTTGTTTACTCAGCTGCAACAGCCCCCAGTCACACATGCTCAGCCATCATCTCTTACACTATACATAATTTCATGCTTTACTATATCTTAATTAAACACCGGATCAAAATAAGTATTCAATGTTAATCCAGACAGTAAGCAATTAGTTGGCCACTTTGAATGCTACAGAAACCTAGATGGGACCTAATTTATTTATAAATACACATAACCATCATAAGGCAAGATTTCAATTTTCAATCACAGCTGCCCAAATATAAATTGGGAAAAGTGTAGTTTTGAAAAAGATTACCAGCTTTTTTAAACTGAAGATAAATGAGGGTTTCATTAAATATTTCTTCACAGCATTAGTTTTTTAAATTATTTATTCCTGGGTTGTGGGCGTTGCTGACAAGGCCAGCATTTATTGCCCATCCCTAATTGCCCTTGAAAAGGTGGTGGTGAGCCGCCTTCTTGAACCGCTGCAGTCTATGTGGTGAAGGTACTACCACAGTGGAATTAGGGAGGGAGTTCCAGGATTTTGATTCAGCAACGATGAAGAAACGGCAATATACTTCCAAGTCAGGATGGTATGTGACTTGGAGGGAATTTGCAGGTGATGGTGTTCCCATGCGCCTGCTGCCCTTGTCCTTCTAGGTGGTAGAGGTCGCGGGTTTTGGAGGCACTGCCAAAGAAGCCTTGGCGAGTTGCATCTTGTAGATGGTACACACTGCAGGTACGTCGGTGATAGAGGGAGTGAATGTTTAAGGTGCTGGATGGGGTGCCAATCAGCGGGCTGGTTTGTCCTGAATGGTGTTGAGCTTCTTGAGTGTTTTTGGAGCTGCACTCATCCAGGCAAGTGGATAGTATTCCATCACACTCCTGACTTGTGCTTTGTAGATCATGCAAAGGCTTTGGGGAGTCAGGAAGTGAGACACTCACCATAGAATATCCAGCCTCTGACCTGCTTTTGTTGCCACAATGTTTATGTGGCTGGTCTAGGTAAGTTTCTGGTCAATGGTGATCCCCAGTATGTTGATGGTGGGTGATTCAGTGATGGTAATGCCGTTGAATGTCAAGGGGCAGTGTTTAGACTCTCGCTTGTTGGAGATAGTCATTGCCCTGCACTTGTGTGGCGCGAATGTTACTTGCCACTTATCAGCCCAGCCTGAATGTCGTCCAGGTCTTGCTGCATGCGGGATGGACTGCCCCATTGTCTGAGGAGTTGCGAATGGCACTGAACACGGTGCAGTCATCAGCAAATATCTCCACTTCTGACCTTAGGATGGCGGGAAGGTCATTCGTGAAGCAGCTGAAGATGGTTGGGCCTAGAACACTGCCCTGAGGAACTCCTGTGGCGATGTCCTGGGCTGGGATGATTGACCTCCAACTATCACAACCTTTGTGTTAGGTGTGACTCCAGCCAGTGGAGAGTTTTCCCCCTGATTCCCATTGACTTCAGTTTTATTAGGGTTTCTTGATGCCATACTCGGTCAAATGCTGCCATGATGTCAAGGGCAGTCACTCTCACCTCAATTCTGGAATTCAGCTCTTTTGTCCATGTTTGGACCAAGGCTGTAATGAGGTCTGGAGCCAGTCATCTTGATGGAATCCAAACTGAGCATCGGTGAGCAGGTTATTGGTAAGTAAGTGCTGCTTGATAGCACTGTTGACGACACCTTCCATTACTTTGCTGATGATTGAGAGTAGACTGAAGGGGTGGTAATTGGCCGGATTGGATTTGTCCTGCTTTTTGTGGACAGGACATACCTGAGCAGTTTTCCATATTGTCGGATAGATGCCAGTGTTATAGCTGTACCGGAACAGCTTGGCTAGAGGCATGGCTAGTTCTGGAGCACAAGTCTTCAGCACAACAGCCGGAATGTTGTCAGGGCCCATAGCCTTTGCTGTATCCAGTTTCTTGATATTACGTGGAGTGAATAGAATTGGCTGAAGACTGGCTTCTGTGATGGTGGGGACTTCAGGAGGAGGCCGATATAGACCATCAACTCGGCACTTCTGGCTGAAGATGGTTATAAACTCTTCAGTCTTGTCTTTTGCACTCACATGCTGGGCTCCACCATCATTGATGATGGGGATATTCATGGAGCCTCCTTCTCCCTTTAGTTGTTTAATGGTTCACCATCATTCACGACAGGATGTGGCAGGAATGCAGAGCTTAATCTGATCCGTTGGTTGTGAGATTGCTTAGCCTTGTCTATAGCATGCTGCTTCCACTTTTTAGCATGCATGTGTTGCAGATTCCCCAGGTTGGCACCTCATTTTTAGGTACGCCTGGTGCTGCTCCTGGCATGCCCTTCTACACTCTTCATTGAACCAGAGTTGGTCTCCTGGCTTGATGGTAATGGTAGAGTGAGGGATATGCCGGGCCATGAGGTTACAGGTTGTGGTGGTATACAATACTGCTGTTGCTGATGGCCCACAACACCTCATGGATACCCAGTTTTGAGCTGTGAGATCTGTTCTGAATCTGTCCTATTTAGCACGGTGGTAGTGCCACACAACATGATGGATGGTGTCCTCAGTGTGAAGATGGAACTTTGTCTCCACAATGACTGTGCAGTGGTCGCTGCTACCAATGCTGTCATGAACAGATGCATCTGTGACAGGTAGATTGGTGAGGAGGAGGTCAAGTAGGCTTTTCCCTTGTGTTGGTTCTCTCACCACCTGCCGTAGGCCCAGTCTGGCAGCTATGTCCTTCAGGACTCGGCCAGCTCAGACGGTAGTGGTGCTACCAAGCCAGTCTTGATGATGGACATTGAAGTCCCTCATCCAGAGTACATTCTGTGCCCTTGCTACTCTCGGTGCTTCTTTCAATTGGTGTTCAACATGGGTGCGCAATAATTGGCCATAGATTGCCTGGGTTAAAGAGGAGAGCAATGAAATCAGCTAGGACCCCACTTCAGATCATTAGCCAATGACTCCTGCTGATAAGTACACATGTGTGTACATTGGTTAAGGGCATGATAGTAATGCTCTCCTTGGGCTCCTTGACCAGATTGAGTCTGTCGATAAATGCTTGATTTAACTGTTCATTTTGTTTCTACAAAAGAGTTGTAGATAAATGCACTATGTGGCGTGCTACTGAACCATAAAGGGCCTTCTCAGCCTTTTGGCTAAGATCATGCGTAACTGACCTGACAGGGGAGTAACCATGACCCCAAAGTGGTTCTCCCTGGATCAGGAAGGTGGTTCTCCTATGCTTTTTGGAAATAGGAGGTGGGTGGGGTGGCTTGACCCATCCACCTCCACGGAGGTGTGTGGGGGGCCTGACCCATCCACCTCCATGGCACGAACCTGGTATTGCAGTACTTCCAGGAATGGTGCAGTGGCTCTAGGCCTTTTGGCTAAGAGCATTGGCGCAGAGTGATCCTTGATGTGTGCAAGGTGACCTCTGGCATTTGTGATTTGACAAAGAATTGGAAAGATTGGCTACAAATTTTTAAAAAAAGGGCCAAGCAGGTAACTCTATGCAGAGTTTGTTGATTTCAATGACAGCGGGGCAGGGGGAATGCAGGAGGGAATAGCTAATGTTCCTATTCTAATCACATCCAGCAGTCCCTGATTAAAAGGGTGGCCCTTTGGCGAGGACATGATTGGGCTCAATTTCTATATCACCTGCATTCAATTGTTTGACAATGTTTGGTGATTAGGCTTACATGTGGAAGAATATAACCTGGACAAGGTGCCAAGGTGCCAAGGTGTTTCTGGAACCCACAGTGCTGTATCTTATCAGGAGTGACTGTCTTCTGGAGAAGAGTAAAGGGACAAAACTAAAAGAAAGGCAATAGACACTGGTCATTTTAGGCGAAGAAGGCCGGTGGACTGAAGATTGATCATGAGCAACAATGCAAATGTGCAGGCTGACAAAATATCTCACAGTCCCCAGGGATCTGTAGAAAGTATAAATAAATTATGTGAGAAGCAAGCAGGAAAATTAAATTGTTGAGATAAATGAAAATGGAATATAAAATAATGCTTTAAAATTGGATGTGCTTTTGGTTATTTGCGTACCTGATTAGCATGTAGTGGAATGCAATGTAGTGTTGTGATGGAACAGCTATTTTATTATGCCTAAGGTTAACGCTAATGGAATTGTCCTACATTCCCCTACTCTCACATGCAAATAAAGCTACATACTTTTTGAAATATGTGTGTCATTACAGAGTGATTTACAATATATGACAATGTTTTATATTCAGTACAGAATGCTACATCAGTTCCAGTTTTTTATAGCCACAGTTACAAATATAAACACTAAAAATAAATAGCTGCGGTGACCCTGGAGTCAAACTACAATCACTACCATACTGGCTCGTAATCACGAGTGGTACAACGTTAAATAGTTTTAATGCATGAAGCCAGAAGAAATATACATTCCCATCAAGCGGCCATCAATAGTTTATTTTTGTAAACAGTATCTTGACAAAACAAATAAACAAACTAGGATCCTACTGGGAGCTGGCTTTCAATGGCTAATTGGGATTTACACTGTATAAATGTTTTAATGGCGCACTGCTGCAGTGCTGGGCTACAAGTCCTGGAATAGTCTGCTCTGAAAGTCTTGATCAGATTCTGCCATGTCTTCTTGGCGGCTCAAGTGAGTTAAAGCTGCAAAAGATGCTACATTTATTAAAAAGACATATCTAGCAGCACAATTTTCTTCCTGGCTTATGTTAATTTCAACTTAACGCAGGGCTACCAACTCCACAAACGGGGTTTAGAGGGTTAAATTATGAGGGCAGGGTGCATAAACTTGGCTTGTATCCTCTTGAATGTGGAAGATTGAGGAATGATCTAATGTTCCTCACAAACTTCCTTTTAAGGCTGAAGAGTCCACATTTATACAACATTTCCCTATAACTCGTTCCTCTGATGCTAGGGATCAGCCTTATTACCCTGCTTTGTACCTACAGAGCTTGGATGTTTTTCTTACGTTTTGATGACTAGAATTGAAGATGCAGCCTAAGCAAATCAATACACAGCTACAGACTTAAAATTGTTCTGATTCTCCAAATACAGTTGTTCAACATTTGCTTTGGTAATTGCTGCTTAACAATGGCATGGTCAATGTAAAGTCCACTATCACTTCCAGCTCTCTCCGAACTAGGCCAACACAGTTTTCTCTTCCAATTTGTAAGACCTTGCAGTTATCTGTATTGAGTTTCATCTGCCATTGTTCTGACCACTTCTACATACTATCTAGATCCTTTGTAATTCCTCAGCTGCTTTATCTGCTTCCAGTTATTCCCTCTCCGTCCAGTTTGACCAACTTACAATGTGTTTCTGCATCAATTATCTGGATCGGAATCAGTAAGGGCCCAAGCATTGACCTCTGGCATTTTACTTTAAATCTCTCCACCTCAATATCAATGGGGTGATCTTCGACATCCACCTGAAACAGGCGCAAAGTCAGTGGAGCTTCTGCTTTTGCCTTAGATCTTGTTTTGCCTCGGGTAGGTGGGAAATTAACTCGCCAGCATGATTTCCTGTCTGAAACCTGCTGGCAGTTAGAATCCAGGCCACAATGCAATTACTTAAACAGTAGGGATGATTCGAACTTCCCTGGGAGCTTTTCACTGGCAGTCCTCATTTGAATGCTGGTGATCAGCTGCTCGCCCATTACATGTGATAAGCGGCAGCTGGCCGGCAGGATCAAAGATCAAGCGGTCGGGAGGTCATCTGCCTGCACCAAGAGAAGACTGTTGGCAGCAAGATAAGCCTGGGGCAACAGAAGACCAGACTTTCCTGTGGGGCCCGGAGGAGCAATCCTGCTCCTCCTGGCCCTACTATTGAAAGTTTGTTTTTAAACTTACCTTAGAAGACTTAACTGGCTTCATGACAGCTTTATCTGACGCTGCTGCTCAGAAGTGGGTTAAAATGCCGGTGGGGTCTCCTGTATATAATGGGACCTCGATTTGCATTTATTAATAAGGCTCTTGCTAGAGTCTGGCAGGAGTCCATCTGCTGCATAAACCAGCGGTATTAAAATGGTGAATCAGCAGGAACAGAGGGAAAAATGGAGCCGTCCATTTTAACTGCTCACCCGCTCCTTTCCCGCTGATCGGGAAGAGTTAAAATTCCCCCGAGTAGGCCTATTGTGTCACCAAGTGTTAAATGGGTAGAGCTCTGCATAATAAGATATATTATTTATTAAACAAATATCTGAGAAGATATTTATACCTTGATAACAGCTGGTGGCAGTAACCAAATTATGATGTTCAATTGCCAACCATATTTGTTCACTCAAATCCATATGCAACAGCTGGGTTGCAATTTGCTAGTTCTTAGTTTGCTAAGTGGAGACACACAAGCAAAGCGTTCAACAAATGTGTAAGGCAAGGTCCAGGGAAACCTAATGTGTCTCATTTACTGCATTGCAAACAGATGCCTCCTTTCAACATGAGCAGCATTAGATGTTGTTTGTGAAGGAACCTTTCATCATCATCATCATCATAGGCGGTCCCTCGAACGAAGATGACTTGCTTCCATGAGTTCCCAGGTGTTTCAATGAAGGATCCGATGTTCCAATCCTGAACTCCAATTGGGAGTGCAGAAGATGCCTGTGCGTGAATTTTTTCAACGTGTGGTGACCGTTGCACACCAGCCACCACATGAGCTTGACAGAGCTAGGCCTTTATCCTGTGGCAAGGGTTAACCAGGATGACTGGAGACCTGCTCTGTTGCACAGACCTAGCGCGCGCACATATCACAGTGTGGGCTGGCCCGTGCTGCATCTGGGCCCTCAACTCTTCTGGGCCCCGTATCCTCATTTGCCGCACCTCCGTCACAATCTCTCGTCGCTTCTCCGCCACAAAAAACCAGTCAACCAACAAGCAATATGACCTTTGTACGAAAGACTGATATTAGAGATTCGTATATATATTCAATTGTAGTCATTGACCAAACTAATCTCACCCATGATTCTCAGTGGGCTTGGGAATGTTAGAGGCTGGTCAAATGTACGCAAAAGCAGTTTTGACTAAGCTCAGATAACAAGCAGGCTCAGGCTGTGAGTCAAGTTCAAATTATTATAATGCAAAGTCGAAATTGGAGTTTGTCTAGCAAAACTAACAGTTAGGATAAAGAAGTATAAATAAGGCAGATTCCGATGAGGTGAAGGAATTTGTAAATAAGATAACAGGGACTGTAAGGTTTTTGGAAAATTACTGGTAGCAGGTGTGATGAAGATACTATCTCTAGCCTGAGTGACAAAGGTATTTTGACCATTAAAACCAATTAAAATAGTGATTTTGTTAAAAACCATATATGGACACTGCCAAGCCAAACCTTTGATAAGAAATAGGTTAAAACATCGATACTCAAAGAATACCTTCACACTGCTGGGAGAGCAAAGAACAGACTGAAGACAACGTCACCTGTGTCTGAGAGATTCCAGAGACCAAAGGCTGCGAGCAATTGTTCAATTGTCGCCTTTTGTTAAGTATATTACACTGTAAGCTTAATAAATCTTGATCTATTGTTCAAACACCCTGACAGCTGCCTATTTGGTGTCTTGTTCAAGATCCTTTAAAAAGTTGGGTGGAGACAAATCTTTAGAAATATTTTGTTGGGAGCTAGAAATAGGAAAACATCTTAAAAAGAACAGTCTATTTTCAAGGAGCTGGCAAAGGTTGTTATTCCAGCTGGACATTAGCATTACACCAAGGCACCTTGACACTGAAAATAGCTTTTGATAAAAATGCATTTCACCTTATGGCAAGCTTACTCCAGCTGGTATACCTGTCCACGGGTGAAATTCAACGACTCTATTTGTCAAAAAGGATAGCGTTCTATTATGTAAAACACTTTCAAAGATGTGCGATTTTATCTTCTGGCTCCAACCTACTTTTCTAGGGTGGAAGTTGGCAGATGAGTTCCATGTTTATTTTGGTCCAAGGTTAAAAATCTCAGCAAATGACAGTTCTCATCTGTTTCATATTGAAACTTGGGAAGAAAACAAAGTTATTACAACAGAACCATAGAACTCATTGTCCTTCTCTGTGGTTCTATGAGATGCCATGTGCAGCATTCAGCATGCATTTAAACATGTTGAAGCCCACCTTAAGTATATGGTCCAAAATCTTTAGTGGGAGAACACCACAAACTTAGGTAAAATAATCAGGAATGGGCTTACCACTTTTTAAAAAAGGATGGAGAGAGAAAACATGTGATTATAGACCGGTTAGCCTGACATCAGTAGTGGGGAAAATGTTGGAATCAATTATTAAAGATGAAATAGCAACGCACTTGGAAAGCAGTGACAGGATCGGTCCAAGTCAGCATGGATTTATGAAAGGGAAATCATGCTTGACAAATCTTCTAGAATTTTTTGAGGATGTAACTAGTAGAGTGGATAAGGGAGAACCAGTGGATGTGGTGTATTTGGACTTTCAAAAGGCTTTTGACAAGCTCCCACACAAGAGATTGGTGTGCAAAATCAAAGCACATGGTATTGGGGGTAATGTACTGACGTGGATAGAGAACTGGTTGGCAGACAGGAAGCAGAGAGTCGGGATAAACGGGTCCTTTTCAGAATGGCAGGCAATGACTAGTGGGATGTCGCAGGGCTCAGTGCTGGGACCTCAGCTAATTACAATATACAGCAATGATTTAGATGAAGGAATTGAGAGTAATATCTCCAAGTTTTAAGATGACACTAAGCTGGGTGGTGGTGTGAGCTGTGAGGAGGATGCTAAGAGGCTGCAGGGTGACTTGGATAGGTTAGGTGAGTGGGCAAATGCATGGCAGATGCATGGCAAATGTGAGGTTATCCACTTTGGTGGCAAAAACATGAAGGCAGAATATTATCTGAACGGAAGCAGATCAGGAAAAGGGAAAGTGCAACGAAACCTGGGTATCATGGGACATCAGTCATTGAAGATTGGCATGCAGGTGCAGCAGGCGGTGAAGAAGGCAAATGGCATGTTGGCCTTCATAGACAAGGGATTTGAGTATAGGGACAGGGAGGTATTGCTGCAGCTGTACAGGGCTTTGGTGAGTCCTCACCTGGAATATTGTGTTCAGTTTTGGTCTCCTAATCTGAGGAATGACATTCTTGCTATTGAGGGAGTGCAGCGAAGGTTCACCAGACTGATGCCCAGCATGACAGGACTGACATATGAGGAGAGACTGGATCGACTGGGCCTGTATTCACTGGCATTTAGAAGAATGAGAGGGGATCTCATAGAAACATAAAATTCTGACGGGACTGGACAGGTTAGATGCAGGAAGCATGTTCCCGATGTTGGGGGAGTCCAGAACCAGGGGTCACAGTCAAAGGATAAGGGGTAAGCCATTTAGGACTGAGATGAGGAGAAACTTCTTCACTCAGAGAGTTGTTAACCTGTGGAATTCTCTTCCGCAGAGAGTTGTTGATGCCAGTTCGTTAGATATATTCAAGAGGGTGTTGGATAAGGCCCTTACGGCTAAAGGGATCAAGGGGTATGGAGAGAAAGCAGTAAAGGGGTACTGAGGTGAATGATCAGCCATGATCTTATTGAATGGTGGTGCAGGCTCGAAGGGCTGAATGGCCTACTCCTGCATCTATTTTCTATGTTTCTATGTTTCTTACATACCCATGAATTGTAAAGCAATACCGTTTAAAATAAGATTGCGACTCACACTAAATTGTGATTTTTTTTTTACTGTTTTGCATCTTTAAATCCATTGAAGTGTTTCTTCTTTTACCTTATGATTGGTTTTGCCAAGATTTTTACACTTATTTCTCTAAAATAGCACTACCTGGAGGGATTTTGAACCTCTCTTTTATTTTGTCAGTCTTGTAACAGAAAAGTAACAAATGGTTCAAAATAAAGAACTTTTCATCCATTTAGTTAAAAACAATCAGTAAGCAAGAGATATGATAGGATTAAAGCAAGGAACAATCCAAGGCATTCATTTGTTCTATTGCAGTGCATTATGGAGATTTAAATCTTATACGATTCACCAATATACAAAAACCATGGTTTACAGTTCAAAGGTTTCAGGGAATCAGTCATGGTTACCATCCCGGTCTCTCCTAGCTGTCACAATGAGCAAAGGCAGGACACTTCCCCACAGGAAGAAGGAAATAATTGATCACCGCACACCTGTACACTTCCTAGCATCTGGCTACAGAGTGGCATTGGCTGAAACACCTGCCTACCCTCTCCATCAGGGAATAGTATATGGTTTTGAGGGGGGAGAAAGAGAGGAACAATAGTGTGTGACAGAAGGAAAATGATTATTTAAAGGAGAACCTCACAGATATTGTTCAGGAAAGGTTCCATAAATAAATTAAATGTATTTTTTAATTACATGGTAATCAGTAAAGATTGGGTCCAAATTATTACAATTTTCCAATTTAAGTCCGTTCTATTTCAGACATATATAAAAGAGGTGAGGACAATAGCTCTCAGGAACCATAACTAACTACTGTAAAAGCAAATAAGAAAGTATAGCCCAGGCGAGCAGTGAGGGTTGGTGGGGCAAGCATCTGGCTCACCCCAGCTTTCCAACGTGAACTTGAGTTATTTTAACACCAGGGCCTCATTTAAATATGCCAGGCCTGACTCCCAACTGTACCCAGCTTTAATGACATGAGGCCTGCAGGAGGAAGCGGCACAAGTGTGGCAGGAGGCAGCCAGTGGAGACCCGCAGAAACAGTCCCCAGAACAGTAAGTGGAACAGGGGTAGGGACAAAGGTGATTATGGTCAGGGGATGTAACTCAACAACCACTGCACTTTAATTGCTCAGGCATGTTCTAATGGATGAACAGGCTCTAGAGGAAACTAATAGCCAATGGCAAGCATTGTTAAACTGACCACAAGCATTTTGATAGTGACTTTTATATTGTAAACTAAAAAGCAATCAAATGCCATACAATTGAATTATTAATACATTATTAAATTCCTTGTGAATGTTCCAGGGGGTTAGAGCATCCAACAGGTAATTAAGTACAGCAAATATAAATGAAAATATTTTATTTATAATGTCCGCATTTGAACAACAGGTAATGGTTCAATGAACATGCACACCACACAAATAATTGGCTTTTGTTACACTAAACTACCACAGTTCCGGAATAAATTTTGAGCTCTGTTTTATACATTATAAGCAATGAAACAAGCCGAGCATCTCTTTAAACTGAACATATTGAAAAGCCTCAGTCCATTGCGGAAGAGCTATTTATGTTACAAAAGCAAAATACTGCAGATGCTGGAAATCTGAAATATGAAGTATGGAGACCGGCATGAAGCCAGTTAACACTAAATGGAAATGTCAGTCAATTGAATAAAGTACAAACAAACCTTGCATTTATATAGCACCTTTCACATACTCAGGACAGAACAAAGCACTTCACAGACAATTGAGTATTTTTAAAGTGTTGTCATTGTTGTACTGTTGCCAAATACCGCAGCAAATTTACACACAGCAAGTTCCCACAAACAGTACTGAGATAAAGGACCAGATAATCCCTTTTTTAAGTGGTGCTGATTGAAGGATAAATGTTGGCCAGGACACTAGGAGACCTCCCCTGCTCTTCTTTAAATACTGCCGTGCTGTCTTCCATGTCCACCTGAGAGGGCAAACAGAGTCTCATCTATCCACCAGCCTCATTCTTAAGGTGCAGCTAGCACCACCTCAAGATATGTCACAATAGCAGCAGGAAAGGAAAAGTACGATTGCGCAACTTGAATGCAAGTCCCCAGTCCTCTTTGTGCTCGCTCCCCACATTGAGCATCCTTGGTTGAAGGGCTGCAGGAAGTTGTAGAGATAGTGAGGAGCGAGGCCATGGGCTCGATTTTTTCAGGTCCCACTTGCACGGTGGGGGTGGGGGATCTGGGTGGGGGGGGCAGAGGGACCCAGGAGACGGCAGGAAACTCGAGCGCTGTGGGGTACAGTGTGCGTGCGACGTTAGGGGCAGATTTCCCACTCAGAAGTCAGCCTAATTGATAAGCTGGGATTGGAAACGGTTGGGGGGGGGGGGAGGGGTCTGGGAGCAGGGGGGTGGTCCAAGCCTGAAAGGGGTGTCCGACCCCAGAGAGGGGCAGGCTGATAATGGGGTAGTTTGGGGTCTGGGAGGCTGCCTCATTACAGCCACCAGGATCCCCGGTCGCCTGCAGTTAAACCTGCAAAGCAGGATAACGTAGTGGCTTCAGGCCTCATTCTAAAATGTTAATTGCCAACCCGCCTCCTGACAGCGGGATGGCAGCACACCCCCGCCCCCCCCATCCCTCCTGAGTTAAAGTGGGTGGGTTGAGGTCAGGGTTCACATTTTGTTCAACTTTCATTTCCCCCCACGTCTCCAACTCACATGCTCTTACCTCAGAAAATTCCGGTCCCTGTATGCTAATGTATGGACTCATGAAATACATTAAAAATAATTTATGTTGCAAGCAAATAACTCAACAGACAACCAAGAGACTGCTGTTCAGATCTTGCCTGTAAGTGATTGATGTGATTAATATTCTGATTACATGATTTAAAAAAAAAATCTTTCTTTTAGAGGTCCAGAAGAGTTTTCCTGTATTTCCAGTTATCCTGTTTTGACTGCATGGGGGGAATTTTAACCTAAAAAACTGGGTGAGTTGGGTGTGAGTGGGAGGTTAAAGTGTTAAAATCTGAATCCCAACCTGAACCTGCCTCCCTTTAACAGAGGCGGGATGGGGGAGTGGGCTGCCAATCCTCTTCCAGGAGGGTAGTCATCCATTTAAATACTATAATGAGGCTAGAAGCGAATGCAAGAGAAGGACTGTTGGAACCAGGAGGTAAATGCCTATACACTTACCTCCTGGCTCCAGGGGCACTGCCTAACCCACCCTCCATGATCAGAGACCCTCCTCCCAGGCCTCTGATCCCCCCCACCCCGCAGGCCTCCAGTCCCCCACGAGGCCTCCCCAGCTCGCTTTTTGCTGACACCGCTGCCTCCCACACTCCGCCAGCCCACCACCGGGAGAAGCTGCAACACAGGACTACATGCATGCTAAAAAGTGGAAGCATCATTCTATAGACCAGGATAAGCGATCCCACAACCAACAGATCCGATCAAAGCTCTGTAGTCCTGCCACATTCAGTCATGAATGGTGGTGGACCATTAAACAACTAACAGGAGGAGGAGGCTCCATGAACATCCCCATCCTCAATGATGGCGGAGCCCAGCATGTGAGTACAAAAGACAAGGCTGGAGCGTTTGCAACCATCTTCAGCCAGAGGTTGCAAGTGAATGATCCATATTGGCCTCCTCCTGAGGTCCCCACTATCACAGAAGCCAATCTTCAGCCAATTCGGTTCACTCCATGTGATATCAAGAAACAGTTGAGCACACTGGATACAGCAAAGGCTATGGGCCCCGACAACATCCCGGCTGTCGTGCTGAAGACTTGTGCTCCAGAACTAGCTGTGCCTTTAGCCAAGCTGTTCCAGTACAGCTACAACATTGGCATCTATCTGACAATGTGGAAAACTGCCCAAGTATGTCCTGTCCCCAAAAAGCAGGACAAATCCAATCCGGCCAATTATCGCCTCATCAGTCTACTCTCAATCATCAGCAAAGTAATGGAAGGTGTCATCAACAGTGCTATCAAGCGGCATTTACTCACCAATAACCTGCTCACCGATGCTTAGTTTGGGTTCTGCCAGGACCACTCAGCCCCAGACCTCATTACAGCCTTGGTCTTAGCTTTGTTTATAAAAGCTTCACAAATACTGAATGTTTTTAGTGTATAGTCATAATCAAAGCTAAATATGTAATTATCCACCTATATTAATAGACAACCATTCACTCTCTAAGTGTTTCACATTTCCTCTATTAATATGCATTTTCTTACCTTTACCCACATTAGAACCCCTAGTTTATCCACCACTTTTCTTATGGCTTAGTCGGTGATATCTCATCTAATACCTGTGCTGAGTTAGACAATTTCAGCTGGGACAGTAATGGGAAACCTACTGTGGGTATGGAGATGAGAAAAAATATAATTCAGTGCTACTGCACTTGATTTCTATCCAGTGATATCTACAAGTGTGTATGCATAAATATATGTAGGCACATCAGGTGAGGACATGATTGACGTAGGCCCCTCATTGAGCCACTCTTTGTGATTCTACCCAGCTCAGATAGTTTTGGATTGGATTAAAAGGAATGAAGCCACATTGGGATGCACTCAAGCTCCTAATGTAACCTGTATTACTGGAGTAACGCAGCCTAGTAGCAGACACAAAATGGCAAAGTTGCACTAGGCAGAAGTTACAATACAAAAATGAAGATCTCTTAATCGTATTTTTTATCCTTGTTTTATTTTTTAATGAAAGATAGCGAAGCATGTTGGACGTAAAATATTCCTATAGCCTTTCCTTCTCTCTCATCATGACTTCCTGTTAAATTTTTTAGCTAATAAGACATACCGGTAGATAATAATAGCAACAGCATACCTTTCTCTTTCTACTAGAAACATAGAAACATAGAAAATAGATGCAGGAATAGGCTATTCGGCCCTTCGCGCCTGCACCACCATTCAATAAGATCATGGCTGATCATTCACCTCAGTACCCCATTCCTGCTTTCTCTCCATACCCCTTGATCCCTTTAGCCGTCAGGGCCATATCTAACTCCCTCTTGAATATATCAACTGTTAGGAGGAAACGTGGGGTTTTAAAAAAATATAACTGTTATATTTATGCAATGAAAACAAAATGAAATGACCTATCACACTTTTTATGAATGTCCAGATTTTTCACAATTTTAGATTAATTGCACCTTCTCGATCTTAGGAAATAAAAAGACATCTTTATGTTTGGATCCAGAAAAACTAAACTTAAAAAGTGCCCAATTCTTTGTCACATATGGTTGGCTCAAAACAAAATATTATAAAAGTTAACATAATTTAAATACGGAAGTAATTTTCTATTTTATATGAAATTGCCCTCCACTCAAACAGGGGTGCACCTACCGCTTTTTGCCGTTCATTACTGCTGCAATGGATGCGGCAGTGATTAGAGCGAAATTAAGCGTTTTCATTGGTAAAAAGGAGCGGAGCGGTATTGCAGGTGGGAATGGTCTGTTTGCAGCAGTGTGGGTGCAGAGTGGCCTTAGGACCGTGAAATTCATAGGAATGTGGGAAGGGAGGACCTTGAGATGATCACTATCACTAGGGAGGTAGTGCTGGACAGACTAATGGGACTGAAGGTAGACAAGTCCCCTGGTCCTGATGAAATGCATCCCAGGGTATTAAAAGAGATGGCGGAAGTTATAGCAGATGCATTTGTTATAATCTACCAAAATTCTCTGGACTCTGGGGAGGTACCAGCAGATTGGAGAGCAGCTAATGTTTCGCCTCTGTTTAAAAAAGGGGGCAGGCAAAAGGCAGGTAACTATAGGTCGGTTAGTTTAACATCTGTAGTGGGGAAAATGCTTGAAACTATCATTAAGGAAGAAATAGCGGGACATCTGGATAGGAATAGTGCAATCAAGCAGACGCAGCATGGATTCATGAAAGGGAAGTCATGTTTAACTAACTTACTAGAATTCTTTGAGGATATAACGAGCATGGTGGATAGAGATGTACCGATGGATGTATTTAGATTTCCAAAAGGCATTCGATAAGGTGCCACACAAAAGGTTACTGCAGAAGATAAAGGTACGCGGAGTCAGAGGAAATGTATTAGCATGGATAGAGAATTGGCTGGCGAACAGAAAGCAGAGAGTCGGGATAAATGGGTCCTTTTCCGGTTGGAAATCAGTGGTTAGTGGTGTGCCACAGGGATCAGTACTGGGACCACAACTGTTTACAATATACATAGATGACCTAGAAGAGGGGACAGAGTGTAGTGCAACAAAATTTGCAGATGACACTAAGATTAGTGGGAAAGCGGGTTGTGTAGAGGACTCAGAGAGGCTGCAAGGAGATTTGGATAGGTTAAGCGAATGGGCTAAGGTTTGGCAGATGGAATACAATGTCGGAAAGTGTGAGGTCATCCACCTTGGGAAAAAAAACAGTAAAAGGGAATATTATTTGAATGGGGAGAAATTACAACATGCTGTGGTGCAGAGGGACCTGGGGGTCCTTGTTCATGAAACTCTTTTAGGAGTTTCATGAACAAGGACCCCCAGGTCCCTCTGCACCACAGCATGTGTGGTGCAGAGGGACCTGGGGGTCCTTGTTCATGAATCCCAAAAGGTTAGTTTGCAGGTGCAGCAGGTAATCAGGAAGGCAAATGGAATGTTGGCCTTCATTGCGAAAGGGATGGAGTACAAAAGCAGGGAGGTCCTGCTGCAACTGTATAAGGTATTGGTAAGGCCGCACCTGGAGTACTGCGTGCAGTTTGGGTCACCTTACTTAAGGAAGGATATACTAGCTTTGGAAGGGGTACAGAGACGATTCACTAGGCTGATTCGAGAAATGAGGGGGTTACCTTATGATGATAGATTGAGTAGACTGGGTCTTTACTCGTTGGAGTTCAGAAGGATGAGGGGTGATCTTATAGAAACATTTAAAATCATGAAAGGGATAGACAAGATAGAGGCAGAGAGGTTGTTTCCATTGGTGGGGGAGACTAGAACTAGGGGGCACAGCCTCAAAATACGGAGGAGCCAATTTAAAACCGAGTTGAGAAAAAATTTCTTCTCCCAGAGGGTTGTGAATCTGTGGAATTCTCTGCCCAAGGAAGCAGTTGAGGCTGGCTCATTGAATGTTTTCAAGTCAAAGATAGATAGATTTTTAAGCAATAAGGGAATTAAGGGTTACGGGGAGAGGGCGGGTAAGTGGAGCTGAGTCCACGACCAGATCAGCCATGATCTTATTGAATGGCGGAGCAGGCTCGAGGGGCTAGATGGCCTACTCCTGTTCCTAATTCTTATGTTCTTATGTTCTTAATTCAGCTGCTAACCAATGCTCACAACGAGGCAGCTGCTCCCTGGCCCTGAGCGCTGAGTTTGGTCTCTGTTGCTTGAAAGGAGATGGCTGATGTGAGACCATAGAGGAGGGCCAGCCGCTTTAGTGACATAGAGCTCGAAACCCTGCTGGAAGCTGTGGAGGGAAGGAGGCCCATTCTTCACCCTGATACAGGCTGACCCACTTGGAACATATTTCTCAATGCCTGGAGAGAAATCTCTGAGGAGGTATCGGGGACTTCCATTCGTCAGCGCACCGCCAGCCAATGCAGAAAAAGACTCAACTACCTCATTCGAGTGATGAAAGTATGTATGCCCAACTCCTCACCTTCCATCTGCAAAAGTCTCCTTCACATTCCCTTCTTTCTCACCAACAGTCACTGAAGCACCATTTGTTTGCTGAGGCATGCAAATATATGTCCGCACACTCACAATGGAAGCTCCCCTTTCATGTGAAATTGACAGCTGTATGTAATGGACCCATACTTGCACTAATTGCCGAGGCCTCATGACACAGCTAGTCAGCAACCCTTCTTTGTTTTGTACGTCAAGGTGTCACACAACCATTCCTAGCAAGCAAGGACTGGTGGGAGCGAGGCCGAACCACAACAGCTGACGAATCTAGAGGAGAGGGTGCAGTAACTAGTGGGCAGGCATGTTGGCTTCCCTGTGGCCGCTGGTCGTGCCAATCATGCTGGGGGAAGCATGGGTAAGTTAAGGCCTATGTCCAATGCAATCTCTCACTGAAAGTGCAATCGCCTACCTGGTTATGCTTGTGTGCAAGTTGCTTGCTGCATGATGCAAGGCACCACCTTACCCTGATGCCACCCCTTGTCCCATTTATGATTGTAGATGAGATCCCGAGTGTGAGCCATCACCGTGTCACTGCTTCCTACACTCACACGCGGTCGAGTCAGTTAGATTTAGCAGAGGGGTCTGCACTGGTTGATGCACCGGGGCCTAGCGGGCTGCAGCATGGTGATAGGTCAAGGGAACCTTGGGTGCCATCTCTCCGGAGGGGCGAGTGTACACGCGAGTTCTGCTGCAGAGGACTCAGACGAGCCCATCGATGTGGGGCTTATGAAAGAAGGGTGGAGGCCATGCACTCGCAGATGTTGGGGGCAATGGCAAGGTTGCCCGAGAGCCTGCCGCAAGTGGTCAGGAGCATGGAGGAGTCCGCCTCCCACATTGTGGACAGCTCTGCGCACACCATGGAGCCCAACATTGCCAGTGTGCAGACGATGGTGGACTTCCAGAGTGACCGTGCAGATCCAGCTGTGATACCGCGACTCCTTGGGGATGTGGCAGCTGCCATGACAGCACAGGCGCCATGGAACGAGCATCTGAGTGCTGCACTGGATAGGATGGCCGCGGCCCTGGAAGGTCAGAATGCTCTTCTGCACTCTGGGCAACAGGCCACGGAGTGTCTTACTGCTGTCGTCTTTGGTGGCATCGAGACTGTGTCTGCTCTCATGCAGTCTCAGCTGGATACCATGTGAGATCTGACTGCTGCCATTGCAGCTGGGTCCACCACTGTCCACGGGAAACCTTCCGGTGTCGTGCCACACCACCGACCTGTGCTCCCTCAGATTGGTGGTGATGGTGATCTGTTGCCCCCGGGAGAGTGGCGTAGGCTCCTCGGACCAGGATGATGATGCACTCTCTCAGGATCACAGCATTCCTGACCCCAGACCTATCACTCTGCTGTTGCCAACAAGCATGGACTTGCCCGAGCCACGGCCGACTGATCGGACCGAGGAGGGTGCGGCCCAGTCTGCAGCCGGCCCTTCCAGAGCCAGAGCTGGTCGGGGGCGTTCTAGAAGGACATCTGTAGCTTCCTCTCCTGACATGGAACAGCCTTCCCAGAGCCATGAAGCAGCCACAAGGAGATACTGCGGCGTAGTGTAAGAATAGGTATGCGTAAGAGGGGTAATAATGAGATGTACAAGGGTGATAATTAATAATGTGCATAACTGATAATGTCTATGTTTTGTGGATCCATTGTTTGGGGTCTAATAAATCTTTATTTTGGTTTGCAATCTCTGTATAGTTCTCTCATTTAACTGTGTGGAATGCTGTGTGAGAGGGCTCATAGGTTTGCCCGTGGAGATGCACAGATGAAGGCACAAGTGTGCATTAGCTTATCGGTAACGCACAGCAATGAGATAACTTTGTGCTTCCCTTGCAGGGTCAGGGTGGCGACGCCGCCTCCTGCGTGGCTGGCCACCCGCATCCTGCTCCTCCTCCTGTGTCTCCTCCTGCTGTTCCTCATGCACTCTGTGCTCCTCCTCCTCCTCCTCAGGTGGCACTGCTGCCTCGTTTTCCAATGGTTGTGCCATCATGATTGCCAGGTTATGAAGCATGCAGCACACGACCACGAATATGGAGACATGCTCAGGCGAGTACTGCAGCACACGTCCTGAGTGGTCCAGGCAACAGAACTTCTATTTCAGGATGCCGATGGTGTGTGCGTTGATGGTCCTGCTGGCCAAATGACTGACATTGTATGCGTGCTGCGCAGCAGTCCTGGGGTTGCGAAGGGAAGTCATTAGCCAACTACACAATGGATAGCCCTTGTCTCCGAGGAGCAAGCTGCAATCTTCATTAGGCCCAGTAAAGACTCCTGGCACACCGGTCTGCCGCAGTATGAAACAATCGTGGCGGCTGCCAGGATACCGGGCATCAACTGCCATGACTTTGTGGCTGTGATCACACACCAGCTGGACATTGAGGGAGTGGTATCACTTGCCGTTTCAGAACATCTCGGGAGTGTTTAGGGGCGCCCTCAGTGTGACATGGGTGCAGTCAATGGCCCCCCTAGGGAAGCCCACAATGCACAGGAATCCAGTCTGCCGCTCCAACTGCTTCTCCCTGCTTACCGAGAAGGCGATGTAGTCGCTCCTCCTTTTATAGAGAGCACCTGTGACCTCACGTATGGATGTATGTGCGGCAAACTGCGAGATGTTGGAGATGTCTGCTGTTGCAGCTTAGAAGGATCAAATGGCATAAAAGTTGAGGGTGATGATCACCTTGGGTGCAACGCCCAAGGCTGTCCCCAACCTTGTTTGTGGCTGTAAGTCTGCCTGCAGGAGATTGCGGAGCTTCGTGATGACGTCCTTGCGGAATAACAGTCTACGGAGGCACTGGTCATCAGTTAGGTTCCTGTGCGAGAACTGCTACCGGTAGACCCTTTGCCGATAGTGCTTTCTGTCACCACATCTGTGTAGGCATCTTCCTCTCTCAGCTGCCTCATTGCCTTCGCCCACCTGGTCTGGTTGATCCTCAGCCTCTGCAGGCTCCCTCCTGGCCTGCTGACCCAGTATCTGTTGCGGGGGTTCCGCATACCTCACCCAGCTCCTGACGGCACCCTCTTGTTGAGCCCTTCCTGTTGCAGCTCTCTGGGCTGACCTCTCTCGCCATCTCCCTGACCCTCTATATGCTGGTCAGCCATGATTGCTGCGGTCCTTGCCCGCTGCGTTTCCAGCCATTGGACCCAGTGCCGCCTTCTCCTGCATGCCTCTCTGGCACGCACGATGTGCAGGAGGCGTTGGCCTGCCAGCACTGCCCCCATTTCCATCTTTTGCCCAAGACCAGCCTCCTCAATGATGGTTCCCTGTTGTGGAGTTTGAAGAGTCTGGAGCACTGTCAATCAAGCGGGCTGTCAGCAAGGCTGCTCTCAATGCCTTAAAAAGTCAGAGAAAAAGTTGCCAACAAAAATGCTCCTAAACCCAACACACCTTTAAACATCACTGGCGGACTTCATCAAGCATTGTGTACCGACACAAAACGTAGGCACCGTCAAGCGGTGAGAAGACTTTTTCAGCTGAATGTCGCTTCCGAAGCGGGTCCTTGGCGGTGCGCGCTCTGATGACGCACTTAAGGAGGCTTCGGCAGCAGTGGGGCAGAGGTGGTGGGGAGCTGGGCGGATATGCTCACCGCCGGAAGAACGCATGAGGGAAATTGCGCGAGCGACGGCCATTCTGCAGAAACTCAGCGGTCATTCCCCGCCGGCCCATGTCCACCGCTTTCCGGTGGCCAGAGGCCTTAATGAAAGGGGACATTTTGACCCCTACATGTTCTAAGTAAAACTTTCACAGAAAATGGAACGTTATTTTTAACATAGTTAGTATTAGTAGAAAATTAGAATTAACTACCGAGGGCACTGTGATAATTTTATTTTTGAGAGTTACATAACAGCCTTGGCTTAGCTGGTCTAGTTGAAAAAGCTCTAGGGTAAATGTTAATTCAATGCCTTTCAATATTAAAATGCTAAGGTTCAATCGATCATGTAAATTGCAATGTCACATGACTATTATTATTGGTTAAAGTTTTGTTGAATATTACAATTTTAATTCTTGGCTGCAAGTCTACATTTGGGAGCCAATCATGTGCACTAGCACAGCCTCAAATTCCACATCATCTGTGTGTTCGTATGTTGGGTGACAAACAGGTACAAATATAAACAGCACTTGTACATATTACTCTGAAACATGCCAGGTTGTATTTGATTTATACGTTGGTGCACTAGCTCCCGATGCTGTGAAACAGTAGAATGTGGCTAGGTCCTGCTCGCAGAAAGACCACTAAATGAAAAGTAGTGAGCGGAGGACAGGAATTTGGAGAGTGAGTCAACCTACATTGCACACCTACAGGCAGCAGCTCATCATGAGATACCGGAAAGCATGGAACAAGAAATGTACAGCAAACCTATTCCATTTCTAGACTACAAATAACCTACTATATCATGGACTCTATCAACCGATTCCTGAAAGATTTTGCAAGTGTCATGCTGTTTCCACCCAAGATAAATTGAGTAAATTTACAATACATCAAAACACCCATCCAGCATCACATCCTACATTATTCATTGTCGGTGGTTTCCTTTCCTTGGCCTGTGATATTCTCTGCAGACCTAGTGGCTCAGGAGCTGGCCTGTTCCTCACAACATTCAAACATCCAGAACTTTACTTATTCCAATAACCAGATATTTTACGTTAATTTTTAAAGATCAAGACAACATATACTGATTTAGCTGGTGGGGCGGGGTCTATTCCTTATATGTAAAATTTTATGCAAATTCTTACTAATCTCAAATCAAAAATGTTATTAGTAGAGGGGTTGAAACAGGTTGGCTAGCTATCTTCTTTGGCAGGGAATAATGGGCCCAAGTTTCGGGTGGAGTTGCTCCAATTTTTTTGGAGTAACTAGTTTAGTTTGGAGTATCTTAGAAATCGCAATTCTCGGCACTTTGCTCCAGTTCTAGTGAGTTAGTTTAGGTTCGTTTTAGTTCAGGTATTTTTTTTCAAAAGAGGGTGTGTCCAGCCACTTAGGCCTGTTTTGCGAGTTTTGGCAGCGAAAGCTTACTCCAAACTAACTTAGAATGGAGTAAGTGTCCACTTTTGTAAGTTCTGAAAAACCTTACCTAGTATTAAGCTCAGTGCAGGCACAGCCAGAGACGTGGGGGGTGGGAAGCATTAAACACAAAGGACTAAAGCATTAAACACATCACTTAAAATGGCCTAAAACCTCTTTCAATTATATTTTGCCTTATATCTGCTGAATGAGGACAGTTGTTTCTCTTTTTATAAATAAGCAAGTGTAGGCTCCCGGCTGAGGCAGACACATCAACACCTAATTATGGCTAATTTGATCCTTTGGAAATCATCACACCCCATTTGTCCAACCTATTACTTGAATGACTCACCTCGGCCTAGATTATCTCTCACTTGTAAAAACTAACTGTTAGAGTAAAGTGTTGTAACCCACCCTAACCCACTACTATCTCCCACAACCCCAACAGCACTCTCCACCCCCCCCCCCTCACCTCCCAACCCTTCACTCCGTGTGTCCCTCCTCACTCCTACACCCCCAACACCACTCTTTCCCCTCCCGCCCCTCTGCCCCCAACCCAACCCCTCGCAGCCAGCAGCAGGACTGATCTCTGTGTCTCGGATACTGTAGGGCAATTAGTCGCTGGCTTCCTCGGTCCACGGACACCCATCCCACTGCAGCAGGAGAGATCTCCGAGCCACGACACGCCACACCAGCCGCCCTTCGGTCATGGCTAGGTGTGGGAGGCAGGCATGACTGAAGGGGTGAGGTATAGTTTATCTTTTGCAGGTGTTTCTAAATGTTGTGTGTTGATATGATAATTGACCATGATTCAGTTTTAATGTTAAGTAATAAACTTTATTGAAACGTTTGCAATGTACTTTACTTTAATGCAATAATAAAAGCATTCTTGTCATGATTCAGTTTCAATGTATAATATATTTCATTGAAATCTTTACAATGTACTTTACTTTAGTGCAATAAAATCATTCTTGTATCAAATTTGATATGACTCTTTCCGATCACTTAAAAACTCCAAATACTTATAAAGTTTTAAAGTTACAAAACTTAGTAAACAATTTCAATTTGTGAACAAGATCACTGAAAAATCTGAAGATAACTTTTAACGTAGTAAATTTAAACAACTTATTAAATGTGAGAACATTTACACTTTAAGATCACTTAAAAACTCTAAGATCACTTATATACTTGTAAAGTTACAAAACTTGGTACACAATTTCAATTTGAAAACAGTTACAACAGTGGCACCAACAACTATTACATCAACACCAACAGCAAAGAAAGGCTGCACCCAGCTCTCATCCACATCTCAGTGCATGTGCACTGCCTCATGGTGGGGGGGAGAGAGGGCGGGTCCAATTGGGTCTCTACAGAGGCTGATTCTGGGATTGCAGTGGGAGTGGCATTTGATTGGCCGGGATGTGTGCGCTTATTGCAGCAGCTAATTGCCTGATGGCCTCTGCCAGAATTTGCGCTGCTCCAGAGATTCCCGCACTCAGTTCACGTGGCATAACTGCTATTTGTACAGACAGTGCTGCTAACTCATCACCAACCCCTCTGATGGTGCTTTCAAGTAAATGGGTAAGGCCCTCCACACCCAATGCAATAACCTCAAGCGCATTTGTTGAACGCTGCATCTCGGAGAGCCTACTCGGGTTCTCCTTCCTCTCCCCCCGGCTCTGCCTCGTGGCACCACTCCAGTGCGAGGTGCAGGGTGGGACGGTGGGGCCCTGGGTGTTCCACACTGCATTCCACCACCACCACCACTGGGACCCCGCTTCTTCTGACAGTGGGGCCCTGGGTGTTCCATACTGCATTCCACCACCACCACCACTGGGACCCCGCTTCTTCTGACAGTGGGGCCCTGGGTGTTCCACACTGCATTCCACCACCACCACCACTGGGACCCGCTTCTTCTGACAGTGGGGCCCTGGGTGTTCCACACTGCATTCCACCACCACCACCACCACTGGGACCCCGCTTCTTCTGACAGTGGGGCCCTGGGTATTCCACACTGCATTCCACCACCATCACCACTGGGACCCGCTTCTTCTGACACTCGGGCCCTGGGTGTTCCATACTGCATTCCACCACCATCATCACTGGGACCCGCTTCTTCTGACAGTGGGGCCCTGGGTACTACAAGCTGCATTACACCACCATCACTGTAACCCTCTACCTCTGACAGTGGGGCCCTGGGTACTACAAGCTGCATTACACCACCATCACTGTAACCCTCTACCTCTGACAGTGGGGAACTGGGTGTTCCAAGCTGCATTCCACCATCACCACTGGGACCTGCAACCTCGGAAGATGTGAAACTATGGAACGTCTTACCAGAACTTACATCACTAAGTGTGGATGGGTACATGAGGAGACGATGGCATGCCGCATCAGAACTTAAAGCACCACGCAAGGTTGGGGGGTGGATGAAAGAGTGGAATGTTGGACGAGAACTCATGCTATTGTCTGGGAGAGTGAAGCCCTGCACTATGGACTGATCCATATTACGATCAACATTCTTCCCTGAACACATAGCCATGCGCCCCCCTGCCCCACCGCCTTGGTCTTGATTGCACGCATCTGAATCTTCTTCTGAATCTTCTGGATCGGCATCATGTTCTGCAAATTATAACCGAACAGTCAAATGGTTAGCAGCACAGGAGTGGGCAGGATGGGTGACATGAGTAGTCTCACATATAGCAGGCCAGGCAGCAGGTTGATTTGAAGGGTTACGATGCATTTTCAGGACTTACCCTCTCCCAAGCCTGTGGGCCCAGCTTGTGCATCACTGATTGCTTTTCTCCAGGCATGATTCATCATGGCAGCGACCCTCTGTTCCAAGTGTGTCAGTTGGTGCAGATTTGGTGGGCCTCCTCCTGTTCGTGTTCTTTCCCTTTTGTTGTGAGCCAATTTCTTCTGCAAAGATGAAAATATAACTTTTTAGAGAGGGTGCCTTTCTGCCGGATGGGACATACACAGCTGGTCACATTTACAATTGCAATTCCATTGAGAAAAAGAAGATATTACTTACACTAACGACTTGACCAAGGTCCTGCCATTTCTTTTTACAATGGGTCCCAGATCTCCTGGTATTCACCATCCGCAGTATTCAGCTGCAACTAGGTCCCAGCGTTTCTTGATTTCTTTGGGTGCCACCTTTGTGCGGCCTCTGTTGCTGGTGTCCAGCTCCTGCCATCTCCCCTCAATAACATTAACTAGCGTCTCCACTTATTCATGCAAGAAGTTCTTCATTCTCGCTGCATTGCTGTACAGTTACTGGATTCCCACTCTGTGATTTTTAAAAACACAGTCCTTTCCTTGCATGCAAGTGTGCAGCACCCCTTTGCACTCCAAGAATCACTTAAAGACTTTTCACTCCTTCCCTTCCTGCACCCAAAAATTACACAGCTCGCTTTAACAGAGTGCCACGTTCTCCCTTTAAATGACCTTGCTTGCACCTATGCAGCACCTTTGCAGCACTCCTTTGCTCTCCAAGAATCAATTAAATACTTTTCACTCCTTTTCCTACCTACAACCAAAAGTCCCAGCTCACTTTAAATGAGTGCCTGCCGCGTTCTCCCTTTAAATGACCGAATGCCAAGGTTGAAGACCCATTGTGCATGCGCGCACGCTGTAACGCGCATGTGCAAGGATGCCGACTGAAAAAAACACGCAGGACCCTAGCCCCACTCCCTGCTGGTTGCGATCGACTTGCTCCACCCCCCCTCAGACTCCGCTGCACCACGCCATGTTCCAGGGCAGCCCGAGAATTCCCGGGTAAGATTTCAGCACACTTTTTTCCCCAAACAGGTTACTTAAATCACGGAGGTGCGCCGTTTTGAGCAGCATCGGAAACTTGGGTCCTATGTGTGGAGGAAGATACCTACAAACAACTTGTGGTGGCAGGAAGGCAAAAACCAAACAACCAAGCAATGTTCTCTGTTGCAATGCCAATGTAATGTTTTCATGAAGTTAATCACTGTGGTTTGTCACTTTGGAGGTAAAGATAATGGGACAGATTTTGCTGGAGCGAAGCATTGCAAAGCATGCCCCATTAGTTAGACTTGTTTGTGTACCATTAGGTTTGAATCTTTTTCAGCCTGTAAGTTACTGGAAGTGCGAGCTGATATCAGCGCAGCAAGGCAACAGGGCAGCTTGGACCTTGGTGAATAACCAAGATCAGCTGTGGCTCAGTGGGTAGCACACTCACCTCTGAGTCAGAAGGTTGTGAGTTTCAGTCTCACTCCAGGGACTTGAACACATAAATCTAGGCTCACACTCCAGTGCAGTGCTGAGGGAGCGCTGCACTGTCGGAGGTGCCGTTTTTCAGATGAGAGGTTAAACTGAAGCCCCGTCTGCTCTCTTAGGTGGATGTAAACGATCCCATGGCACTATTTCGAAGAAGAGCAGGGGAGTTATCCCTGGTGTCCTAGCCAATACTTAGCCTTCAATCAACATAACTAAAACAAATTATCTAGTCATTATCACATTACTGTTTGTCAGAGCTTGCTGTGTGCAAATTGGCTGCCGTGTTTCCCACATTACAACAGAGACTACACTTCAAAAGTACTTGTTGTAAAGCACTTTGAGACATCCGCTGATCATGAAAGGTGCTATATTAATGCAAGTCTTTCTTTTTTTCGGAGTTCGAAAGCAGAATGCACGGTTCAGTACCAATATTCTTTTACTGATTTTCTTATCAACTGTCTGTCCAACCTCTCCTTACAATTACTTATGTTATCAATCTTGACTACCTTCCTGGGAAGTCTATTGCAAACATTCACGAACCTCCCTGTAAAGTATCTGTTCTGCTGATTTATCTTCCCTCTACTGTGCTTCATTTCATATCCTCTCATCATTCTAAAGGCCATATTAAGCAGTCTCAGGATTCAAATTGGCTGGCACATTTTCCACAGTACAACAGTGACTGTACTCCAAAAGCACTTCATTGGCTGTAAAGCGCTTTGAGATGCCCAGTGGTCGTGAAAGGCACTATATAAATGCAAGTCTTTCTTTTCTTTTTCTTTAATGGAACAAACTGTGTATTCTCCTTAACGCATGAAATTTAAGGATTCAAAAATAAATAGAGGAATGGCTGAGAAGGAGAGTGAATTAGCGTGGATGAATTCAATGTCATATCAGGTACAGAAATAAAGAGAGGAAAAGAAAGATTGGATTACAGTGGGATGAGGGCAGAGTTGGCTAAAGTAGACTGGAAACAAGGACTAAACGGTGGCACAATTGAGGAACAGTGGAGGACTTTTAAGGAGCTCTTTCATAGTGCGCAAAAAATATATTCCAGTGAAAAAGAAGGGCGGCAAGAGAAGTGATAACCAGCCATGGATAACCAAGGAAATAAAGGAGAGTATCAAATTAAAAACCAATGCGTATAAGGTGGCCAAGGTTAGTGGGAAACTAGAAGATTGGGAAAATTTTAAACGACAGCAAAAAATGACTAAGAAAGCAATAAAGAAAGGAAAGATAGATTACGAAAGTAAACTGGCGCAAAACATAAAAACAGATACTAAAAGCTTTTACCGATATATAAAACGGAAGAGAGTGACTAAAGTAAATGTTGGTCCCTTAGAAGATGAGAAGGGAGATTTAATAATGGGAAATGTGGAAATGGCTGAGACCTTAAACAATTATTTTGCTTCTGTCTTCACAGTGGAAGACACAAAAACAATGCCAAAATTTGCAGGCCACAGGAATGTGGGAAGGGAGGACCTTGAGACAATCACTATCACTAGGGGAGTAGTGCTGGACAGGCTAATGGGACTGAAGGTAGACAAGTCCCCTGGTCCTGATGAAATACATCCCAGGGTATTAAGAGAGATGGCTGAAGTTATAGCAGATGCATTCGTTATAATCTACCAAAATTCTCTGGACTCTGGGGAGGTACCAGCAGATTGGAGAGCAGCTAATGTAACGCCTCTGTTTAAAAAAGGGGGCAGGCAAAAGGCAGGTAACTATAGGCCGGTTAGTTTAACATCTGTAGTGGGGAAAATGCTTGAAACTATCATTAAGGAAGAAATAGCGCGACATCTGGATAGGAATAGTGCAATCAAGCAGATGCAGCATGGATTCATGAAAGGGAAATCATGTTTAACTAACTTACTGGAATTCTTTGAGGATATAACGAGCATGGTGGATAGAGGTGTACCGATGGATGTGGTGTATTTAGATTTCCAAAAGGCATTCGATAAGGTGCCACACAAAAGGTTACTACAGAAGATAAAGGTATGCGGAGTCAGAGGAAATGTATTAGCATGGATCGAGAATTGGCTGGCGAACAGAAAGCAGAGAGTCGGGATAAATGGGTCTTTTTCCGGTTGGAAATCAGTGGTTAGTGGTGTGCCACAGGGATCAGTACTGGGACCACAACTGTTTACAATATACATAGATGACCTAGAAGAGGGGACAGAGTGTAGTGCAACAAAATTTGCAGATGACACTAAGATTAGTGGGAAAGCGGGTTGTGTAGAGGACACAGAGAGGCTGCAAAGAGATTTAGATAGGTTAAGCAATTGGGTTATGGTTTGGCAGATGGAATACAATGTCGGAAAATGTGAGGTCATCCACCTTGGAAAAAAGCAGTAAAAGGGAATATTATTTGAATGGGGAGAAATTACAACATGCTGCGGTGCAGAGGGACCTGGAAGTCCTTGTGCATGAATCCCAAAAAGTTAGTTTGCAGGTGCAGCAGGTAATCAGGAAGGCAAATGGAATGTTGGCCTTCATTGCGAGAGGGATGGAGTACAAAAGCAGGGAGGTCCTGCTGCAACTGTATAGGGTATTGGTGAGGCCGCACCTGGAGTACTGCGTGCAGTTTTGGTCACCTTACTTAAGGAAGGATATACTAGCTTTGGAAGGGGTACAGAGACGATTCACTAGGCTGATTCGAGAAATGAGGGGGTTACCTTATGATGATAGATTGAGTAGACTGGGGTCTTTACTCCTTGGAGTTCAGAAGGATGAGGGGTGATCTTATAGAAACATTTAAAATCATGAAAGGGATAGACAAGATAGAGGCAGAGAGGTTGTTTCCATTGGTGGGGGAGACGAGAACTAGGGGGCACAGCCTCAAAATACGGAGGAGCCAATTTAAAACCGAGTTGAGAAAAAACTTCTTCTCCTAGAGGGTTGTGAATCTGTGGAATTCTCTGCCCAAGGAAGCAGTTGAGGCTAGCTCATTGAATGTTTTCAAGTCAAAGATAGATAGATTTTTAAGCAATAAGGGAATTAAGGGTTACGGGGAGAGGGCGGGTAAGTGGAGCTGAGTCCACGACCAGATCAGCCATGATCTTATTGAATGGCGGGGCAGGCTCGAGGGGCTAGATGGCCTACTCCTGTTCCTAATTCTTATGTTCTTATGTTCTTATTAAGAGAGAAAGAAAAAAGGAAAAGAAAAATAATTTGAAAAATGTTAATTTGGCATTTGTAAAATCTGCTAAAACAATGCACAAACTGAAGGAATGAGACTCTATACTTATAATCGGCTAGCAATTTGTGGCGATTTGCAATTCACATGGTATCTCTACCTCGCTAAAGGTTGCTGGCCGATTTGACCTTTAATAAAGATGTGTGTTGACACTGTCAAGTTTTCAGCAAAATCTGGCCCATTGTAATTCAATCTACTGTTATGCTTCAAGCTTGTGGCTCTGGTTCTAAGCTAACATGATCAAAGGACATTAGCCTTTTTAATGATTTTGGAGGTGAAATTCCATAGTGCTGAAAAATGCCAGCACCCGTTCAAGTAGCGCAGGCAGCATGTCAACTTTGTGCTATCTGCTAATTATAATGATTGTAGTGCACAGTCTAGCGCTGAATGCACTGTCGACAGGCTGTGCGCTTAGCAACAGGATGGAGTTCATGATATTCGAGTGAGGCTAGTTTTACGTAAAGCTGCAGGAATGAGACACCACAGTTTCAATTCATGCCTTTCTAGATGGGGGAGGTTTTAGTGACATTGCAGAAACATCAATCTCTTCAATAAAACGGTCCTTACACTGTTAAGTACTAGCCCTAACTTTCTGTGGTAATTAAAGTACAAATGCAACAATTTCTTGAAACTCATAGGGAGGTTGACGCTGCCTATTTTGCGAGGCTGATGACAGAGCGCCGCAACTTGGCCAACAATTTGTGACAATTCACAACTCACAGGCTATCCCTTCCTCACCACAAACTCGTAGATGATTTACAATGGATAATGGCATGTGCATTAAACTCGCTGTTAATTTGCCAGCCCAATAATTTATTTCATTTGGATCTCATTTATAGCTCTTATTCCAATCAGGAGTGGTTCAACTTGTGTTCGAACTGCTACTCCAATAGCCTATCTTCATGTAAAGGCTGTTTCTTCATCAAACAAAGCAAAGCACAAGGGCCCATTATTAACCTGGACACCACAGCTGTTAGTTTGTCATGGCTAATTTCCTCTCCTCACTCAACACCAATTAAATGTTGAACTAATTAATTAAAATGCGTTAAAAGAATAAATAATGGTAATGATTCCATGTATTGAAATGGTTCTTGAAAATATCAA
Source organism: Pristiophorus japonicus (assembly GCF_044704955.1). NCBI lineage: Eukaryota > Metazoa > Chordata > Chondrichthyes > Pristiophoridae > Pristiophorus > Pristiophorus japonicus. The sequence goes on from NC_091977.1 coordinate 405,419,998, forward strand.
ATCCAATGATTTGAACACGGACATAGTGCAATGAACTAGCTAGTAGAGGCATACGGAACACAGGGGGTAAATTTTAACTTTGTGCGATAGTGTAAATGGGTGATAACGAATTGGTAGCCCATTTTACATCGCTCCCAACTTTTCTTGAAGATATATAAAACAGGGTGGCAATTCACTATCATCCATTTTACACTATCGCAAAATGTCAAAATCTACCCCAGTTAAAGTCGCATGAGAAAAGCCAGTAAGTTGTTTCTGTGTTATAGCACCTGTTACAATACATTAGTGTAATAGCTGAACTGCCATTGTCCTGTCAGTGAAGAAATGTGTTAAAATGTTATTGGCATAACACTACCAAAAAATAGCACCAATTCCTTTTAGAGGCACAGTAAAATTGCATTATATATTTTTTTTAAATTTACATTCCCAACTTTTTTCCCTACTCTCAAGGCATTGATATATGCAGGGTATAGTTCACAGGCCCCGAACATTCTACATTATCTCAGCCAATTGGCCGTTCTTCATCTGTGAGACAGCGTTAGTTGTTCATTTGATCGTGGGGTGCATCACTGCAAAGCTTGATGTTTCCTTACCCGCAATTTACATAGCACACTTTCCAGCAGCAATCGCTGGATAGAGATGAGGAGCATGAAACTTGAGTGTTTTTCTTCTTCCCTAGCTTAGGGAAACTGAGACCAATTGTCGTATATCTGTTTGTGCCCAACTGAGATCAGCTGATCCAATAATTAAAACAGCAGGTTTCCAGATCTGTATGGTTCAGTATCAGATTGAACACTGCATTTATAAAATTAATAAAAACTCAAGGCCTAGAAATTCGGGGGCAGTAACACTCACAAGGCGCTCGGCACAGAAGTCTCTCTTCTCGCGATAAATTGGGGTTACCACACCCCGAAAGGAAATGAAGCGCTAAATCAAGCTCCCCTTTAAAATCCCCGGTACGCATCCCGTGAAGCTGTCACTGTCATCGGCCAGCACAGCTTCAGGGGGCTATACCCAATTTAGGATCTGGGGCGCCAATGGGGCACTGCGCACGGCAATGATGTCACGATCTCCGAACGCAAGAGATCAGGGCGCAATGCCGTAATGCTGCCACTAAACTGCCGCCGAATTTAGTGGGAGTCGTTAGTGACGCTGCGCCTGGTCGCAAAGTCATTTATGCCCTATTAGCACCCCAACCGGAGGCGCAAATGACCCTAATTTCGCCCCCAAATATCACCATTCCGGGGCTACAACAATAATTCTATGCAACCATTGCATGCAAATTTTATAGATCAGTAGAAAATATATGCTTACACACCCTGACCATGTTGTGCAGGGATCCCAACTTTATAATAGCATTTCAACATTTAATAAATTACATTACAGTATTGTAGAATCCATTATTTGGAATTGTTCTCATCTTACAGCTGGCAGAGAGGAGACTTTCATTTCAGATACAACCTAGTAGTCCATCATAAGAGTTCTAAATTCTCTGTGTTGTGTGAGTCCATTGCTTTCCGGTATACAGTGCCCTGGAAATCAGAGCAAACAAGCTAATATTCACACGGTGTCACTAATCTCAGAATCACACTACCAAATAACATATCCATTTAAAAAATTTGAGCATTTCAAAGCATCATTTGCACAAGATGAAAATTACATTTAGTACAGACTTTTCCAATTTTTCAATACTTTTTACTGAAGTATTCATATTTTGCAGTAAAAATTATTTCTTTAGTGCCTGGAATGTTTAGGAAGGATCAGCAAGAAAGACTTTCATAGCTTAAGAGCAAATTATTATTTAAATGGAGAAAGTTTGCAAAGTGCTGCAGTACAGTGGGACCTGGGGGTACTTGTGCGTGAAACACAAAAGGATAGTATGCAGGTACAGCAAGTGATCAGGAAGGCCAATGGTATCTTGGCCTTTATTGCAAAGGGGATGGAGTATAAAAGCAAGGAAGTCTTGCTACAGCTATATAAGGTATTGATGAGGCCACACCTGGAATACTGCGTGCAGTTTTGGTTTCCATATTTACGAAAGGATATACTTGCTTTGGAGGCAGTTCAGAGAAGGTTCACGAGGTTGATTCCAGGAATGAGGGGGTTGACTTATGAGGAAAGGTTGAGTAGGTTGGGACTCTACTCATTGGAATTCAGAAGAATGAGAGGTAATCTTAGAGAAACGTATAAGATTATGAGGGGGCTTAACAAGGTGGATGCAGAGAGGATGTTTCCACTGATGGGGGAGACTAGAACTAGAGGGCAGAATAAGGGGCCGCCCATTTAAAACAGAGATGAGGAGAAATTTCTTCTCTCAGAGGGTTGTAAAACTGTGGAAGCTGGGACATTGAATAAATTTAAGACAGAAATAGACAGTTTCTTAAATGAGTAAAGGATTCTGGGGAGCAGGCAGGGAAGTGGAGCTGAGTCCATGCTCAGATAAGCCATGATCTTATTGAATGGCGGAGCAGGCTCGAGGGGCCGTATGGCCTACTTCTGTTCCTATTTCATATGTTCTTATGTTTTTATGACTTTGTTCCTATGGTATTGTCTTTCAGAAAATGAATAATGAACATTTTGTCATGGAGAATAGTAAGGGATTATCTGTACTTGTTGGTGTAAACCCTGAGTATTCTAACAAAGGTGTTATACAGATGCAGCGTAGAAAATTTGGAGTTCCGGAATCTGGACTCCGGACCGATCGGTGGCAGGGTCATCCGGAATCCGTAAACTGTTACGGATTCCGGACCCACTGACGCTGCCGACCTCGGGGCCCCGCCGCTACCTGACCTCAGGCCTTGCCTCGCCACGACTTGCCTCGCCCCACTCACCGCTGCTACCCTTACCTCGGAGCCTCGCCGCCGACCTGCTAGAGCACCTCCTCGGTGGGGCCGGCCTGCCCGAGAAGCTCCTCGGTGGGGCCGCCCGAGCAGCTCCTCCTCGGCGGGGCCCACCCGAACACCTCCTCATCGGCTGGGCCCACCCGAACACCTCCTCCTCGGTGGGGCCGCCCGAGCAGCTCCTCCTCGGTGGGGCCGTCCGAGCAGCTCCTCCTCGGCGGGGGCCATCTGAACACCTCCTCCTCGGCGGGGCCCACCCGAACACCTCCTCCTCAGCAAGGCCCACCCGAACACCTCCTCCTCGGCGGGGCCCACCCGAACAGCTCCTCCTCGGCGGGGCCCACCCGAACACCTCCTCATCGGCTGGGCCCACCCGAACACCTCCTCCTCGGCTGGGTCCACCCGAACAGCTCCTCCTCGGCTGGGTCCACCCGAACACCTCCTCCTCGGCGGGGCCCACCCGAACAGCTCCTCCTCGGCGGGGCCCACCCGAACACCTCCTCATCGGCTGGGCCCACCCGAACACCTCCTCCTCGGCTGGGTCCACCCGAACACCTCCTCCTCGGCTGGACCCACCCGAACAGCTCCTCCTCGGCGGGGCCCACCCGAGCAGCTCCTCCTCGGCGGGGCCCGCCTGAACAGCTCTTCCTCGGCTGGACCCACCCGAGCAGCTCCTCCTCGGCGGGGCCCGCCTGAACAACTCCTCCTCGGCTGGACCCACCCGAACAGCTCCTCCTCGGCTGGACCCACCCGAACAGCTCCTCCTCGGCGGGGCCCGCCTGAACAACTCCTCCTCGGCTGGACCCACCCGAACAGCTCCTCCTCGGCGGGGCCCGCCTGAACAACTCCTCCTCGGCTGGACCCACCCGAACAGCTCCTCCTCGGCTGGACCCACCCGAACAGCTCCTCCTCGGCGGGGCCCGCCTGAACAACTCCTCCTCGGCTGGACCCACCCGAACAGCTCCTCCTCGGCTGGACCCACCCGAACAGCTCCTCCTCGGCGGGGCCCACCCGAACACCTCCTCCTCGGCGGGGCCCACCCGCACACCTCCTCCTCGGCTGGGCCCACCCGACACCTCCTCCTCAGCGGGGTCCACTCGACACCTCCTCCTCAGCGGGGTCCACTTGAACACCTCCTCCTCAGCGGGGTCCACCCGACACCTCCTCCTCGGCTGGGCCCACCCGACACCTCCTCCTCAGCGAGGTCCACCCGAACACCTCCTCCTCGGTGGGGCCCACCCGACACCTCCTCCTCGGCGGGGCCCACCCAAACACCTCCTCCTCAGCGAGGCCCACCCGACACCTCCTCCTCGGCGGGGCCCACCCAAACACCTCCTCCTCAGCGAGGCCCACCCGACACCTCCTCCTCGGCGGGGCCTGCCTGAACACCTCCTCCTCAGCGGGGGCCACCCAAACACCTCCTCCTCAGCGAGGCCCACCCAACACCTCCTCCTCGGCGGGGCCTGCCTGAACACCTCCTCCTCAGCGGGGGCCACCCAAACACCTCCTCCTCAGCGAGGCCCACCCGAACACCTCCTCCTCAGCGAGGCCCACCCAAACACCTCCTCCTCAGCGAGGCCCACCCAAACACCTCCTCCTCGGCGGGGCCCACCCGAACACCTCCTCCTCAGCGAGGCCCACCCAAACACCTCCTCCTCGGCGGGGCCCACCCGACACCTCCTCCTCGGCGGGGCCCACCCGACACCTCCTCCTCGGCAGGGCCCACCTGAACACTTCCTCCTCGGTGGGGCCGTCCGAGCAGCTCCTCCTCGGCGGGGGCCATCTGAACACCTCCTCTTCAGCGGGGCCTGCCTGAACACCTCCTCCTCAGCAAGGCCCACCCGAACACCTCCTCCTCGGCGGGGCCCACCCGAACAGCTCCTCCTCGGCGGGGCCCACCCGAACACCTCCTCATCGGCTGGGCCCACCCGAACACCTCCTCCTCGGCTGGACCCACCCGAACAGCTCCTCCTCGGCGGGGCCCACCCGAGCAGCTCCTCCTCGGCGGGGCCCGCCTGAACAACTCCTCCTCGGCTGGACCCACCCGAACAGCTCCTCCTCGGCTGGACCCACCCGAACAGCTCCTCCTCGGCGGGGCCCGCCTGAACAACTCCTCCTCGGCTGGGCCCACCCGAACACCTCCTCCTCGGCGGGGCCCGCCTGAACAACTCCTCCTCGGCTGGACCCACCCGAACAGCTCCTCCTCGGCTGGACCCACCCGAACAGCTCCTCCTCGGCGGGGCCCGCCTGAACAACTCCTCCTCGGCTGGGCCCACCCGAACACCTCCTCCTCGGCGGGGCCCACCCGCACACCTCCTCCTCGGCTGGGCCCACCCGACACCTCCTCCTCAGCGGGGTCCACTCGACACCTCCTCCTCAGCGGGGTCCACTTGAACACCTCCTCCTCAGCGGGGTCCACCCGACACCTCCTCCTCGGCTGGGCCCACCCGACACCTCCTCCTCAGCGAGGTCCACCCGAACACCTCCTCCTCGGTGGGGCCCACCCGACACCTCCTCCTCGGCGGGGCCCACCCAAACACCTCCTCCTCAGCGAGGCCCACCCGACACCTCCTCCTCGGCGGGGCCTGCCTGAACACCTCCTCCTCAGCGGGGGCCACCCAAACACCTCCTCCTCAGCGAGGCCCACCCGACACCTCCTCCTCGGCGGGGCCTGCCTGAACACCTCCTCCTCAGCGGGGGCCACCCAAACACCTCCTCCTCAGCGAGGCCCACCCGAACACCTCCTCCTCAGCGAGGCCCACCCAAACACCTCCTCCTCGGCGGGGCCCACCCGAACACCTCCTCCTCAGCGAGGCCCACCCAAACACCTCCTCCTCGGCGGGGCCCACCCGAACACCTCCTCCTCGGCGGGGCCCACCCGACACCTCCTCCTCGGCGGGGCCCACCCGACACCTCCTCCTCGGCGGGGCCCACCTGAACACTTCCTCCTCGGTGGGGCCCACCCGAACAGCTCCTCATCGGCTGGGTCCACCGACACCTCCTCTTCAGCGGGGCCTGCCTGAACAACTCCTCCTCAGCGGGGTCCACCCGAGCACCTCCTCCTTGGCGGGGCCCACCCGACACCTCCTCCTCAGCGGGGTCCACTCGAACACCTCCTCTTCGGCGGGACTGGCCCGAACAGCTCCTCCGCGGCGGGGCCCCGCCCAACAACCTCATTGACGGGGCTGGCCAGCCTGAACAGCTCCTCAGCGGGGACCCCCCTCCAACCCCCCCGCCCTCCTTTCTGACGTTCCGAAATCAGGAAATACCCGAACCTGGGCTCGGGTGTTTCCGGATTTGTGATGTCAGAAAGACGATCAAAAGTCCGGAAAAACCTGGAATCCGGAATGGCCTCGGTCCCAGTCCCGAGGGTTCCGGATTCTCGACGCTGTACCTGAAAATTGCATTAAAGTGACAGAAATTTTTTGTAACATATTGCACAGAAAAAATTTTTCTTTTTATGCAATAGCTTGGTTCAGCATGGTAGAATTTTACATCTGACAGAAAGTGAGAAAGAGCAAAAATACAATCAGATGTCTAGTTTATTTATTCCTTTTTTATTCTTCCTGCTGTGCAGCACTAAGCTTCTACTAGGTAATCAACTGTGATACTGCTACATCAAAAAGACTGCATCAATCAGGCACACATTGCCAAGATTTGACAAGAAGGAATAAGTGGTACTGTTTAATCTCTTGGGCTGCCTTATCTGACGCAGTGAAAGGATCATAATACAAGTTTAATAACTCAAAGCGGCATATAGGAAAGATCCATCTAGTAGGGTATGATGATGTGAGCTTCTCTGGATTCAATACAGTGTTAGCTTCTGTAAAGGAAACTGCTGAGGTTACATTTTTTAATTCATTCTTGGGATGTAAGCATTCTGGAAATGTCAGTATTTATTTCCCATCATAGTTATTGGTTTGATACAACTAAGTGTAAGATTATCATGGATTAATTGATTTTAGAATACTTGTTTTATCATAATCATCAATATCTTATTATTCCCAGCAATGGATTTATAATCGTGTGTAGAATTAAATGTGGAAATCTGTAATCATCAATTTTATGCAATGATAGCCTTAATTATATATGACATGTAACCCTTTTGCTTAAAATTAAAAGTCTGTGTGTAAGCTGTAACCAGACAGCCTGGGGTGAGAAAGCAGATAGGTCGAATAGGGAGGCTGTGGGTGAAAGTTGGATATCAGCGAACAGTAAGGATGAGATAGAATGCAGCCAGCCTGGGAAGCAAGGTCAGGTGAAGCTGCCACTGTGTTGGAATGTTATAATTAAAAACATAGGCCTGTCACAGGAACAGCGAACAACAAGGAGGTTGTCTCTACACTATGGAGACATCTTTCTTTTGTGTTACCATAACTACCCCAGATATGAGTCTTGATGCTCAAAAACAGATGATGTATGGGTGTCATGAGACTAGAACCTGCAGAAGCCAAGGTGCTGTGGACTTAGCAACTTTATGATTGGATTTTGGGTTTTGGGTGTAAGCCAGTGATTGGTTCAGTTAGACTCCATGGGGCCAAAATTGCCCCTTCGCCCATTTTGAGTGTTTTACCGCTGCGGTGGTTGAGGTCGCCTCCTGGGCGATATTCTGCTCTTCGTTGTTTTTTTTTATTCGGATCTGGAAGTCGCTCTTAATGGGGGTGGTTATGTGGCGTTGGCAGCACTAGAGGGACGGAAGTTGGGGGCGGTGCGGAGTGACCGCCACGATGACGTCGTCACCAAGGCTCTCCCCTTCACTTCAAGGAGAGAGCCTGCGTGATCTTACAACTTCAGTCCACTGGGCCACCAGGGAGGGGTTCGGCTGGCCCAGTGGCCTGGCACCCAAGAGGGGGTGCCAGATTGCCTGTTGGCAGCCCGGCCAAACCCGGGGGTATAATTGTCGAACCGACATGGCAGTCGGCCGACAAAAAAAGACATGGTGGCAGCAGCAGTGCATCCTCCCCTTTAAGGGAAGCTGCACCACCATTGCAGAAGGCCTCAGCCTCACTGGACCACCACGAAAAGCGTGTTTTGGCACTGTTGGGCAGGCTGAAGATTTTCGCTACGGAATTTCACAGTCGGCGGGGGAGAGGGGCGCGGTGCGTAGATCGGAGGTGTACACTGTGATGATGCACCGAACACGGATTTGCATTAGCAGAATGGTTTTGGGGGCGCGGGTCACCGCCAGGATAACACGAGAGCGGAATCTTGATAATGGTGGCTATTACACGAAAAGTTGGGCAATATTTATTTTTTTTATTTTTCATGATCGCTGGAATATCGCCCATTTTAAAAAAAGGCCAATAGCCTTTGCAATGTGAAATTGGCGTTAGCGATGTATTCAGTCATGCAAGGCTGGCATCCATAGCAATGTCAGTTCTGCGCATGCGCGTTTTTTTTTCAAGCAAAGAACTTTTCCCGCGATTCAGGAGGTCAGGGCTCATCTGTGCATGCTCAGAAGGCAAAGGGAGGGAGAGAGAGAAGGAAGGTTTGGAAAGAAGTGGCGTGCTCAAGATGTCGAATGAAGAATCCGGAGATGGTATGTGGAGGTTTCAGGGAGAAGGAGGCCAAAAGCGTTTTCTGATGAGGCTAATGAGGCATTAGTTAATGAAGTGCAAAATCGGTGGGGCCAATTAACCCAGGGTGGGCGTGGGAAACCTCTCCCCCACATTTAGCAAAAAATATGGGGTGATATCGTGCTGTCGTTTCATTGGTGGCCCACGATAGGCGTGAGGCAGACCAGTGCCGCAAGCGATGGAACAGTCTCATTGCATCGGCAAGAGTAAGTATTCAATTATTATATTTTAAATTGTAATAGAAACATAGAAAATAGCTGCAGGAGTAGGCCATTCGGCCCTTCGAGCCTGCGCCACCATTCAATGAGTTCATGGCTGAACATGCAACTTCAGTACCCCATTCCTGCTTTCTCACCATACCCCTTGATCCCCCTAGTAGTAAGGAGTACATCTAATTCTTTTTGATTATATTTAGTGAATTGGCCTCAACAACTTTCTGTGGTAGAGAATTCCACAGGTTCACCACTCTCTGGGTGAAGATGTTTCTCCTCATCTCGGTCCTAAATGGCTTACCCCTTATCCTTAGACTGTGATCCCTGGTTCTGGACTTCCCCAATATTGGGAACATTCTTCCTGCATTTAACCTGTCTAAACCCGTCAGAATTTTAAACGTTTCTATGAGATCCCCTCTCATTCTTCTGAACTCCAGTGAATACAAGCCCAGTTGATCCAGTCTTTCTTGATATGTCAGTCCCACCATCCCGGGAATCAGTCTGGTGAACCTTCGCTGCACTCGCTCAATAGCAAGAATGTCCTTCCTCAGATTAGGAGACCAAAACTGTACACAACACTCTAGGTGTAGCCTCACCAAGGCCCTGTACAAATGTAGTAACACCTCCCTGCCCCTGTACTCAAATCCCCTCGCTATGAAGGCCAACATGTCATTTGCTTTTTTAACTGCCTGCTGTACCTGCATGCCAACCTTCAATGACTGATGTACCATGACACCCAGGTCTCGTTGCACTTCCCCTTTTCCTAATCTGTCACCATACAGATAATAGTCTGTCTCTCTGTTTTTACCACCAAAGTGGATAACCTCACATTTATCCACATTATACTTCATCTGACATGCATTTGCCCACTCACCTAACCTATCCAAGTCACTCTGCAGCCTCATAGCATCCTCCTCGCAGCTCACACTGCCATCAAACTTACTGTCATCCGCAAATTTGGAGATACTACATTTAATCCCCTCATCTAAATCATTAATGTACAATGTAAACAGCTGGGGCCCCAGCACAGAATCTTGCGGTACCCCACTAGTCACTGCCTGCCATTCTGAAAAGTACCCATTTACTCGTACTTTTTGCTTCCTGTCTGACAACCAGTTCTCAATCCACGTCAGCACACTACCCCCAATCCCATGTGCTTTAACTTTGCACATTAATCTCTTGTGTGGGACCTTGTCGAAAGCCTTCTGAAAGTCCACATCAACTGGTTCTCCCTTGTCCACTCTACTGGAAACATCCTCAAAAAATTCCAGAAGATTTGTCAAGCATGATTTCCCTTTCACAAATCCATGCTGACTTGGACCTATCATGTCACCTCTTTCCAAATGCGCTGCTATGACATCCTTAATAATTGATTCCATCATTTTACCCACTACCGATGTCAGGCTGACGGGTCTATAATTCCCTGTTTTCTCTCTCCCTCCTTTTTTAAAAAGTGGGGTTACATTGGCTACCCTCCACTCCATAGGAACTGATCCAGAGTCAATGGAATGTTGGAAAATAACTGTCAATGCATCCGCTATTTCCAAGGCCACCTCCTTAAATACTCTGGGATGCAGTCCATCAGGCCCTGGGGATTTATCGGCCTTCAATCCCATCAATTTCCCCAACACAAATTCTCGATGAGTAAGGATTTCCCTCATTTCCTCCTTCTTACTAGACCCTCTGTCCCCTTTTATATCCGGAAGGTTGTTTGTGTCCTCCTTAGTGAATACCGAACCAAAGTACTTGTTCAATTGGTCTGCCATTTCTTTGTTCCCCGTTATGACTACCCCTGATTCTGACTGCAGGGGACCTTCGTTTTTCTTTACTAACCTTTTTCTCTATACATATCTATAGAAGCTTTTGCAGTCTGTCTTAATGTTCCCTGCAAGCTTCCTCTCGTACTCTACTTTCCCTGCCCTAATCAAACCCTTTGTCCTCCTCTGCTGAGTTCTAAATTTCTCCCAGTGCCCGGGTTGACTGCTATTTCTGGCCAATTTGTATGCCACTTTCTTGGCTTTAATACTATCCCTGATTTCCCTTGCTAGCCACGGTTGAGCCACCTTCCCTTTTTTATTTTTACACCAGACAGGGATGTACAATTGTTGTAGTTCATCCATGCGGTCTCTAAATGTCTGCCATTGCCCATCCACTGTCAACCCCTTAAGTATCATTCGCCAATCTATCCTAGCCAATTCACGCCTCATACCTTCAAAGTTACCCTTCTTTAAGTTCTGGACCATGGTCTCTGAATTAACTGTTTCATTCTCCATCCTAATGTAGAATTCCACCATATTATGGTCACTCTTCCCCAAGGGGCCTCGCACAATGAGATTGCTAATTAATCCTCTCTCATTACACAACATCCAGTCTAAGATGGCCTCCCCCCTAGTTGGTTCCTCGACATATTGGTCTAGAAAACCATCCCTTATGCATTCCAGGAAATCCTCCTCCACCATATTGCTTCCAGTTTGGTTAGCCCAATCTATATGCATATTAAAGTCACCCATGATAACTGCTGCACCTTTATTGCATGCATCACTAATTTCCTGTTTGATGCCCTCCCCAACATCACTACTACTGTTTGGAGGTCTGTACACAACTCCCACTAACGTTTTTTGCCCTTTGATTTTCTGCAGCTCTACCCATATAGATTCCACATCATCTATGCTAATGTCCTTCCTAACTATTGCATTAGTCTCCTCTTTAACCAGCATTGCTACCCCACCTCCTTTTCCTTTTATTCTATCCTTCCTGAATGTTGAATACCCTTGGATGTTGAGTTCCCAGCCCTGATCATCCTGGAGCCACGTCTCTGTAATCCCAATCACATCATAGCTGTTAACATCTATTTGCACAGTTAATTCATCCACCTTGTTACAGATACTCCTTGCATTAAGACGCAAAGCCTTCAGGCTTGTTTTTTTAACACCCTTTGTCCTTTTAGAATTATGATGTAGTGTGGCCCTTTTTGTTTCTTGCTTTTGTTTACTCAGCCTTCCACTGTTGCTTTTTACCTTTCTACCATCTGTTTCTGACTCCATATTACTTTGCCCTGTCTCGCTGCATAGGTTCCTATCCCCCTGCCATATTAGTTTAAACACTCCCGAACTGCAATAGCAAATGTTGCCCCCAGGACATCAGTTCCAGTCCTGTCCAAGTGCAGATCATCCCTTTTGTACAGGTCCCACTTCCCCCAGAACTGGTTCCAATGTCCCAGGAATTTGAATCCCTCCCACTTGCACCACTGCTCAAGCCACGTATTTATTCTAACTATCCTGCTCCCTCTACTTTGATTAGCACGTGGCACTGGTAGCAATCCAGAGATTACTACCTTTGAGGTCCTACTTTTTAATTTAACTCCTAGCTCCCTAATGGTGCACTGACTCATTAATTAGAATGTAAATCTGCTATATTGTAATTAAGCTGGGTAATCTCGGGTAGTGTAAGGGGATAAAATATGGTGGAGACAGACAGATGGTTACAAAAGTGGATACTGAAGGTGGTGAATTGATTTGACACATGGTCCAGGTTGTAGGGCTTATCAGTATTCGGAGGTTCTGAGGAACCAGGAGTTCCTCTGTCTTATGCTAGGGATTGTAATATATCGTAAATTGACCGATTGTATATAAAACTCGCTTATGCATGTAAAGCACGTTTATATCCTCGCTTACAATGGGGTTTAAAAAGGGGAAGCAGCAAAGCTTGCTACACAGCAAAGCTTGATGGCTAATGAAACATCCATTGTGTTAACCTTAATACAGACTGAGGGAAACTTACATAACACATCCACCAAGGACAGGAGGGAGGCAACAGTCTATTGTAGCAACATCTTAAGGGATGTTTGGGAACAAGATAGCAAACCCTGGGAAGCAAGGTTAATTCACACGTCATGAGGAACTGAGGCAAAGTTGACACCACTGAACAACACAGTCCAGAAGAGTGACATGTGATGGGAGATGGACAGGTGGGAGAACCACTCAGAGCCAGTCTGATGTAACTTTGCTGATAGCAGTAGGCCAATCGGTGGTTTTGTAGGAGAGTCGCACACCTCGGAAACTGTATAACTATAGATGTAAAACCTTTGTTCTTGGAAGGTTCATCCGTGAACATTTCCTCTGTATGTTTGAATAAAAACCAGTTGAACCGAGGTTTTGTCTGAGTGATTCTGTGGTCCCTATACAGGCGGGGATACGGGCGGGTCGATTTCTTATATTACGGAGTCCACCCTGAAGAAGAGAAGTCTTCTTTTTACCCCAACAGGTAGCTTCCCTGCTAAGATTTGGACTGGGGTCAGAACCTGCGCCCTTTAAGTCTAATTTTGCTGAGATGCCTTAAATTTAATCAACAGTATTAATTATTATTTAAAGGCTTTGATCAAAAATTGTGGCCAAAGGAATGACTGGAAACAGACGGGGGCCGAAATTCACCATCTGCAAAGGGACGGCTACCGCGGAGTTTGGTTGGGCGACCAATAACATCGATTGGCTGCCGCGGTCGGTTTATTTTCCCTCCCGAGCTCGGTGGGGGGGTGGTGTGGGGGTATTTGAGCGGTGTGCACTTCCATTGGAAGCGGAACGGTGAAGCTGCTGTAAAGGAGACTTTCCAGCGGAGAGCTCTGCAGCATGCGGGCCGCTGAAAAGTGGCAAGGACAGGGATTTTCAGCTGCAAAAAGATAAGACTTTTCCCAGCAGTGCCCCCGTGAAGTATTCGAGTCGGTGCTCGAATGCGACACTGCTGGTGTGTTGCCGCAATCAGGGTCCTTTGGTAGGGAAATAGTTTTATTAATTTTAGTGTTTTTATTTAAGATTACAGCATCCACTGTATTTATCTTTTAATAGTTTTATTAATTTTAGTATTTTTATTTAAGATTACAGCATCCACTATATTTATCTTTTAATAGTTTTATTAATTTTAGTATTTTTATTTAAGATTACAGCATCCACTATATTTATCTTTTAATAGTTTTATTAATTGTTTTGGCTCCATTCACCCTGCTGAGTGCAGCTCAGAGGTTTGCACATACCTCTGTACTTTTATACAACTTTCAGGTCTGACTCTTTAGTGGGGTCCTGTGGGCTGCAGAGACCTGCTTGGCAGGGTTCACCCTGAGGATGGGAGGAGTGTTGGGAGGGCAACACCTGGCACACCTGGTCAGAAGCAGGGTGGCACACAGGAGAAGGCGTCGCCATCAGCACCATGCAGAGAGGCAGCGGGCAAGGGAGGCAGTAGCCATGATTCGTTCATTCTGCGCCTGCCAGTGTGCCCGCCATCTTCACCGGCCTGAATCAGGATTGCAGATGGCTGCCTGGGGACAAGGGATATCCCCTGTCCACTTGGCTGCTCACTCCTCTGCGGAAACCCAGGACAGCGCCAGAGCATGCATACAATGACGGTCATTGTGCCACCAGGTGCATCATCGAGCAGTGCATAGGCATCCTCAAGCAGAGATTCCAGTGCCTGGACCGCTCTGGTGGCACCTTGCAGCACTCTCCTCAATGGGTCTCCATAATCGTCATGGTCTGCTGCATGCTGCACAACCTGGCCATCATGAGGGGACAGCCGCTGGAGGTCGAGCCAGCCGTACCACCTGAGGAGGAGAAGTTGCAGGAGGAGACGGAGGTGCAGCAGGAGGAGGAGGCATAGGAGGTGGAGGAGGAGGAGGAGGATCCCCGTCACCGCAGAGCTTGGAGGCGTCGACCCATCGCCACCCTGGAAGGGCCGGCTGCAGATTGGCCAGCACCCTCCTGGGAGGGTGCATCCTCACAAACATGGAGGTGCCTGACACCTCCCCTGCAATCTCCCTCCATGTATTATGTACTGCCTGTCTGCCAGGTCTCCCCACGTCAGGAAACAGTATTCTTCTTCTGTCCTCCACACTGTCCATCAGTGTCTCCAGCTCCATATCAGTGGATCTGTTGGCTCTCCTTGCATCTCTTACACCAGCCATCCTTCCAACCTCCTTCCCCCCTCAGGGCCTTGCTGCAAATCTTGGCCTTTAACAAGGTCAGGGGGCAGCTGGCTCATTAGAAACCCTTACCTGCGTTCTGAACTTTTCAGTGGTGATAACGCTCAAATTAAGACAGCCACACCGCAGAAAAATCCACTTTGGAAGGGTTCATTAGCGCTGGAACCCATTTGTTCACTTTTAGAGCTGAATATGAGGTGGCCCAGCCATGAAAAAAATTGCCGCTAATGGCCACAAAAAGGTCGGGGGAGCACCAGCTTTCCAGCGGTACTGAATTTCGGGCCCACAGACCGCAAACATTCGGCATTTCTACCACTTTAGTTTAGAAGGAGAATTATTAAATTATACAGCTGCTTGTGTACTGTGAGCAACTCTTTAACTTGAGCACCTTCTCCTTTTTGGTCAGGTTGGTGGATGGGGCACGACTGAGCACTGAGGAGTCTGGTCAGCTTTGCCCAGACTGTGTGAGTCTCTCCGGCTGCTATCAGTCACTGTGACCCAGCCTGGACTGGGGGAGAGCTGCCCTGGCTCACTGTCTGCCCTGGGACACTTTGGGACATTAACTGCGGCCACACGGAGGTCTCCGAGCACAGCCCATGGACACGGTGCCCCCTCCCCTCATGGTCCTGTCATTGCCCAGCTCAGTAGCGGTCCTGATTCCCCCCGGGGGGCCTCCATTGATTCAAATAAACCGCTTACCTCCCCTCAGGCGCCGAATGGCACAGCCTGTGGATGGGGCCTTTCCTGGAGATTATACACGAGATGTTTGGTGTCAAGCATTAATTCATAAACATGATCTTATTAAATATTTTCTCTGATCGTAGATGTTATAACCATGCATCCATTGGATACAAACTGTATTAGCATAAAACTTCTCCCATCTCTATTCTGCAGCATGTGATTAGTCATCAATACTGGTTGAGAAATTACAGGCCCCATCACTATAAATCACTATAAATGCCCTTAATCTTGCTTCTTAATTTGTCCTCAACAAATACAAATGTGATTAGATGATTGGCAAGAGTCAAAAACGCCCTTAAAATCACTCTCAAATTGCTTCTCCTGACAACCACTTCAAGCAGCCTTTTATTAAAAATCCTCCAAGTTACAAAATAGTGTCCATACTGCCGAGTTAAGGTCAGGTGAGTGCAGATTTTCTTGAGCGTTTTTTTGGGCCAGCGATCATTTGGGCGAATTAGGGGCGAAATGACGAAAGTAGCACTCGGCGATAATCTGGGCGATAATCGGGCGCTAGTTTCCATTATAAACAGTATTCCTGGCCTTACACGAGGATAACGTCATATAGTTTTTTTAAATGGACCGGGTGATGCAGCTCATTCTTGTATGCCGAAAGTTGCACCGGCGATAAATGGGCGATAATAGGGTGCTAGTTTCCATTTTTTATCAAATATGGGCTATATGCTATCGCCCATATTTGATAACGAATGACGAATCTCAGCGCTTATATGGGTGCTAAATGGGCGATGATGTGCCAAGGTCGAGCCCTGTAAGATTTCAGAAAGAATCAAGGAGACACTCGAGAGACTCGGAGAGATGTGAGACAAGAGACACAGGGTGCAGCTTACCCACAGTTGCGCTTCTATCCAGAAGATAATGGGGTAATATAAGTTTCAATTATTCTCTGTAAACTGCTGCTCGAATACTGTAATGTATTAAGTCTAGCTTGTGCTGAATAATGTTAAATCACTGTTCCCAATACAGGTCAACTTCGAATCATTTGGAACCAGGGTCCCTCTGGGATCTTATATGAATGGCTTACTAAACCATTTCAGAGAGCAGTTAAGAGTCAACCATATTGGTGTGGAACTGGAGTTACAAATAGGCCAGTCCAGGTAAGGATCTTTGTTTTCTTTTGCTAAAGGACATTCGTGAACCAGTTGCGTTTTTACAATTTTTTCTGATACCAGATTTTTATTTCCAGATTTTTAAAATCTGCATTCAAATTCTCAAACTGCCATGGTTGGATTTGAGCTCACTTTCTCTGGATTATTGGTCCAGACCTCTGGATTACTAGTCCAGTAACATAACCATTAAATAACTGCACATCTGCAGATGTCTTCTTGTATTGACAGTTTGTAATTACAAACTTGGCTGGCTCAGTTCGTGCCCATCAATCTGTGTTGTGAAAACCTTGTTACTGTGGACAGATTGGCTGAAATCTACAACCGACCATCAAGAAAAATCAGAAGTCAGCATCAATTGCTAAGCCTCACTTACGATATCCATCATGTGCTGGAAACAAGATTCAACATTAACACACAAAGGAAAAAAATATTCTATTTCTTTCTATAAGTGATGACAGAAGAACCACACATCTTCATAATGAAAGAAATTCTATTTATACCTCACTGCCACATGGATCTCTGCTTAGGAGTGGGCGTACTGATAAAACACCTGGATAATAGATCATGCATATTGTACACTTAAAAAAAAAACATTCAGCCATGATTCCCTAATTCCACCTTCTCCATCACATTCCCCCAAATCCTGTAATCAACAAAACAAATCCACGTCCGGACCGAAGTCAAGCAGAGCTGCATCATCACACCAACGCTCTTCTCGATCTTCCTCGCTGCAGTGCTTCATCTCACGCTCAACAAGCTCCCCACTGCAGTGAAATTAAACTATAGAACCAATGGGAACCTGTTCAACCTTCGTCGCCTCCAGGCTAGATCCAAGGTCATCCCATCTCTGTCATCGAACTACAGTATGCGGACGATGCTTGCGTCTGCGCACTTTCAGAGGCTGAACTCCAAGCCATCGTCAACATCTTCACCGAGGCATACGAAAGCATGGGCCTTACACTAAACATCCGAAAGACAAAGGTCCTCCACCAACCTGACCCCGCCACGCAGCACTGCCCTCCGGTCATCAAAATCCACGGGGCGTCCTTGGACAATGTGGACCATTTTGCATAGCTCGGGAGCCTACTATCATCAAGGGCAGACATCGATGACGAGGTCCAACACTACCTCCAGTGTGCCAGCGCAGATTTTTGTCACCTGAGGAAGAGAGTGTTCGAAGACCAGGACCTCAAATCTGGCACCAAGCTTATGGTCTACAGGGCTCCAGTGATACTCGCCCTCCTATATGGCTCAGAGACATGGACCATATACAGTAGACACTTCAAAGCACTGGAGAAATACCACCAACGCTGCCTCCGCAAGATCCTGCAAATCCTTTGGGAGGATAGAGGCACCAACGTCAGTGTTCTTGATCAGGCCAACATCCCCACACTCGACCAGCTCCGTTGGGCAGGCCACATCGTCCGCATATCCAACACGAGACTCCCAAAGCAAGCGCTCTATTCGGAACTCCTACACGGCAGGCGAGCCCCAGCTGGGCAGAGGAAACGTTTCAAGGACACCCTCAAAACCTCCTTGACAAAGTGCAACATTCCCACCAGCACCTGAGAATCCCTGACCCAAAACCGCCCTGAGTGGAGCAAGAGCATCCGGGACGGTGCTGAGCACCTCGAGTTTCGTCGCTGAGAGCATGCAAAGGACAACGCCGGCAGCGGAAGGAGCGTGCAGCAAACCAGGCTCCCAACCCACCCTTTCCTTCAACGACTGTCTGTCCCATCTGTGACAGAGACTGTAATTCCTGTATTGGACTCTACAGTCACCTGAGAACTCATTTTTGGAGTGGAAGCAAGTTTTCCTCAATTTTGAGGGACTGCCTATGATGATGATGAGTTTGCTTAATTTTGCAGTGAATTCATTGGGCCTGTATTATTTGGAACTGTTCTTTGATGCCAATTGAGGCATAAAATGGCACAATAGAAATGAATGCAAATTAATAATAATATATCCACACAAAAGCAGCTTTGATTGCACCAGGCAACCTTACGGCCTTTTGCTTGGCAACCTGCCAGTGTGCGCCAGTTTGCAATTTTTGTTGCCACTAACTCTGCTGTTAGTGACAACAATTGAGCTGGGCCCACTAGGCACCATCCCACATTTTTATGCTTTCACAAAAATAAACGCGGCACTGAGTGATAATCGCATGTTCACGGCCTCAAGTCTCCCATGGCAAATTTTGATTATTGGAAATATCTTTTGGGAGATGTATGATGCAAGGAGAAAAAGAAAATCAGTCGGTGAATCACTTTGCACATCCTAACACAACTTCTAGCAATCTGCTCAAGAGCAGCATTCGCAGAAAGTTAACAGTAGGTTACCGGCCCCACCTTCCCTCCTACTCTAAAACTGGAGAATTATGCATGACTCACAGATACCTAAAGAGAGGCGATAATACAAAGCATTTAAATAATTTTGGACTGTGTTGAATATAACTGCATCTTTGCGAGGGCAATTATCCACAATTTATTTTAATTAAAAATGGTATCAATGGAAGTGAGTTTTATACTTTGAATGGCTGACATTTCTCAGCACTTCCACTAGATAAGTCTCTCTCTGACCATGCCCAAACTCTACTTAAACTACCCATGTTGAAGCTTGCTTTAAATATACATGGCCTGCTCACCAACTCGTTAAGTAAATATATTGGGGTAGATTTGAACTTTGATGTGCGGTAGTGTAAAGTGGGGGACAGCAAGTTGGCAGCCTGTTTTACATAGCTCCTGGGTGAGATGTGAAACAGGCTGCCAACTCTCTATCGCCTGTCTTACATCGTGGTACAAAGTCAAGGTCTACCTCATTGTGTTGCAGCTCTGACCTTTCGAGACCAAGAATGTCCCAGATTTGATCCCTGATTTGTGCTGGGTCAGTTCATCTCAGGTGGGACAATGAGGTAGCATCAGTATCAGCAGGGCCGGGGAAAAGATTCAGTTTGCTTTCTGTTCCCGAATGTTATACAGTGGCTACTGTTGGGTAAGGTCATTATGCACCCTGCCCAGGACAAATATTATGGTAAGATTTCGGCCGTGAAATTTCTTGGGGATTCTACAGGCTTTGCAGTGAAACTCTGGCAAGAGACTGGTAGAACCCACCCCCCCTCCCCCCCCCAGCCCCCTCCCCCACCAACCCCACACCCCCCACCCCCCCTAGCTGCTATCCTTCAACGGTCTGATGGAGATTTGGCAGCAGACCAGTAAAAAACTGGTCTGGTAGGAAGCATGGGGGCCTGATTGGCCATAACACAATCTACAATAATGTTATTGCATTACAATAAATAAAAATAAAGTCTATTATGTTCTAATATATTCAGAGAACATTTAAAATTAAGAAATATCTCAACCCTGACTGACTAAATTCAGTTTAATGCCTTTGTATCACTATTGCACATTAGTTTCTTATCCTGTAGCACACAAGCATCGTTCATTACATAGCATTTGAATGACTGCTCTGTTGCTCTATTGCTGACATAGAGATTTCCTGCCAGTGATTCTAGCACCTATAATTTTGCTATATGATAGGCTGAACTGCAAAAACAAGACAACAGCAGCCTCTTGAGGAATCATAAGTATCCTAATGATCCCTTACTTGTTTGGAAATGCATCCACGTGCCTGTGGACAGTGGTAAAGGTATGGCTAAAAAAAAAAAGCCATTACAATTTTATTTTTCTCCAAGGAAACCTGAAATCAAGTTAAGTGTTCTAACATCCTGAAAATAAAGTCCTGCTGAGTACCATCAAGTGTCAGGTCCAGCTTTAATGCTGACTATAGATGACCTCTGGACCACCGATAAACAGAGCTCTTAAATAACACAGAAAAAACAGTGAGCAGCCACGCAAACAGTCGCACACTAATTATATAGAATTCTCATAAAGTTAAAAAAACATGGAATGGATTGTGTGGTTTTCAAACAACTATTCAACTATTCTTTATTACTTAGTTTGACAGGCCCTTTCTTCATGTAGAAAGCACTGATGTGTATGTGTATGCAACTCGTCCAAAGTTCCATCACCTGCATCCTACCCCACACAAAGTCCTGTAACTCTACCGCTCCTGTTCTCACCAACCTCCAATGGTTCCCAATCCCCCAGTGCTTTACATTCAACATCCTTGTCCTCACCTACCAATCTCTCCATGGCTCACTCCTCTCTACATCTTCCAGCCCTATGCATCAGCACATGTAGTATATGATCTTACAAATCTGGCCTCCTTCGCATCCCTCCTTTTCTTTGTGCCACCTTTGGTTGCAGAAAATTCAGACCTCACACTTGGAATAAACTTCCTAAATCTCTCCGCCTTGTTACCTCCCTCCTTCCTTCAAAAACCTACTCAAAAACTACCTTTTCTAAGATCACCTGTCCCAACTCTTCTCCCTTTTCTGCTTGGTGTCTGTTTTCACCTCTTTGAAGCACTTTGAGATATTTTATTACATTAAGAGCACTATATAAATGAAATCTTTTGTTAGCATTACCTGAGAAAAATGTTAGGTGCCTTGTTGTTTGTAGTAACCTAGCACCAAATAAGCTCTCGCTAAATTCCTTGTATGGTGTTGTACTGAGTCATGCAGACCAACAAGATCCCAACTTCAACCCTTAGCCTAGACTGAGTTAACTGATCTCAGCCAAGGAGGCAGTAGTGACACCACAATTGCTAGCAGTGCCGCAGAAGGTGAAAAAATAGTTAGCCAGGGTTCCTATTCTTGGTTGTTATCCAATAATCCGTGCCTGAAATTAAGCATGAGTGAATGTCAGTCAAGGACAAGAGCAGGCTTGGCTATAAAACCTCCTGGTCCATTATTCTCCAGCCACTCACTGTCTAGGGTCATACATGGCCACTTAGACAAAGTACTGGAGGACAGCTAGGGCCCCTGGAGCACAACCAGAATGAGTTTATGCCTTGAGAAAAGGAGGGGCAAAAAATGGGGGGGAGGAAGGCCCAATAATTAAATATTGGGGCCAGATAGAATAGATAATTGTTTTCATTGCTGCAAATTACTGCAAAACATTTTTTAGCTGTTTTCCTTTCATTTTAAATGTGCAACCTGTTATTCCTAATGTTACAAATCTCCCCATGTTCAAATCTACTCATTTTACTTCATAATTACTGAAGCTGTGCCTTGAAAAGCTGCATATTTTATAGTTTCATTAGTGCTCATCTCTCCTGAGCTGCCATCAATGGTAAGCACATCAAAAATATAATGATCAAATAAATGCATCACAGTGAATGACAGAAGATAGAGATGAATTGACATCTCCTCACTTTATCACTGACTGAATACATTATTTTGCCTTTCAGTTTAAGTCTAATGTACTAGACAAACCCCTCCCAAATAAAAGATGTCAGTGCACTTTTCATGTTATTAATGATGGTGCCCGGACAGCATAAGACACTGATTCATTAAGCTAATAAAATGGTGGTTATCATTGAAAGAAACAGGGTTGTAATTGTTAGACACTGGGATGCAGCCACAACGGCCCAGATTTTGCGGTCACAGGCTTCCCGGAGGCATATGCCACCGATCTACAAACTTATCTGGTGGTTTGGGAGGTTCGGCGACTTGCGGTCCTGGGTCTCTACGCGTAGGCGTGTGTAAGTGCGTAGAGACTCACATATCCCAGGAGCACAGGTGCTTTGCA
Source organism: Pristiophorus japonicus (assembly GCF_044704955.1). Lineage (NCBI taxonomy): Eukaryota > Metazoa > Chordata > Chondrichthyes > Pristiophoridae > Pristiophorus > Pristiophorus japonicus. The sequence continues at coordinate 405,442,107 of NC_091977.1, forward strand.
AGTGCCCCTCGGATCACGTGGGCTGGCCCAACCAATGAAAGTAGGGAGATCCCCATTCATACTTATGGTGAGTTCCGTTTTTACGGAGTTGCCATAAGTGTGAATGGGAATATCCCACAAAACACACAAACACATTAAATAAATTAAAAAAACACATTAAATATTTAAAATTAATTAAAATGCAATTGAATTAAATATTTTATACAAAAAAAATGTTTTTTTAGCTTTTTTGAAATGTTTTAACAGGGCTAAAAATAATCTTACCTTAATGGACATGGTTTCTAATATATAAAGGAGTGATAACATTTTATTTTTCTATTTTTTAAAACTCTTACGCTGGTAAAAGCAGGCCTGCTTTTGCCAGCGTAAGAATTTCAAGGGCATGCGGTGGGCATTCTGCCCGTGAAGGCTCTTTACTTTCGGATGCGTGTGATCTGTCAAGAGAATTATTGACAGACCGTAAGTTCCGGGTTTAGGCGCATGCGCAGTACATGCCTAACCCGGAACTTGCACGGTCCCCACAGGCCCACCTTGTACATGCCCATAGGAGCCGCGAATTCAGCCTCAGCAAAAATGATGTGTTCTACTCTGTTCTTCAGTGAAATGCTCTCTGTTAGTCAGCAGCACTTTTACTGTGCGAGAAAGAAAAAATGCTTAAAGAAAGTTTTTTTAAGCACTGCTAACTAGGGCACTGAAGCACTGACCACACTTGATCAGCTCCGCTGGGCAGGCCACATTGTCCGCATGCCAGACACAAGACTCCCGAAGCAAGCGCTCTACTTGGAACTCCTTCACGGCAAACGAGCCAAAGGTGGGCAGCGGAAACGTTACAAGGACACCCTCAAAGCCTTCCTGATAAAGTGCAACATCCCCACCGACATCCCTGGCCAAAGACCTCCCTAAGTGGAGGAAGTGCATCCGGGAGGGCGCTGAGCACCTTGAGTCTCATCATCGAGACCATGCAGAAATCAAGCGCAGGCTGCGGAAAGAGGGTGTGGCAAACCAGTCCCACCCACCCCTTCCCTCAACAACTATCTGTCCCACCTGTGTCAGAGACTGGTTCTCATATTGGACTGTACAGCCACCTAAGAACTCATGTTAAGAGTGGAAGCAAGTCTTCCTCGATTCTGAGGGACTGCCTATGATGATGATCTAGGGCACAAGCTGGAAGCAGCAATAAAAGGGTTGATTTTCCTGATCCTATCCGGGAAATAAAAGAAAAGAAAGACTTACATTTAGATAGCGCCTTTCACGACCACCCAACGTCTCAAAGCGCTTTACAGCCAATGAAGAACTTTTGTGGTGTAGTCACTGTTGTAACATGCGAATACCCATTTCCTTGGGCACAAAGATCAGGAAAAAAGGTGCATAGACCCGGTTTGTCAGATTTCGGAATCTTTTACATTGCCTTGGGATGTCCAGTGCTTCCCCGGCAATGGCAGAGCTAGTCCTGGATTTACATTAGGTACACGCTCAATGCACTGATACTAATGAGGCATTTCCAACCTCCTGCCTCAAGTCACGAGGACAATGCTCACTGGATGTCCCCAAAGCAAGAGACTTGGTGCTGTGGCCTGCCCCTGGATTCCCATTGGCTAGAGGGTCTGAGAGGGTCCTGCAGGCAGGCCAATGATCTTCCGTTATAGCTAAGTAGTTATCTCTAACCTCCCTCCATGATGTTTGCAGGCAATCAGAGCCTTTGACTGCTGATTTCCTTCAGCAGTCAAAAGCCCCAGCCTTAGAGGCAGGACATGCAGCTCAAGGCTTCAGAGGCAAGTAACTTACCTCAAATTTGCAATCCTTTCTGTCAGCACTAGCCAATCAGGAGCGAAAGGGAAGAGGGATCCAAGAAAATCTACTCTAAAGTCCCTTCTACTCTGCTCCATCAAAGTGTCTTCACCCAGCATTAAAGATAATTATTGCATTTGTGTGATCATTCCATTTTTCATATTAGGCACGATTCCAGTTTCACTGTGAAACTAACTCGTGTTACCAATGTAAGGCAGCTTGCTGCTAATAAACAATTTTAACAGCAAATAATGGTTTATTCTTTATGTAAAATACATACCCATCTGGTTTCTTCCGAAACACTTGCTCATTTAGTAACGATGATACGAGAAATTGTTACCTTAGTGGATTAGGACAAATTTCAAATGAAGACAGGGAGGAGGGAGGGGGTCAAAATTCAGAATTGCCCCATATGGGGGCGGTAACCGAGGCGAGGCGGGACTTCCAGCGCCTGACACGGAAGTCCGGCCGGCCGTGAAATTGGGGTTACCGTCCCTGAGAGGAAGCGATGCACAATGTTGGCGCTCCATTTCCTCGCGGGGTCAGGACCGAGGCGATAAGTGAGCTAATTTTCCAGCGCTACGCAGAGTCTCCATATAGCGCTGAAGCGAGTGTGCCCTCCACCTCTGTTAACGGGAAGGGTACGCTGCGAGCTTTGCAGTGGGGCGAGGGGCCTCCACTATGCCACCGGAGATGCGGGGTGCCGTGGCCACAGCCCGGCACAGGAGCTGAGTGCGAGGCTGCACCATCCCGGCATAGACATAGAAACATAAAAAATAGGTGCAGGAGTAGGCCATTCGGCCCTTCGAGCCTGCACCACCATTCAATAAGATCATGGCTGATCATTCCCTCAGTACCCCTTTCCTGCTTTCTCTCCACACCCCTTGATCACCTTAGCCGTAAGGGCCATATCTAATTCCCTCTTGAATATATCCAATGAACTGGCAACAACAACTCTCTGCGGCAGGGAATTCCACAGGTTAACAACTCTCTGAGTGAAGAAGTTTCTCCTCATCTCAGTCCTAAATGGCCTACCCCTTATCCTAAGACTGTGTCCCCTGGTTCTGGACTTCCCCAAGATCGGAAACAAACTCCCCGCATCTAACCTGTCCCGTCCCGTCAGAATCTTGTATGTTTCTATGAGATCCCCTCTCATCCTTCTAAACTCCAATGTATAAAGACCCAGTTGATCCTCATATGGCAGCCCAGCCATCCCGGGAATCAGTCTGGTGAACATTCGCTGCACTCCCTCAATAGCAAGAACGTCCTTCCTCACATTAGGCGACCAAAACTGAACACAATATTCCAGGTGAGGCCTCACCAAGGCCCTGCACAACTGCATGAAGACCTCCCTGCTCCTATACTCAAATCATCTAGCTATTAAGGCCAACATACCATTTGCCTTCTTCACCACCTGCTGTACCTGTATGCCAACTTTCAATGACTGATGAACCATGACACCCAGGTCTCGTTGCACCTCCCCTTTTCCTAACCTGCCACCATTCAGATAATATTCTGTCTTCGCGTTTTTGCCCCCAAAGTGGATAACCTCACATTTATGCACATTATACTGCATCTGCCATGCATTTGTCCACTCACCTAACCTGTCCAAGTCACCCTGCAGCCTCTTAGTGTCCCCCTCACAGCTCACACTGCCACCCAGTTTAATATCATCTGCAAACTTGGAGATACTACACTCAATTCCTTCATCCAAATCATTGATGTATATTGTAAAGAGCTGGGGTCCCAGCACTGAGCCTGCGGCACCCCACTAGTCACTGCCTGGCATTCTGAAAAGGACCCGTTTATCCCGACTCTCTGCTTCCTGTCTGCCAACCAGTTCTCTATCCACGTCAGTATGTTACCCCCAATACCATGTGCTTTGATTTTGCACACCAATCTCTTGTGTGGGACCTTGTCAAAAGCCTTTTGAAATACCAAATACACCACATCCACTGGTTCTCCCTTGTCCACTCTACTAGTTACATCCTCAAAAAAATTCCAGAAGATTTGTGAAGTATGATTTCCCCTTCATAAAACCATGCTGACTTGGACCGATCCTGTCAGTGCTTTCCAAATGCATTGCTATTTCATCCTTAATAATTGATGCCAACATTTTCCCCACCACTGATGTCAGGCTAACTGGTCTATAATTACCCGCTTTCTCTCTCCCTCCCATTTTAAAAAGTGATGTACATTAGCTACCCTCCAGTCCATAGGAAATGATCCAGATTCGATAGACTGTTGGAAAATGATCACCAATGCATCTACTATTTTTAGGGCCACTGCCTTAAGTGTTCTGGGATGCAGACTATCGGCCTTCAATCCCATCAATTTCCCTAACACAATTTACCACCTGATAAGGATATCCTTCAGTTCCTCCTTCTCACTAGACCCTCGGTCCCCGAGTACTTCCGGAAGGTTATTTGTGTCTTCCTTCATGAAGACCGAACCAAAGTATTTGTTCAATTGGTCTGCCATTTCTTTGTTCCCCATTATAAATTTACTTGAATCCAACTTCATTAGTGTTTGTGTTTGTCGTCACTAATCTTTTTCTCTTCACATATCTATAGAAGCTTTTGCAGTCAGTTTTTATGTTCCAGTTTTTAAGCTTCTTCTTGTACTCTATTTTCCCCCTCTTAATTAAACCCTTTGTCCTCCTCTGCTGAATTCTAAATTTCTCCCAGTCCTCAGGTTTGCTGCTTTTTCTGGCCAATTTATATGCCTCTTCCTTGGATTTAACACTATCCTTAATTTCTCTTGTTAGCCACGGTTGAGCCACCTTCCCCGTTTTATTTTTACTCTAGACAAATCTTTGAATGTTTGCCATTGCCTATCCACCGTCAACCCTTTAAGTATCCTTTGCCAGTCTATTCTAGCCAATTCACGCCTCAAACCATCGAAGTTACCTTTCCACAAGTTCAGGACCCTAGTTTCTGAATTAACTGTGTCAGTCTCCATCCTAATAAAAAATTCCACCATGTTATGGTCACTCTTCCCCAAAGTGTCTCGCACAACAAGATTGCTAATTAGTCCTTTCTCATTACACATCACCCAGTCTAGGATGGCCAGCTCCCTTGTTGGTTCCTCAATATATTGGTCTAGAAAACCATCCCTAATACACTCCAGGAAATCCTCCTCCACCGCATTGCTACCAGTTTGGTTAGCCCAATCAATATGTAGATTAAAGTCACCCATGATAACTGCTGTACCTTTATTGCATGCATCACTAATTTCTTGTTTGATGCTGTCCCCAACCTTACTACTACTGTTTGGTGGTCTGTACACAACTCCCACTAGCATTTTCTGCCCCTTGGTATTCCGTAGCTCCACCCATACCGATTCCACATCATCCAAGCTCATGTCCTTTCTTACTATTGCATTAATTTCCTATTTAACCAGCAATGCCACCCCGCCTCCTTTTCCTTTCTGTCTATCCTTCCTAAATGTTGAATACCCCTGGATGTTTCCAGCCTTGGACATGCTGGAGCCAATTACATTATACCCATTAACTGCTATCTGCGTAGTTAATTTGTCCACCTTATTCCGAATATTCCTCGCATTGAGGCTTGTCTTTCTAACACACTTTGCTCCTTTAGGATTTTGCTGTAATGTGGCCCTTTTTGCTTTTTGCCTTAGGTTTCTCTGCCCTCCACTTTTAATTTTCTTCTTTTTATCTTTCGCTTCTGCCCCCATTCTACTTCCCTCTGTCTCTCTGCATAGTTTCCCATCCCCCTGCCATATTAGTTTAACTCCTGCCCAACAGCACCAGCAAACACTCCCCCTAGGACATTGGTTCCAGTTCTGCCCAGGTGCAGACCGTCCAGTTTGTACTGGTCCCACCTCCCCCAGAACCGGTTCCAATGTCCCAAGAATTTGAATCCCTCCCTGCTGCACCACTCCTCAAGCCACGTATTCATCTGCACTATCCTGCGATTCCTACTCTGACTAGCACGTGGCACTGGTAGCAATCCTGAGATTACTACTTTTGAGGTCCTACTTTTTAATTTAACTCCTAGCTCCCTAAATTCGTCTTGATGGACCTCATATTCTTTTTTACCTATATCGTTGGTACCTATATGCACCACGACAACTGGCTGTTCACCCTCTCTTTTCAGAATGCCCTGCACCCGCTCAGAGACATCCTTGACCCTTGCACCAGGGATGCAACATATGACCCTAGAGTCTCAGTTGCGGCCGCAGAAACGCCTATCTATTTCCCTTACAATTGAATCCCCTATCACTATCGCTCTCCCACTCTTTTTCCTGCCCTCTTGTGCAGCAGAGCCACCCACTGTGCCATGAACTTGGCTGCTGGTGCCCTCCCCTGATGAGTCATCCGCCCCAACAGTACCCAAAGCGGTGTATCTGTTTTGCAGGGGGATGACCACAGGGGACCCCTGCATTACCTTCCTTGCACTGCTCTTCCTGTTGGTCACCCATTCCCTATCTGGCTGTGTACCCTTTACCTGCGGTAAGACCGTAAGACCAACTCACTAAACGGGCTATTCACGTCATTCTCAGCATCGTGCATGCTCAGAGTGAATCCATCCGCAGCTCCAGTGCCGCAATGCGGTCCGTCAGGAGCTGCAGCCGGATACACTTCCCGCACACATAGTCGTCAGGGACACCGGAAGCGTCCCTGGCTTCCCACATAGTACAGGAGGAGCATAACACATGTCCGAGCTCTCCTGCCATGACTTAACCACTAGATAAACTTAATTTGGCAACAACAAGGCTAAAAGATTACTTACTGATAAAGAAAGGAAAAAGAAAAACTACTTACCAATCACCAGCCAATCACTTACCCCCTTGACTGTGACGTCACCTTTCGATTTCTTTCTACTGTTTTGCCTTCTCTGCACCAGCTAGCCTCACAAACTCACAAACTCCTGCTGGGCCTTTATAGGCCTCTCCTCCGACCTCCCGACGATGCTGCTCCCCACTGGCCTCACGAACTCCTACTGGACCTTTATAGGCCTCTCCTCTGACCTCCCGACGACGCTGCTCCTCGCCGGCCTCACAAACTCTTGCTGGGCCTTTAAAGGCCTCTCCTCCAACCTCCCAACAGAGGACCCCATGGACCACACAAAATAAACAACGAAAGGCTGGGGAAAAAAATGGCGCTGCACATCTCCTCTTTTTGCTCCACGAGTGGAGTGCGGCCCGATTAGTAACTAGCGAGGTTGGCGCTGACATTGCCTGCAGTGGCCTCACGGGGTGCGAACCAATTTCCACTGTGGGCCGAAAATGGGTCGTTGTGCACGACAATGACATCATCATCGCCGGCACAGCTGCCTGGGGCACTGCCGGTTTGCGCCTCGGTTAACTCCTGCACAATATCGTGGGAGGCAGTAGCGCCCTCCCAACCCCCCCAGCCCCCACCCTCAGCGAGAAATCGTTTGCTGGGTGGGGGGCTAACGACAGACGCAAACAACATGAATTTCTCCTCCAGGCTATCTTAACTAAAATAATATATAACATACAGATGTATTACTTATCCAGTATTGTATAACTGTGCAGTCAGCATTTTGATTTTAACAAAAGTGACTCAATAACACTGAGTTCTTCCCCCTATCCCTTTCACCCACATGCATGCAAATGTCTCGTGACATAGTTTACAAATTGTATTTACTTCTGTACTTTTCCCACGTTAAAATGCAACTAGTTCATATTCAGCCTTCCTGAAATCAATGACAACGGTCCAAATTTTCTGACTGCTGCAGGAAAACTTCAAACTTATAATAAGAAAAAACCTCTGACAAATCACCTGTAAATCTGCGATCTTACAAAGGCCTTTGACACTGTCAACCGTGAGGGTCTATGGAGCGTCCTCCCCATTTCGTATGCCCCCAAAAGTTTGTCAACATCCTTCGCCTGCTCCACGACGACATGTAGGCCGTGATCCTTACCAATAGATCCATTAGAGACCCAATCCCCATCCAGACCGTGGTCAACCAGGGCTGTGTCATCGCTCCGACCCTCTTCTTAATCTTCCTCGCTGCCATGCTCCACCTCACAGTCAATAAGCTCCCCGCTGGAATGGAACTAAACTACAGAACCAGTGGGAAGCTGTTTAACCTATGCTGCCTCCAGGCCAGGTCCAAGATCATCCCAACTTTTGTCGTTGAGCTGTAGTACGCGGACGACGCCTGTCTCTACGCACATTCTGAGGCTGAACTCGAGGATATAGTTGATGTATTCACCGAGGCATATGAAAGCATGGGCCTTACGCTTAATATCCGTAAGACAAAGGTCCTCCACCAGCCTGTCCTCACCGCACAGCACTGCCCCCCAGTTATCAAGATTCACAGCGTGGCCCTCGACAACGTGGACCACATCCCATATCTCGGGGGCCTCTTCTCAACAAAAGCAAACATTGATGCTGAGATTCAACATGGCCTCCAGTGCACCAGTGCAGCCTTCGGCCGCCTGAGGAAAAGAGTGTTCGAAGACCAGGCCCTTAAATCTACCACCAAGCTCATGGTCTACAGGGCTGTAGTAATACCTGCCCTCCTGTATGGATCAGAGGCGTGGATGATGCACAGAAGACACCTCAAGTCGCTGGAGATATATCACCAACGATGTCTCCGTAATATCCTGCAAATCCCCTGGGAGTACAGGCGCACCAACATCAGTGTCCTCATCTAGGCTAACATCCCCAGCATTGAAGCACTGACCACACTCGATCAGCTTCGCTGGGCAGGCCACATAGTTCGCATGCCAGACACGAGACTCCCTAAGCAAATGCTCTATGTGGAGTTCCTTCACGGCAAGCGAGCCAAAGGTGGGCAGTGAAAACGTTACAAGGACACCCTGAAAGCCTCCCTGATAATGTGCGACATCACCACTGACACCTGGGAGTCCCTGGCCGAAACCTCCCTCAGTGGAGAAAGTGCATCCGGGAGGGCGTTGACCTCTTCGAATCTCAATGCTGAGAGCGTGAAGAGGTCAAGCGCAGCGGAAGGAGCGTGTGGCAAACCAGTCCCACCCACCCCTTCCCTCGACGAATGTCTATCCCACCTGTGACAAGAGTCTGTGGCTCTCGTTTTGGACTGTTCAGCCACCAAAGAACTCACTTCAGGAGTGGAAGCAAGTCTTCCTCGATTCCGAGGGATTGCCTATGATGATGATGAAACCTCAGCAGGGCATTTAAAAATTGCATTCAGCTATATCGGGAAGTGTGGCACTCCTTTTGGAAGAATAATACTAGAATGACAGGCAATCCTAGCAGCTGTTCTATTTATACAATATCTACTGTTGGAGCATATCCATGAATGCTAAAATCAATGTAATCCCTCTTGTCAGCAGCTTATTTAACTTGAAAGTGCAAAAAGGTAATACAGGCAACTCTGGATTATCCGCACACGGATGCAATGGGAAACCATTGTAATGGCATTTAAAATTCCGTGTGTGTGCACGCTGCTGCGGCCGCTGTCTCTCGCGGCCGCCGCTGACGTCTGAGTCCTTTCGGCCCGGGAAGGCATCGGGCCGGTGCGTTCGGAGTCTTTTCGGCCCGGGAAGGCATCGCGCTCCGGAACCCCGGAGCTAGACAATCTCCTCCTCGAGGCCACCTGCATGCATGCTGGTAATGTCCATACTGCCTTGTTACTGCTTGTAGCTGATTGAACAGTATTTATTCATTGAAGTTTTAACTTTATAATGTCAACTCGCTCTAACGGAGAAATCGTTTACCCGGCATAGCCCAATCCCCGAGAGACCCGGATAATCGAGAGTTGCCTGTATAGCATTGAAACAGTTTCAGTAGAACTGTTACAAACGGCTATAACTTGAGGCTGAAAACATATCACATGGGCCATACCAGCCCCAACAATTCAAAAAAGCAATTCAAAAGAATTGTTGGTTCTGTTATTGTATAATACATTTTCTTTCATGTCCTGACTTGCTCTCTTAGTCATTAAAATTCTCTAGGTGGCCTCAAGGGATAATTCCCAAAGTTTTTGGAATTGTTATGTGAAATGAAAGAATTGTCATTACACTGCAAGCATGGATCCAAAGGCATTTAGTAAACTAGTATCATGTCATTGAGACGTACAGCTTGTAGCAACACTTGTCAAATGTTTACAAGGATAAAATGCAGAAGATATGTGGTTTGACAAATGATTAAAAGGGTGAAACACTTTCAAAGGACATGGGATATATCTTATGTGTAAAATCATTATAAACCAATTAGACAGAAAATGCTGGAAATACTCAGTAGGTCAGGCAGCATCTGTTTCTCTCTCCACAAACACTGCCTGACCTGCTGAGTATTTCCAGCATTTTCTGTTTTTATTTCAGTATTTTGCTTTTGGATAAACCAATTAGAGTTTAGTAGAAGATTTTTCTTTAACTTGACACACAGATGAAAATATTCCCGTGGTACTTGATAATCATACCACAAAATCAAAGTGACCTGAATTTGGCTATTTTATGTTTCGTGTGAAAATACATATTTGGACCCAATTCAAACCACTTTGGCTACAGATCCAAAATTAGACGAGAAACAATGATAATTTTTTGAGGGAGGGGTTATTTCCATAGTAGTCTAGTAGTAAATATGGATTCCATCTTGTTTGTTAAAGATAATAATACCAGTGCATTACTTTTCTTGCTTAATATTTTAAACAAAATACATGCACTCTTCGAATACTAAATAAACCTGATTTGAAACGGTTTCCTCATTGAAAACATTGGGGCCAAAATTCAGGCCCGCCAGAAAGCTGGGGCACCTACCTTGTTTTGCTGTTTTTACTGTCTGGTCCGACAAGGCAGACTCTTTGGCAATTTTTTTAGAGCAGTCCAGAAGTCGGTCATAATGGGGGTGGAAGTGCGGCGGTAAGTGCTGGTGAGAGGAGGAAGTTGGGGCGGGACAGAGTCTCTGCCGCTGTCACTCAGCGGTGGAGCGGTGGTGACGTCAGTGCGCGTGTGCGTCACCACATCTCTCTCCTCATTTAAAGGGGAGAGCAGCAGCGATTTTTTTAGGTTTGGTCACTGGGCCACCAGGGAAGGTTTCAGCCAGGCCAGTGGCCTGGCCCTCAAGAGGGGATGCCAGGCTGCCTGTTGGCGGCTAGGCCGAACCCGGGGCCATAATTGTCCATCGGGAAGTTGACCGTCAAAAAAAAACATGGCGGCCGTGGCAATGGGCCCTCCCCTTGAAGGGCCACCATGCTGCCATGGCCCACACACAAAAAACAAGGTGCACTGACAGAAAAGGCTGTCGGGGCACTGTGCAGCAGGTCGTGGATTTGTTTAGGTAAATTTCGCGCAGAGTGGGATGGAGGTGCGGGAGAGCGACGGTGCGTGCTTTGATGATGCGCTTGGGGTGGTCGGCAGCAGCGGGCCGGATGTGGGGAATGCCCGAAAAATCCGCGAGGTGAATTTGGAGCGTGGCGGCTATTGGACTGCAACATGACAGCTGCTCGATTCTGCCGCATGGCCGCCTCAAAACGACAGTAACGGGGCTTATCTGGCACCTGAATTTCGGCCCCATTGTCCCAACATCCATGATAACTTCCTTTTGAAATGGTCCCCAAAAGACTTTATACACTTTGAAACTTAGAAGTTTGATAGTTTATATATGGTTATATCATATTAATTCCTAAATCCCTTGAGGCTGAAAAGGCACTGCAGATAGATTGTCCTCTCACCTTGCTCAAAAAATGAATATGCTGAGAAGTGACTGTTCCACCTCATGCATTATTCCAGTTTTTTCAGCATAAACTCAGACAGAATATTCACCTTCACAAGTAAATTCTTTGCATAATTTCTTGGAAGTGTTTCAGATAACAAGGATGAGTTATCGCAAGCATAGAGTCCTCAAACTCTGCTCCCCACCCACCTCCACTTTCTGCAAGTTCTAATTCTTAGACTCCCAGAACAAATAACTTGTGAGCTACAACCTGGACCCAGCAGATAACACCATAGTCAGCTGCTCCAATGGTGCAATTCCAAAAGGCTACATGAAATTGAGCCGTATAGACTACAAGGTCCCAGGTTTGATTCCCGATCTGTTCTGAGTTAGCCCATCTTAAGCTGAGGGGAAGCACAATTGCCTTAGTGGAAAGGGGTTGGAAAGGGGCTGCGTATTTTCTATCAGAAGCAATAATTAGCAGAAACCTTAGTTGTTTGTCTTTTATTTTTCCCTCTTTGCACAAACAATTACAGCACCCAGCTGCAATCAGCAAATTTTGCACAGACTAGGTGGCCGAAATTCACCATCCCCGAAGAGATGGCTACCGCAGAGTTTGGGCAGTTCCCTCCCCGAGCCATATTCAGCTCGGGGGGATTTGAGTGGTGTGCACTTCTGCCGGAAGCGGCGTTGTGAAGCCAGAGTAAAGGAGAAGTTTTGTGCAGTAAGGGAAGCAGCATTCGAGCCGCTGGAAAATGGAGGCCACCTGGATTTTTAGCTATGAAAAGGTAGGAGTTCTTCAGGCAGTGCTCCCCCTTCCCAGGTATTCGAGTCGGTGCTCGAATGCAACACCGCTGGAATGTTGCTGGGATCAGGGTCCTTTGGCAGAAAAATATTTTAATTAAGTTTTGAGTTGAATTTAAAGTGTAATAAGTTGTAGTTATTGTTTTTGCTTCATTAAACCTGCTAACTGTTTAGTGGAGGCCTGTAGGCCTCATTGTGGGCAGCAGAGACCTGCTTGGCAGGGTCCACCCTGAGGATGGGAGGAGTGTTGGGAGGGCGACACTTGGTACACCTGGTCAGAGGCAGGGTGGCACGCAGGCGAAGTCATCGCCATCAGCACTGTGCAGAGAGGCAGCGTGCAAGGGAGGCAGCAGCCATGGCTGCACAACCAAGAGAAGGGCGTGTATATGTGCACAGACCTGCAGCTAGAGAGGGTGGCCAGGAGGGAGATGGCATTAGAAGGAGGGTGAGGGATGCTGACCCCCCCCTCCAAATACTGGGAGAGGAACCTTGCCAGCAAGAGCCTCCACAGGAGCCTGGGAATAAGGAGGATCAGGGAGATGTCCAGCAGGCAGCTGCCAGGGGAGGTGGCCAACGCAGACGTGGGGGAAGGAGGCCATACCCTCAAAGGGTCTACAAACCTCAGTTCTCCTTCGTCCAGCTCACTGATGAGCAATGCCTCTGAAGGCTACGATTTCGGACAGGAGTACTCAGGGAGCTCTGCACAGTACTGCGAGTAGATCTGCAGCCTCAAACAAAGCTCATGACCGCCCTCACAGTGGAGACCAAGGTCACCATCGCCTTGAATTTTTACGCGACGGGGTCTTTCCAGTCTGTCACTGCAGACATTGGCAACATCTCCCAATTCTCTGCACATCGGTGCATCCGGCAGGTCACAGATGCACTGTACAGGAGAAGGGTCCAGTACATCTCCTTCCCGATGACAAGGGACAAACAGGTGGAGCGACAGGACGGATTTGCCCGAATGGCAGGCTTCCCGAGGGTACAGGGTGCCATTGACTGCACACACGTTGGGCTGAGGGTGCCACACCATCACCCTGAGATCTTTGTCAACCGCAAAGGCTTCCATTCTCTGAACGTCCAACTCGTGTGCGACCACCTGCGTCGGATCCTGGCAGTTGATGCGAGGTACCCAGGCAGCAGCCATGATTCATTCATTCTGTGCCAGGTGCCCGCCGTCTTCACCGGCCCAAATCAGGATTGTGGTTGGCTGTTTGGGGACAAGGGATAACCCCTGTCCACTTGACTGCTCACTCCACTGCGGAACCTCAGGACTGCGCCAGAGCATGCATACAATGACGCTCATTGTGCCACCAGGTGCATCATCGAGCGGTGCATAGGCATCCTTAAGCAGAGATTCCGGTGCCTGGACCACTCTGGTGGCACCTTGCAGTACTCTCCTCAACAGGTCTCCATGATCGTCGTGGTCTGCTGCATGCTGCACAACCTGGCCATCATGAGTGGACAGCCGCTGGAGGTCGAGCCAGCTGTACCACCTGAGGAGGAGGAGGATCCCCATTGCCCCAGAGCGAGGAGGCATCATCCCCATCACACAACCCTGGAAGGGAGGTGCAGCTGCGTCTCATAGCTGCTCGCTTCAGATAATTCCATCTACACATAACACTTCAAGCTCCCACTTTCAATGGCCATCGCAATGAGTGCCTTAATGCAGAATTGCCCACTCCCAGATGAAACACCTGGCCAGATATATGTGCCAAAAATAAAGATTTTTTCAATTATCCAAATCTCTGCAAAAACAGATCATAAAGAACAATAATGTTGTCCTTTCTTACCCCATGTGCAACTCACTATAACACCTGTTATGTGTGAATACCCTAACACTATGCCTAACTCTCATCCCTGCGGCTGCATCATGGGTCCGGGAAGGCTTCTGTGGTTGTTGTCTGGGACCTACAATTGTCCTTCTAGGATGCCCATGGAACCTCTGAGCCTGGAAGGGCCGGGTGCAGACTAGCCAGCACCCTCCTGGGAGGGTGCATCCTCACATATATGGAAGTGCCTGACACGTCCCCTGCAATCTCCCTCCATGTATTACATGCTGCTTGTCTGCCAGGTCTCCCCACGCCAGGAAACAGTATTCTTCTTTGGTCCTCCACACCGTCCATCAGAGTCTCCAGCTCCATATCAGTGAACCTGTTGGCTCTCCTTGCACCTCTTACACCAGCCATCCTTCCAACCTCCTTCCCCCTCAAGGCCTTGCTGCAAACTCTGGCCTTGAACAGCTGGCACATTAGAAACCCTTACCTGCATCCTGAATTTCTCAGTGGTGATAACGCTCAAATTAAGACAGCCACACTGCTGAAAATTCCACTTTGGAAGGGTTCATTCGCACTGGAATTCACTTGTTCACTTTTGGAGCTGAATATGGGGTGGCCCAGCCACTCAAAAATTTCGGCGTTAATGGCCACAAAACGGGGGGAGCACCAGCTTTCCGGCAGTACTGAATTTCAGCGCCTGGGAATCATACCTAGGATTTTCTCTTGTGAATCCCGCCTCCCCCTTTCCTTCATCCCACCATTAGCAGCCTTCAGCTGTCTAAGCACCAGGCTCTGGAATTCCCTCCCCACACTTCTTCACCTCTCCACCTCTAGCATCTCTCTCTCTCTTTAGTGTTAGCTATGGCTAAGTTGGTATCACACTCGCCTCTGAGTCAGAAGGCTGTGGGTCCAAGTCCCACTCCAGACGAGCAGGGCAGTTATCCCGGGTGTCCTGCCCAATATTAATCCCTCAATCAACATAACAATTGCGAAAATGTTGGAGTCCATTATTAAAGAAGCAGTAGCAGGACATTTGGAAAAGCATAATTCGGTCAGGCAGAGTCAGCATGGATTTATGAAGAGGAAGTCATGTTTGACAAATTTGCTGGAATTTGAGGATGTAACGAACAGGGTGAATAAAGGGGAACCAGTGGATGTGGTGTATTTGGACTTCCAGAAGGCATTTGACATATAAAAGGTTACTGCACAAGATAAAAGTTCACGGGGTTGAGGTAATATATTAGCATGGATAGAGGATTGGCTAATTAACAGAAAACAGAGAGTCAGGATAAATGGTTCATTCTCGGGTTGGCAATCAGTAACTAGTGGGGTGCCGCAGGGAGCAGTGCTGGGACCCCACTATTTACAATCTATATTAATGACTTGGAAGAAGGGACTGAGTGTAACGTAGCCAAGTTTGCAGCCGATTCAAAGAAGGGAGGAAAAGCAATGTGTGAGGAGGACACAAAAAATCTGCAAAAGGACATAGACAGGCTAAGTGAGTGGGCAAAAATTTGGCAGATGGAATATAATGTTGGAAAGTGTGAGGTCATGCACTTTGGCAGAAAAAAATCAAAGAGCAAGTTATTATTTAAATGGAGAAAGATTGCAAAGTGCTGCAGTACAGCGGGACCTGGGGGTACTTGTGCATGAAACACAAAAGGTTAGTATGCAGGTACAGCAGGTGATCGATGGAATTCCCTCCCTACACCTCTTCACCTCTCTACCTCTAGTGTCTCTCTCTCTCTCACTAGTGTCTTGGAATCTTGGATTTTATTGCAAAGGTGATGGAGTATAAAAGCAGGAAAGTCTTGCTACAGCTATACAGGGTATTGGTGAGGTCACACCTGGAATACTGAGTACAGTTTTGGTTTCCATATTTACGAAAGGATATACTTGCTTTGGAGGCAGTTCAGAGAAGGTTCACGAGGTTGATTCCGGAGATGAGGGGGTTGACTTATGAGGAAAGGTTGAGTAGGTTGGGCCTCTCTACTCATTGGAATTCAGAAGAATGAGAGGTGATCTTATCGAAACGTATAAGATTATGAGGGGGTTTGACAAGGTGGATGCAGAGATGATGCTTCCACTGATAGGGGAGACTAGAAGTAGGATGCATAATCTTAGAATAGGGGACTGCCCATTTAAAATTGAGATGAGGAGGAATTTCTTCTCTCAAGAGTGTTGTAAATCTGTGAAATTTGCTGCCTCAGAGAGCTGTGGAAGCTGGATCATTGGATAAATTTAAGACAGAGATAGACAGTGTCTTAACCGATAAGTGAATAAGGGCTTATGGGGAGCGGGTAGGGAAGTGGACCTGAGTCCATGATCGGATCAGCCATGATCGTATTAAATGGTGGAGCAGGCTCGAGGGGCCGTATGGCCTACTCCTACTCCTATTTCTTATGATCTTCTGTTCTAATAAAAACAGAGTATCAGGTCATTATCACATTGTTGTTTGTGGGAGTTGGCTATGTGCAAATTGGCTGCGGCATTTCCCACATTATAACAGTCTCTACACTCTAAAAGTATTCCATTGGCTGTAAAGTGCTTTGGTACATCCAAGTGTTGTGAAAGGTGCGATATAAATCCAAGTCTTTCTTTTCTTTATTATTTTAGTGCCCCTGGGCTAGGGTGGGAGAAATCAACCTGGTTTCCTGTTCCCGATCATTGAATCAGATCCCTGCTGGAAGTTGTGCATATCTGGGCTTTCAGATGACTGGATCCACAGTTGAATAGCTTGCTGGAAATGTCTGGACTCTCACATAAAGAGTGATCATTTCTGTAAGGTACCAGAGGTAGCTGGTGCCTGTGCAACTGTATCATGGCTTGAATTGCTACCTTCAGGGGAACCAGTGGATTTGATGTATTTGACTTGCAGAAGGCATTTGACAAGGTGCCACATAAAAGGTTACTGCACAAGATAAAAGTTCACGGGGTTGGGGGTAATATATTAGCATGGATAGAGGATTTAGCTAACTAACAGAAAACAGAGAATCGTAGAAACCAGAGTCGGGATCAATGGTTCATTCTCTGGTTGTTAATCAGTAACTAGTGGAGTGCCTCAGGGATCAGTGCTGGGACCCCAACTATTTACAATCTATATTAATGACTTGGAAGAAGGGATTGAGTGTAACGTAGTCAAGTTTGCAGACGATACAAAGAAGGGAGGAAAAGCAATGTGTGAGGAGGACACAAGAAATCTGCAAAAGGACATAGACAGGCTAAGTGAGTGGACAAAAATTTGGCAGATGGAGTATAATGTTGGAAAGTGTGAGGTCATGCACTTTGGCAGAAAAAAATCAAAGAGCAAGTTATTATTTAAATAGAGAGAGATTGCAAAGTGCTGCAGTACAGCATGAAACACAAAAGGATAATATGAAGGTACAAGTGATCAGGAAGGCCAATGGAATTTTGGCCTTTATTGCAAAGGGGATGGAGTATAAAAGCAGGGAAGTCTTGCTACACTTATACAGGGTATTGGTGAGGCCACACCTGAAATACTGCGTACAGTTTTGGTTTCCATATTTATGAAAGGATATACTTGCTTTGAAGGCAGTTCAGAGAAGGTTCACTAGGTTGATTCTGGGGATGATGGGGTTGGCTTATGAGAAAAGGTTGAGTAGGTTAGGCCTCTACTCATTGGAATTCAGAAGAATGAGAGGTGATCTTATCGAAATGTATAAGATTATGAGGGGGCTTGACAAGGTGGATGCAGAGAAGATGTTTCCACTGATGCGGGAGACTAGAACTAGAGGACATGATCTTAGAATAAGGGGCCGCCCATTTAAAACTGAGATGAGGAGAAATTTCTTCTCTCAGAAGGTTGTAAATCTGTGAAATTTGCTGCCTCAGAGAGCTGTGGAAGCTGGAACATTGAATAAATTTAAGACAGAAATAGACAGTTTTTTAAATGATAAGGGGATAAAGGGTTATGGGGAGCGGGCAGGGAAGTGGGCCTGAGTCCATGATCGGATCAACCATGATCGTATTAAATGACGGAGCAGGCTTGAGGGGCCGTATGGTCAATCCTGCTCCTATTTCTTATGTTCTTATAAGAAAACTGGAAAATTAGAGTGAGGGAAAAAGATTTTTTTAGAGTGCTCCTTTATAACTGGACATTAAAGCAGTTTTTAGTTATGGTGTGTGCACACACTGAGCTCACAGTAGACGTTAGGAAGCAGGGAAACCACACTGCAAACTCAATCGAGTTAATGGTTCCAACATGATTTATCGTGCTTCAAATTACCATCAAAATAACAATTCTGAGTTACAGAACTCTCAACACATACTATAAAAATGGACACAAAGTTCCGACAATTCTAAATATTCATTGTATGAAAATATTTGCACGCAAAACAAAGTTGCACGTGTATTGAATGATTTACAGAGTGAAAGCGAAGACACTAGGGGACCGATTTTCATCAAAGCCTCAACCCACCCAAGTACCATCCAAAATGCCGCCGATAACCACCGAGGTACCGGACGGTACTTTGGGCAGGATATTCATCGGCAAGGTCCCTCGAAGGTCGGCGAGCGGCAAATGGACGACGTACGCTGCCATCTGGGCAGCAGCGGGCGGGAGGTCTCATTCTTGGCAGCAGAGGCGCTTGCCGCCCAAGTGCCACTGAGGATGGCCCATGGAGGGTCGAAGGCCTGAAAAAAAAATCATCAGTAAAAAATAAAAAAACTATCGGAAGACCTTCAGAGGACCCCATCCAGGTAAGTTGCTGTGAAAATTTTTGTTTTTTAAATGTTCACTCACCTTTTTTTCAGGTTCTTCATACTTACCGTCGGGGCAGACCAGCCTCCTCACAGCGGACCACCTCTGTTCTGCCGCCGACTCCCGCCTGCTTCAATATGGGAACTCGGCGAGCGGGAGGTCAGTTGCGCCACTCGGCCATCCGCTAACGTCAGCGGGCGGTTCCCAGTGACTATCCCCTCCCGCGCGCTCCAGCCCACCTCATAAGTGGCACTGGGCGGATCTGCAAGAGCAATGTCGGCGACAGTGGGCGGTGAGTTGATGAACTTTGATCCCCTAGAAGTGCATTTATGGGTCCGGATGACTGCTAACTGGTAGCGTTCACCATCATTCCGCCTTTGAAACTGACCATAACTTTGGGATTTGGCGCATGCGCATGTGGAAATCCTGCAGTTGTCATTCACTGCTCTGACGCAGGCTGTGCCCCCCTTCCCCCAACCCACAGAGCCGCCAATCAGCAAAATCTCTCAAATCAGGGAAACTGATGAAAACTTCAGCTCTTCTGCATTAAGTACGCTGTTAAATTTCCCACTAAAAGTTAGACCTAAAGAAATTAGGTGTAACTGGGATTTTAACAGCACATTGACAGACAAAGCTCGTTGACATAAGCTTGTTTAGAATCTCCTCGGTACTGCTGGGAGATAAAGAGCTTTTGGTAACACTTTATATTTTGTAGGCTCTGTACAATAAGTGAGTAACAATTAGCAGCATTGAATCCTGGGCAGTGCCTGCAGTAATATTTCCTGTTGCAGTATTCTAAACTAAGTTCCACATTCATACCTATTTATGATGATAATGTTAAACTCTCCTAACCTGTTCTGTGGTTAAATTACTCACTCCATGTTGTGTGTTTGTGAATGCAAATCCAAGCACCAGTTATCATTCCAATCTGCTAGGCTTGTGCATATAATGAGATGAAAGAAAGCCTTCATGACCTCAGGATGTCACAAAGCGCATTTACAGCCAATGAAGTACTTTTGACGTGTAGTCACTGTTATAATGCTGGAAACCCAAGCGGCAGTGTGATGATGACCAGATGGTCTGTTTTTGCTGATGTTGGTTGGGGATTAAATGTTGCTCAGGACACCGGGAAGAACTCCTGTCCTTTGAAATATCACAGGACTTTTTGCGTTGACCTGAGAGGGTAGACAGAGCATTGGTAGAATGTCTCGTCCGGACAGCGGCACCTCCACCACTGCAGCCTATGTGCTCGGGACTCCGGAGTGGGATTTGAACCAAGAATCTTCTGATCGGAGGCGAGAGTGCTGCCAACTGAGCCACAGCTGGTATCTTATGAAGGATCAGCTCTTAGTCTATTAGAGACAACTATTCATTTTATGAATTACTTTTATGTCGTATTGAACTGCTCCCATTGAAAGCGGTTCCCAAATATGATGAGGCTCTTGGTCTTCTAACTTGACCTCATTTATATTAAGAGCAATGGCAGCCTCACTGAAGTAACTTTTATTGCTGCCATACATTTCCGAGTTGCTGTATTACTGACTTCTTTGAATCTTCAGCCTACTCATGGTCACAAACAAATGGCAGCATTTGACAACCAACATCTGTGGGGGTGTCTCCGGTGCCATGGGAAAGCTAACTCTCGAACAGGATACAGCAATTCTGGAACGGGTACACCAGTGTAGCCAGAGAAGAGGAAACAGAATCAGGATTGTCAAGGACAAGCTTAGGACACAGCCCAGGAAGTATTACTCAATGCTTATCAACAACTGGAAGGATTGCCAGAAAGGATTGAGGCTATGAGACAGGATTCAATTAAGCAACAGTCAAATGCTGTAATAGGGTCATATTGGTATTCTGGATGGATCAGAACAAATGGGATGTGTCAGCTGTGGCTCGGTTGGTGGCACCCTCGCCTCTGAGTTGGTTCGTTGTGGGTTCAGGTCCTGCTCCGGAGACTTGAGCACAAACATCTACACTGACACTCCAGTGCAGTGCTGAGGGAGTGCTGCACTGTTGGAGGTGCTGTCTTCAGAAGGGGCGTAATACCGAGGCACCATCTGTTCTCTCGGGTGGACGTAAAAGATCCCATGGCACTATTTCGAAGATCAACATCAGTAGAAAGCAGATTGTCTGTTCATTATCACAGTGTGAGAACTTGCTGGGCACAAAGTGGCTACCCCGTTTCCTACAGTACCACAGAGACTACACTCCAAAGCTTTGGGACATCTTAAGGTTGTGAAAGGCAATATATAAATGGAAGTCTTTCTTTCTTCATCCAAACCTATGTTGCACAAGACTTGCGCCATGCCACTTATTTTGCAGCACTGTCAGAGTTGAGACTACCTCCAGAAGCAGCATTTTAAGACAAATATATCTTTAAATAATTCTCCTGTGGATATTCATATGTTTATTCAGGTATACGTGTTTGGACTTTTCAAACTTCAGCTTTGGAAGCTCAAAGTGTCACTTTTTGTGAAGTTCGATGTCGTCAGTTACATCTGGTACACTCCCATTGCCACTAGCTCAAGAAACACTGACAACTTCACCATTGGGTATTGAGTACACAACCAATACTAGACACTCAAAAAATATATTGATCCTTCCCCCAAAATCTCATACCATTGTTAAGGTGTTTTATTCCTTGCCAAAAGTTGTTTCTTGAACTTGGAACTAGAAGAAAATTGCCCTGAAAAGAAATACAGTATATTTTTTGGTCTGTACATATGAGGAGTTGGTCAGTGGACAAAGACCAACAATAAATTACAAGGAATCAAAAGTTGCCTTAAATTGGTTTTATGACATACTAGTAGTGCTGCCAGCAAATGGGCCTTATGCAATTGGCAACAAGCCCAAAGTAAAGTGGATCTGTTAAAGCCAGCTGCAGGGAAGACCTGGTTTATAAAATAATGGTCTTCCTAATGGCAATTCTTTGAAAATTCTGCAAACGTACTTTCAGGTTGATACCTGCTGTGTAATGCATATTGCCAGCGGGTGACACAGACCCAACAGCAAACCAGCAAAAAAACATTTAAAGGCAGCAGGTAAACAGATTCAAAGCAGAAGGACTGAAGATGGGATCTCCCTTGCAAGCTGACAAATTAGTTTGTTTTTTGAATCATCTGAGATTTACTTCAGCATCTTCTGTTCCAACTTCTCTCTCACTCTCTTCCCCCTACCCAACAAGCTGGCAATGAGAATTTTCCAGCCCTGGATCAAATACATGCTCTCAGTAGGCTGCCAGGAATTACACAACTACCGGGCATGAATTTTTAAATAATTTTAAAACTCTCCACATAATGATCCACATATTTGTCATACTCTGATTTTGGTGCGACTACAAAATGCCTTTGCATGCGCAGAAGGAAATCTTCCCCCTCCATCGGTTGGTAATGGAATTGTGAAAAACTGACATTATGCATGCAAAATCAAAGACTCATTTCTTTTCCATATATGCCAAGACTTCATGAAATAAAAACAGATTAACCAGAAGTGGTTCAGTTTGGATCAGTTTGTTTCCATACGCAAGGTTTTAATACTGTAGTGGGAATATTCCATGAATATTCAATTTCATTTATAAACTTTGCATTGTGAATACTGGTTGAAGGTTACATTATTACATAGACAAGGACAGTGAGATATTTTATTGATTTAGAACAGCGATTGTAAATTTAAGTAGTTTTGTAATCTAATGAAATTTGTTGTATTTACTCTTGCTTCTGGTAATTTCAATTCTTAATAAACATGATTCTTAAATTTATAGCCTGATATATAAAGGCTAATTTTCTTCTGGCCTTTTCACAAGGGTGGTGGAGTGCACCTAAAATAAAAACAGAAAATGCTGAAAATACTCAGCAAGTCAGGCAGCAGCCGTGGAGAGAGAAACAGAGTTAATGGGCTGGATTTTCTAGGGTCCCACCCACACGGTGCAGGGGGACCCGGGAGACAGCGGGAAACCTGGACATTTGGGAAAGGAAGTTCGGGAAAGGAAAGGGTGGGTTTCCCGCCCAGAAGTCAGCCTGATTGACAGGTTGGCTTCCAGTCATGCGGGGATCGCAGACCAGGAGGCAACAGCACAAGGTAAGTGCTGGGCCCAGGATGGTTATGGTGGTGCGGGCAGAGGTGCAGCTGCTGGAGAGGAAGCTTGGGGGGCCATGAGGAAGCACTTCTACTCCTCCCGGCCCACAAGGATTGCTCCCAAGGCTGAGGCCACCTTGTGTTGCTGCCACTGGGAATCCCGAGCCCCAGGATCCCCGGCCGCCTGCAGCAAAACCAGCACAGCAGGTTAAAGTACAGGCTTCAGGCTTGTTATCATATTGAAATTGCTAACCTGCCTCCTGGATGATGGTGCAAGGAAAAAGGGGGTGGTTATGGCACAAGAAAAGAAATACAAAATGGATCTAGAGGAGCTATAAATGACAACAGCAGAATCATTACCAGAAGCCACTGTCCGAAAAAATAGGAGCAGAAGTTATGATCTGAAATTGTTGAACTCAATGTTGAGTCCGGAAAGCTCAAAGTACCTTATCGAAAGATGAGGTGCTGTTCCTCGAACTGAGCTTCATTAGAACAGTGTAGAAAACCAAAGCCAGAGAGGTCAGAATAGGGGAGTGGGGCAGAGAATTAAAGTGACAGGCAACCGAAAGCTCAGGGTTATGTTTATGGACTGAACAGAGGTGTTCCACAAAGCGATCTACGCTTGATCTCCCCAATAGAGAGGAGACCGCATCATGAGCAGCGAATACAGTCTTCTAAATTGAATGTGCTCGACCTGTAAGAGTCTGAACTCAACTGTACTTCTAGGTTCAGGTCATTTAAATGGTCCAAACTCTCCCCTAATGCAGGCTTGGTGCCTGGCAAGACCTGGCACCCAGAAATTAAGGAGGAGAGCCAGCTCCTCCTATTGCAGGCCTGAGAGGCCAGCAGTAGCAGGAATGGCCACTAGAGTTCAGACCTTCTAGCTGCTATCGACAAATAACAGCCAGAGCTCATGCGCTCCAACAATTATGCTGCTGGGCCTAAAAAAAATAGTCTCTGACCTTTTTGCTCCTACTGTGCGCGTGCTGCCTGCTCTTCTCCAGTACTCTGCTGGGAGAGGGGCTGGGTGCAGAACATAAAGTCCATCCATCAATGGAAGATATAGTACATTTCATAATAAATTCAGTGGGTTTATCAGAAGAATAAGGGGTCCACCCAGGGTGTGCTATCCAGGGTTGCCAACTCCGGTTTGATGTAATCCTGGAGATTTGATCATGTGATATTTCCCCACTGTTTGCCATTGTTATTGCATTTAGCTTAGTTGAGTGTCTAAGTAACATCAAGCTCAGAATAAAATATTTGAGCTTGGTTTTCTTGTGAGATGAATTATAACAGAAAGAAAGAATATAAAAGAATAGAAAGATTTATGGATAAGTACTGTTTAAATAAAAACTACTTCAATGATGTTTCTACAGTATCGACTGCAATGAGAAATTCCATTACTTCAATGAGATTCCATTGATTTGACAAAAACATCATCGAAATAATTAACTTCGAAGTAAAGTTTTCATACAGATTTACAACATTTTACAATACCCAGCTAATTATAAAAATAAATAAAACCCCAATCCAAACCCAATTCAATTAATTGACTCTCACACTCCACCACTGAATCCCAGATTTAGGGAGGTGAGACTCGGTCCTCAGGGAGCAACACTAAAGCTGCCTGACTCCTATAATAAAGCTCAGTGCACAACAGCCCACATCAGAGGCCAACATGAATTCCCGCACCCTCCATTTCTCACTCCCCCAATATGTGCTGCTTTCGCCCTCTCAAGTTTGTGTTTCTCTCTCTCCCTCCCTCAGTTTGTGTTGCTCTCTCTCTCTCTCTCTCCCTCCCAGTTTGCGTTTCTCTCTCTCTCTCTCCCTCCCAGTTTGCGTTTCTCTCTCTCTCTCTCCCTCCCAGTTTAAGTTTCTCTCTCTCTCTCCCTCCCAGTTTGTGTTTATCTCTCTCTCTCTCCCTCACTCCCGGTTTGTTTCTCTCTCTCTCCCTGCCCCAGTTTGTTTCGATCTCTCCCTCACTCCCTCAATGTGTTGCTCTCTCTCTCTCTTTCTCTCTCCCCAGTTTGTGCTTCTCTCTCTCTCCTACACTCAATTTGTTTCTCCCTCCTTCCCCAGTTTGTGTTTCTCTCTCATTTTCCATTTTGTGTTGCCCTCTCTCTATCCCTTGCTCCCACATCCCATGGCACTAATTTGAAGAAGAGCAGGGGAGTTATCCCCAATGTCCTGACCAATATTTATCCTGCAATCAACATCACTGTTATGTATGTAAACTCTACCAATGTGTAAGACTTGCCACCAGGGGGCACACCTATGGGAGACCCATGGGTCACCTGCACACCCTGGGCAAGCAGGTATAAAAGGCAGACTACCATGCTGCCTCCTCACTCTGGAGTTACAATAAAGAGACCAAGTTCACAACAGTTTGAGCTTAAGATGTACAGTCCTGTGGAATTATTCTAAATGTAACAATTGGCGACAAGTAACAGATCACAAACTTTCACGCAGTTATGACTGCTGTTGGTATTCTTGAGAGATTTGTTGAGGGTGATGATTGGGAAGCCTTTGTTGAGCATCTTGACCAGTACTTTGTGGCCAATGAGCTGGAAAAGGAAGAAACCGCGTTCAAGCGCAGGGCGACTCTCCTCACCATTTGCGGGTCCATGATATATGAACTCATTAAAAATCTGATAGCACCAACAAAACCAACGGACAAGACATATGAAGAGTTGTGCACGCTGGTTCGGGAACACCACAAACCGAAGCAGAGCAGGTATTGCTTTTACACACACCATCGCTCCGAGGGCCAGAATGTGGCGAGTTTTGTCGCCGACCTGAGATGCCTTGTGGGACCGTGCGTATTTTCTGGATTTTTGGGGGCAGTGTTGTGGGACTTTTTCGTGCTTGGAATTGGCCACGAGGTCATTCTTCGCACACTGCTGTCTGCCGAATCCCTAGATCTGAGCAAGGCCATCACGATAGCCCACGAACAATAACACTAAACAGATATCACTGCAGCATCGAAACTCACCGGCAAGTACTGTGCATAAAATAACTCCTTCAGCAGGCAGAACTGTACATGGCAGAGCCTACACGCCCGCAGAGGCCAGACCTAGGATGACTCAGAGTCCGCCGTGGGGCGTGAAGGCGAATCCATTAGCACCATGTTGGCGCTGCGGGCATAATCATCGAGCCCATCAATGTCGATTCAAGCACTACATGTGTAAGGGCTGTGGAACAATGGGGCACCTCCAGCAAATGTGCAGACGTGCTGCGACTCACCTTTGGCAGAGTCGGCAGAAGATAACCAATCTGGCGTGGATCACGCTGAACGTGTAAGAGAGACAACTCAACCCAAGGCTGAAGGGGAAGTGTATGGGGTACACGCTTTCACCACCAAAAGCCCTCCGATAATGATAAAACTCAAATTAAATGGCATTCCAGTTTCCATGGAATTGAACACGGGGGCGAGTCAGTCAATTATGAGCTAGAAGGCTTTTGAGAAACTGTGGGGCAACAAGGCACAAAGGCCAAAACTAAGCCCGATTCACACCAAGCTGCGCACATACACCAAAGAGCTCATACCAGTCATTGGCATTGCGGCAATGAAGGTATCGTACGGTGGAGCTGTGCATGATTTACCACTATGGATTGTACCAGGCAATGGCCCAATGCTGTTCGGCAGAAGCTGACTAGTAAAGATCCGATGGAACTGGGACGACATCAAAGTACTGTCTTCGGAGGATGATGCCTCGTGTGGCCAAGTGCTAAACAAATTCCTGTCGTTATGCGAGCCAGGCATCGGCAACTTCACAGGTGCCATCTAGTCTCTGATGCACAACCTGTTCATCACAAGGCCCGAGCAGTTCCATACATGATGTGAGAGAAAGTCGAGATCGAGCTGGACAGGCTTCGAGAGGGGATCATATCACCAGTTGAGTTCAACGAGTGGCCCAGTCCAATTGTTCCGGTGTTGAAGAGCAACGGGACGGTCAGAATCTGCGGGGACTACAAGGTAACGATCAACCGAGTCTCGGTGCAGGACCATCCAAAGAAGCAGATGACCTGTTTGCAAAACTAGCAGGGAGGAAGTCGTTCACCAAGCTGGATCCAACCTCTGCTTACATGACACAGGAGCTGGCTGAACCTTCAAAAAAATTGACGTGCATCAACACGCACAAAGGACTGTTCATATATCACAGTTGCCCCTTTGGGATGCGCTCGGCAGCGGCCATCTTCCAGAGGAACATGGAGAGTCTGCTGAAATCGGTTCCATGCACCGCGGTGTTCCAAGATGACATCTTGATCACTGGTCGCAACACCACCGAACACTTGCACAACCTGGAAGAGGTTCTCAAGCGACTGGACAGAGTGGGACTCAGGCTGAAATGCAGCGGACGGCATCAGACCCACAGACTCCAAGGCCATCAAGAATGCACCCAGACCACAGAATGTGACAGAGCTGCATTCGTTCCTGGAACTCCTCAACTATTTTAGTAACTTTCTATCGGGGTTGAGCACTTTGCTGGAACCATTGCATTTATTGCTATGCAAGTGTGATGACTGGGTTTGGGGTAAATCTCAAGAGACAGCCTTTAACAAGGCCAGAAACCTGCTATGTTCTAACAAGTTACTTGTATTGTATGACCCATGTAAACGTTTAGTACTAGCTTGTGATGCATCTTCGTAAGGGATTGGTTGTGTGTTACAGCAAGCCAATGGGTCAGGCAAACTGCAACCGGTTACATATGCATTCAGAAGCTTATCTAAGGCTGAAAGAGCCTACAGTATGGTTGAGAAACCATATGGTTAACATGCGTATACGGGGTTAAGAAAATGCACCAATATCTATTTGGGCTCCGATTCGAGCTCGAAACCGACCGCAAGCCGCTCATTTCATTGTTCTCAGAAAGCAAAGGTATTAACACCAATGCTTCGTCCTGCATCCAAAGATGGGCACTAACATTGTCTGCATATGATTATGTAATCTGCCACAGACCAGGCACTGAGAACTGTGCAAATGCCCTCAGTCGGCTACCATTGCTCACCACCGGGGTGGAAATGGCGCAACCCATAGACTTGTTCCTTGTAATGGATGCTTTTCAGAGCAAGGGATCACCCGTCATGGCTCGCCAGATCAGGACCTGGACTAGCCAGGACCCAGTGCTATCACTAGTAAAAAGCAGCGTCCTCAATGGGAGCTGATCGGTGGTCCCAGGGGAAATGCAAGACGAAATTGTCGTTCCACCGATGCAAGGACGAAATGTCCATCCATTCGGACTGCCTCCAATGGGGGAATCGGGTAATTTTGCCAAAAAAAGGCAGGGAAACGTTAGTACACAACCTTCACAGTACCCACGCAGGCATAGTCATAATGAAGGCTATCGCCAGGTCGCATGTTTGGTGGTCCGGCATTGACTCGGAATTGGAGTCATGCATACACCAATGTGACACTTGCTCACAGTTGAACAACACACAAAGGGAGGCCCCACTGAGTCTGTGGTCATGGCCCTCCAAACTGTGGTCAAGGGTCCACGTAGATTTCGTTGGCCCCTTTCTCGGAAAGATTTTCCTAGTAGCAGTGGACGTTTACTCTAAATGGATTGAATGTATAATAATGTCGTTATGTATATCCATTGCCACCATTGAAAGCCTCCGGGCCATGTTCACCAGCCATGGTTTGCCCGATGTCCTTGTTAGTGACAATGAACCATGCTTTACCAGCTCGGAATTCAATGAGTTCATGACCCGCAATGGCATCAAGCATATCAGGTCTGCGTCGTTTCAGTCCGCATCCAATGGTCAAGCGGAACAGGCAGTCCAAACCATCAAGCAGAGCTTGAAACGCATGACAGACGGTTCCCTGCAGACCCGGTTATCTCGCATTCTGCTCAGCTACCATACGTGACCCCACTCGCTTACCGGGATTCCCCCTGCAGAATTGTTAATGAAGAGAGCACTCAAAAACAGGCTCACCTTAGTCGACCCGGATAGAAACATAGAAACATAGAAAATAGGTGAAGGAGTAGGCCATTCGGCCCTTCTAGCCTGCACCGCCATTCAATGAGTTCATGGCTGAACATGCAACTTCAGTACCCCATTCCTGCTTTCTCACCATAGCCCTTGATTCCCCTAGTAGTAAGGACTTCATCTAACTCCTTTTTGAATATATTTAGTGAATTGGCCTCAACAACTTTCTGTGGTGGGGAAAATGCTGGAATCAATTATTAAAGATGTAATAGCAGCGCATTTGGAAAGCAGTGACAGGATCGGTCTAAGTCAGCATGGATTTATGAAAGAGAAATCATGCTTGACAAATCTTCGAGTTTTTTGAGGATGTAACTAGTAGAGTGGATAAGGGAGAACCAGTGGATATGGTGTATTTGGACTTTCAAAAGGCTTTTGACAAGGTCCCACACAAGAGATTGGTGCGCAAAATTAAGGCACATGGTATTGGGGGTAAAGTATTGATGTGATAGAGAACAGGTTGGCAAACAGGAAGCAAAGAGTGGGAATAAACAGGTCCTTTTCAGAATGGCAGGCAGTGACTAGTGGGGTGCTGCAAGGTTCAGTGCTGGGAACCCAGCTATTTACAATATACATTAATGATTTAGACGAAGGAATTGAATGTAATATCTCCAAGTTGCAGATGACACTAAGCTGGGTGTCAGTGTGAACTGTGAGGAGGATGCTAAGAGGCTGCAGGGTGACTTGGATAGGTTAGGTGAATGGGCAAATGCATGGCAGATGCAGTATAATGTGGATAAATGTGAGGTTATTCACTTTGGTGGCAAAAACAGGAAGGCAGATTATTATCAATGGTGACAGATTAGTAAAAGGGGAGGTGCAACGAGATTTGGGTGTCATGGTACATCAGTCATTGAAGGTAGGCATGCAGGTACAGCAGGCAGTAAAGAAAGCAAATGGCATGCTGGCCTTCATAGTGAGAGGATTTGAGTATAGGAGCAGGGAGGTCTTACTGCACTTGTACAGGGCCTTGGTGACCACATCTTGAGTATTGTGTGCAGTTTTGGTTTCCTAATCTAAGGAAGGATGTGCTGCTATTAAGGGAGTGCAGCAAAGGTTCACCAGACAAATTCCCGGGATGGCAGGACTGACATATGAAGGAAGATTGGATTGGCTAGGCTTATACTCACTGTAATTTAGAGGAATGAGAGGGGAATCTCATAGAAACATATAAAATTATGACGGGACTGGACAAGTTAGATGCAGGAAGAATGTTCCTGATGTTGGGGAAGTCCAGAGCCAGGGGTCACAGTCTAAGGATAAGGGGTAAGCCATATAGGACCGAGTTGAGGAGAAACTTTTTCACCCAGAGAGTTGTGAACCTGTGGAATTCTCTACCACAGAAAATTGTTGAGTCCAGTTCATTAGATATATTCAAAAAGGAGTTAAATGTGGCCGTTACGGCTAAGGGGATTAGGGGGTATGGAGAGAAGGCGGGAGTGGGGTACTGAAGTTGCATGATCAGCCATGATCATATTGAATGGCAGTGCAGGCTCAAAGGGCCGAATGGCCTGCTCCTGCACCTATTTTCTATGTTTCTATGTTTCAATGATCATGTAGAAACTAGGCGTCACCGGTATAACATGTACCACGATCGCGCGGCTGTATCACGTGACATCGAGGTCAATGACCCTGTGTTTGTTCTTAATTATGGTCATGGTCCCAAACGGGTTGCTGGCACTGTGTTAGCCAAGGAGGGAAATAGAGTATTTCTTGTCAAACTTTTGAATAGACAAACGTGCAGAAAACACTTGGATCAGACCAAACTGTGGTTCACTGACAACCAAGAAGAGTTTGAAGAGGACATTACCATCATTGATCCACCCACACACACCCAACCAGAAATCGACCTCGCGGTCAACCTCAAGGATGAACCCACCATGCCGACAGTCCGATCAGACCAGCCACACCACAGAGCAACAATGATCCGACCGACTCACCCATGCCAGGACTTCAACTCAGGCAATCAACCCGGGAACACAGAGCCCCGGATCGCCTCAACTTGTAAATAACTTGTACATAAGACTTTGGGGGGGAATTATGTTATGTATATAAACTCTACCAATGTATAAGACTTGTTACCAGGGGGCGTACCTGTGGGAGGACCAAGGGTCACCTGCACACCCTAGGCAAACAGGTATAAAAGGCAGACTACCATGCTGCTTCCTCACTCTGGAGTTACAATAAAGAGACCATGGTCACAACAGTTTGAGCTTAAGATGTACCATCCTGTGGAATTATTCTAAATGTAGCAATCATAAAAACAGATTATCTGGTCATTATCACATTGCTATTTGTGGGAGCTTGCTGTGCGCAAATTGGCTGCCGCGTTTCCTACATTACAACAATAAGTACACGCCAAAAGTACTTCATTGGCTGTAAAGCACTTTGAGACGTCTGGTGGTCGTGAAAGGCGCTATATAAATCCATCTTTCTTTCTTCTTTCTCCCTCCCCAGATTGTGTTTCTCTCTCTCCCACCCTCCCTCAGTTTGCGTTTCTCTCTCTCTCTCTCCCTCCCAGTTTGCGTTTCTCTCTCTCTCTCTCTCCTAGTTTGTGTTTCTCTCTCTCTCTCCCTCCCAGTTTGCGTTTCTCTCTCTCTCCCTCCCAGTTTGTGTTGCTCTCTCTCCCTTCCTTCCCCAGTTTGCGTTTCTCTCTCTCTCCCTCCCCAGTTTGTGTTTCTCTCTCTCCCTCCCTCCCAAGTTTGTGTTTCTCTCTCTCTCCCTCCCCAGTTTGTGTTTCTCTCTCTCTCCCTCCCAGTTTGTGTTTCTCTCTCTCTCTCCCTCCCAGTTTGTGTTTCTCTCTCTCTCCCTCCCTCCTCAGTTTGTGTTTCTCTCTCTCTCTCCCTCCCCAGTTTGTGTTTCTCTCTTTCTCCTTTCCAGTTTGTGTTTCTCTCTCTCTCCCTCCCACCCCAGTTTGTGTTTCTCTCTCTCTCCCTCCCTCCCCAGTTTGTGTTTTTCTCTCTCTCTCTCCCTTCCAGTTTGTGTTTCTCTCTCTCTCTCCCTCCCCAGTTTGTGTTTCTCTCTCTCTCTCCCTTCCAGTTTGTGTTGCTCTCTCTCTCCCTCCCACCCCAGTTTGTGTTTCTCTCTTTCTCTCTCCCTTCCAGTTTGTGTTTCTGTCTCTCTCTTTTCCACCCCAGTTTGTGGTTCTCTCTCTCTCTCCCTTCCAGTTTGTGTTTCTGTCTCTCTCTCCCTCCCCAGTTTGTGTCTCTCTCTCTCTCTCTCTCTCCCTCCCAGTTTGTGTTTCTGTCTCTCTCCCTCCCTCCCCAGTTTGTGTTTCTCTCTCTCTCCCTCCCCAGTTGCTCTCTTAGGACTCATGGAGTTTCCAGGCAATTACCGTTTACCCAATGTGGCCATCCTCGGAAGCGGTATGTTTGCAAATAGCGGGGGTACCAACAGGGCCCCGGTTGGCGGCAAGCCACGATAGCTGGGGTACTGCACATGGTGTAGGGAAGGTGCCACAACTTTACTGCCAGGTTAAACCAAGTCAGGATTTGCTGGGAGGGAAAAAAAAGCCACAAAAGCAGCGTGCGGCCAGATCCGGCATTTGGCACAATGGCCTGACCTGCATGGACCATCAGCAGGTCGGGGCCTTCAAAGGTACAGCGTGTGCTGGAGAGCGATGGCTGTGAAGAGGGTGACTGGGTTGGATGTCACCATGGAGGTCCCTGATTGGAGCGTGGACAGGTACAGCAGGAGCGGCGAGATTGGGGTGCTGGAACGGCGAGTGATCGTGGAGCGACGTAATTGAGGCCCAGAAGAGGCGAGGGCCTAGGGGCAGCACAGGCCAGCCCACACTGCAATATGTGTGCGCCCGAGGTCCATGCAGCAGAGCTGGACTCCAGTCGTCTTGGTTAATCCTTGCCACTGGACCAAGACCTAGCTCTGTCAAGCCCGTGTGGTGGCTGGTCACCACACGTTAAAAGATCCACGCACAGGCATCTTCCACCCTTCAACATGTAGTTCGGGACCTGGAATATTAGGTCCTTCATTGAAACACCTGTGAACTCATCCCTTTTCAGCGTGGAAGCAAGTCATCCTCGACACGGGGGACAACCTATGATGATGATGACTGCTAAACAAAGGTTATGAACCTGAAAAACTAATTTTGATTTTATGCATTGTCTAACTTATCAATTTTAATAAAAATAAATTTTTTGAAGAAACTTTTTAAAAAAATCAGGTTTGCCTTTTCCCCAAGAACCCCAATCTTTGTTTTGCTCTCTCTTTTAACATTTTAAAAAGTTTGAATAATAAGAGCTTACTCACTTCCTTGTTAGCTGTCTGTGAGAATTCTGCATTTTGATTGGCTGCTAAGGCAGCTTGTTGATGTCACAGCAGCTCGCACTAGGGGATCCCCACCACTATACTCTGTTGATTTCAACTATGCATCAGAAAACCCAAACTTCTCGACACAGAGATCGTGAGATCTTTGTGGAAGCTTACTTCGGGGGCTGACTGCAAATTCTGGGCCATTATAACTACCAAGAGTTTTCCCCCCTCCCCACGAATCTATTCATATTTGGGCACAAAATAGATTTCAGATAGTTAACTGTATTAGGAACATAGGAACAGTAGTGGGCCATTTAGTCCCTGATGCCTGTTCTGGCATTCAATGTGAACATGGCTGAGGCTGTGACCAAACTCCATATACCTGCCTTTACCCCATATCCCTTAATACCTTTGGTTAATAGAAATCTATCAATCTCAGATTTAAAATTAACAATTGACTCAGACTCAACTACCGTTTGTGGAAGAGAGTTCCACACCCCTTGTGTGTAGAAGTGTTTCTTAACTTTACTCCTGAAAGGCCTGGCTCTAATTTTAGGCTATATCCACAGTTCTAGATTTGGTACTCCTAACATCGTCACTTTATTCTAAGTAGTGACTGTTTCCTTTTAAAATCAACTTGCAGTTGCCAAACCACAAGCGCATGACGACGGGCTATGTAGTCAAGAGGTTTTCAAGAAAAATGTAAATAAATGCAGAATTCGTGCTTAAAATCAGCTATTTGATTATTAGCAGTAGAAGAACAAATTGGCCTTTGAGGTGTTCTGGACTTCTATTGTAAATGAAGTGATGAACACAGGCTAATAGAATTCAATGTGTTGTTACTGGAGAAAGGAAGATTGAGAAAGGTCTTTAAAATACTGAAAAGCACAGTTAAAATTGATGTAAACCTACAACTTAACTTTATCTGTGGATGAGGAACTGGAAGATAAGAATACAAATGAACAAGACTGGGAATACTGCCTATGCTAAAACAAATGTTTAATTTCCTTTGCATCCCAACATTAATAAAACCAGACATGGGGCTAGACTTTCCACTTTTGTACAGATCGCCCAAAAATGGGTGTTATTTCCAGCGTAGGCGGTAAATATGGGTTTTGAGATCGCCGGATTATCGCCCATTTTCAAAACCCCAACTTTCCATTTTATAAAATGGGCATTACTGCGAGCGATCTGAAATGGGCGTTAGCATTAAATTTTTTGACCTTTTGCTGTAAAGTGTCAATATCTATAGCAATGGCATGGCAACGGTCATTTCCCACGTTTCAGGAGGTCGGGGGTCATCAATACATGTGCAGAAGAGGAGAGAGTGAGAGAAGGAGCAGAGAGGAACTGAAAGCATGTGTGGGTGTATTGTGTGCTTGTTTGGCTGTTTTGGGAGGTAGGTGGGAGATTTACCAGCAGCAAAAAGATTGCTGAGCACAAAGAACGTTGTTCCCACTGAGTTTTTGTCGGTAAAAAAAAATGTAAAATGGAAGGGATGGAGGAGGCGACACAGCACTCTGTGGAGCTGAGGACGCTGGCGAAAGCAGTGAGATGGGAGAGGAACAATTGGGAGGATGCAAACGAGCGAGGAGATTCTCCGATGAGGCAAATGCCTCCCTCCTGCACGAGGTGGAGTCACGCTGGGGTGAATTGACCCAGGGTGGCGTGGGAAGCCCACCCCAAAGGTCTACCAGAGGATATGGGTGACCAACGAGGTGTTTGAGGGCAACCAGTGCCGCAAGTGCTGGAACGACCTTGTCGGATCCGCCAGAGTAAGTATTACATTTATTTACATGTACTTATATATTTATATAATTGGAATTGTAAGTGTAATGATTGAATAAAATGAGATGTGATGTCTTGCACTTATACCGGGAATGTTTACATCTGTCGGTTATGTGTTGTATCAGTCTCTGTGACAGTACCTAGCAATGATCTCATGCAATGATCTCATGTCATGTTTTGCTGGTGTTACCTTTTACAGAAGAAGCTTTCGAAGAATAGGGCCGAGCAGAGGCGAAAGGGTGGCAGGTCACCAGTCATCATCGAGCTCACCAACATCGAGGAGCGGGTGTTGGCACTAGTGGGGGGCCATCCCCAGTTGGCCACGAATGCAGCTGTAGAACCTGATGTGATGCCACATGAGTAAAGTATACATCATTGCGTGATGTGAAGTCAACAGATGTCACACCCACTCATATCCAACCAATAATATATGATAGATGATTGATAAAAGTGTTCTCTAAATAATGATGGCCTCATGAGAATCATTGCAATGCAGAATTTTGTTATGGTCATGAAATGTGATGTCTGTGATGATTTTAATAGCGGTGTTGCTTTTGTCATACATATGTTGTGTGCAGCGTTGGACTCACCTTGTGACTCTCGCACCCCCTTCTCCTCTAATAACCTCATTTATGGTTTGTAGCTCAGCCAGCAGCTCAGTTCCATGCAACACCACCGAGCCCAGAAACTGGGGGTGCGGGGCTGGAGTTGCCGGATGATTGTGCATCTGGTGCTGAGGAGTCCCGATTCTTGCCCGTGGAGCTGCTGGGTGCCTTCTCCACAGACGAGAGTGCGGACTTCGAGGAGACATCATCGCTAAGCTCCATAATGCAGTCGATACCCATGACATCTAGTGCTCCTGCGGCCATTCCCTCCTCCACCATGGAGGTACCGGTCCCAAGCACCTTGCCACAGGGCACCCGAGGTGTCTCCAGGACAGCGCCGACCACACGGAGATTGGTTCGACGTGGCAGGTCTGCTCCACGAGTGGCAGATCTGAGCAGGGACATGGTACACTTGTCCGGGAGGAGTGTTGACATAGGTCAGCAGATCCTACAGACAATGGGGGGCATATCCCAACAGGTGGCCAGCATGACCGCCACCATGAGCGAGCACGTGCTGCGGATGGCAGAGGCCCTGAAGGTGATAGCCAGGAACACTGGTGACCAAGACCTCCCAGAGATCCTGGAGCACGGCACTGGACCCCAAGGTGCCGCACCCCCATTGCCAATGACACATGAGAGCCAGGAGGAAGATCTTGCTTCAGGCTCGGAGCACGTTCCCACCTCGGGACCGTCCTCTCCCATATCCATCCAAGCAGCGGTTCTGCCGTCATCCTCCCCAATGAAGCAGCGCCTGAGGAGCTCCTCGGCCAGGCGACTTGGAATCAGGAAGGGAAGGAGAAAGGGTAGAGATGGGGAGGAGAAGCGGAGGGAAATGAAAATGAGGTGCATGGCCGCAGGAGTTGTCTTGGTCACAGTATTTTTATGTTGTTGCTACTATTTTATTGGGCGGTTTGGGGTGAGAGGGGCACCTTGTTTTTTTGCATTTGTATTCTATGTTTATGAAGTGTTATTGGAAATGTTTAACATTTAATGAATGATATAAATGTTATAAATTTGTCGTGGGGTGGGGTATTTTTTACAGTTATAATTATGATTTTAGACAAATGTTCTCATTAAATGTTTTTTATTTAACATAACCTTATTGCGCATTGTCTCAGATAGCTGCACCATTACACACTGGTGATTCCTTAACATGAAAGGGGATAATTCAACATCACTTGAATCAACTTAAACTTTAACTGTCACCAAGGTAATGCACACCATTCATGTATGAGCTGCAGACACAGCAATGTTGCAGCTTTGTAAATATGACCAACGTTATTTCAGGCAAATCGCTCATTTATGAGCTGCTGACGAAAGAGTCTTGCAGCTATGTAGCCACCACGGGCCCTTTCCTGCATTTAGAGTGGGGCAGGGGCATGATTTCATCATCAGCCTGATTGTCTGGCCCAAGGTCAGCATCCACCTCCTCATCCTCCTCTTCCTCTCTCTCCTGAGGTGGACCGGCAGTCCCTTCTGGCAATTCTTGTCCCCTCCTGATAGCCAAGTTGTGCAGCATGCAGTACACCACCACGAATTGAGCTACCTGCTCAGGGTGGAATTTTAACTCACCTCCTGAGTGGTCTAAGCTTAAGCACCTTCCAAACTCATGACCTTTAGCACCTAGAAAGACATGGGCAGCAGGCGATGGGAACACCACCACCTGCAAGTTCCCCTCCAAGTCTCACACCATCCTGACTTGGAAATATATCGCTGTTCCTTCATTGCCAGTGGGTCAAAATCTTGGAACTCCTTCCCTATCAGCACTGTGGGTGTACCTTCACCACATGGACTGCAGCAGTTCAAGAAGGTGGTTCACTACCTCCTTCTCGAGAGCAATTAGGGATGGGCAATAAATGTTGACATGGCCATCAATGCCCACATCCCATGAATGAATTTTTAAAAAAATGTCCAGGGCTCACATTTAAAACGAAAGTCTCGGGATAAGCTGCAGCAGACGTTAAAGAGGAGAAACCTCCAAAAGATGTACCATCCCTCACTCTGATCTTTACAAGTACAGAAATTGGCACTCCAGAGAGGTCTGTACTGGGTGACTTACTGAGCATAGGTGAGTTGCAACAAGTGCAGGTGGAAACATGTTGCCTTCTCTAACAATGACAGCTCCACTGCTATCCTCCCAACCAATGCCTGTCATGGTGCCAGGAAGCCAAATGGACCAGACTGCCCTGGCAGCCACCAAGATGCTGCAGTTTGCAGCTGTGCCCTCTCAAGCCTGAGCTCCTAATGGCCACTGGCCATGATCACCTTCTCTGAGGGGAAGCAGACTTCCAATGCCCATGCTACAGCCACTGGGGAGCACCTGGTAGAAGTTATAGAATAACTGAGAGAGCAGTTTAGACAGACACTAGGAGCTTTTACCAGGGTGATCATTAGTATTAGAACTTGTTACGAGAATTTGGAATTCATAATGCTTTCTGAAATCTTTGTATCCAAAGAGTGCTGCTGTAGTATCTACTGACCCTGCAATGTTAGCTGACATTAATACCAATGTTGATCATTGGCTGGAATCCAGTATTGGAGTGTGGAAGGACTGGAACTGGGACAGATATGACTCTTAATGCAGGGGAGCATGGATTGTTCAGCAGAACCATTGTTCAATGAGCGACTGCTGAAGAGTTCCAGCTTCAGGCAACCCTCCCACTTCCTCTCCATCCATGATGTCTCATTATCGTCTCTCTCATCATGTTGAAGGTCCTCCTACATTGGTTCCTCTATTTGTTGTCTATAATGTGAGACACTCTTTTGGGCTGTTTTACAGCATGCCACCAGTTTTGTCTAGGCAACAGAACTGATGTTTGAGAATTCCAATGATCTGCTCGATGAGGGCTCTGGTGGAGGCATGGATCTGATTATAGCACAGTTCCACCGTTGAGGGTGAATTCCTGAAAGGAGCCATGAGCCAAGAGTGGAGAGGATAGCCCTGGTCTCCAATCAGGCTACAGTCAGCCAGCCTCCGCCTTGCTATGTAGGGTCAAAGAGTAGGGGAATGGAAGATTGGCGCAAAATGAAAACATCATGGCAGCGGCCAGGACAGGAGCACAGACCTGAATAATGAGCATGATGCTGGGCACCATAAACCAGTTGCATATTAATGGAGTGAGAGCACTTGCAATTCATGAAGGCAGCAGGATTATGCTTGAAACATAATTATTAAACGTAACAAAAGATAGCATATTATCATCATCATATGAGCTCTTTGTAGTTAACAGCATTATTTTCAGTAGCATGTTGACAACGATGACTGTGAAATTGTTTAGTTCTGACTTCTGAGGTGACTGTAATGAATTGTTTAGAAAGTGTTCCTCACTTTTAAAAGACATTCAGTCACTGTAAGCTTGACATTCAATTAATATAATCTTAGTGTAACTGCACATCACTAATTTTAGCAGCTGGTATGTTTTAATAAATCTTATACCCTCCTGAGGCTTTTGTTCACTTTCAAAGGGGCAGGGCATGCTCAGAATCACAGAGGACTGCTTCACCTTTCATCTCTGGAATACTTTGAAATATAGTTTTCATATATATTTTTCAATCGGAGAAGTCAGTGAGTAGAGTCATTATGCAAAAATACTATGCAAATGTCAATTCTTTCTGCTATCAAGATGACCAGACTTCTAAATTAAGGTAGGAAGGGAATGTGCTAAGCTGCTTCTGAGTATCTTGTACAGACAAACTCAATACATCATATAGGTTCATACTAAAGATTTCTGATGCTGGCTGGCAATTTTACAGAATGTGAAATTTCTGCACATATAGTGGTATGCTTTCATTGGTCATGTGTGGTTTGTGTTAATTGTAATGCTACTAGGATCTCTGCCAATATCTTACTAATCCCATCTCAATCCTTCATTTAAATGAGTACAGTAGGAAATTAGAAAGAAAATAAAGTATTGCATTTATATAGCAACCTTATTGCATCTCTCAACTTCAAGGCAGGATTGGATTGAGTATGGCACCTTGGAGCCCTTGAAAAACTGAAGTCAACGTAGGTCAAGGAAACAATCCTGCAATGGCTGGAGTCATATCTGACACAAAGGAAGATGGTCATGATTGTCGGAGGCCATTCATCGCAGCCCCAAGACATCACTATAGGAGTTCCTCAGTGAAGTGTGCTTGGACCAATGATCTTCAGCAGCTTCATCAAAGAGGTCAGAAGAAAGTTGTTCATTGATGATTCCATATTGTCAACATCATTCACAACTCCTCCGATAATTATATAGCCCATGCCAGCCTCCTGCTGGACCTGGATAACAGCCAGACTTGAACTGCCAATTGGAAGGTAACAGTTGCATCAAATAAGTGCCAGGCAATGACCCTCTCAAACAAGAGAAAGCTTGGCCACCTATCCTTTGGCACCACCATCACCAAGTCTTCCACCATCAACATTAAGGGGGGGTCACCATTGACCAGAATCTGAACTGCACCAGCCATAGCAACAGTATGGTTACAAGGGCAGGACAGAGAATGGTTACCTTATGACGAGTGGCTCACCTTCTGTCCTGTCAAAGCCTCTCCACCATCAACAAGGTACAAGTCAGGAGTATGATGGAATACTCATCACTTGCCTAGATGGGTACAGCCGCATCACTCAAAAAATGAGACAAATGGGCTGGGTTTTACCAACCTCAGCGGGTCCATGATGCACGACATCGGTAGTGGGTCCTGGCCTTGCTGTTGGAGCCAGCCCGCTGTCCAAAATGGTTTTCCCCTGATTGGGCTTGTTAAGTCCGTCCAGCACATTTCCTGGCTAATTGAAGTAATCGGGTCTGATGATGTAATTTGATGACACTTCATCAGCGGTTTCCATAAAGGACCATGCGCAAATTAATTAATAACGCTCAATCTGTCTTCCAAATGCAATAAGCAACAGCTTCTGAGATTGGAAAGTGAACAGCTGTGAGATGGGAGTTTTTATAGCACATTTCCAGCTGTCAATCAATGAGATGATCCCATGGCCATTCAACTCCCGACATGCTTACCTGACGTGATCCCCGAGCAGCGGGACTCCGTGGCCGACCTGGTAAACTCTGAAGGTGAGCTGAAAGTAGTTGTTAGTCCACTGTTAACAAGGTCATAATGACATGAATTGTCTCCCCCTGCTGCAACATGTCGGGTCTGCTCAACATCGACAGACCCAAAATTTTGGAATGGCGCATGGCGGCAGGTTGACAATGGTCCAAAACAAAGATTTTCCCACACGACCTGCCACCGATCGCACCTGCTGACCCCCCGCAAAATTACCCCCACTCTAAGCCGAACGATTTTGCAAATGCTCCGACTGGCAAGATGGATCCTGATGTCTGATTGCCGTCCGTAGTTTGTTAGTTTTATGGAAATATAGTCCGAGGCCCAATTTGGAGCAAGCCTTAAGCCGACGTCTATGGATGCATGATAAAGGTGTGCTGCCCACTTCATGCTGGATTCTGATGCTGTGTATATAAAAGTATTCTACATAGCTCAGTATTTAGATTGTGAGCTTCTTATTATGTTTTTTTCAAATAGCTAAATAGAAGAATTTCAACTATAAATATATATGTATTCTATTACTGTTATGGCATTTATTTACTTACGTTCTTTTGTTAATGATTTAAATGCTAAAACAAGTCTGTTGTTGTGATGATCTGCTGTTTATCCTCATCAAAGACTGGAGAGAGAACTTGTGGCAACATAGGATAACTCCAGTAATTAAAAACAGAAAGGTTGTTCCGTGCTTTATCCTGAGCAAATTGACAGAAACCTACTTAGCTATCAAAGTTAGTGAATATACTCTCAAAAGCATAGGTACATGGGACTCACCTATGTGATTGATCTCTGAGCCTGTTCTGCCATTCAATTAGATCATGACTGATCTGTACCTCAAGTCCAGTTACCCTCCTCACCTCCACATCCCTTACCTAATGTATCTGTCAATCTCAGTCTTGAAAATGTCAATTGTTCCAGCATTCACAGCCATTTGGGGGAGAGAATTCCAGACGTGTAAAAAAGTGCTTGCTGGTTTCACTCTAGTTATGGAAAAGGACAAAAATAGACCAGGAATAAAAGTTCTCAATTGGGGAAAAGCTCATTTAGATAAACTGAGAGATGATTTAGCCATAGTGGATTGGAAACAGCTACTTGAAGGTAAATCAGTGTCTGAGCAATGGGAGGCATTCAAGGAGGAGATCTGCAAGGTTCAAAGCAAGTATGTTCCCTTAAAGAAAAATAGTGGGACTAACAAATCTAGAGCCCCTGGATGTCAAGGTACATATAGGGAAGGATAAAGAAAAAAAGGGAGGCTTATGACAGATACCGAGGGCTCATTACTGCAGAAATTCAAGAGGAGTATAG
This sequence comes from Pristiophorus japonicus, assembly GCF_044704955.1. NCBI lineage: Eukaryota > Metazoa > Chordata > Chondrichthyes > Pristiophoridae > Pristiophorus > Pristiophorus japonicus. Next base: position 405,483,903 of record NC_091977.1, read on the forward strand.
AAAGTATAGGGGTGAAATTAAAAACGAAACTGGAAAGCAAAGAGAGCATAAAACAATTTTGGCAAGTAAAATCAAGGAAAACCCAAAGATGTTTTATAAATACATTAAGAGCAAGAGGATAACTAAAGAAAGAGTAGAGCCTATTAGAGACCCATAAAGGTAAGCTGTGTGTGGAGGCGGAAGACGTGGGTATGGTTCTTAATGAATACTTTGCATCTGTTTTCACAAAAGAGAGGGGTGATGCAGACATTGCAATCAAGGAGGAGGAGTGTAAAATATTAGATGAAATAAACATAGTGAGAGAGGAAGTATTAAGGGGTTTAGCAGCTTTGAAAGTGGCTAAATCCCCAGGCCCGGATGAAATGTAACCCAGGCGGTTAAGAGAAGCAAAAGAGGAAATAGCAGATGCGCTGACCATCATTTTCCAATCCCCTCTGGCTACAGGAGTGGTGCTGGAGGACTGCTAATGTTGTACCTTTGTTTAAAATGGGAGAAAGGGATAGACGGAGTAATTACAGGCCAGTCAGCCTAACCTCGGTAGTGGGCAAATTATTGGAAAAAATTCTCAGGGACAGGATAGAACTTCATTTAGAAAGACACAGATTAATCAAGGACAGTCAGCATGGATTTGTTAAGGGAAGGTCATGTCTGACTAACTTGATTGAATTTTTGAGGCGGTAACAAGGAGGGTTGATGAGGGTAGTGTGCTTGATGTAGTGCATATGGATTTTAGCAAGACTTTTGATATATTCCCACGTGGCAGACTGGTCCCAAAAGTAAAAGCCCATTGGATCCAGGGCAAAGTGGCAAGTTGGATCCAAAATTGGCTCAGAGGCAGGAAGCAAAGAGTAATGATTGCTGGATGTTTTTGTGACTTGAAGGCTGAATCCAGTGGGGTTCTGCAGAGTTCAGTACTAGGTCCCTTGCTTTTTGTGTTATATATCAATGATTTAGACTTCAATATAGTGGGTATGATTAAGAAGTTTGCAGATGATACTAAAATTGGCAGTGTGGTTGATAATGAAGAAGAAAGCTGTAGACTGCAGGAAGATATCAATGAACTGGTCAGGTGGGCAGAACAGTGGCAAATAGAATTCAATCTGGAGAAGTGTGAGGTAATGTATTTGGGGAGGGCTAACAAGGCAAGGGAATACACAATAAATGGTAGGACACCGAGAAGTGTAGAGGAACAAAGGGACCTTGGAGTGCATGTCCACAGATTCCTGAAGGTAGCAGGCCAGGTAGATACGGTGGTTAAGAAGGCATACAGAATACTTACCTTTATTAGTCAAGGCACAGAATTATATGATTCTATGACTGAAGAGTCTAGCTCTAATTTTAAGATTGTATCTCCTTGTTATGGATTCCCCCACCGGAGGAATTGGTTCCTTTTATCATCAATTATGTTTGAAAAATATTCTTTAAGACAGTACACCGAAAGAAAGGCTGTTTGCATCATTACAGGACTGATGACAACCTAGGCTGAGGAAAGACTTCTACTGATGTGGTACAATTCACTTCATATTGGACACGAGCCAATCAAGAGTAAAGTGTGTGGAAGATGGCATGATATTTACAATATAGAAAGTGGGATGGTTGGAGACGAGAGATGTTCTTTTCTCCTGTCAAAGCTGTAGAGATGCCTATCAGGATAACTGACCTGCACATAGGAATGCAACATGCATCCATAGGGAAGAGATCCGAGTCAGCTGTTAATCAAGGAAGAACAAAAGAAACTCCCGGAATGATCACAAACTGCTATAAATTGTCTTTTGCTTATCATGTCGAATGCTTAGCATGCATTGATACACACTCACAGTAAGCACAGCACTGGAGAAAGCTCAGTGTTAATTTTGTCCTATATTAAGGGACGAAGGGTTAAAGATTCCTGTTTCTGCCTCAAGACACAAATGAATGCTGGAGTGAGGATGCTGAGGGCCAAAGCCATTCAGCAGATCTAATAACCTGTGTCATAAATAACACAGGATTGCAGTGAACGGTCTCAGGTTGTAAACCTTCAGCCCAGTCACCCATAACTTTAATAACCGCTCAACAAATAAGGAAATAAATAAAAAATTAACAAGTTGGAATCACACTGCTAGACTTGTTTCTTCAAATCTTATTTGCTCGCATTCTTTTTTACTCTGCAATTACAGTTTTTTTTTCTTTTTCTTACCTCTGGTTTTCTCTTCAACTTAATTTCTCTTTGATTCTTTGTCTTTCTGTAATGCCTTCTTCACACTTTTGTTAGCTTTACTCTTTCACTAGTTTTGTTTCTATTTGTTCTCTCACTCTCAATTTCCTGCCATTTCTCCATATATTTCTTTTTTGTCTTTATTTACTTCTCTAGGATTGCTGCTCCTGTATTTATGTTTTTCATTCTGGTTCTTTCTCTTTCTCATCTCCTAATTGTTCTTGCAGTCTCCCTACTCTTTTTCTCCAAATCTTCAGCAATGTTCCCAGTTTATCCACAGAGATTCATGCACATTTCTACAGCCACTGTCATAATTACAAATGGAGTTTCTGTTACTCTTGCCGCTGCTCCAGTTCTGCAGAAAATGCAGGAAAGGCACAACACGTCAATCAGCATCTGAGAGAGAAAGTTAGGTTAACATTTCAGTATTCTGCATTAATGTCATTATGGCAAAGGGTCATAACTGAAAAGTTAATCTATTTCTTCTTTCTCACTAGCTGATAGACCTGCTGTCTATTTCCATTATTTTTTTGTTTTAGATTTCCAGCACTGTGGTTTTATTTTATTCTCCACTGTTTTACATAAATTGTTCTATATTTTAAGTATCTCAGGAAATATTTAGAGCCATTAAATATCAAGGTTCTATTTTGCATCACATACAATGAGGTGAGGCAAACCAGTTCTTTACTGAATACATCTGCTGGTTGAATCTATTAGATTCCTTAACAGACAGATAACAGAAGTAGTTTAACAATGAGTCTTTTCAGACTTCACTGAGAACATATATTGCTACAATTTACCACACACTTATGTCAGGTTGGAACACTGAAATGAAAGAGATCGAGTTTGGAATAATGTTCATCTTGAAAATTCATCTTCCATTGTGATTGTTGACAACTATCAAGGATAGATAATGGCTCGGATTTACGGTCAGCGGCGAAAGAATGACATTTGCTCTTAACCTTGCTGACAGCTGCCCACAAACATTTGACCAGTGTTAGAGCGGAGACGTCCAGTCACCGGGCATCTGTTCCAACGCCGTGCCCTCTACAGAGGATCTGTGGTGTCTGTGGCCAAGGCAAGCGAGGCTCTTCACCCAAACAGATTGAAGAATCCTCACTGAGTCAAGCAGACTCCAAATCAGGAAGTATAAAGCAGGAAATATAGATTAAATTTAAATGAAGCACAGAAAGCAAAATAAATAATGGGAAGTACAGATGGGATTAAGGGAGAGAGAGATAAAAGAGACAGACAGAAAAAGTTTTAAAAATGTTAATTTAAATTTTATTTTTGTTTAAATCTCCAACACCAATTTTCTTCTGAGCGAATGAGACTCCAAACTTATAAAATTAATTTTTCAAGGCCAGAGAGGTTGTTCAGCAGTAACTATCACTTATCACACCGTTAAAAACTCACTTACTCCTGAATGCACCAGCCCTAACTTTTTCAACTGTCTTTAGTGGGGGAACTAATGGGCAAGTATCCCAGGTTCATGCCATTGCAGTCATATGAAGTCTATTGGTGAAGACTGCAAAAGGGCATCCTGTGGAGGAGCAGCTGTCTTTGACAGCAACTTCTGGATTTCCACATTTAACTGTGCATGAGCAGATGCCAGAAGTTTCTGTCCGATTTATCCCATTATAACGGTCCGTGCTGATAGCCTCACCATTACTATTACAGCAAAATACGGGCCTACAACTATTGAACACCACTGCCACCATTTTGATTTCCATTTTCTAAAGATAGATGCAACTGCAACTAAATATCCATGCCATTCTACAGAATTAATTCATTTCTAATTAACTATTGCACATCCAAGAAAAATGTGTTCACTCCTATCGAATTAATATTGGTCAGCAAACTTAATATAATCATTTCAAAGCCAAATTTCAGCTAGACACAGGAACAGAGGTTAACCAGGCAGGATGATAGAATAATAGAAGTTTACAACACAAGAGACAAAAAGCGCAGAATCGGCTTCCACCACCCTTTCAGGCAATGGATTCCAGATCATAGCAACTCGTGTAGAAAAAACTGTTTCCTCTGGTTCTTTTATCAATCACCTTAAGTCCATGTCCTCTGCTTATCGACCCTTCTGCCACAGGAAAACAGTTCCTCTTTATTTACTCTTTCAAAACAATTCATGATTTTAAATACCCCTATAAAATCTCCTCTCAACCTTCTCTGCTCCAAAGAGAAAAACCCCAGCTTCTCCAGTCTCTCCACATAAATGAAGTCCCTCATCCCTACTGCCATTCTAGTCATCCCTAGTGCCATTCTAGTAAATCTCTCCAAGGCCTTCACAACCTTCCTAAAGTGTGGTGCCCAGAATTGAACATAATACTCGAGCTGAGGCCTAACCAGAGTTTTATAAAGGTTTTGCATTGCCTCTCCTCATTCTTCCTGACAAAATGTATCATATCACACTTCTCTTTGTTAAATCTCATCTGCCACGTGTCTGCCCATTTCATCAGTCTGCCTATGACCTCCTGAAGTATGTTACTATCCACCTCATTGTTTACTACATTTCTGAGTTTTGTGTTACCTGCAAACTTTGAAATTGTGCCCTGTATACCAAAGTCCATGTCATTAATATATATCAAAAAGAGCAGTGGTCCTTATACTGACTCCTGGGGAAACCACTATATTTCCCTCCTGTCAAAAAAACAACCAATCACCACTACTCTCTGCTTTCTGTCCCTTAGCCAATTTTGTATCCATGCTACCACTGTCCCTTTAATCCCATGGGCTTTAATTTTGCCAACAAGTCTATGATGTGGTACTTTTTCAAACACCTTTTGAAAGTCCATATACACAACATCAAACAATACCCTCATTAATCCTCTTTGTTACTTCATCAAAGAACTCGATCAAGTTAGTCAAACACGATTTGCCTTCAACAAATCTGTGCTGGCTTTCATTTATTAGCCAATACTTTTCCAAATGTTAATTGATTTTGTCCCGGATTATTGTCTTTAAAGTTTCCCAACCATCGAAGTTAGGTGGACTGGCCTTTAGTTGCTGTGTTTATCTCTCTCCTTTTTTTTAAACAGGGGTGTAACATTTGCAATCCTCAAGTCCTCTGACACCACCCCGCTATCCAACGAGGATTGGAAGATTGTGGCTAGAGCCTTCACAATTCCCATCCTAATTCCCCTCAGTAACCAAGGATGCAACCCATCCAAACCGGGTGACTTTTCCACTTTGACTGACTGCAAAAACATTTTAATTATCTCCTCTTTATTTATTTTTAGCCAATCCAATATCACTACTTCCTCCTCCTTTATTGCTACATTGGCAGCATCCAGACAGATATAAAGTAATAATTTATTACGTCAGCCATGCCCTCTGCCTCCACAGGAAGATTTCCTTTTGATCCCTAACCAGCCCCACCCTTCCTTTGACTACCCTATGTGTTTATAAAAGACTTCGGGGTTCCCTTTTATGTTAGCCACTAATCTATTCTGATACTCTCTCTTTGTCTCTCTTATTCGCTTCTTTAGATCTCCTCTGTACTTTCTTTATTCAGTTTGGTTATCGACTGTATTTGGATGCTCTTCCATTCCCCCTCATAATAATGTGTCTACCTGTATCCGAATCATCTTCACTTTGAAGGCCCCCCATGTTCAATTACTGTTTTGCCCACCAATTTCTGATTCCAATCCACCTCGGCCACTTCATAAGAACATAAGAACATAAGAATTAGGAACAGGAGCGGGCCATCTAGCCCCTCGAGCCTTCTCCGCCACTCAATAAGATCATGGCTGATCTGGCCGTGGATTCAGCTCCACTTACCCGCCCGCTCCCCATAACCCTTAATTCCCTTATAGGTTAAAAATCTGTCTATCTGTGATTTAAATACATTCAATGAGCTAGCCTCAACTGCTTCCTTGGGCAGAGAATTCCACAGATTCACAACCCTCTGGGAGAAGAAATTCCTTCTCAACTCGGTTTTAAATTGGCTCCCCCGTATTTTGAGGCTCTGCCCCCTAGTTCTAGTCTCCCCGACCAGTGGAAACAACCTCTCTGCCTCTATCTTGTCTATCCCTTTCATTATTTTAAATGTTTCTATAAGATCATCCCTCATCCTTCTGAACTCCAACGAGTAAAGACCCAGTCTACTCAATATATCATCATAAGGTAACCCCCTCATCTCCGGAATCAGCCTAGTGAATCATCTCTGTACCCCCTCCAAAGCTAGTATATCCTTCCTTAAGTAAGGTGACCAAAACTGCACGCAGTACTCCAGGTGCGACCTCACCAATACCCTGTACAGTTGCAGCAGGACCTCCCTGCTTTTGTACTCCATCCCTCTCGCAATGAAGGCCAACATTCCATTTGCCTTCCTGATTACCTGCTGCACCTGCAAACTAACTTTTTGGGATTCATTCACAAGGACCCCCAGGTCCCTCTGCACCGCAGCATGTTGTAATTTCTCCCCATTCAAATAATATTCCCTTTTACTGTTTTTTTTTCCCAAGGTGGATGACCTCACATTTTCCGACATTGTATTCCATCTGCCAAACCTTAGCCCATTCGCTTAACCTATCTAAATCTCTTTGCAGCCTCTCTGTGTCCTCTACACAACCCGCTTTCTCACTAATCTTTGTGTCATCTGCAAATTTTGTTACACTACACTCTGTTCCCTCTTCCAGGTCATCTATGTATATTGTAAACAGTTGTGGTCCCAGCACCAATCCCTGTGGCACACCACAAACCACCGATTTCCATCCCGAAAAGGACCCATTTATCCCGACTCTCTGCTTTCTGTTAGCCAGCCAATTCTCTATCTATGCTAATACATTTCCTCTGACTCCGCGTACCTTTATCTTCTGCAGTAACCTTTTGTGTGGCATCAAATGCCTTTTGGAAATCTAAATACACCACATCCATCGGTACACCTCTATCCACCATGCTCGTTATATCCTCAAAGAATTCCAGTAAATGAGTTAAACATGATTTCCCCTTCATGAATCCATGTTGCGTCTGCTTGATTGCACTATTCCTATCTAGATGTCGCGCTATTTCTTCCTTAATGATAGCTTCAAGCATTTTCCCCACTACAGATGTTAAACTAACCGGCCTATAGTTACCTGCCTTTTGTCTGCCCCCTTTTTTAAACAGAGGTGTTACATTAGCTGCTTTCCAATCCGATGGTACCTCCCCAGAGTCCAGAGAATTTTGGTAGATTATAACAAATGCATCTGCTATAACTTCCGCCATCTCTTTTAGTACCCTGGGATGCATTTCATCAGGACATGGGGACTTGTCTACCTTGAGTCCCATTAGCCTGTCCAGCACTAACCCCCTAGTGATAGTGATTATCTCAAGGTTCTCCCTTCCCACATTCCCGTGACCAGCAATTTTTGGCATGGCTTTTGTGTCTTCCGCTGTGAAGACTGAAGCAAAATAATTCTTTAACGTCTCAGCTATTTCCACATTTCCCATTATTGAATCCCCCTTTTCATCTTCTAAGGGACCAACATTTACTTTAGTCACTCTTTTCCGTTTTATATATCGGTAAAAGCTTTTACTATCTGTTTTTATGTTTTACGCAAGTTTACTTTCGTAATCTATCTTTCCTTTCTTTATTGCTTTCTTAGTCATTCTTTGCTGTCGTTTAAAATGTTCCCAATCTTCTAGTTTCCCACTAACCTTGGCCACCTTATACGCATTGGTTTTTAATTTGATACTCTCCTTTATTTCCTTGGTTATCCACGGCTGGTTATCCCTTCTCTTACCGCCCTTCTTTTTCACTGGAATATATTTTTGTTGAGCACTATGAAAGAGCTCCTTAAAAGTCCTCCACTGTTCCTCAATTGTGCCACCATTTAGTCTGTGTTCCCAGTCTACTTTAGCCAACTCTGCCGTCATCCCACCGTAGTCTCCTTTGTTTAAGCATAGTATGCTCGTTTGAGACACTATTTCCTCACCCTCAATCTGTATTACAAATTCAACCATACTGTGGTCACTCATTCCGAGAGGATCTTTTACTCGGAGATCGTTTTATTCCTGTCTCATTACACAGGACCAGATCTAAGATAGCTTGCTCCCTTGTAGGTTCTGTAACATACTGTTCTAAGAAACAATCCCGTATGCATTCTATGAATTCCTCCTCAAGGCTACTCCGTGCGATTTGATTTGACCAATCGATATGCAGGTTAAAATCCCCCATGATTACTGCTGTTCCTTTTTCACAAGCCTCCATTATTCCCTTGATTATTGTCCGCCCCACCGTAAAGTTATTATTTGGGGGCCTATAAACTACGCCCACCAGTGACTTTTCCCCCTTACTATCTCTAATCTCCACCCACAATGATTCAACATTTTGTTCATTAGAGCCAATATCGTCTCTCACAACTGCCCTGATATCATCCTTTATTAACAGAGCCACCCCACCTCCTTTCCCTTCTTGTCTATCTTTCCAAATTGTCAGATATCCCTGTATGTTTAATTCCCAGTCTTGGCCACCCTGCAACCATATTTCTGTAATGGCCACCAAATCATACCCATTTGTAATGATTTGTGCCGTCAACTCATTTACTTTATTTCGAATGCTGCGTGCATTTAGGTAGAGTGTTTTAATACTAGTTTTTAAACCATGATTTTTAGTTTTGACCCCTTTATATTCATACATATTGTCCCTTCCTATCACCTTGTGGTTTACACTTACCCCAGTGCTACTCTGCTCTGTTGCCTCCTGCCTTTTGCATTCTTTCTTGGGGTCCTGTTCATCTTCAGAGCCCTCTCCTGGATTCTGAATACTCCTCGCATTGAGGCACAGAGCTTTCAGGCTTGCCTTTTTATTACACTTTGACCCTTTAGAATTTTGCTGTACAGTGGCCTTTTTTGTTTTTTGCCTTGGGTTTCTCTGCCCTCCACTTTTACTCATCTCCTTTCTGTCTTTTGCTTCTGTCTCCATTTTGTTTCCCTCTGTCTCCCTGCATTGGTTCCCATCCCCCTGCCATATTAGTTTAACTCCTCCCCAACAGCACTAGCAAACACTCCCCCTAAGACATTGGTTCCTGTCCTGCCCAGATGCAGACCATCCGGTTTGTACTGGTCCCACCTCCCCCAGAACCGGTTCCAATGCCCCAGGAATTTGAATCCCTCCCTGCTACACCACTGCTCAAGCCACGTATTCATCTGTGCTATCCTGCGATTCCTACTCTGACTAGCACGTGGCACTGGTAGCAGTCCCGAGATTACTACCTTTGAAGTCCTACTTTTTAATTTAGCTCCTAGCTCCTTAAATTCGTCTCGTAGGACCTCATCCCTTTTTTTACCTATATCGTTGGTACCAATGTGCACCACGACAACTGGCTGTTCACCCTCCCTTTTCAGAATGTTCTGCACCCGCTCCGAGACATCCTTGACCCTTGCACCAGGGAGGCAACATACCATCCTGGAGTCTCAGTTGCGGCCGCAGAAACGCCTATCTATTCCCCTTACAATTGAATCCCCTATCACTATAGCTCGCCCACTCTTTTTTTCCTGCCCTCCTGTGCAGCAGAGCCAGCCATGGTGCCATGAACTTGGCTGCTGCTGCCCTTCCCTGATCAGTCAACCCCCTCAACAGTACTCAAAGCGGTGTATCTGTTTTGCAGGAGGATGACCGCAGGGGACCCCTGCACTACCTTCCTTGCACTGCTCTTCCTGCTGGTCTTCCATTCCCTATCTGGCTGTGGACTCTTCACCTGCGGTAAGACCAACTCGCTACACGTGCTACTCACGTCATTCACAGCATCGTGGATGCTGCAGAGTGAATCCACCCTCAGCTCCAATTCTGCAACGCGGTCCGTCAGGAGCTGGAGGCGGATACACTTCCCGCACACGTAGTTGTCAGGGACTACGTGGTACAGGAGGAGCATATCATGTGACCGAGCTCTCCTGCCATGACTTAACCCTTAAATACACTTAAATTGGCGACAACACTGTTAACAAATTACTTACTGAAATAAAAAAGAAAAAGAAAAGCTACTTACCAATCACCAGCCAATCACTTATCCCTTTGGTTGTGACGTCACCTTTTGATTTCTTTCTACTTCTTTTTTGCTTTTTCTCCCGGCTGGAGCTGCACAAGCTGGGCCTTTTGTAGGCCTGGGACACTGCCGCTCTGCCTCTCGACCTCCCGCTGGGCCTCCCCGACTCACGCTGGCCTTTTGTAGGCCTGGGACACTGCCGCTCCTCCTCTCGACCTCCCGCTGGGCCTCCCCGACTCACGCTGGCCTTTTGTAGGCCTGGGACACTGCCGCTCTGCCTCTCGACCTCCCGCTGGGCCTCCCCGACTCACGCTAGCCTTTTGTAGGCCTGGGACACTGCCGCTCTGCCTCTCGACCTCCCGCTGGGCCTCCCCGACTCACGCTGGCCTTTTGTAGGCCTGGGACACTGCCGCTCTGCCTCTCGACCTCCCGCTGGGCCTCCCCGACTCACGCTGGCCTTTTGTAGGCCTGGGACGCTGCCGCTCCTCCTCTCGACCTCCCGCTGGGCCTCCCCGACTTACGCTGGCCTTTTGTAGGCCTGGGATGCTGCCGCTCTGCCTCTCGACCTTCAACTCACTGAAGTTAGCCCTCTTCCAGTTAAGTATTTTTACACTTGATTGCACCTTGGCCATTTCCATAACTATTCTAAACCAGATGATATTATGGTCACTGTTCCCCAAATGCTCTCTCACTGAAACATGTTCCACTTGCCCCACTTCATTCCCTAGAATGATGTCCAGCATTGCTTCCTTCCTCAATGGGCTGGAAACACACTGATCAAGAAAGTTCTCTTGTAGGATAAGGATAAACGGTTCTTTCTTTAATTTACGGGACGTGACAAGTGGTGTTCCCCAGGGATCTGTAATGATACAGTTTTTCACCATATATTTAAATACTTGGATGAAAGAATAGAGAGTTCTATTTCCAACTTTGAAGATGAGGCACAGTAAGTTATGTGGATGGGAGCAGAAAGTTTCAAAGGGATATAGACAGACTACATAAGTGGGCAAACTGCTGGTCGATGGATTTCAATGAGGGAGAGTGTGAGGTCATCCACTTTGAATCTGAAAAAAAGTAATTGGAATATTTTCTTAATAGTGAGGGACTAGAAAGTGTGTAGGAACAAAGAGATTCAGGTGTCCATGTTCACAAATCACCATAATCTTCCAATCCTCCTTAGATGTGGGGGTGGTGCCAGAGGACTGAAAAACTGCAATTGTTACATCCTTGTTTCAAAAAAGGTGCAAGGATAAACCCAGCAACTACAGGCCAGTCAGTTTAACCTCGGTAGTGGAGAAGCTTTTAGAATTGATAATCCGGGACAAAATTAACAGTCACTTGGACAACCTTGGATTATTAAAAGGAAAGCAACATGGATTTGTCAAAGGCAAATCTGTTTCACTAACTTGATCGAGTGTTTTGATGAAGTAACAGCAAGGATTGATGAGGGCAATGCAATTTATGTGGTGTACATGGACTTCCAAAAGGTGTTTGATAAAGTGCCACATAAGAGGCTTGCCAGCAAAGTTGAAGCCCATGGAATAAAAGGGACAGTGGCAGCATGGATACCAAATTGGCAAAGTGACAGGAAGCAGAGAGTAGTGGTGAACGGTTGTTTTTTTGGACTGGCAGAAGGTTTACAATGGTGTTCCCCAGGGACCATGAGGACAACTACTTTTCTTGATATATATTAATGATTTGGACTTGGGTGTACAAAACACAATTTCAAAATTTGCAGATGACAAAACTTGGAATAATAGTGAACAGTGAGGATGATAGTGATAGACTTCAAGAGGACATAGACAGGCTGGTGGAATTAGCGGACACATGGCAGATGAAACTTAATGCAGAAAAGTGCGAAGTGATACATTTTGCTCGGAAGAACGAGGAGGCATAGAATACAAAAGCAAGGAAGTTATGATGAACGTTTATAAAACATTGGTTCGGCCTCAACTGTAGTATTATGTCCAATTCTGGGCACCGCACTTTCATCATCATAGGCAGTCCCTTGGATCCGAGAAAGACTTGCTTCCATTCTAAAAATGAGTCTTTAGGTGGCTGAACAGTCCAATACAAGAACCATAGTCCTTGTCACAGGTGTGACAGATAGTTATTGAGGCAGGGGGTGGGAGGGACAGGTTTTCCGCACGCTCTTTCCACTGCCTGCGCTTGATTTCTGCATGCTCTCGGCAATGAGACTCGAGATGCTCAGCGCCCTCCTGGATGCACTTCCTTCACTTAGGGCGGCCTTTGGCCACGGACTCCCAGGTGTCAGTGGGGATGTTGCAATTTATCAGGGAGGCTTTGAGGGTGTCCTTGTAACGTTTCCTCTGCCCACCTTTAGCTTATTTGCCGTGAAGGAGTTCCGAGTAGAGCGCTTGCTTTGGTAGTCTCATATCTGGCATGCGAACTATGTGGCCCGCCCAGCAGAGCACTTTAGAAAGGATGTGAAGGCCAATGTGAAACAATTCACTCCAACTACTCCCTGTGGTAGTGAGTTCCACATTCCCACCACTCTCTGGGTAAAACATTTTCTTCTGAATTTCCTATTTGATTTCTTGGTGACTACCTTATATTGATGGCCTCTAATTTTGCTCTACCCACAAGCGGAAACACAGGCCAGAATCTTCCCAGCCCTGCGAGTGTGGATTTGGAGGCGGGCCCACTGCCAAAATGGCTTTGATTGACAGCGGGTCAGGATCCCCCTGTAAACCCGCCTCTGTGTGAGTTTCTCAACTGTCAGGTCAGCGTTCGGATTGCCGACCCGACAGCAAGCGCGGGACAAGTAATTTAGATAATTAAAAGATACTTAAATGATGGTTAAGAGGCTTAAAAGCAGGTACTTACAATTTTACCAACCTTTTGATAGCTTTGTCGTCCCTCGGGTTTCACGCCAGGTAAGTGAGTTGGGTTCTCAGTGACTATTGCTTTGGCTAGTTGACAACTACAGAAGTGGTATAAAAGCTACCATTTCACAGCTGTTCACTTTACAATGTCAGAAGATGAAGTCTTCAGGTTTTGGAAAAGATTTGAAAGTGTTTGCAGTGAACTCTCCAGTCACTGTTACCTCCTTGGAGCAACCCCTCTCACCACTGACAGATTGCTTCTGTCATCTCAACCTCACCTGCCATCTATTCCAGCAGCATCGGTGCCCTTGAAAAAAATCGCACCTTGGTCCTCAGAATCCCACCATGATCAGCCACAACACTAACATCAATAAACACACCAGTATCACTGTCAACAACACCAACTTTCTCTGCAAACACCTGATGCTGCAAAGTACACAGTACATTAGCACCCAACCACAATGCTGCCCGGGAGGCCAGTGATGGCCTCACCATGGCCACATTTACTTCAGTTGACACTGTACACCGACTGCCACATGATGCACCAGGTTGGCACTACCCCACACCAGCTCCATAAAACATTCCTGCAATGTCCAACCCATTTGTTTCACACTCGTAACTATTTTGGGGGGTGGGGGGAGGACCCTTATGTCTCACCATTCACGACAACTCACTAAGCCACTTTTAAAGGTGCTCAGAAATATGTCCAAGAACTCAAAGTCCAGGAAATAAAAATTCCAATGTTTGACAATACATCAATATTAACTAGACATGAACATTGGTTAAAGGACCCAGGTGCCTAACTACCCTTGTGTGTTGTTAGTTGGTATGATTTGACAAGGATGAGGGTGAGTATGAAGGGTGGCTATTGAAATGGGGAACTGATAATGTAGATAAAAGGTGAGAGAGAGAGAGGGATGGGTGGAGGTGCAAGGTAAGTTGGCGTGAGAAAGGATGTGCAGGGGTAGAGTAGGGAAGGCAAAGTGATGGGGATGTAATAAGTTGCACAGCAGGATGAGGTTGAGTGTGGCTTTGCAGTAACGAGATCATTGACAGGTTTGTGCCACTGCAGCAAGGTCCTCCTAACAACATCCCTGCTTGTGCCCTCATGTGCAATGTGCAGCTAGGCAGCGTAGGTGTCCTAGGAAGGTCCCTTCCGCCCATTGGAAGGGAAGAGGACCTCCCTGTGTGCTGTGACTCCCTCCATAAGCATCTGAAGGGAGTCATGGAAGAGCCTGGGTGCAGCCCTGCACCTCCGTGCATGCTTCTCAGTGTTTGCAGCTCCCCAATGCTGCAGGACACTGATAGAAGAACTGTCAAAATCATTGTGGGCATGGTCCCTTTAAGGAAACCGGCTGATGACGTGTCATCAAATGACGTCATCAGACTTCCTTTTAATTGGCCGGGAAGACCGCAGGGCGGGCTTAACAAGCCCAGTCATGGGAAGATTCCGAGGAAACAGCGGCCTCGTATCGGGAGCGGGCTTTCCCCCTTCAGTAACCCTGGCCGCATCGATCCCGCTGCATGTGGCGAAATCGCGGCCACTCTCTCTGTATCCACTCTATCAAAACCTTCATAATTTTAAAGACCTCTATTAGGTCATCCCTTATCTGCTTTTCATGAGAAAAGAGACTCAGGCTGTTCATCCTTTCCTGATAGGTATAACCTCTCAGTTCTGGTATCATCCTTGTAAATCTTTTTTGCACCCTCTCCAGTGCTTCTGTATCCCTTTTATAATATGTCAGTACTCCAAGTGTGATCTAACCAAGGTTTGTTGCAAGTTTAGCATAACTTCTCTACTTTTCAGTTCTGTCCCTCTAGAAATAACCAAAGTGCTTGGTTTGCTTTTTTTATGGCTAATTGACCATTGGTATTTGGCAGCATTTTTGCAACAGCACAAATTTCCCCCTAATTCAGAGCTAATCAGCACTATTAGAAACTCAGTCAAAGAAACTGCAAGATGATTGGTGTTAGAAATAAAAAATATCTTTAATGGTGTAGTAGAGTGTGCATCTGACTGTGCTGTATCTGGATCTGGGTGTGCTTGACGCTGACACTATGTGACTAAAATAAAAAGTGTTCCATTCTCCATCACTAATATCCCTCATGTTAATGAGCACAACAATTGACAGTTAAAAATATAACCTCCTTGCCTGAGCAACGATATTACTTAAAAAGACTTAACATTTATTAGGGTTCACTATCTGACCCAATCTTAATTTTGAAATGAATTACTTATCTCATACATTACAGCGGATCTAGAATGTTGAACAAAAGGCATAACTCCTTCAAATTTCACGGATGATTCATTTTCAAGTGCTTGGAATTGCTTGTGCAAGAAAAAATTATTGTGAGCAAGGAATGATTCTAAGAAGCAAGCTGTTATCTCAGTACACAGATCCACATCAAACATCCCATTTATTTTATTGTTTTGAAGCACAGCATTTAAAAGGCTTTCCCTTTCCCTTTTGCCTCCAAATCCATTTCTTTGTAGAATCTTGATGTTATTTGTTTCAATTAAAGTCATTAGAAGCACAATTGACCAGTCAGATTAATGGACAAATCACACAGACCCTTATAAACCCATTTGCCTTATAATCTACAATCATTTTGTATACTGTTTAGTTACTCAACAGCACTTTTGCATTTATCTTTACATTGGCTGTAAAGTGTATTTGGATATCCTGAGGTCATGAAAGCTGCTATATAGATGTAAATCTTTTCTTCTTTAATTCCCTCCAAGTTTCACATGGTTTCCCAACCCCACTAATCCTTTTGGTTCAGTTTCTACCTCCGCACCATCAACAACAATAACAACTTGCATTTATATAGCGCCTTCATTGTAGTAAAACATCCCAAGATGCTTCACAGGAGCGTTATCAAACCAAATTTGACATCGAGCCAAGTAAAAGGGGATATTAGAATAAACAAGGTAAGTTTTAAGGAGCAGCTTAAAGGAGGAGAGGTAGAGATGTGGAGAGGTTTAGGACCTAGGCAGCTGAAGGCATGGCCGCCAATTGTGGAGCGATGAAAATCAGGGATATGCAACAGGCCAGAGTTGGAGGAGCACAGAGATCTCAGAGGGTTGTAGGACTGCAGGAGGTTACAGAGATAGGATGGGGCAAAGCCATGGAAGGGTTTGAAAACAAGAATGAAAACTTTAAAATAGAAGCATTCCCGGACTGGGAGTCATTGTAGGTCAGCAAGCACAGAGGTAATGGGCGAACGGGACTTGGTGCAAGCTAAGATACTGGCAGCAGTGTTTTGGATGAGCTGAAATTTACGGAAGGTGCAAGGTGAGAAGCTGGCCAGTAGAGCGTTGAAATAGTTGAGGCTGGAGGTAACAAAGACATACATAAGGGTTTCAGCAGCAGATGAACTGAGGCACGGGGAAAGATGGGCGATGGTATGGAATTGGAAGTAAGGAGGTCTTGGTAATGGGGAAGATATGGGGTTGGAAGCTCAGCTCATGGTCAATTAAGGTGCCAAGGTTGTGAACAGTTTGGGTCAGCCTCAGACAATGGCTAGGGAAAGGGATAGAGTCAGTGGCTAGGGTAAGCATTTGTGGCAGGGACCAAAGATAATCGTTTTGGTCTTCACAATCTTTAGTAGGAGGAAATTGCTGCTCATTCAATACTGGATTTCAGAAGAGCAGCATGATAAATGAGAGGTAGTGGAGAGGTTGAGAGAGATGGTGGTGAGATAGAACTGGGTGTCGTCACCATATATGTGGAACCTGACATTGTGTTTTGGATGATGACGCTGAGTAGCAGCATGTAGATAATTTGAAGGGCCATGGCCTTGAGTGCCCCGGAGTTAACTTTGCCTGGTTTTCTACTGTCGGATCTGACTGGATCATTTAAACAATACCACACTTCCTTGAATCAAATGGTGCATAGCCTTGGTATTCTATTTGAACCAGAGCTACTCTTCAAATGTCATATTCTATCCATCACCAAAACTGCCTATTTTCACCATTGAAACATCACCTGTCTCTTCCCTTACCTCATCCCCCATGGTACCAAAACCGTCACCCACATATTTGTTATCTCCAGGCTTGACTTCTACATTTCCCTCCCACTGAACTCTCTTGCTCCATCCTACATAAATTCCAACTTATCCAAAACTGTACCATCTGTGGCACTGAAGTCCTGTTCCACAACACTCCT
The DNA here is from genome assembly GCF_044704955.1 of Pristiophorus japonicus. Classification (NCBI taxonomy): domain Eukaryota; kingdom Metazoa; phylum Chordata; class Chondrichthyes; family Pristiophoridae; genus Pristiophorus; species Pristiophorus japonicus. The sequence continues at coordinate 405,501,094 of NC_091977.1, forward strand.
GTTCTTGCAACTTCCATTGGCTTCTAATGCAATGAATTCAGTCCATGGTCTTTGCAAAACCGCGCTCAATTCTCCTGCACAGTTTTCGTTCTGCCTCTGTAAATCAATCAGGGTCACTCACTACATTAAAGGTACCATTAAATGCAAGTTGTTGTTATTGCTGGAGAAAAATATTCTGAGACACTAGGGCAGAATTTCTGTAGAGGTACCCTGATCTCTTGCCATAACTTTGACAGAAGATTCACAGAAACAGCGCAAATGGCCATTTATGTAATTTCTCCCGGTTTTCTGTCAATCATCTTTCAAAGTTACGGTAGAATCCCTGTAGAAGTTCCAGACATTACACTTGGTGAGGACTTGTCGCTTTTTTATGAGTACTTCCTCCAGTTGCGTGGCAAGACATTTTTAGCTTGTTTTCTCTCCAGGCCCATGATATCTCCACAGTACTCAAGCTGAAAATAAATTAGTTGTAAAAACTCAGCAAGAAGCACTCATGACAAAATTACAAGTCATAGATGTCTTTGAAGAATTGCAACTCTTTTGAATAATGGCCCAGTAAGTGCGGTCGTTCACATTTGCATAACATTCTATTTTTAACAATCCATTAGTCCAGAAACATTTTGACAAGTCGGTAGATTGCTTGGAACACTGCAGATGAATTAAAGACCAAGTGCAATGGAACTCAAACTGAAATTCTGCAACCTTGGTAAACACAGTAGAGTTTGTTATATAAGCTAAACGGAATGACAATACAGCCCTATGTTAAAATCTTGAAAATGCATCATGATTACTGCATCTGCATTTAATTTGCTGATAAATTTTCTCCCATCAGTGTGATAATAGAGAAATTCAGCAGAGAAAATTTAACAATCAACGAAAAATAAGTACATTTTTTCTGAACACATCCTCTCTCGTTAATTACTTGGAATATGAGAAGTGCACTGAAACAATGGGGTCATTTTAATGCTCCAAACCAGGTGGATTTGAGATGGGTGGGAAGTCAATTTTTTTTTAAATTTCAAACCCAACCCTAACCCACCCAATCTGGAACAGGGGCAGGATGGGGGCAGGCAACCAATCTGCTCTCAGGAGGCAGGCCAATCGTTGAAATCTTTTAAGGAGGCTGCGTGTCTCTATTTAAACATGAGATTTATTTTTAACGAATGATGGTCGGGTGTTTCCGGAGCTCGAGAAATCCGACAGGTGAAAGAAGGTGAGAAGGGCTGTTCCATTTACATCACCTCGTGGGCCAGAAGGAGCAGGAGTGTTTCCTAACCTGTTCACAGACCCCCGCCATCGTCCCCTCCCCCCCACTCCACTATCTCCCTATATGATCTCCTCCTGCTATCTCCCCCCGTCATCCTACCCCTCGCGATCTCCCCACCCGGAATTTCCCACCCCACACTCTCTGCTGAAGGCTTTCCTGCCCAAAAGGCACTGTCACTCAGTCTGGCTGCCGGGCGGGAAATCTGCAGAAATAATTTAAAAATGTCCTGCTGTTAATTTCAGCAGGACATCCATGAAACTCTTATTTCCGGGTTTCCCGTCTGGAAATCCGAGCTCCGCTCTCTCCACGGCTCTGACTAAATACCGGGGCCAATATATTTTTTAATTCAACAAAGGAAAGAAATAACTTGCATTTGTATAGCAGCTTATTATGTCCTCAGAATATCCCAAAGCACTTTACAGCCAATGGATTACTTTTGAAGTGCAGTCACTGTTATGTAGGCAACCATGCAGTCAATTTGTGCACAGGAAGGGTGCTTAAACAGCAAGTGAGTGACCAGGAAAAGGCATAGAAATTGCAACATGCCGCTCGGCTTTTCAGGTGAAAAACAAGCGCTGAAGAGTCTGACACAGCTGTGGCGTACACGCACTCATTTCACGCAGGGTATACGCCACACACCATATTGGTTTGGATGTCCAGGCTGCCTATCTAAGACTGCCGTTAGGTCCACTGCATATACAAACTGGGGGACTGTCACATTTCTGAGTTCAGACCCTGTTACAAAACTGGTTCCTGGCTGACAGCATGCACCATGCATGATTAAACCTGTCTAGATTAGCTACCTGATTCATTACGTGTATCTTTCTCCTTTTTTCTGTGCCATTATTTATAAAACTGAGGATCCCAATAGTTTTTTTTAAAGCTTTTATAACGTGACCTCTCATTTTTAAAGATTTGTATATCTAAAATGCTATGGGGCCGAAATTGCCACTTTCTATAAGGCCTCTGGCCACCTGAAAGCAGCGGCTATGGGTCGGGGCGGAATGGCCGCGGGGGGCCGCCATTTTGAAAATTGCACTTCCTCAGGGTTGGAGTGGTGTAGGGGACCGCTCCACCCGTTTTCCCGCTGCGGAGTGCACGCGCCAACCCCTTACGATTGGCGCAGACCCCTTCCCAAAATTGCCCCTTGGGAAATTACCCCTATCCCAGAATTGTCCCGCAGGAGTGACCCCGCTGCTGGTCAGTGCCCCCAACAGCTTTTGCTGCTGGTACACTCTCTGTGGCTTGGCGGCACGGACGTTCTTAAAGGAGAGGTGGAGCTGCCGGCGACACTGTGTTAGCGGGTTCGGTCGGGTCGTCAACAGGCAGCCTCGCAGACTGCTGGACCGGCCGAAACCCTCGCTGGTAGCCCAGTGTTTAAGAACATAAGAATATAAGAAATAGGAGCAGGAGTAGGCCATATGGCCCCTCGAGCCTGCTCCGCCATTCAATAAGATCATGGCTGATCTGATCATGGACTCAGCTCTACTTCCCCACCTGCTCCCCATAACCCCTTATCCCCTTATTGTTTAAGAAACTGTCTATTTCTGTCTTAAATTTATTCAATGTCCCAGCTTCCACAGCTCTCTGAGGCAGCGAATTCCACAGATTTACAACCCTCTGAGAGAAGAAATTTCTCCTCATCTCAGTTTTAAATGGGCGGCCACTTATTCTAAGATCAGCCCTCCAGTTCTAGTCTCACCCATCAGTGGAAACATCCTCTCTGCATCCACCTTATCAAGCCCCCTCATAATCTTATACATTTCAATAAGATCACCTCTCATTCATTCTTCTGAATTCCAATGAGTAGAGGCCCAACCTGCTCAAACTTTCCTCATATCAACCCCCTCATCCACAGAATCAACCTAGTGAACCTTCTCTGAACTGCCTCCAAAGCAACTATATCCTTTTGTAAATATGGAAACCAAAGCTGCACGCAGTATTCCAGGTGTGGCCTCACCAATACCTTGTATAGCTGTAGCAAGACTTCCCTGCTTTTATACTCCATTCCCTTTGCAATAAAGGCCAAGATACCATTGGCCTTCCTGATCGCTTGCTGTACCTGCATACTATCCTTTTGCATTTCATGCACATGTATCCCCATGTCCCGCTGTACTGCGGCATTTTGCAATCTTTCTCCATTTAAATAATAACTTGCTCTTTGATTTTTTCTGCCAAAGTACATGACCTCACACTTTCCAAAATTATACTCCATCTGCCAAATTTTTGCCCACTCACTTAGCCTGCAGATTTTTTGTATCCTCCTCACACATTGCTTTTCCTCCCATCTTTATATCGTCAGCAAACTTGGCTACGTTACACTCAGTCCCTTCTTCCAAGTCGTTAATATAGATTGTAAATAGTTGGGGTCCCAGCACTGATCCCTGCGGCACCCCACTAGATACTGGTTGCCAACCAGAGAATGAACCATTTATCCTGATTCTCTGTTCTCTGTTAGTTAGCCAATCCTCTGTCTATGCTAATATATTACCCCCAACCCCGTGAACTTTTATCTTGTGCAGTAACCTTTTATGTGGCACCTTGTCAAAATGCCTTCTGCAAGTCCAAATACACCACATCCACTGGTTCCCCGTTATTCACCCTGTTCGTTACATCCTCAAAGAATTCCAGCAAATTTGTCAAACACGACTTCCCCTTCATAAATCCATGCTGACTCTGCCTGACCAAATTTTGCTTTTCCAAATGTCCTGCTACTGCTTCTTTAATAATGGACTCCAACATTTTCCCAACCACAGATGTTAGGCTAACTGGTCTATAGTTTCCTGCTTTTTGTCTGCCACTAAAGCGGCTGCAGAGTTCGCTGCAGCCCTCCCCTTTAACTGAAGTGGGGTGCCGCAGGGATATTGTTAAGCATCAGCGCAATCATCATGATAATGACGTCTTCAGCATGGTCCTCCCGGCCCCCACCCCCCCCCCCTGGCTATTGACAGCCACTCCGCCCTGCCCCCACCTCCCCCCGGCTATTGACAGCCACTCCGCCCTGCCCCCACTTCCGCCCCCATAATGAGGCCACTTCTGCCCTGCTCCAAGAAAATCCCCCAAGTGCTGAATTCCGACGGTTAGACCGCCCCATGCATTGGGGTGGCTGGAACACTTCAAGAGCGGCAGGTGCGACTGTTTTCAGGCGGTGGGAAATTTCGGCCCCAAGTCTCTCTGCTCATCTACTCCTTTTACAGTTTTACCATTTAGTGTATATTTCCTCCTTATTCTTCCTCCCTCACATTTCTCTGCATTAAACTCCATTTGAAATCTACCTGCCAGTCTACTATCCTGTCTGTATTTGCCTGACGTCACTTATAATCCTCTTCACAGTTTTTGTGTCATTTGCAAATGTTGATATTGTGCCCTGTTGCAGGTTTTAGCTCTGCCGTAGGTCCTCTCAGGTACTGGTGAGTCCAATAAGAGGTCCAAGCCTCTCACATTCAGGAGTGCACCTGTACTGCCCAATATCTAGTTAGAACCAATGGATGTAACAATAGAGTCCTCTTGTGATCTAAACAGGATATTGTGGCTTTTGCAATTCCCTCACATGTACCTCTGCAATTATTTCAAAGGAAGACCAAGAAACAATGAAATAAGCCCAGGTACAAATTGTTAAGTTGTTTCATTTTACAGAGACCAAGTGAACATATAGAGTAACAGATGTAATCAAATTTCACACTGATTCAATTTACTATAGAAAAATAATAAAAGTGCTGTCCCTATTAGCAGGCATGGGTAACCTTTCCTGCTCAGCCTTTCTGATTCTGACTGGCTCTGGGTTAATAATGGGTAAGTTTCTCTTTGCTAGGCCAGGCTTACTCCCCAGATCTAGCTGTCTGAATAATCACATGATGCTTTGTCTTTTTTTGTGTGTACCTAGTTAGTGGGAGGGCTGTCTCTGACTCTGTCCAGAAAATCGTGGCGTTTGCACCTGCCGTTAGTGCCCCCGGGGGCACAAATTACTTTTCGCCCAGGTGCAGCGCCGCTAACACCTCCCACGAAATTCCACGGGACTTTAGTGGTGGCGGTAACCAGTAGCGGCCCGCTCTGCTGTGCCGACGTCATCACCGTGCGCAATGACCTGTTTTCGCCCTGGAGTGAAAATTCGGGAGTACCCCTTGAAACTGCGCCAGGCGATGCCAGTGAGAGCATCAGACGGCACGTACTGGGCTGTAGGCCACTCGCGGGGCAAAGTTTAAAGGGGAGGTGGCGTTTTGAAAAAAAATTGGCCGAATTTCCTGTTATATATGTGAACTTGTATTTACTCTGTACAGTCACAAGAGGGCCCATCCACTGGAGTCCCAAGGGATCCCATAATCCCTTGGGAGCACAAGAATTTAAGGAGGCCTCACAGGTTGGAGAGGCACTCTGGAGACCTGCAATAAAAGACTACGGTCAGACTTTACTTTGAGCTGGACACGGGCACGAGTCATTCCATCATGGGCAAAAAGACTTTCCAAAAATTGTGGTGCAACAAGGCCTCAAGGCCAGTCTTGACTCCAGTTCGCACAAAACTAAGAACTTACACAAAAGGAATGATTCCTGTAATCGGCAGTGCTACCGTAAAGGTTTCCTACGATGGAGTGGTGCACAAGCTACCACTCTGGGTGGTACCGGGCGATGGTCCCACACTGCTCGACAGGAGCTGGCTGGGAAAGATACGCTGGAACTGGGATGACATCCGAGCGCTATCGCCCGCTGATGACACTTCGTGTGCCCAGGTCTTAAACAAATTTCCTTCGCTGTTCGAACCAGGCATCAGGAAATTCCAAGGAGCAAAAGTGCAGATCCACCTAATTCCGGGGGAGCGACCCATCCATCACAAGGCATGAGCAGTACCGTATATGATGAGAGAAAGGGTAGAGATCGAGCTAGACCGGCTGCAAAGAGAGGACATCATTTCACTGATCGAGTTTAACGAGTGGGACAGTCCGATCATTCCTGTCCTCAAGGGAGATGGCCCCATCAGAATATGTGGCGATTACAAAGTAACTATCAAACGTTTCTCCCAGCAGGACCAATACCCACTACCAAAGGCCGACAACCTCTCCAACGCTGGCGGGAGGAAAGACGTTCACGAAGCTGGATCTGACTTTAGCCTACATGACACAGGAACTGGAGGAATCATCGAAGGCCCTCACCTGCATCAACACGCACAAAGGTCTTTTTGTTCATAACAGATGCCCGTTTGGAATCCGATCAGCGGCGGCGATATTCCAGAGAAACATGGAAAGTTTACTAAAGTCGGTCCCGCACACTGTGGTCTTCCAGGACGACATCTTGGTCACAGGTCGGAACACAGTCAAGCATCTGCAGAACCTGGAGGAGGTTCTTAGTCGACTCAACCGCATGGAGCTCAGGTTAAAACGCTCAAAGTGCATTTTCTGGCACCTGAAGTGGAGTACTTGGGAAGGAGGATTGTGGTGGACGGCATCAGGCCCACCAACGCGAAGACGGAGGCAATCGAGAACGCACCGAGGCCACAGAACGTGACAGAGCTGTGGTCGTTTCAGGGACTCCTGAACTACTTTGGTAACTTCTTACCAGCTCTTAGCACATTGTTAGAACCACTGCATGTTTTACCACAGAAAGGACAAATGGGTTTAGGTCAAAAGCCAAGAAAATGCCTTTGTAAAAGCGAGAAAATTGTTATGCTCGCGCAAATTGCTTGTGTTGTATGATGCATGTAAGCGTTTGGTACTCGCATGTGATGCGTCGTCATATGGCGTCGGGTGTGTATTGCATTAAGCTAATGATTCTGGGAAATTGCAACCGGTTGCTTATGCATCCAGGAGTCTGTCTAAGGCTGAGAGAGCCTACAGCATGATTGAAAAAGAAGCATTAGCATGTGTCTATCGGGTAAAGAAAATGCATCAATACCTGTTTGGACTAAAATTCGAAATGGAAACTGACCATAAGCCACTTATATCCCTGTTTTCCGAGAGTAAAGGGATAAATACCAACGCATCGGCCCGCATCCAGAGATGGGCGCTCACGTTGCCGCATACAACCATGCCATCCACCACAGGCCAGGCACAGAAAACTGCGCAGATGTTCTCAGTAGGCTGCCATTGCCCACCACGGGGGTGGAAATGGTGCAGCCTGCAGATCTAGCCATGGTTATAGAAGCAATCACTCGTCACTGCCCAGCAGATCAAAACCTGGACAAGCAATGACCTCTTATTATCTCTAATCAAAAATCCAGAAACATAGCATGCTCCCTAAGTCAAGTCCAGACCATTTCTATATACTGAGAAGAATAATGGTCCCAACATTATTAGGACAAACACAACTGTTTACATTGATCCAGTTCAAAAACTATCTGTTAACCACTTCTCTGTCTTTTCCTGAACCAACCTCATACCCTTGCTGCAGCGTTCCCTCTACTACATATGCGTTAATTTTATCAACAAGCCTCCCATTTGTCACCTTATCAAATGCCTTTTTAATATCCTTATGCACATCTAATTCATTTTCTACATCAATACCCTCTATTATTACCTCAAAGAATTCGATTAAATTTGTCAGACCTGGTTGTCCTTAATTAATCTGTGGTTTTTCTAGGTGAGTATTAACTTTATTCTGCCTTATGACCTCTGGAAGCATACCCATGATCAGTGCCACAGTGACTGGTCTGCAGTTACCTAATTTAACCCTTTCTCCCTTTGTGAACAGACATTTGGCAATACATTTTCATATTCAAGGATGTTTGAAAGATTGTGGTCAGAGCCTCTCTGGCTTCTGTCATCATTCTGTGATGCATGCTGCCTGGGCCCAGTGTATTTTCCACTTTTCAGTTTCACCATTTTTTTCAGCACTATTTCCTCCTATATTTATCCTGTTTAATTGCTCTATCTACTCAATACCACATTCTCCTGAGTCAAGTGTCTTAAGTGAAATATGCTTGATTACTCTTCAGCTGCACATCATGAGGACAGGGGTGCTCATTCTATATCTGGCTATACAGTGATTGATTAAATAAAACTGCTGAACATTCCTCATCTTTAAGAGCACTCCTTCCCCCTCCAATTCCATAGATTAAACATTGATTTATATATATTTTTTTAAAATTCGTAGCCAATCGTTCCAATTCTTTGTCAAATCACAAACGCCAGAGGTCACCTTGGGCCCATTCAAGGATCACTCTGCGCCAATGCTCTTAGCCAAAAGGCCTAGAGCCACTGCACCGTTCCTGGAAGTACTGCAATACCAGGTTCGTGCCATGGAGGTGGATGGGTCAGGTCCCCCACACACCTCCGTGGAGGTGGATGGGTCAAGCCACCCCACCCACCTCCTTGACCGAGGAGTGGAACTGCAAGTGTTCCTAATTATTTTTGCTGAAGCAGAAACATTTAGTTACCATTTTTTAAAGTCATTTTTTTCATTTACTTTAAAAAGCAGACAGCACAATAGTGATTGAAGCTAGTTTTATATTCTACCAACACATCTGTTTCAGCTGATTCCAGTACTGAAGTGCAAACTTTTCTTAGCAGCCTGCTTGTCAATCTTGAAATGAAGTAGATACAGCCAAAAGAATCTCAAAAGAATGCAGTTAAATGCATTAATATATAGGATAACAGCACCGAAAGCCTCAATGTAGTTTAACTAGATATAGGTCTTGAGGGAAAGCACTTTTTAAAGAACCATCCAACTTGATTAAATTCCAGTTAGAATTGGGTACATTAAGGATAACAACACTTGACCCTAGCAATTTGCAACTATGTCACAATATACTTTAACAGCTAAAAGAAACAGTTCAACTTTACTTAAAGGCAATAAAAGGCACAGCCTAAATCCTGCTGCAATTAGAAACATAGATCAATTAAAGCAAAGAACAATGGTAATGGTTGTGAAGAATATTCTTTGTACAATTGTGATCTGGCGAATGTACATAAAGAGGCTGTTAAGTTGGACATCCTGGGGTGTCAGCCGTAGCTCAGTTAGTGGCACTCTTGCCTCTGAGTCAAAAGGTTGTTGGTTCAAATCCCATTCCAGAGGCTTGAGTACAAATGTCTCTGCTGACACTCCAGTGCAGTACTGAGGGAGTGCTGCATTGTCGGAGGTGTCGTCTTTTGGCCTGGTCTGATCTCTCAGGTGGATGTAAAAGATCCCATGGCACTAGATTGAGGAAAAGCAGGGGAGTTATCCCCGGTGTTCTGGACAATATTTATCTCTCAATCAATATCACTAAAACAGGTTATTATCACATTGTTGTTTATGGGAGCTTGCTGTGTGCAAATTGGCTGCTACATTTCCTACATTATAACAGTGACTACACTTTAAAAAATATTTAATTGACTATAAAGTGCTTTGAGATGTCCGGCGGTCGTGAAAGGTACTATATAAATGCTTGTCTTTCTTTCTTTCAGATCAGGCCTAGGCCTCTGTTTTGCTAAATTGGTTATCGTGACATCTGTTTTACCTGTTTGGAAAATCGGCACAGGGTTTAAAAAAAAAGACTTGCATCTGTGCTTTTGAAGTTTAGTTACTATTATAATGTAGGAAACGCGGCAGCCAATTTGCGCACAGCAAGCTCCCACAAACAGCAATGTGATAATGATCAAATAATCTGTTTTTAGTGATGTTGATTGAGGGATAAAGATTGACTAGGCCACAGGGGACAACTCCCCTGTTCTTCTTTGAAATAGTACCATAGGTATTGGTGTTTGGATCACTGCTAAATTGGTCAGGGTTCTTTTTTTAGGTGACCCTGCCAGATGCCTGAAATGAACTCAGGCCTCATTTTAATATTGAAATGAGGCTCCTTTGCCCATTTCAGACCCAGACTCCTAAATTTGTTAAGACTAGTCAGAGCTTGCGATGTGAAAGCTCTAACTAATATTTCCAGGTCATGAGCAGCCTAACCAGCGGTCCTGTAATGTATCACAAATAATAGATCACAACACAAAAGCAAACTACTGCAGATGCTGGAAATATGAAATAAAAAATAATACATTTCAAGGAGCAGCATTAACACTGTAATATATGTGTAAAAAAAAAACTTCTGCATACCTGGCCCAGAATTGTTACTTTTTTAAAATACAGGAATCCATGCCTTTAATTTATTGGCCCTGAAATTCCGTACAAAGTTCCTACGGACTCGGGAAGGCATCGGAAAAGCTGGGTTTCAGCGCGCAATGCGCATGCGCTGAAAACCAGCTTTTCCAATCTGTCAAGTTTCTGGCTTGACAGATCTCACGCATATCGGGAGCGAGGACACTTGCAGGGCAAGATTTCCAAAATTTACGAATATTTTGCCCAGCAAATGTCCTTTAAAATCTTGCGCCTGAAAAAGCAGGCGAATAGTTTACTTTTACAGGCGCAAGTGTTTAAAAATACATAAAAACATTAAAATAAAATTAAATAAACACATATGAAAACATAATTTATTGTTTAAAACCCTCCCCTCTATGGTAAGTTTTTTTTTTAAGGCATCTTTTTAAAAAAAAAGTCAGGAAAATATTATTTTTTATAAGAACTTTAATTTAAATGATTCTTAAATATGTTGTGTATTTTTCTATTTTTTACTGATTTTTTGTGTATTTGGGGGAGGGTTCTCATTCATAATAATGGGAACTCCAATTTACAGAGTTCCTATTATTATGAATGAGAAAATACTGTACCTTGATTGGCTGCCCAGAGCCATGTGACTAGAGCTCCAGCCCTGCGCACGTCCTGACGTACACGCGCTCCGATGCGTAGGAGTGAAGGCCTCAGACTCAGAAGTTCAAGCAGGCACAGCAGCAACAGGTAAGTGCGCAGTTTTTTACCTTTTTTCTTTAGTTTGCCCACGGGAAGACCTCTATCGGAATTTTAGGCCCAATATTGTATTTGGAGAAGAAGGCTGCATTATTTTTGCTATTTCACCTAAGGCCTTTGACCCCTCTGGATGTGTCATGTGAAGGTACACTCAAAATGCTATTAAATTACCTTTCCTAAATCTTTATTTTAATAAATAGATCCTTCCTGAAACCAAGGGCATTGTGATCCCTGGTGCACTGACATGGGAGTCTAACTTACACCTTTTAGAGAAAACAAATGATGGGATGCGCACGACATTAAAAGGGTTGGCCCATGAAGTTATATTTAAATTTATTATTGGCACAACTGGTTTTGTTAGCAGCTGTCCAGGGTTAATGGGCCCAACATCTGTTGCAGCAATTGTCTGAAATTGCATCCATAATCTAAAATGGCTGTACCACATCAGAATTAATCTAGCTACTATCAATTGTTTGTCAGGGAGACAACAATTAACAAACTTATATTTCTGTCCAGTCTCCAGTCCCATCTCCAGCTTCCTTCCAATATATATCAGGCAACTGGTACTGGTGCTGCTTTGAGGATTTTTTTTGCTGCCCTTGCCTTTGTTTATCTTTCTGACGCTGGGCACAGGCTACACCAGTGCTGAATTGATATGCTTTGCATCTATTCTGCATCTGAGAAACTGGAGCAACGCATACCAATTTCTACCTCTGAATCTGTTAGAACTTTCTGCTAATCAACCTGATATTTCTTAAAAATACATTGAACAGAGGAATGGTGATGCACAGTTTTCCTTGCTCCCCAAATGTAAATCAAGCAAAATCCCAGAATATCTATCTAATCTTACATCCTACATGAACCAATATTGAATCCTACTTTATACATCCTAAACCAGTTGCCTTCTCTTGCACATTCCTAAGGTCACAGCAGTTCACAAATCATCATGTTCCACACAGCTTTAGATGGTGTATATCTCTACTTATCCTTATAACCCTCAATTCTGTTCCTTAAACATGTATGCAACTCCTTCCTAAATGGGTGAACCACCACAACATTAACCACTTTAGCTGGCTATTCTGCAGGTCCACTACTCTGTGGGAAAATATCTCATTTCAAGTTCTGATTGAGGCATGTTGGGCTAGAAATTTGGATATTAGCGATTTTGCCCATTTTTGGGTGATAATCATGGAGTTATTTTTTTAGTGCTGGGCTAGCGTTATTGCAGGAAGTCACAAAATTCGACAAATGGTGACCGGCGATAGCGATAGCGCCAAATCCAGCGATGGAAATTGTGCACCGGACCCGAAACTTGTGATGAAAAGAAAAAATGAACCTTTTGCGCACGTGCAAGTTTTTTTTATTCCAATTTTTTTTTTTCTCCGATTTTTTTTTTTTCTTCTTACCGTGATTCTGGTCAGCTGTCAGGGTGCGCCTGCACATGTGCAGTACATCGGAGTGAAGCAGGTATTTTTCACAGACCAAGCAGCCACGATGGAAGGGGACTCAAAAGTTTAGTTATGAAGCAAACGAGGCTCTGATTGCAGCTGTGCAAACCAAATTGGGGGAATTTAATAGGAGAGGTGCTGGTAAACCCCTCCTAGCTGTGCGAAGGCGATTGTGGATCAGCATGGCCGAGGAGCTTTCCTCAGTCGAGGGACCATCAACAATGTAGGAAAAAGTTCAATGACTATTGCAGGATTGTGAGAGTAAGTAATATTTTTATTCATGCACACTCTCATTACTTAATTTCTAAATCTGACACATGTTGGTAAAGGTAGGCTTAGTGTTGCACCTTATTTGCCATAAATGATCGTTACACATTAGTAAGACTGCTTTTTGACATCTTAAAAGATGTTTCTACACTTCGATGTCTTCCTCATGAACCACATGCAACTACCAGGGCCATTAAACAGAGGACTGTATTAAATGCACACAGTATGATATAAGTGCTTTGATAGCTATTGGTGTGTGCCACAAGAGCAGAAGAGTCCTCTGGTAATCATTCCAAATATCATCTTTGCAGTGAAAGATGTCGCATAACCGCCGGGAGCAACGATGCACAGGCGGTGGTCCACCCCAGACACTGCCGTTAACGGATCTGGAAGAGCATGTGGCAGCTCTGATCAGTGCCTCAGGATGGTCAACTACCCATGTGTGCTGATCCCCTGTTCAAAGCTGAGGGTAAGTCCTGAAAAATGCCCGGGCTGCATTGGGGCAATGTGATGCAATGTCTGTGGGCGAGGGTTGGGGCAATGTGATGTCGTGTCTGTGGGCGAGGGTTGGAGCAATGTGATGCAATGTCTGTGGGCGAGGGTTGGGGCAATGTAATGCAGTGTCTGTGGGCAAGGTTGGGGCAATGTGATGCAATGTCTGTGGGCAAGGTTGGGGCAATGTCATGCAGTGTCTGTGGGTGAGGTTTGGGGCAATGTCATGCAGTGTCTGTGGGCGAGGGTTGGGGCAATGTGATGCAGTGTCTGTGGGCAAGGGTTGGAGCAATGTGATGCAGTGTCTGTGGGCAAGGGTTGGAGCAATATGATGCAGTGTCTGTGGGCGAGGGTTGGGGCAATGTGATGTAGTGTCTGTGGGCAAGGGTTGGAGCAATGTGATGCAGTGTCTGTGGGCGAGGGTTGGGGCAATGTGATGTAGTGTCTGTGGGCAAGGGTTGGAGCAATGTGATGCAGTGTCTGTGGGCAAGGGTTGGAGCAATATGATGCAGTGTCTGTGGGCGAGGGTTGGGGCAATGTCATGCAGTGTCTGTGGGCGAGGGTTGGGGCAATGTCATGCAGTGTCTGTTCTCTACATATAATTCAGTAGCGCCGATCCTTCAAATGAGCCTGTGTTATGTGACCTTCCTCATGACCTTCACCCTGTCCCCTCCTCTGCTGCGACCCCCTCCTTTGCTGCGACCCACTCGTCTGGTGTTTTCTATTTCCAGATGAGGAGGTACCAAATCCACCAATGGAAGCCTCCACCTCAGCCTATCATATGGGGGTGGAGGAGAGGGACCACAAAGACACTGAGGACGAGGAACCTCTACGGTAGGAGAAAATTCAGGAAGCTATTCTGGGCGGGGAGGGGTGTGGTGCGGTGAGGGGGGCCGATGCAATCGACACTTCTTTTACCTGTGGTCAGCCAGTAGCAATTAGCGGGAAGACACATTCTTGGGTTTTGGCACACCTCCGCTCCTGTTATGGCCCCGATCTGCGGCTGGTGGTTTCTCGCAGGTCGGGCCCTCCACACTGTTTCCCACATTACAACAGTGACCACACTTCAAAAGTATTTCATTGGCTGTAACATTGCTTTGGAACATCCTAAGATCATGAAAGGTGCTATATAAATGCAAGTCCTTCCTTCTTCTTCCTGACCCAGCCCCGGATCCAAGTGGCAACTCCCAGGGTTTAATCCCATATGCCATCTCTCCGGAGGGTGAGTCGACAAAGCCGGTCTACTGACAGACAGGCAGACGCACACCTCGGCATGGTGGGACTATCCAGGGAGAGCGTCCAGCTCAGCTGACAGCTCCTGGAGGTCTTGGTTGCTTTTCCTGCAAGCATTACGGCGGCACTATCTGCGGACACAAGGGAGGGCATGTCTCAGACTGTCACAGCTGTCAATGACCACGCCCAATTGATGGTCTCGACATTTGGCACTGCAGTCCACTGTGTCACAGCAACCAGATCCACATCACCTGTAAGTGGTGAGGCCGAGCAAGAGGCGCGCTACTCAGAAGCGGGCCTTTCATACCTCGAGCTTCTCCAGGGGATCCACACTTGCCATTGTCTATCCCCCTTTTAGATCAGGACTCTGGCCACGTTGCTGCACGACACCTTGTATTACCTTGGGTTCAGTCATGGTGCGAGGGAGGGGGGTTAGGACGGAGCGGGGGGGGGGGGGGGTGGGCCGCAGGTAAAAGACATTCGATTCAGGGGTTGTTCTTTTTATTGTTTTGTTGCTGTTTTGTTGTTGCTATTTTATAAAAGTTTTAAAAGTTTTCCAATTCTGTTAAGTTATTAAAAGTTCACAAAAATGCTCCCTGGAAATTGGACATTTATTGCCATGATGCGCTGAGTATGGTCGCAGACGAACTGCATGTTCAGCGAGTGGAATCCTTTTCGGTTTCAGTAAACCTCTGGATCCTCGAAAGGTGCTCGCAGGGCGATGTGTGTACAGTCAATGGCAGCCTGAACCTTGGGGAAGCCAGCAATTCATGCAAAACCTACAGTTTTCTCATTCTGTGCCTCCTTGGTCATTGGGAAGTTGATAAAGTCCATTCTGCGTGCATACAGTGCAGTAGTCATCTGGCGAATGCAGCGATGTGTAGCATGCTGCGAGATGGAGCATATGTCCCCTGCTGATGCCTGAAAGGAGTCGGAGGCATAGAAGGCAAGTGCCGCAGTCACCTACACCTCGACGGACAGTACAGTCCTGATGCTGCTGGTAGGCTGTAGGTCTGCCTTTATCAGCTGTCATAACTCTGTGACCACCTCTTTTTGGAAGCACAGCTTTCGAAAGCACTATCCCTCAGACAACTGCTGATATGAGCGCTGTTCCCTGTAAACTCTTGGGGGGGTAAGGCCACCTCCCCATACGTCTGCAAGCTCTTCGATTACGTTCAAAATGCTCTTGAATAAGCCTTCTTCCAGCTCGATGCTGCATAGAAAAAGCAGCCAGGAATAATGGCAGAGATATTATAGCCCCTATTTTTTTTAAATGTCCTTGAATATCCCTAAAAATGAATTATAAACTAACATAAAGCTCACTGTGTAAAACACAGTTTTCCTTCCAAATCCTTTTATGCAATGAACTTTTGCTCCATTTTTCAAGATGGCGCGTTAGCACCAAGCACGCCCTGGGTCCGACATGATAAGACGATTGTTTTTGAGGGGTGTTTTTAGGCCGGCAATAAAAATGGCATTATCGGTGAATTTTCCGCCCCCCCGGCGATAGTGCAGCATTGCATGCTGATTGACGTCATAAAAATGGCAAGAAAAACGGACCAGCAATCATTTTTAGTGCCGGCACAAAACTACTGCCGAATTTTCCGATCGGGCGCTAAATTTTGTGCGACTTGTTTAGCGCCAAAAAAAATTACTTTTTCAGCTTCACCATAGCGCTAAACGGGCACAAACCTGCCAAATTTCTAGCCTGTTAACTTTATACTCATGTTCTCTTTTTTTTCCTCACAAAGTTAAATGAGTTACTTTGTTCTGATGATCATGTCATTCCTGAATCTCTTTTCCAATGTTGAAGTCTCAAACAATTTTAGTATCTAGCTCCTTATTCATAACCTCAAGCCTTATGTCCTAGAATCATCTTTGTTGCTCTTGTCTAAAGCATCTCCAACATCACCAAACACATCTTCCCCATCCCCTTTCAGCATTCTGAAGGGACCACTCCAGCCATGACACCCTGGTCCACTCCTTTATCATCCTCAATACTCCCTTTCCATCCCATGGCACCTTCCCATGCAAGCGCAGGAGATGTAACACCTGGCCTTTTACTGCCTTCCTTTCTACTGTCCAGGGCCCTAAACAGTCCTTCCAAGTGAAACAGCGATTTACTTGTACTTCTTTCAATTAGTATACTGTATTCGCTGCTCACGATGTACTCTCCTCTACATTGGGGAGACCAAATGCAGATTGCGTGACTGCTTTATGGAACACCTCCACTCAGTCTGCAAGTGTGACCCCGAGTGTGGCCTGTCACTTTAATTCCCCGTACCACTCCCACTCTGACCTCTCTGTCCTCGGCCTTCTACACTGTTCCAATGGAGCTCAATGCAAGCTCGAGGAACAGTACCTCATCTTTCAATTAGGCACTTTACACCTTCTGGACTCAACTTAGTGTTCAACAATTTCAGATCATAACCTCTGCCCCTATTTTTTCGGATGGCATCTGTTGATGATTCTGCTATTCCCAATTACACCTCTTCGAGACCCATCTATTTTTTCTATACTTACCAACTCCTTTTGCCTTCAACAATGATACCTTTTGTCATTTAATCTCTTCTGCCTTTCAGCCGATCACAGACCTTCCCTTTTGTTCTTTCCTCCCCTCCCCCGTTCCCTGCCTCTGCACTTGCTTAAAACCTGTTGCATCTCTAACTTTTTCCAGATCTGACGAAAGGTCATTGACCTAAAATGTTAACTCTGTTTCTCTCTTCACAGATGCTGCCTGACCTGCTGAGTATTTCCAGCATTTTCTGTTTTTATTTCCAACATCCCAATATCTATATTGAAGGTAGAATATCCAAAATTGCACAGACCTAAACTCCATTCTACCAGCATGCAGCTTGAGCTGCATAATAAAACAGTGGATAAAGAACATTTTCCTTCTCTCCTGTAATACAATCAAATGAAGTCTTCCCGCTCACCACCTAAAAATGTATGGTTTTATTTATAATTATCAGACAAAATAAACCTTAAATTAGTTAAAAGTAAGTATTAGTCAAATCTAGTATATAATTATTACAAGCAACTAATAAGCAGACTTTGGGCTCACTTATGTTTTTCTATCTTTTTAATTAACAAAACTGGCATGCAGCAATTTTACATGTAAAAGTGGTCTCATTAGGCTTGGTTAAGTAAAATCTTTGCTCAAAACAACACCATTGTACATTCTGATGAAGGGTCATCGACCTGAAACATTAACTCTGTTTGTCTCCACAGATGCTGCCTGACCCGTTGAGCTTCCCAGCATTTTCTGTTTTTATTCCAGATTCCAGCATCCGCAGTATTTTGCTTTTGTACCATTGTACAATATATCATTTTGCAGAACACAGTAGATATTGTTGGCCCTAGATGCTCATTATCCTGTAATGCAATACAATGAACCAGTAATCACTACAAACAGTCCAAAACAATGCTGTTTTGATAATAATTTCAGCAACTGCAATTTATTCCGTTTGAACAAATCCTGCCTTGAAGACAGCAGAGAGCAACTCATACACATTATAATTATTTTTGACAAATTGTCTGACTTCTTGTCAGCCGTCTGGCATCGCAATTCTTACAATTTCTCACTTAAACTGCAGACATAAATATAGAGTAAATGAAGGGTAGCGATTCCTGATTTAAAACCAATTTAAAATAAAATTGGGTGATTTGAATGGGGAACTGTGACAGTTTGCACTTGGATTTACATCCATCACCTTCCCATCCTCAATCTCATGTGCTTCTTTTCTAGCTCTCGCCACATGGATTATATGCACAAGCCCCAGACATCAACCTTTTCAACAGACAGTCACTAACTCACACCCTCTCTTCTGCAGGAGAAGACAATGTATAATGCCAGGGAGAGGAAAAAGACAGGAGGGAGGTGTAACGAGCATTATAGAAACATAGAAAATAGGAGCAGGAGTAGTCCATTCGGCCCTTCGAGCCTGCACCACCATTCAATAAGATCATGGCTGATCATTCACCTCAGTACCCCTTTCCTGCTTTCTCTCCATACTCCTTCATCCCTTTAGCCGTCAGGGCCATATCTAACTCCCTCTTGAATATATCCAATGAACTGGCATCAACAACTTTCTGCGGATGGGAATTCCACAGTTTAACAACTCTCTGAGTGAAGAAGCCTAAATGGCTTACCCCTTATCCTTAGACTGTGTCCCCTGGTTCGAGACTTCCCCAACATCGGGAACATTCTTCCTGCATCTAACCTGTCCAGTCCTGTCAGAATTTTATGTTTCTATGAGATCCTCTCTCATCCTTCTAAACTCCAGTGAATACAGGCCCAGTCGATCCAGTCTCTCCTCATATGTCAATCCATCCAGCCCGGGAATCAGTCTGGTGAACCTTCGCTGCACTCCCTCAATAGCAAGAACGTCCTTCCTCAGATTAGGAGACCAAAACTGAACACAATATTCCAGGTGAGGCCTCACCAAGGCCCTGTACAACTGCAGTAAGACCTCCTTGCACCTATACTCAAATCCCCTAGCTATGAAGGCCAAATACCATTTGCCTTCTTCACCGCCTGCTGTACCTGTAGGCCAACTTTCAATGACTGATACACCATGACACCCAGGTCTCGTTGCACCTTCCCTTTTCCTAATCTGCCGCCATTCAGATAGTATTCTGCCTTCATGTTTTTGCCATCAAAGTGGATAACCTCACATTTATCCACATTATATTGCATCTGCCATGCATTTGCCCACTCACCTAACCTGTCTAAGTCACCCTGCAGCCTCTTAGCATCTTCCTCACAGCTTACACCGCCACCCAGTTTAGTGTCATCTGCAAACTTGAAGATATTACACTCAATTCCTTCATCTAAATCATTGATGTATATTGTAAAGAGCTGGGGTCCCAGCACTGAGCCCTGCAGCACCCGACTAGTCACTGCCTGCCATTCTGAAAAGGACCTGTTAATCCCGACTCTCTGCTTCCTCTCTGCCAACCAGTTCTCTATCCACGTCAGTACATTACCCCCAATACCATGAAGGGGCTTGACAAGGTGGATGTTTCCACTGATGTGGGAGACTAGAACTAGAGGGCATGATCTTAGAATAAGGGGCCGTCCATTTAAAACAGAGATGAGGAGCAATTTCTTCTCTCACAGGATTGTAAATCTGTGTAATTTGCTGCCTCAGAGAGCTGTGGAAGCTGGGACATTGAATAAATTTAAGACAGAGATAGACAGTTTCTTAAACGATAAAGGGATAAGGGGTTATGGGGAGCAGGTGAGGAAGTGGAGCTGAGTCCATGATCAGATCAGACATGATCTTATTGAATGGCGGAGCAGGCTCGAGGGGCCGTATGGCCTACTCCTGTTCCTATTTCTTATATTCTTATGAGATGCTTCATTGGGGGGAGGCAGATTACGGCCGAAACGCTGCTTGGACGGATACGGGAGAGGACGGTCTCAAGGTGGGAACGTGCTCCAAACCAGAAGCAAGATGTTGCTGCTGGCTCTCATGTGTGGTTGGCAATGCGGGGGCAGCACCTTGGGGTGCAGTGCCGTACTCCAGGACAACTCAGAGCCCTCTGCCACCAGTGTTCCTGGCTACCAGCTCCAGGGCCTCCACCCTTCCATGTTCTATCTTATTTGTTGGTCAAAAACGACGTACTTGGTGCTTAGTAGGCTTTTTGCTGCTGGTGAATCTCTCTCGTGCCCCCACAACAGCCAGACAAGCACATACCACACCCAGACACGCTTTCAGTCCCTCTCCGCTCCCTCTCTCTCTGTCTCGTCTTCTGCGCATGTCATGATGACTCTTGACCTCCTGAATCGCGGGAATCAAGTGTTGTCATGCCGTTGCTAAGGACGGTGACACTTTAAGGTCAGCGAGATTTAATGCTACCGCCCATTTCATATTGCTCGCGGTAACGCTTATTTTTAAAAATGGAGAATAGATGCTTTGAGAATGGGCGAGAAGCCGACGATCTGAAAACCCTTTTTTTACTGCCCACGCCGGAAATCACGCCCATTTTTGGGCGATAAGCACAAAAGTGGAAAATCTAGCCCATAGAGTACATCGTTAGTCATTGTACTACATGTCAATTGATAATCAAGAAACCACCATTACAGCCACGGAAATGGCCTCCCAGGGTGTTGCAAAGGTTACATGTAGATTTTTCTGAGCTAGAATTGTTCATTTTGATTGTTATCCATTAGAAGAGGTGTTTCCGATGCGGAAAATAACAACGAGTAAAACACTAGACAATTTGTGAAGATTGTTTTCTTCATATGGCTTCCCAGAAGAAATTGTGTCTGATAATGAGCTGCAATTTTGTTCAAAAGAATTTGCACAGTCCATGAGCAGAAATGGTGTGAAACATACCAAGGTTCCACCATACCACCCTGCTTCAAATGGTGCAGCAGAGCGCACTGTACAAATTGTAAAATGTGCTCTCATCAAACAAATGTTGGATCCCAATCCAAAGAAACGGCAGTTGTCATTGGACCACAAAATGTCTAATTTTCTAATTACTTATCGTAATACTCCTCATACAACTATTGGTAGAACACCAGCAGAGCTGTTTCTCAAATGACAGCCACAAACTAGGTTATCGTTGTTAAAGTCGAACTTGGCACGGTCAGTAGAAGAGAAACAATTAAGACAGAAATAGAATCATGATAAAGGAAGAGTAAGAGAAGTGTAACATTGAATCAGAAGGTGAGAGTGAAGAACCATCACCATAAATGGTTAAAGTGGTTACCAGGAAGAGTAGTGAAGATATGTGGTCCTTGCACATATTTGGTCAAGGTATTTGATCATGGAAAGGTTAAGTTTGTTCACATTGATCATATTTTATCTATGTATCTGGAAGGAGTTGAAAGTTGGAATGATTCGATTATTTCTGATGAGTCAGATAGTCTTGTTACAATTCGAGTTCCAGCAGCAAATCCTACATCAGATGTGCTAGAAATAAGTCCAAGAGAATGTCAGAATTTAAGTCTGATTCCAAGTCAGGCAGACAAACATTCTGAAGTTGTAGAAAGTCAAAATGTAGATCAAGGGTTGCCCTGGGAGAAATATTCTCCTCAGGATCAGCTAGAATGAGTCTAAGTTCGACACTAAGTTTGGAAAGTTCTGTTCAAGAGCAAAGGTATCCTCTTTGAAAAAGAAAACAAGTGGTTAAATTTGATTTGTAAATATTGCAAAATAAGTCCATATCTTTTGTTGCATATAACCATGAAAGTTATGTATGCTGATTATTTTGTTTTGATTACTTCTTCATTGAGGAGGGAGAAGTGTCATGGAGAGCTCCACCTAGTGGACTACTGTGGTAATGTAACTGCTGCTCTAAATATAATAAAAGTCACATGATGTGCTGGAGCCATCTTGTAGTGCGTGTTGTTAGTGATATCGTAAAGAATATATCACATATCTCTCACCGTCTTTCTGTATGTTTGCCTGCTAACACCTCAGCCCAGTTTAATGTGGTCAGTTTACGTTGCATTCCTTTAAAGTTAGCCTTACATCAGTTTAAAATCTTGGTTTGTGTGTGATTGCTCTTCTTCTCAAACTTAAAGTCAATTCTATCATATTATGGTCAATGTTTGCAAGATGCTCTCTTACTGTAAGATAATTAATTAACTCTAGATCGTTATTCTGAACATAAGAACATAAGATATAGGAGCAGGAGAAGGCCATACAGCCCCTTGAGCCTGCTCCGCCATTTAATACGATCATGGCTGATCCGATCATGGATTCAGGTCCACTTCCCTGCCTGCTCCTCATAAGCCTTTATTCACTTATCAGTTAAGAAACTGCCTATCTCTGTCTTAAATTTATCCAATGATCCAGCTTTCACAGCTTTCTGAGGCAGCGAATTCCACAGATTTACAACCCTCTGAGAGAAGAAATTCCTCCTCATCTCAGTTTTAAATGGGCGGCCCCTTATTCTAAGATTATGCCCACTAGTTCTAGCCTCCCCGATCAGTAGAAACATTCTCTCTGCATCCACCTTGTCAAGCCTCCTCATAATCTTATACGTTTCGATAGGATCTCTTATTCTTCTGAATTCCAATGAGTAGAGGGCCCAACCTACTCAACCTTTCCTCATAAGTCAACCCCCTCATCTCCGGAATCAACCTCGTGAACTTTCTCTGAACTGCCTCCAAAGCAAGTATCTCCTTTCTTAAATATGGAAACCAAAACTGCACGCAGTATTCCAGGTGTGGCCTCACCAATACCCTGTATAACTGTAGCAAGAGTTCCCTGCTTTTATACTCCATCCCCTTTGCAATAAAGACCAAGATTCCATTGGCCTTCCTGATCACTTGCTGTACCTGCACACTATCTTTTTGTGTTTCATGCACCAGAACCCCTAGGTCCCGCTGTACTGCAGCACTTTGCAATTTTTCTCTATTTAAATAATAACTTGAGAGCCCTAAGACCTGAAATCATCGTTTCTCTTCTCTGAATCATTAGCAGTGTAGCTTCTTGTGTACAGACCATTAAGTAGTGATATCCCAATGTCAGCATAACAAGTTCAAGCACCCCTTACTGAGTACCTCTAAAAACGAACAACCGCCTGTCTAAAATAAAAGTCAATAATCAGTCGCAGAAAGTTGCCTTTGAGTGTGCCAGCTGCTCTGATTTATCTTTTTAAAGCTTGCTTAGTTTTGGAAGATTGGGAAAATGATGCAGTATTTTGCATTAGGAGATGAATCCTCCACGATACCACTCGAAATCGGCGGGATTGCTTAGGGAAAATTCCGGTAGTGACACCCATCCCTGCCATACTGCCTCAACTGA
This sequence comes from Pristiophorus japonicus, assembly GCF_044704955.1. NCBI lineage: Eukaryota > Metazoa > Chordata > Chondrichthyes > Pristiophoridae > Pristiophorus > Pristiophorus japonicus. The sequence goes on from NC_091977.1 coordinate 405,524,331, forward strand.
AATTTCCCTCTCCCTGGCCACACTCAGACCTCTGCTGGCTGCTCCTCTCTACCCACTGCATGCAAATGGTAGTGGGGGGATGTGTCTAGGTCCCTGGAGCAATTATCTCCAGTTCATCATATTTGCCACCACTTCCTTGGGCTGCCAGGATTCACTTGTGCTGAAATCCATCTCTGCTGAAGCCTACAACACTGCATTTCTATGTGTCTGCAGTTTAATTCAGTCCTCAGCACTTGTGGTGCTGCAGCTCTGCTGCCATTTCCCTCGGGGCCGATGTTGAGTTCCCTCTTGGCAGCAGGAATCCAGCCAGGAGCCCGTAGTGCATATCCAATAAACCCTGTCCAAGGGAACTGGATCGGGGCTGGGGCAGAAACAGAGGGGTGGGCGGAAGAGCCGCCACACCACAACTCCACCCCAAAGAGGAGAATCACGGTAAAGTCCACAATACAGTTGATGGAAGGGTTAACAGACTTTTCGCAATCCATCTTAAATTCTCTGGAGCTAGTATGTGTCATTTCTGAAGATACTGTGAATGATGCAGTCATTGCTCATCCATTTGAATAGTGAGTTCTTAATCTGCTTTGAAAACAGTAACATTGTGACTATCCACTAACCTTTTTAAACGCATGTTACGCTGTCAAGATTCCTTTTCAATTTGTTTTGTATGTTAATGTACACAGTACATTTTTTCACAGTATGATTTACCCAGCAGTATCGTTGATTAGAATATCAGGAAAAGAGCAAATGGAAATATCGGGGAGAGTAATGGTTATGTAGGAGCAAGTTACGTGGCTATAACAGAATCAAATATATATTGTCAGAACATTTCATAAATGTTAACTGAACCCCAAAGTTTGATTATAGGCTTGAACTCTATCCCTGCCATTGGTTACTTAGGTTATTATATGTGCATATGTTATATGCTGTTCCATTTGTTTGGTCGGCTGTTTTACTACTGTTTATGGAACTGTGGTCTGTCAGTTGGTAACTTGTCTTTGATGCATGATGACATTCATAATTTTTGTATATTACATGCTATCAAGAATTACTGCTTTCAATATCAAATATACAGACAATAATGAATGTGTATAAAATTATGAGGCACCGAAAAGAGTGGATAAGAAGGACATTTTTCCCTTAGCGGAGAGGTCTATATTCAGGGGGCATAGATTGAAAGTAATTGGTTGAAGGATTAGAAAGGAGTTGAGGAGTACTTTTTTCACCCAGAGGGTGGTGGGGGGTCTGGAACTCACTGCCTGAAAGGGTGGTAGAGACAGAAACACTCATCACATTTAAAAAGTACTTGGATATACATTTGAAGTGCTGTAACCTACAAGGCTACGGACCATGAACTGGAAAGTGGGATTAGGCTGGATAGCTCTTTTTCGGCCAGCACAGGCACGAAGGGTGGAATGGCCGCCTCCTGTGCTGCAAATTTCTATGATTCTATGAATATCTTGGATTGATTACTAGGCAATAATATCATCGAGAGGTTCAGATCATTTTCATTAATCACAAACCAAAGGCTTGAAACCAGTCTCAGTTTTGATTCTTTTGCCGAATAAATACCATGAACTTTATGGGTGGTTTAATTCCAATGTGGGTCTTCTTTTTTTATTGTAAGTAGCAGGAATGGTGAACACCATGGTCAGCATTCTGCGTAACTGATGTCGAACGATGTCAACTGTAAATTTATAATGATTATAATATAGTCAGTGCAAATTTGTCAAGCTGTATTCAAAACATAGTTATCAACTGTTTTTTTGAACAGGTTTACAATTTTGTTACGCAGAGTGGTATATTAATGGAGACAAATTGACCCTGATATTTATGGGGCGGAGGGAGCGATGGTGGAGGGCTAGGGGCAACAGATTAGCAGTCGGGAAACCCTAAAGAATGTGTTTCCCTCGGAATTTGCCGAATTTAACAGCAGGACGTGATTAACATTTTTTGCCTCCGTTTCCCGGCCACAGCTAACCAGATTGAGAGGCTGGCTGGCTGTCAGGCGGGTAAGCCTGTGGCACCAGGCTGCAGCCGGGGAGTGGAGAGGAGGGAGGGAGGGATCACATGCTGGAGGGAGGGAGGGAGGATATTGGAGACTGGATGGGGGGTTCAAAGGCTGGAAGAGGGCAAATTGGAAGAGATGGGGGGGGAGAGCCGAAGGGTCGGGGGCAAAGAGATTGGAAAGGTCAATGAGGGAGATAGGAATGGGCGGGGGGGGGGGCGGGGAGCGGGGGGAGATCGGAATGTGCGGTGAAGGAGAGATCAGAATAGTTGGGGGGAGACTGGAATGGTCGGGGAGACGTCGAGGGCAGGGAGATCAGAACGTACATAGGAGATCGGAATGGTCGGGGGGGAGATTATAATGCTTGGGGTGGGTAGGGGAGATTGGAGGAGGCGTCGAGGAGGCGGAGTGGGACATTGGTGAGGCCTACAAGAGGCCCAGCAGTCGGAGGGAGCAGTGGCAGCATCGAGGAGGCGGAGCGGGACGTTGGTGAGGCCTACTAGAGGCCCAGCTGGTGCAGCGTCGAGGAGGCGGAGCGGGATGTTGGTGAGGCCTACAAGAGGCCCAGCAGTTGGAGGGAGCAGCAGGAGTTCGTCGAGGAGGCGACGCGGGACGTCGGAGAGGCCTACAAGAGGTCAGCCGGTGTAGCTGCAGCGGAGCGGCAAAAAAGAAGTAGAAAGAAATCGAAAGGTGACGTCACAGCCAAGGGGGTAAGTGATTGGCTGGTGATTGGTAAGTAGTTTTTCTTTATCTTTTCTATATCAATAAGTAACCTTTAGCATTGTTGCCAATTTAAGTTTATCTAAGGGTTAAGTCATGGTAGGAGAGCTCGGACACGTGTTATGCTCCTCCTGTACTATGTGGGAAGTCAGGGACACTTCCGGTGTCCCTGACGACAATGTGTGCGGGAAGGGCATCCGTCAGCAGCTCCTGACGGACCGCATTGCGGCACTGGAGCTGCAGGTGGATGAACTCTGGAGCATCCATGATGCTGAGAATGACATGAATAGCACGGTTAGTGAGTTGGTCTTACCCCAGGTAAAGGGTACACAGCCAGATAGGGAATGGATGACCAACAAGAAGAGCAGTGCAAGGAAGGTAGTGCAGGGGTCCCATGTGGTCATCCCCCTGCAAAACAGATATACCGCTTTGGGTACTGTTGAGGAGGATGACTCATCATGGGAGGGCAGCAGCAGCCAAGTTCATGGCACCGTGGCTGGCTCTGCTGCACAGGAGGGCAGGAAAAAGAGTGGGAGAGCTATAGTGATAGGGGATTCAATTGTAAGGGGAATAGATAGACGTTTCTGCAGCCGCAACCGAGACTCCAGGATGGTATGTTGCCTCCCTGGTGCAAGGGTCAAGGATGTCTCGGAGCGGGTGCAGGACATTCTCAAAAGGGAGGGTGAACAGCCACTTGTCGTGGTGCATATAGGTACCAATGATATAGGTAAAAAATGGGATAAGGTCCTACAAGACAAATTTAGGGAGCTAGGAGCTAAATTAAAAAATAGGACCTCAAAAGTAATGATCTCAGGATTGCTACCAGTGCCACGTGCTAGTCAGAGTAGGAATCGCAGGATAGTTCAAAAGAATACGTGGCTTGAGGAGTGGTGCACAAGGGAGGGATTCAAATTCCTGGGACATTGGAACCGGTTCTGGGGGAGGTGGGACCAGTACAAACCGGGTGGTCTGCACCTGGGCAGGATCGGAACCAATGTCCTAGGGGGAGTGTTTGGTAGTGCTGTTGGGGAGGAGTTAAACTAACATGGCAGAGGGATGGGAACTTATGCAGGGAGACAGAGGGAAGTAGAATGGGGGCAGAAGCAAAAGATAGAAAGAAGAAAAGTAAAAGTGGAGGGCAGAGAAACCTAAGGCAAAAAGCAAAAAAGGCCACATTACACCAAAGTTCTAAAAGGGCAAAGTGTGTTAGAAAAACAAGCCTGAAGGCTCTGTGCCTCAATGCGAGGAGCATTCAGAATAAGGTGGACGAATTAACTGCTGCAGATAGCAGTTAACGGGTATGATGTAATTAGCATCACGGAGACATGGCTCCAGGGTGACCAAGGCTGGGAACTCAACATCCAGGGGTATTCAACATTTAGGAAGGATAGACAGAAAGGAATAGGAGACGGGATGGCATTGCTGGTTAAAGAAGAAATTAATGTAAGAGTAAGAGAGGACATTAGCTTGGATGATGTGGAATTCATATGGGTGGAGCTACAGAATACCAAAGGGCAGAAAACGCTAGTGGGAGTTGTGTACAGACCACCAAACAGTAGTAATGAGGATGGGAAAAGCATCAAACAAGAAATTAGGGATGCATGCAATAAAGGTACAGCAGTTATCATGGGTGACTTTAATCTACATATTGATTGGGCTAACCAAACTGGTAGCAATGCGGTGGAGGAGGATTTCCTGGAGTGTATTAGGGATAGTTTTCTTGACCAATATGTCGAGGAACCAACTAAGGAGCTGGTCATCCTGGACTGGGTTTTGTGTAATGAGAGAGGACTGGTTGTCAATCTTGTTGTGCGAGGCCCCTTGGGGAAGAGTGACCATAACATGGTAAAGTTCTTTATTAAGATGGAGAGTGACACGGTTAATTCAGAATCTAGGGTCCTGAACTTAAGGAAAGGTAACTTTGATGGTTTGAGGTGTGAATTGGCTAGAATAGACTGCCAAATGATACTTAAAGGGTTGATGGAGGATAGGCAATGGCAAACATTTAAAGATCACATTGTTGGAGTGGATTTTTTGACATATACTTGACTAGTATACGGGACCAAACATTTGTTTTTATTTTCCCCTTTAATGAATTTTGTAAGGGACAATACTGATGCATTATGCTTTATATAAAAAAAACACAGTTAGACTTCAAGGTATGCTGGCCTTGAGTTATGGAGATAGGAAAGTGAGATAATGAACGACTGGAGAGATAAGTGGGTATGTTTGTCTATACTGGTGCCAAAAGGCCTGCACTTGTTTATAATGCCCTGTCACAATGCGAGGATGGTTTATATCAAGAGCTCAGTCTTGGATGAAAAGCTTTGTAAACCTTGTAATGCGATGATTGGACTTAAGGACTAGTGCTAAAGCATGTGATGTAAAGTGACGTAATTTGTAAGATAAAAGAACCTCACTGGAGATACCAAATTGAGAAGTGGTTCAGAGACAGGGGTCTCTAACACTTCTCCCAAAGCTTTGTCTCCGACTTAATAAACCTCTATTTATATATTATATAGTCTCGGAAATATTTTTCCACAACAAAATGGCATCACGAACAGGATGCTGTCCGATCAGACGTGATCACTTAAGACAGTATCTGGAATCTGGTGTTAGAGACTGAAAAGAGAGGTGTACGGGCACGACGGGATAGTGTATAAGATACGAGTAAGTAGATAGCAGGAAGAGGCTGACTAACCAGTTTGAGTTGAGTAAATAAGGTCAGTGCGGAAGGGAACTGATCACTCCAACCTAGAGCCGAAAACTCCGGTGGTAAGGAAACACGCTAGCTTTGTTGCGAAGACAAAGGGTCTCCACAGAGTAGTCGTGGCCGTGAGTATTACAGAAACAAAGGGAAACGTCCGAGACTGGCGAACATGGAAGGTAAGGAAGGGAATGTAAAACGCAGGCTGCCTGGGTCATTAATTAATTCCTATCATTAATTGTAACTTGCGTAATTACGTAATGCCATAAAAAAGCTGATAGTGACTATCTTAAGTGACATATGGATCCAGACATAAGCTTTGTTGAATGAAGAGAGACTTTTGTGAGTGTCTATTTTGAATGAAGAGAGTACTTGAGTGATTTTGATTGCGGTATGAATGAAAGCCTGTTTGGGAAGGTGTGGAGTTGCCTGCCTGTTTTAGCTCCACCCACTTTTTCCAAACAGAGTGAAATTTTTTTTAACCCTTCGTAGTGTTGTCCTGTATGTGGGAAGTTTAAGAAACTGTGAACCTTATGGTATTACATTTTAAGTTAGAAACGAAGGTGTGGATATATTCGGATGATAAGTTACGGAGCTAGGAAATGCACAAAGGATAGGTTTGTTGAGTAAAAGATAAAAAAATACATGGTCCCGATAGTAAAAAAAAAAAGAGTTTTAAATTTAGAAATACCTTCAGGGATCAGGTCAAAACTCCTGGGCGAGTGGTGAGCTATCTGTGAAGGTGTAAAAGGGACTTTTGAAAAAGGCTAAAACAGTAAACTTTAGCAGTTTAGAAAAAAAAAAGATAAAGCAGGAAAAGGTCTCTGCCACGGGAACAGGAGGAGGGCAGAAAAGGGGGACTTGCCATAATTGTGGAAAACCGGGCCATTTTGCCAGGGAATGCAAAGGGAAAGGCAGTGAAAAGCAATGTACGTATTGTGGTAAGAAAGGGCACCTGGAAGCGACATGCTATGGTAAAAATGGCTATCCTAATAAGGCAAGGACCCTGTCAGAACAGGAATACCAGAAGTGGCAGGCGTATAAAGCCACCCGGTGATGTCCGGCGGCCCCTGTACAAAGTAAAAAGGAGGGAAGGATATATGTGTCTGCACTAGTAGGGGGCCGACAGTGTGAGATGCTAGTGGACACGGGAGCCTCAATATCCATTACCAATATGCCCCTTCCCGTCACCGACAAGAAGGCTCTGATAAACGGAATAGATGGACGGCCTACCTGAGCACCACCCAATTGGTGGAAATTGATAACTTATATATACCCATGAGATTTTACGTATGCAAGAATCGTGAGGGAACAATATTGGGGAATGATGTAATGAGGGAATTTAAGGCCCTGATTGATTGCGGCAAGGGGAAACTGACATGGCCGATAGGGAAACCAGATGGGAGTTATAGACTCACTATCGACTACACTGCCCTTAACAAGGTCACCCCCAAATTACACCCGATAGTGGCCAGCCCCTCCACAATCCTTAATGGATTATCCCCTGAACATAAGATCTTTATAGTCCTAGACATAGCCAATGGTTTTTGGGCCCTTCCCCTCGACCCAGAATCACAAGAAAAATTTGTCTTCACGGTGGAGGATAAACAATATACTTGGATCCGATTACCACAAGGATTCCATAATAGTCCTGCCATATTCCATCGAGTCATGAGTGATATACTAAAACAAATAGAGATACCGGCAGGAAATAGTATTTTACAATATGTCGACGACATATTAATAGCCTCAGAAACCAAGAAAGGACATCAGGCAACCCTATACTTAGTATTAAGAGCTCTGGAAACGGCGGACCTTAACCCCAAAAAGACCCAGGTAGGGAAATCCCAGGTCCTGTACCTAGGGTACTGCCTCTCAAAGGGACTAAAAGAAATGCCCTCGGATAGGAAAAAGGCTGTCAAGGACATGCCTAGACCAGTAACGGTAAGGGGGGGTGAGGAAGGTACTGGGCCTCTTTAATTACAGCCGGAACTTTATCCCTGATTTTGCAAAAATTGCTGAGCCAATACAAAGATTAGTGAAAGGGGGGAAACCAGCCCTAGACCTCATAGAGTGGGGCCCTGAACAAGAACAGGCGTATAGTAAACTCAAGTCAGAACTAGTCTCCGCACCTGGATTGGGACTGCCTGATATGAGTAAGGATTTCCACATCCACTGTAACAATGAAGGTGGGTTCTATATGGTCGTGGTCACCCAAGATCATGGGGATAAAAGGAGACCTATAGCCTATTACTCGATCACTGAAAGCTCGGTGGTGACAGGGTTATCCAGATGTATAGCCGCGCTAGATTGCGCAGCTTGGGCGGTAAAAATTAAGCGAGCCTGTGGTGATGACTGGAAACATCATTCTCCACACTAAACACACATTGGTAGAAATGTTAAACACAGGAAAACTGAGAACCGTATCTAATATGAGACGGGCAAAGTGGGAAGCAGTCCTCTTAACACCCAACAAAGCGGTAACCATAATTAGGGATGTAGGAAACAACCCCGCAGAAGGTATGATGGGTGAAGGGGAACCCCACTTTTGCGAAGAGGTATGTGAGGATATGGAAGAGGATAGAATAAAAGACGCTCCCCTTCATACCGCAGAACAAACCTTGTTTGTGGACGGCTCACGAAAATACGTAGAGGGACTACCTCGTACCGGATGGGCCGTAGTTAACCAGGATCTAGAGACAGTTGAATCAGGGCGAATTAATGGGGGGTCATCAGCTCAAGTGGCAGAACTGGTAGCCCTCACCCGGGCACTGGAATTATCGGAAAATAAGATTGTTAATAACTATACGGACAGTAGATATGCATTCAGGGTAGTACACGATTATATGACAGCATGGGGGAGAAGGGGTTTTATCACAACTAGCGGACATCCCATAAAGCATCAGGTGAGAATAGAAGCTCTTTTAGCAGCCAGTAATAAACCAAAACAGGTAGCGGTTATTAAAATTAAAGCCCACAGGAGGGAGCCGGACCGAACCAGTCCAGATTGGCTGAGGCACCAGGGAAATAAAGCTGCACACGTAGCTGCACAGAAGGCATTAGAACAGGAAGAGTGTGAGGAAGCCTCAGTCAGTGCCGCTGGGGCCCGAGACCAACAGATAAGTATTGAGAAACTACACCAGGACACTTCTGAGGAGGAAATAGGTATGTGGACAAAGCAGGGCGCAACGCAAGGGAAGGATAACATTTGGAGATGAAACGACAAGGTAATGGCACCTGAATGTATACAGAATACCTTATTGGAGTTGCATCATGGCCTGTCTCATTCAGGACGAGAGGCCATGACCGGGAGTCTTGGAAGAGATTGGTGGTGGAAAGGGATGGGGAGAGATATTGCCATCGATGCATTACGTGCACACAATATAATCCAGGCAGGCCCATTAAAATTTAAATGGGACACCAGCCACATCCACGGGGGCCATGGGAACACGTACAAATTGATTTCACAGGTCCTTTGCCCCCATCCCATGGAAAAAGATATTGCCTAGTGATTATAGATCAATTTACCCGGTGGGTGATTGCACTGCCTCAACAGTGGCAAGGATATTCTGACCAAGGCACTCACTTCACCGGGGAAATTGTAAAAACAATATGCCAGCTGATGGGCATAAAACAAAAATTCCACATCCCCTACCACCCGCAGAGTTCTGGAATGGTAGAGCGCATGAACCATACCCTTAAGAATGCCCTGGCAAAGGCCATGAAAACATCAGGAAAAACGTGGACAGAAGTATTACCCATTATATTGATGAAGATAAGAGCCACGACAAACCGGACAACCGGATTAACCCCTTATGAACTAATTACAGGAAGGGCGATGCAATTACCAGAGAACATCATAACGGGGGGGCCGATGTAGGCCCATTAAAAGACAAAATAAAACGGTATGTTTTGGAACTAAGTACTCAATTAAAAGGGATGTGTAAATTAGTTAGGGACAATCAGGAAGAAAGAGACGCGGAAGCAGATCTTACAAAGCTCCCTGAAGTCCCGTTGGCAGGAAGCCGCGTTATGGTAAGGGTCCTCCCGGGGAAAACCGGGGTTTGCCCCAAAATGGATAGGACCATATGAGGTTATAATCAGCGGGGACACTTGTGCCTGCATCGATGTTAAAGGGAACGGAAAATGGAAGCATTGGACCCAGCTTAAGGTTTTTGAACCAGCTGTTTAGCACACGTATTAGTTGTTGTTTGTCTATTTACAGATTGACAGCGAAAGATTCTTCAAGCAAGCCATACGGCCATTTTGCCTTTGACTATTTGTTAATTATAGAGTAATAAGATGAAACTATATATTGCGATCGGTGCGATTATCATAGTTCGTGTTAGGTCCGGCCTGCTAGCTAGACCGAAACGAGAGTTACATGTGAATACCTTTTTGTACATATCTTATGTTTATGCGCAAAATGAGAACTTTTCCAGTTGCTGGGTATGTTCGCACATCCCCATACATAACAAAGGAGGCATCCCTTTGAGGTCAATCTCCCTTAACATTTTGGAAGTAGCAGAGTGGGTAATGCGACAAAACAGTACAGGGGAAGTAAATGATACTTGGAACCAGAGTGGGGATAAAGAAACATGGAGATCGGGGGGGTTACCTTTTGGATGCATTGACGGATGGTACCAGCCGGAATACAATAGGTCGGTACGACCCCCGTTCCTGGTTTTGACCAACACCTCAGGAGTTGGAAGGCCCACCGCTGACATTTGTTTCACTAGAAACCTGACCGGTGAGGAAACAGGTTTTGTAGCAGGATACTTTAACCTCACCAGGTGGAACATAATAGCCAGCGAAACAACAAACCAGGGGTTCTTTGAAATAGAGGGTTTGAAGAAGCAGACAAGTAGCCAGGACTGGGACCCTAAGATTAGGTGGCGACGGGGGCTGAGAGAGAGATTGGGATCGAATCTAACAGCATACAATAGCACTTATTTTGTGTGCGGGCATAAGGCCTACCCCTGGTTGCCTCAGAACTGGAGGGGGTCCTGTTATTTGGGATATGTGGTCCCTTTTGTCAGACGGGTACGTACTTTAGCAGAAGTACAGGCACCAGGTCGACTAAGACGAGATCTTACCCCGGTAGAGAGGCTATTTGGGGTCATGATGCTCCCATTCGGGATAGGACGCACCATGGATGAATTACGTAACCTAGAGAGGGTACTGGAACAGATAGTTAACGACACTGCTGAAGCAATAGAGGGCATAACGGCTGAAATGGTAGCCATACGCACAATGGTACTCCAGAACCGAATGGCCCTAGATACTAGCACAAAGTGGGGGCACATGTGCCTTGATTGGAGCTGAATGTTGCACTTACATTCCCGATAATTCAGAAAACATAACCAACCTCGCTGATCACATAAGAAGGGAGGTAAAGAAATTATCCACGACAGCAGGAGGATCTGGCTGGTTTGACTGGCTGTTAGGGGAATCCTGGGGGTCCTATCTTATGCATGGAGTAATTATTCTGGTTGTAATAATAATTACTTGTTGTCTGATTATCGGGTGTTTTGATATCTGTTGTAAAGTTATGATGGCTCGACTGATGCCAGTAGCCAGTGAAATCGCCGAAGAAGAAGCACACCTGATGGAAATACCTGAAGACACCAAGGATGAAGAAACAGACGAAATTGACACCGACCACTATCTTTGAAGGGTAGCCTAGAACTACAGGCAAGGTGGACATACGGAACATCAGGGAAGTAACATACCCGAAAGGATGAATATATGACACCATGCTACTATCATTGTGGTCATCTGGATTTCGTGAACATCCTCTAGGACCAAAAGGGGGAATATTGTTGGAGCGGATTTTTTGACATATACTTGACTAGTATACGGGACCAAACATTTGTTTTTATTTTCCCCTTTAATGAATTTTGTAAGGGACAATACTGATGCATTATGCTTTATATAAAAAAACACAGTTAGACTTCAAGGTATGCTGGCCTTGAGTTATGGAGATAGGAAAGTGAGATAATGAACGACTGGAGAGATAAGTGGGTATGTTTGTCTATACCGGTGCCAAAAGGCCTGCACTTGTTTATAATGCCCTGTCACAATGAGAGGATGGTTTATATCAAGAGCTCAGCCTTGGATGAAAAGCTTTGTAAACCTTGTAATGCGATGATTAGACTTGAGGACTAGTGCTAAAGCATGTGATGTAAAGTGATGTAATTTGTAAGATAAAAGAACCTCACTGGAGATACCAAATTGAGAAGTGGTTCAGAGACAGGGGTCTCTAACACTTCTCCCAAAGCTTTGTCTCCGATTTAATAAACCTCTCTTTATATATTATACAGTCTCGGAAATATTTTTCCACAACAACATGGATGAACTTCAGCAATTGTACATCCCTGTCTGGAGTAAAAATAAAACGGGGAAGGTGGCTCAATCGTGGCTAACAATGTAAATTAAGAATACTGTTAAATCCAAGGAAGAGGCATATAAATTGGTCAGAAAAAGCAACAAATCTGAGGACTGGGAGAAATTTAGAATTCAGCAGAGGAGGACAAAGGGTTTAATTAAGGGGGGGAAAATAGTGTACGAGAAGAAGCTTGCCGGGAACATAAGAACTGACTGCAAAAGCTTCTATAGATATGTGAAGAGAAAAAGATTAGTGAAAACAAACGTAGGTCCCTTGCAGTCGGATTCAGGTGAATTTATAACGGGGAACTAAGAAATGGCAGACCGATTGAACAAATACTTTGGTTCTGTCTTCACGAAGGAAGGCACAAATAACTTTCTGGAAGTACTAGGGGACCGAGGGTCTAGTGAGAAGGAGGAACTGAAGGATATCTTTATTAGGCGGGAAATTGTGTTAGAAAAATTGATGGGATTGAAGGCTGATAAATCCCCGGGGCCTGATAGTTTGCATCTCAGAGTACTTAAGGCCCTAGAAATAGTGGATGCATTGGTGATCATTTTCCAACAGTCTATCGACTCTGGATCAGTTCCTATGGACTGGAGGGTAGCTAATGTAACACCACTTTTTAAAAAAGGAGGGGGAGTGAAAACGGGTAATTATAGACCGGTTAGCCTGACATCGGTGGTGGGGAAGGTGTTGGAATCGATCATGAAGGATGAAATAGCAGCTCATTTGGAAAGCAGTAACAGGATTGGTCCAAGTCAGCATGGATTTATGAAGGGGAAATCATGCTTGACAAATCTTCTGGAATTCTTTGACGATGTAATGAGTAGAGAGGACAAGGGAGAACCAGTGGATGTGGTGTATTTGGACTTTCAGAAGGCTTTTGACAAGGTCCCACACAAGAGATTGGTGTGCAAAATCAAAGCACATGGTATTGGGGGTAATGTACTGACGTGGATAGAGAACTGGTTGGCAGACAGGAAGCAGAGAGTCAGGATAAACGGGTCCTTTTCAGAATGGTAGGCAGTGACAAGTGGGGTGCCGCAGGGCTCAGTGCTGGGACCCCAGCTCTTTACAAAATACATCAATGATTTGGATGAAGGAATTGAGTGTAATATTTCCAAGTTTGCAGATGACACTAAACTGTGTGGCGGTGTGAGCTGTGAGAGGGATGCTAGGAGGCTGCAGGGTGACTTGGACAGGTTAGGTGAGTGGGCAAATGCATGGCAGATGCAGTAGAATGTAGATAAATGTGAGGTTATCCACTTTGGGGGAAAAAACGCGAAGACAGTATATTATCTGAATGGCGGCAGATTAGCAAAAGGGGAGGTGCAACGAGACCTGGGTGTCATGGTTCATCAGTCAGTGAAAGTTGGCATACAGGTACAGCAGGCGGTGAAGAAGGCAAATGGTATGTTGGCCTTCATAGCTAGGGGATTTGAGTATAGGAGCAGGGAGGTCTTACTGCAGTTGTACAGGGCCTCACCTGAAATATTGTGTTCAGCTTTCGTCTCCTAATCTGAGGAAGGACGTTCTTGCTATTGAGGGAGTGCAGCGAAGATTCACCAGACTGATTCCCGGGATGGCAGGACTGACATATGAGGAGAGACTGGATCAACTGGGCCTTTATACTTTGGAGTTTAGAAGGATGAGAGGGGATCTCATAGAAACGTATAAGATTCTGAAGGGACGGGACAGGTTAAATGCAGGTAGAATGTTCCCGATGTTGGGGAAGTCCAGAACCAGGGGACACAGTCTAAGGATAAGGGGTAGGCCATTTAGGACTGAGATGAGGAGAAACTGCTTCACTCAGAGAGTTGTTAACCTGTGGAATTCCCTGCCGCAGAGAGTTGTTGATGCCAGTTCATTGGATATATTCAAGGGGGAGTTAGATATGGCCCTTACGGCTAAAGGGATCAAGGGGTATGGAGAGAAAGCAGGAAAGTGGTACTGAGGGAATGATTAGCCATGATCTTATTGAATGGTGGTGCAGGCTCGAAGGGCCGAATGGCCTACTCCTGCACCTATTTTCTATGGAAGGTTCCGGGGGAGATGAAGGCTGCAGCTGGGTAGCACAGAGGAGGGAGGGGAGAATTTGAAACTCCGGGTCAGTGGGAGATTGTGACTCGGGGGTGGAGGGGTCGGGTGGTAGGCCAATCATGGGGGGTGGGGGAACAGCCAATCACATGAGTGGTTTACAGGTAAGATTAGTGGACCGGGGTTAGCACCCCTGCTCCTCCTGGCCCACAAGCAATGCTGGAAATCCATTAGTGCTCGCTTCCCTTCAGCTGCCTGGTTTTTCAAGGCCGGGAAACTCGGCCAGCCAGAAAAACATTTAAAATGTAGGTAAAATCTGAGGCACACAGCCTTATTAAAATATTTAAATGAGTGATCCTCCTCCTGGAGCTGGTTGGTTGCCTGATCCGCCCCCCATCACCAACCCCCATCACCGACCCCCATCACCTTCCCCCATCACCTTCCCCCATCACCGACCCCCATCACCGACCCATCACCTTCCCCCCATCACCGACCCCCATCACCGACCCATCACCTTCCCCCCATCACCGACCCCCATCACCGACCCATCACCTTCCCCCCATCACTGACCCCCATCACCGACCCCCATCACCGACCCCCATCACCTTCCCCCATCACCAACCCCCATCACCGACCCCCATCACCGACCCATCACCGACCGTCACCTTCCCCCCATCACCGACCGTCACCTTCCCCCCATCACCGACCCCCATCACCGACCCCCATCACCGACCGTCACCTTCCCCCCCATCACCGACCCATCACCTTCCCCCATCACCGACCCATCACTGACCCCCATCACCGACCCCCATCACCGACCCCCATCACCTTCCCCCCATCACCTTCCCCCCATCACCTTCCCCCCATCACCTTCCCCCCATCACCGACCCCCATCACCGACCCCCATCACCGACCCCCATCACCTTCCCCCATCACCGACCCCCATCACCGACCCCCATCACCGACCCCCATCACCGACCCCCATCACCGACCCCCATCACCTTCCCCCCATCACCCCCCCATCACCGACCCCCATCACCGACCCCCATCACTGACCCCCATCACCGACCCCCATCACCTTCCCCCATCACCGCCCCCCATCAACTTCCCCTATCACCGCCCCCCATCACCGACCCCCATCACCGACCCATCACCTTCCCTCATCACCGACCCCCATCACCACCCCCCATCACTGACCCCCATCACCGCCCGCCATCACCAACCCCCATCACCGACCCATCACCGCCCCCCCTTCCCCATCACCTTCCCCATCACCTTCCCCATCACCGACACCCATCACCTTCCCCCATCACCGCCCCCCATCACCTTCCCCCATCACCGCCTTCCATCACCTTCCCCCATCACCGCCCTGCATCACCGACCCCCATCACCTTCCCCCATCACCAACCCCCATCACCTTCCCCCATTACCTTCCCCCATCACTGTCCCATCACCATCCCATCACTGTCCCGTGCCTTTGTTAAAACCGGAAATAGGTGGTGGGTTGGAGACAGTTTTCGGTTGGGTTTCAGATTTTTAACATTTTAATATCCCACCCGACCCAAACCCACCTGTTTTGGGGCTAACATTGACCCTAATGAGTATCTGTAAGTATTTTACAAGACAGTAATCTATTGAGCTTTAGATTACATATGAACTTCTAAGGCATAGTTTTAATGATTTACATTCAGGATATGAACCCCACAATCTTGGCATCATTTCAGGTTACCTGTGCTGTACATTTTACCCATGAATCTCCCGTTGCAAGGTCATTTTGAAAAATGCAAACTCTCTGAATATTGACTTTGTTGTATAGAAAATGAGGGTGTCCAAAGGCCATGTGATGTGTTGTACTGAAGAGGAGATAGCTGCAGCACTTTTCTGTTGGCTCATTTGCATGGGCCACGCAGACTCCAGGCACCCCCTGGCTAAACCTATCATCAGAAGATCCAGGAGGAAATTGAAGTAAAGCTTCTGTGCCTTGACCACTGAGATCGACACCTTCTGGTTGTCGGAGAAGGCTCCTAGTGCTTACCATCATCCTGCGGGGTGGGGGTGAGAAAGGTTTTTATTACTTATCTCCATGCCTTTAGCCTGCCCCCAGAATCCCACAGACACTGATCCATGGGGGTCTGTTGTCAGGCCACTGAGCCAAAATTCTTCAGGTGTCCCTCTGCTGAGGCTAATGTTCACAGCCTAAGGGAAAATGAGGCGAAGACCTGGAACTCGCCCTCCCACCTCACTTGAACTAACAATAATGGGTCCACGCCTACTACTAGTAAAGTCCCACTTACACTGGTTGGGTAAGCCCCAGGAACCCCCAGATTTGGGGATGGAACCGAAGCCTGACATAACAGGCCAATTCCTTCAATCTCAGGAATACTGATTTCCCAGCTGTAGGGAAGAAGAACATCTATACTGTTGTTTTGTTGTGTATCTTGACCCTAATGAGTATCTGTAAGTATTTTACAAGACAGTAATCTATTGAGCTTTAGATTACATATGAACTTCTAAGGCATAGTTTTAATGATTTACAATCAGGATATGAACCCCACAATCTTGGCATCATTTCAGGTTACTTGTGTATCTAGGGAGTTTATGTCTGTATTTAACTTGTTATTTTTTCTTCCTTAGTTTATTTTTGTATCATTCCTAAAACATCACCCACAGAGTCCAATGATATCGCCACTGACATTGTGTTGATATGTAACACTCACATTGAACTGTTAAAAAATATGATGGTGTTTATGCAAATTTATTGAGAAATTATTTTTATTTGGGGGAGAGATTCTGTGAGCAGTATATACGGTTCAATATTCCTCTTTTCTTCAGCGTGTAAGCAAATAAAATGGTAACAGAGTATACTTAATAATCTAGAATCAATTTCGACATCTAAATACAGTTGGACCTCTCTAGTCTGGCACCCTTGGGACCTGACCAGTGCCGGACCAGAGAATTTTCCGAACCACAGGAAATCAACTGGTGACAACGCTGCTGAAAACAACCCGGACGTGTTCTGCGCATGCGCTGCGCAGAAGCCTACTGCACAGCAGTTAGTCATCCAGAATCCCTCCATTTTTTTAAATCCTCAGGCCCAGCTTCGGTGCCTCAGTCAGCTGCCTGTCCTTCCCCTCCCTTTCCTTGCCCGGCCCGCTTACCTCAATGAACACCAACACCTCAAAAAAACACATACATACACACAAAAAAAAAATAGAGATCAGAGATAAAGTGGAGGATAAAGTCAAGGAGAGACGCTGACCCTTACCCACGATCCGACTCCCGCACAAGTCCGCATGTAAGCTGTGAGCAGAGCCTGACTGGTGGAAGTGGCAGCTTCCTTGCACCGAGACACACACACACAACAACCCCCCCCCCCCCGAAACTGGGGGAGGGGAAAATGTCGGCTCAGCCTTCAGAGAATGCGTTCCCGCCGCCAATCAGACAAGGAGAGGCGGCCTCGGCAGCGAGGAGCGCATGTCAAACCATAGCACCAGCCAGTGTGTAAAACCTCCAGATGGCCAGGGCAAGGATGTCAAGATTTGTCATCCAAATGCATCACATGTACATTTAACATGTGGAGCCACAATTTTTTATTCAATGAACGCCATCCATGCTGGGACTGATGCCGGACCAGGGATGTTTCTGGACTAAAGAGTCCAGCACTGGAGATGTACAACCTGTACCAGAACAACACTAAAGTCAAAGCTCCAGGGTCATGACACAGTATATGACAGATGAACTCAGAAACAACTATTAAGCAGTTGACATTCCACAGCTTCATTATGAGTCTTCTTCACAGGCCAGGAGCCTCTTGTCAATATCCTACTAACATAAAAGCAAATAATGCTGGAAATGCACAGCAGCTCAGTTAACATCTGAAGGTAAAATGTAGGGAAATATTTCAGATCTGGTATAGGCAGGCTGCAGCGACCACTTTTTTGCACTGAGGAAAACAAGAATGAGAGGTGAGAACAAGAGTCAAGAGTTCAGATATGCTACGTACATTCACAAAGAGGCAGCTCTTTAATAACGTACTAACAGATTTTTAAAAATGCCACAAATCCTGTGTTCAATAAAAACTCATCTCCGGCTGCATCAGGTATTTCTCTCAAACCCAGCACTCCCATGAGCCAGACCATGCTCTTAACCAGACTTATATAAACAATACCTGGTACTACCCAGGTCAAATCGAATATCCTTACAACTATAACAAAAACAGAAAATGCTGAAAACATTCAGCAGGTTACAGATGTTAAATGTTCCTCTCACCACAGAAGCTGCCTGGCCTGTGTGCTTCCAACATTTTCTGTTTCTATTTCAGATTTGCTTTTTTTTTCTCCCAGTAGAACTAATTTTCTCACTGAAAATGATATATGCCTCCCACCCATTTTTGGAATTCAGCTGGGAAATGATCTTAAAGTGGTTTATTAATAACAGCTTTAATAATAAAAACGAAGAATATATACTGGTCAATCTTAACACCTCAATCAGCACCATCAAAAGCAGATTAACCGCTCATTAATCTCAAATTATTTGTGGACCCTGCTTTATGCAAATTGGCTAGCCCATTAGTCTACTAAATAACATCAACTACATTTCAAAAGTAATTTACCACATTGTGCACAGCTCTGATCTCTATATTACAAAAAAGGATATAGAGGCACTGGAGAAAGTACAAAAAAGATTTACAAGGATGATACCAGAAGTGAGGCCAGAATTTCCCGGGGGGTCAGCAGGTGGGATTGATGGCAGGTTAGGTGGGAAATTTGATATTTTGACACTGGGACTGGAACCCGCTGTCTACTCACTCCCATGCGCCTTTCCTGATGTCAGGTCTGTCAACACTGAGCAGACGCGACAGGCAGCGACGAGAGACCCAATTCAGGTGATTAGTGGCTCGTTTAGAGACACTTAAGAATAATTTTCAAGCCTACCTTTTGCATTTGACAGCTTGCCCACGGGGTCCACGCTGGTCATGGACCATGTCTGTCAAGCTGAGGCGAGAGTTCAGTGGCCATTGAATCAGCTGTTGAGTTGATAGCTTCAAACGTAAAGTAAAAGCTCCCACCTTACAGAGATATCTTCCCTCAGCCACAAGCTATTCCTCACTGCATTTCCATAACAGATTCAACATGCTGCAAGTCTTTACACAAGTCTCCATCCAGTCACCTCTCTCACCATTAACAGATCACTTCTGTCATCTCTCTTCACCTGCCATCTATTCCATCAGCATGGGTGCCCTTTATACTCTCCCAAGAGATAAAGCCATTCCAGCGGTGCAAAGATGAAATGTCTACCCAGGCAGACTGCCTTCTGTGGGGCAATCGAGTAATGGTCCCCAAGAAGGGCAGAGACACCTTCATCAATGACCTCCATAGTACCCACCCAGGCATGGTAATGATGAAAGCGATAGCCAGATCCCACATGTGGTGGCCTGGTATCGATGCGGACTTGGAGAGTCCTGCGTTCACAGATGTAACACATGCTCGCAGTTAAGCAATGTACCCAGGGAGGCGCCGCTAAGTTTATAGTCTTGGCCCTCCAAACCGTGGTCTAAGGTACACGTCGACTATGCAGGCCCGTTCTTGGGTAAAATGTTCCTTGTGGTTGTAGACACGTACTCCAAGTGGATTGAATGTGAGATATTGTCGGCTAGCACGTCCGCTGCCACTACTGAAAGCCTGCAGGCCATGTTTGCCACACGCGGCTGACCTGATGTCCTGGTGAGCAACAACGGGCCATGTTTTACCAGTGCAGAGTTCAAAGAATTCATGACCCGTAACAGGATCAAACATGTCACATCTGCCCCGTTTAAACCAGCGTTCAATGGTCAGGCAGAGAGAGCAGTGCAAACCATCAAGCAAGGCTTGAAGAGGGTAACGAAAGGCTCATTGCAGACTCGCCTATCCCGAGTCCTGCTTAGCTACCGCACGGGACCCCACTGGCTCACTGGGATCCCACCTGCTGAACTGCTCGTGAAAAGAGCACTTAAGACAAGGCTCTCGTTAGTTCACCCTGATCTACATGAACTTGTAGAGAGCAGGCGGCTTCAACAACGTGCATACCATGATAGCGCAAATGTGTCACGTGAGATTGAAATCAATAATCCTGTATTTGCATTAAATTATGGACAAGGTCCCAAGTGGCTTCCTGGTACTGTCATGGTCAAAGAGGGGAGCAGAGTGTTTCGCGTCAAACTTTCAAACGGATTCATTCACCGGAAACACTTGGACCAAATCAAACTCAGATTCATGGACTATCCTGAGCAACCCACCTTGGACCCTACCTTTTTTGATTCCCCAACATACACACCAGTGGCAACCGGCACCATGGTTGACCACAAAGCGGAACCCATCATCCGCAGCAGCCCTGCAGGGTCCAACACACCAGGCAGCCCAGCAAGGCCAGCTGCACAGCAGCCCAGCGAAGGCCCAACAAATGAATCAACAACACCAGCTTTCACACCGAGACGATCAACCAGGGCAAGAAGGGCCCCAGATCAACTCACATTGTAAATAGTTACAGTATTGACTTTGGGGGGGAGTGTTGTTGTATATGTGGACTTGTATTTACTCTGTACAGCCACTAGAGGGCTCATCCCCTGGCATCCCAAGGGATCCCATAATCCCTTGAGAGCACAGGTATTTAAGGAGGCTTCACAGGTTGGAGAGGCACTCTGAGACCAGCAATAAAAGATTAAGGTCACACTTTACTTTAAGCCCACAGTGTTCAGTCTGATTCTTTCTCCATGCACAACAATAAAATTTTCATGATACTACCTTCATTAAAATAGTGCACAAAGGAGTTTCATACCAACATGTTAATGTATTCATTACTAATATTGCGCAATGCCATTTTAACCTATTGCTGTGTTCTTCCAAAAATATGTGGGGTAGATCTTGTCCCGGCCCAGACTTTGGGCGGCCAGCTGGCGAAACGTGGCCATTGAGACCTCGAGGCCGGTGGGAGGTCTGGTCCATTTTGAGGGCCGAGCCTCATTAGCATTTGGCGGACTGCTGCCGAAAAATGAGTGCCCTGTGGTAACTACAATATAAGAACATAAGAACATAAGAAATAGGAGCAGGAGTAGGCCATTTGGCCCCTCGAGCCTGCTCCGCCATTCAATAAGATCATGGCTGATCTGATCCTGGCCTCAACTCCACTTCCCCGCTCGCTCCCCATAACCTTGACTCCCCCGGGCCTGCCTCTGGGCAAGAAGAAGATTATTGGAATGCTATTGCCTCATTTCAGCCAGGCAGTAGACCTTAAAATCTGCTCCCGTATCTCTTGTAATAAAAGGATAAGTTTAAATGACCCAGCCTAATTACGACATCTGTACGAATAAAGTCAGCAATTATCATGAAGCATTTGCATTTTTGTTACAGCTTCTAAACAGTGACATTTTCAGCTTTTAGAATCCAAGCAAAGGATCCTTCACTATTTGTGTGCCTGGAGTTAATTTATGTAACACACATTGCATTCCTTGATCTCCAAACACTGTTTTTGCAATCATAATTTGAACTGGACAATAAGATATCACAACCCATATTCCCCCAAAAAGAGATTACCTGAGGGTGTTTAGGGTTAATATTGCATTATTACAGCGCAACAGAAATGATAATTTTGACACTCATGGGAAATCTCTAAATAATGAGGGTTTAACCAAGGTAAATGGAGCTGATGATGCTGAAACACATGGGAAATCTGCGTGTTAGCTACAAGGATTTATGTAAGTGTAGTCAGACTTCTGTTTACATTGGATTTTAGATTTATAGGGATGTTAATCGACTTGCGATTCCTCCAAGTAGATGTAGACATGAGTTAACTGCTGCAATTTAGTTGTCTTAGTATCTTATATCTCTAATTCAGAAGTTGAAAATGAAACTATCAACTGATACAAACTGTATCTTCAAAGTAGCTCAGGGAGTTTATCCAGTAATTTATTGAACCATACAGATTAGGATTCAATCCAGAGTTTGCAAATCTCATCTGGGTTTGGAATATAGAAGCTACAAATGGCCTCACATCCTCTTAGATAAACATCAACATTTTCAGAGTAGAAGAAATTTGTAATAAAAATAAAAGAGACAAAGGCATCACTGCTTCAAAAAACTATCTAAACTTTACTGTACAATAATGCAATGTACTATAATTTGTATTCAAACATCTGGACAATTATAGAGTAATCACAGCAGCAAATAGCAGAAAGCCAGTTCAGTGAACAAAATGCTGCTTGTGATGTGGCACTGATACTGATACACACTGGGAAGAAGTTCACAGGTTGAATCCCTCGTCTGTGCAGCTATTTGTCAATCTCAGCCAGGTAAGCAGTGGGTTTACATGCTGGGCTAAGAATAGGGAGAAAATAGCTCGCATTTCAACCCATAGCCAGTGAGCATGTGAACACTGAGAGAATACATCATTGGGCTTCATTTGGACTTTTGCACTTAAATAAGTGTCAGCTGTGGCTCAGGTGGTAACACACTCACTTCTGAGTTAGAAGGTTGTGGGTTCAAGTCCCACTCCAATGATTTGAGCACAAAATCTAGGCAGGCAGTACAGTACTGAGGGAGTGCTGCACTGTCAGAGGTGTTGTCTTTTGAATGAGATGCTAAGCCAAGGCCCTGTCTGCCCTCTCAGGTGAGTGTAAAAGATCCCATGGCACTATTTTGAAGAGAAATAGGGGAGTTATCCCTGGTGTCCTGACCAATATTTATCCCTCAACCAACATCATTAAAACAGTGACTTCATTGGCTGTGAAGCGCTTTGGGACATCCTGAGTCTTTTTTTGTTATAATTCAGCAACACTCAGTCAATTATACTATGGAGCACAGATCGGGTAGATGGTGAGCGAGGCTTCAGACAAAGACCCAATTGATTTTGATGATTGGGCCACATTTAAATACAATAGGTGAGTTGCCAGGGGGAGTTAAATGGAAGGGAAATTTATGAGCACACACAGCAGCAACGAGATGACCTCAGGGAATCTTTTTAAGACTCAAAACTATTGAGACTGAAGAAAAACTGAGTGCCAGACATGCTTCCAGCTTTCCCTGAGTCAGCTAAAAGATCCCTTTAAATACTGCTATAATGGTAATTTCTTGACCTGCACTGTCCATGGTCTGTGGGTGGGTTGAGGAAGTAGCAGTTGAAAAACTGATTGATACAAAATTGCCCTTGGAGGCTCTGATGATGTCACTTGATCCTTTTGAATATTTTAATTAGGTCCTGTCTGTTTCTGCTGGCCAGCTATATTAAGGTCTGACTGAAAATCAGAACAGGCGGATATCCAACAGTAAGTTAGCATTTATCTACACTTAATTTTGTCTCACTATAGCCCCATTTACTGGTGTAAATGGGGCAGCAGTGAGTTGAAAAGTGGCCCCTCCGTCTCTAGATTAATGCAAAAACAAGAACAAGAACAACTTGTATTTATATAGCGCCTTTAAAGTAGTAAAACGTTCCAAAGCA
Source organism: Pristiophorus japonicus (assembly GCF_044704955.1). Classification (NCBI taxonomy): domain Eukaryota; kingdom Metazoa; phylum Chordata; class Chondrichthyes; family Pristiophoridae; genus Pristiophorus; species Pristiophorus japonicus. The sequence goes on from NC_091977.1 coordinate 405,547,662, forward strand.
CTTCACAGGAGTGTTTTAAGACAAAACAAATATATTTGACATCAAGACACATAAAAAGAAATTACGGCAGATGACCAAAAGATTGGTTAAAGAGGTAGGTTTTAAGGAGCGCCTTAAAGGATGAAAGAGAGGTAGAGAAGCGAAGAAGTTTAGGCAGGGAGTTCCAGAGCTTGGGGCCTAGGCAACAGAAGGCACGGCCACCAATGGTTGAGCAGTTATAATCAGGGATGCTCAAGAGGGAAGAATGTAAGGAGTTCAGACATCTCAGGGGGTTGTGAGGCTAGAGGAGATTACAGAGATCGGGAGAGGTGAGGCTATGGAGCAATTTGTAAACAAGGATGAGAATTTTGAAATCGAGGTGTTGCTTAACCAGGAGCCAATGTAGGTCAGCGAGCACAGGGGTGATGGGTGAGCGGGACTTGGTGCGAGTTAGGACACGGCTGCCGAGTTTTGGATGATCTCAGGTTTATGTAGGGTAGAATGTGGGTGGCCAGCTAGGAGTGCGTTGGACAAGCGGTCTGACAATTTAGAGACTGTGGAGAGGTCGAGAGAAATGGTGGAGAGGTAGAGCTGGGTGTCGTCAGCGTACATGTGGAAACTGACGGCGTGTTTTCGAGTGATATTGCCAAGGGGTAACATATAGATGAGAAATAGGAGGGGACCAAAGATAGATCCTTGGGGGTCACCAGAAGTAACAATGCGGGAGTAGGAAGAGAAGCCGTTGCAGGTGATTTTCTGGCTACGATTAGATAGATAAGAATGAAAGCAAGCGAGTGCAGTCCCAGCCAGCTGGACGGTGGTGGAGAGGCATTGGAGGAGGATGGAGTGGTCAACTGTGTCAAAGGCTACAGACAGGTCGAGAAGAACAAAGAGCAATAGTTTATCTTAGTCACAGTCACAAAAGATGTAATTTATGACTTTGATGAGAGCTGTTTCGGTATTGTGGTAGGGTCAGAAACCAGATTGTAAGGATTCAAATATGGAGTTCCGGGAAAGATGGGCACGGATTTGGGAGGCGACAACACAATATGTGAAGAATGGTCGCTAGGGTCAGGTACTAAGGGGCTGCTGGCCCCTTACTCCAGCATGAAACACTAACTTCAGCAGAATAGAGATAAGAGGAGAAAATTGGAGGGAAAAAAAATCAAAAGCAAAATTCTAATTGATTTCAATGTAGTGTGTGGCAAAAAATAGGATTTTGTCCTGTTAGACTCATAAACCTTGGGGTTTTCATCTGAACGTCAGCCATAGCTTCGGAGGAATAACTATGGAAATCCTGGGAAAACATCTGCTTAGTGATTGGTGGCTAGGATGGGGGGAATCAATGGCTGGGGGTGGGGAGAATCAATGGCTGGGGGTGAGGGTGTCAATGGCTGGGGGTGGGGGGAATCAATGGCTGGGGGTGGGGGGATCAATGGCTGGGGGTGGGGGTGTCAATGGCTGGGGGTGGGGAGAATCAATGGCTGGGGGTGGGGAGAATCAATGGCCGGGGGTGGGGGGGATCAATGGCTGGGGGTGGGGGTGTCAATGGCTGTGGGGGAGAATCAATGGCTGGGGGTGAGGGGAATCAATGGCTGGGGAGAGAGATCAATGGCTGGGGGTGGGGGGAATTAATGGCTGGGGATGGGGGGATCAATGGCTGGGGGTGGGGGGGGATCAATGGCTGGGGGGGAGAGATCAATGGCTGGGGGTGGGGGGGGTCAATGGCTGGGGGTGGGGGGGTCAATGGCTGGTGGTGGGGGGATCAATGGCTGGGGGTGGGGTGATCAATGGCTGGGGGGAGAGGTCAATGGCTGGGGGTGGGGGGGTCAATGGCTGGGGGTGGGGGGATCAATGGCTGGTGGTGGGGAGGATCAATGGCTGGAGTGGGGGGGTCAATGGCTGGGGGTGGGGTGATCAATGGCTGGGGGGAGAGGTCAATGGCTGGGGGTGGGGGGAATCAATGGCTGTGGGTGGGGGGGAATCAATGGCTGGGGGTGGGGGGAATCAATGGCTGTGGGTGGGGGGAATCAATGGCTGGGGTTGGGGGGGAATCAATGGCTGGGGGAGTCAATGGCTGGGGGGGGTTAATGGCTGGAGGTGAGGGGGGTCAATGGCTGGGGGTGGTCAATGGCTGGGGGTGGGGGTGGGGTAGCATGTGGCCCATGTTCTTTTAAGGTGGGTTGGGAGGAACACTCCTGCTCCTCCCAGCTCCACAATCAATGGGGAGCTTTCCATCCAACTTGTGCTATATTGTACTACCCGAGTTCAACACATGGTGAGTGAAACACTGGGGAGATTGAAAATCTACAATGGGTCGTGAGTGGCCAAATCGATAGAACCTGCAGTATAACAGCTAATTAGAAGTCACAGCTTTACATCAATGTAATCTAATAAGGAGTTTTTGAAATGAACATATTTGATGTAAACTAGCACCTTTTCAACACATCCAGTTTCTGAAAGCATTTCAGATCATTTCCTGTGGTATTAATTCAGTGAATGCAACAGTGAGCCATCATTTACTGTAGTGGTGAGCCTAACAGCGTCTGCTGTTCATTAGATTTGCCCTTGCATGTTTAGGTTTTAAATTTTTTTGCGTGGCAAATTGCTGGAAGTGCGAGCTGATAACTGCACAGCAAGGGAAACAGGATATCCAGGACCTAAGCAAATTGGAAAGCAACTAAGTCCCTCCTTAACCAATCAGATTGAGGGATTGTGAAATTACCACTACAAGGACTAAGAAGGAAGTGTAAATTAGAGTGGGTGAATTCAATGTCAAATCAGATATAGAAATAGAAATAAAGGGCGGGAAAGAAAGATTGGAATAAGAGAGAGACAAAAAAGAGACAGAAAGGAAAAGTAAAAAAAGTTTTAATTTTAAATTCTACATTTAAAAAATCTCTAACAACAATTAAAACCGGAACAAATGAGACTCCACACTTGTAATAGTTAATTTTCAGTACCAGAGAGGTTGACTGGCAACAAATAAAACTTAGCACATTGTTAAAAGGTACTTAGACTGAAATAGACAAGTCTTACCTTTCTATGGTGAGTTTAGTTCGTATCTACCATGCAAATACAGCAATTTCACACAGTTCAATGGTGAGCCATACAGCTAAACAGCAACAATTTTTGGATTTCCACATTTAACTTCAATTCTAAAGAAAGAAAGCCTTGCATTTATATAGCGCCTTTCACAACCACCAGACGTCCCAAAGCGCTTTACAGTCAATGAAGTACTTTCTGAAGTGTAGTCACTGTTGTAATGTAGGAAATGCAACAGCCATTTTGCACAGAGCAAAATCGCACAAACAGCAATGTGACAATGACCAGAAAATCTATTTTAGTGATGTTGGTTGAGGGATAAATATTGGCCAAAACACCAGAGATAACTCCCCTGCTCTTCTTCAAAATGGAGCCATGGCATATTTTACGTCCACCTGAGAGAGCAGACAGGACTTCAATTTAACATCTCATCCGAAAGACAGCACTGCCCGCAGTGCAGCGCTCCCTCAGTACTGCACCAGAGTGTCAGCTTAGCTTTTTGTGCTCAAGTCTCTGGAGTGAAACTTGAACCACAACCTTTTAGACTCAGAGGTGAGCTGCCAACACTGTGCATCTACCCTCACCTGACGTTGCTGCAGCATTTGCACATAAATAATAGCAAGCGCCATTAGCCTCACCATTATTTTGACAGCAAATTATGGGTCACTGAATTTACAACTCCCATAGTTGCTGTCACTTTAAAGTATTGTAATGTGTGGGCTCTTAAAGGAAAAAGCTGTCCACCTAAGTGCGTAATTTCTGACTGTTATATTTAGTTTTGTGTGAGTATAGTGCGATTCAGTTATTTGTTCTTTGCCAGTGAGTTTAGATCATTGCTTCTTGTTGCCCTTAACTGATTTTGTAATATCTACAGAGCATAGATATAGCATTGTGCATTCAATAATAATATGACATTACTCCTGAGGAAAGTTCTTGCATGCCCACTGTCCACTATACTCACAGACATCAGCATTTTTAGCCCCTGTTCATACTGTTACAATTGTACATTCCTGTCTGGCATAAAAATAAAACGGGGAAGGTGGCTCAACCGTGGCTAACAAATGAAATTAGGGATAGTGTTAAATCCAAGGAAGAGGCATATAAATTGGCCAGGAAAAACAGCAAACTTGAGCACTGGGTGAATTTTAGAATTCAGCAGAGGAGGACAAAGGATTTAATTAGGAGGTGGTCATTTTCCAACATTCTATAGAGTCTGATTCAGTTCCTATGGATTGGAGGGCAGCTAATGCTACACCACTTTTTCAAAAAGGAGGGAGAGACAAAACAGGCAATTATAGACCGGTTAGCCTGACATCAGTAGTGGGAAAAATGTTGGAATAAATTATTAATGATGTAATAGCAGCGCATTTGGAAAGCAGCAGTGACAAGATAGGTCCAAGTCAGCATGGATTTATGAAAGGGAAATCATGCTTGACAAATCTTCTGAAATTTTTTGAGGATGTAACTAGTAGAGTGGACAAGGGAGAACAAGTGGATGTGGTGTATTTGGACTTTAAAAAGGCTTTTGACAAGGTCCCACACAAGAGATTAGTGTGCACAATTAAAGCACATGGTATTGGGGGTAATGTATTGACATGGATAGAGAACTGGTCGGCAGACAGAAAGCAAAGAGTAGGAATAAACAGGTCCCTTTCAGAATGGCAGGCAGTGACTAGTGGGGTACCGCAAGGTTCAGTGCTGGGACCCCAGCTATTTACAATATACGTTAATGATTTAGACGAAGGAATTGAGTGTAATATCTCCAAGTTTTCAGATGACACTAAGCTGGGTGGCAGTGTGAGCTGTGAGGAGGATGCTAAGAGGCTGCAGGTGGACTTGGACAGGTTAGGTGAGTGGGCAAATGCATGGCAGATGCAGTATAATGTAGATAAATGTGAGGTTATCCACTTTGGGGGCAAAAACACGAAGGCAGAATATTATCTGAATGGTGACAGGTTTGGAAAAGGAGAGGTGCAACGAGACTTGGATGCCATGGTACATCAGTCATTGAAAGTTGGCATGCAGGTACAGCAGGCAGTGAAGAAGGCAAATGGCATGTTGGCCTTCATAGCGAGAGGATTTGAGTATAGGAACAGGCAGGTCTTCCTGCAGTTGTACAGGGCCTTGGTGAGGCCACACCTTCAATATTGTGTACAGTTTTAGTCTCCTAATCTGAGGAAGGACATTCTTGCTATTGAGGGAGTGCAGCGAAGGTTCACCAGACTGATTCCTGGGATGGCAGGACTGACATTTGAGAAAAACTGGATCGACTAGGCTTATATTCACTGGAATTTACAAGAATGAGAAGGGATCTCATAAAAACATATAAAATTCTGATGGGATTGGACAGGTTCGATGCGGGAAGAATGTTCCCGATGTTGAGGAAGTCCAGAACCAGGGGGTCACAGTCTAAGGATAAGGGGTAAGCCATTTAGGACCGAGATGCGGAGAAACTTCTTCACTCATAGAATTATGAACCTGTGAAATTCTCTACCACAGAAAGTTGTTGAAGCCAGTTCGCTTGATATATTCAAAAGGGAGTTAGATGTGGCCCTTACAGCTAAAGGGATCAAAGTGTATGGAGAGAAATCAGCAATGGGGTACTGAAGTTGCATGATCAGCCATGATCATACTGAATGGTGGTGTAGGCTCGAAGGGCTGAATGGCCTACTCCTTCACCTACTTTCTATGTTTAGATGTTTCTATGTTAGCTAGGTAGAGGGAAAATCAGCAGATGTCAGGGCAATGTCAGTCACAAGCAGAAGAGCTGAGTAGCAATATTCATTTAACGATTGTACTATATCTTTGATGAATTGTAAGATTTGAGGAGTTTAGAAATGAAGCAGAAGACCAACATAAACATAAAAAATAGGAGCAGCAGTAGGCCATTTGGCCCCTCGAGCCTGCTCCGCCATTCCATAAGATCATGGCTGATCTAATCCTGGTCTCAACTCCACTTCCCCGCCTGCTCTCCATGACCCTTGACTCCCTTATTGTTCAAAAGTCTGTCTATCGCCACCTTAAATATATTCAATGTCTCAGCCTCCACAGCTCTCTAGTGTAGAGAATTCCAAAGATTCACAACCCTCATTTCTATTTTAAATGGGCAATCCCATATTCTGAAACTATGCCCCCTAGTTCTAGATTCCCCCATGAGGGGAAACATCCTCCCAACATCTACACTGTCAAGCTTCCTCAGAATTGTATATGTTTCAATAAGATCACCTCTCAGTCTTCTAAACTCCAATGAGTATAGGCCCAACCTGCTCATATGACAACCCCTTCACCTCAGGAATCAACTTCGTGAATCTTCTCTGATCTGCCTCCAACGCAAGTAAATCCTTCCTTAAGTAAGGAGACCAAAACTGTATGCTGTACTCCAAGTGTGGTCTTACCAAAGCCCTGTACAGTTGTAGCAGGACTTCCCTACTTTTATACTCTATCCCCCTTGCAATAAAGGCCAACATTCCATTTGCCTTCCTAATTACTTGCTGTACCTGCATATTAACTTTTTGTGTTTCATGTACAAGGACCCCCAGATCCCACTGTACTGCAGCATTTTGTAATCTCTCTCCATTTAAATAATAATTTGCTTTTTTATTTTTCCTACCAAAGTGGATAACCTCACATTTTCCTACATTATACTCCATCTTACAAATTTTTGCACACTCACTTAGTCTATCTATATCCCTTCGCAGATTCTTTGCGGCCTCCTCACAACTTGCTTTCCCACCTATCTTTGGATCATCAGCAAATTTGGCTACATTACACTTGGTCCCTTCATCCAAATCATTAATATAAATTGTAAATAGTTGAGGCCCCAGTACTGATCCCTGTAGCATCCCGCTAGTTACAGTTTTCCAACCTGAAAATTACCCATTCATTCCAACTTTGTTTTCTGTTAGTTAGCCAATCTTCTATCCATGCTAATATATTACCCCCAACCCCGTGAGCTCATCTTGTGCAATAACCTTTTAAGTGGCACCTTATCAAATGCTTTCTGGAAATCCAAATACATGGTATCCACTGGTTTCCCATTATCCATCCTGCTCGTTACATCCTCAAAGAATTCCAGCAAATTTGTCAAACATGATTTCCCTTCATAAAACCATGCTGGCTCTGCTTGATTCAATTATGATTTTCTAAATGTCCTGCTATTACTTCCTTAATGGTGGATTCCAGCATTTTCCCTGGTCTATAGTTTCCTGCGTTCTGTCCCCCTCCTTTCTTAAACAGTGGCGTTACATTTGCGGATTTCCAGTCGGCTGGGACCTCTACAGAATCCAGGTAATTTTAGTAGATTACAACGAATGCATCCACTATCTCTGCAGCCACCTCTTTTAAGACCCTAGGATGCATGCCATCAAGTCCAGGGGACTTGTCCACCTTTAGTCCCATTAGTTTGCCTAGTACTTTTTCTCTCGTGATAGTAATTGTTTTAAGTTCTGCCCCCGCCCTCTCAATAGCCCCTTGATTATCAATTATTGGGATGCTTTTAGTGTCTTCTACCATGAAGACTGATACAAAATATTTGTTCAAAGTCTCCGCCATTTCCCTGTTTCCCATTATTAATTCCCCAGTCTCATCCTCTAAGGGACCAACGTTTACTTTAGCTACTCATTTCCTTTTTATATACCTGTGAAAACTCTTACTGACTGTTATTATATATCTTGCTAGTTTACTCTCACAAGCTATCTTCTCTCTATCATTTTTTTAGTCATCCTTTGCTGGTTTCTAAAAATTTCCCAAACCTCTGGCCTTCCACTGCTCTTCACAATATTGTATGCCTTTGTTTTCAATTTGATACCATCCTTTACTTCCTTAGTTAGCCATGGATGGTTCATCCTTCTCTTATCCAAGATAACAAGAAGAGCACAGACCACAGTCGCTGTTAACATATAAAGGCAGAATCAAATCTTCTGCAACTGGAAACTGCTGTATTCCATAGAAATACTACCTGCCTATCTTCTCAACCAATGAATAGCGCATGACACAGAGAGACCTGAATCAGGTGGGGAGGGGTGGCAGAAGGTAAAGAAATTGGACACAATAGGCCGAAATGGCTTTCTTCCGTGCTGTAAATTTCTATGATTCTATGAAATGCAGGTATCAGATAGAAAATACTGAAATTAAAAACTGAAACTAATACATTGGGAGTGTTATTATCTTAGATTCTAATACAATGGATCACAGGTACATGTGCTGTGCTAATCCATATGGGAGTAATTTTCAACTTCACTGTCTGTTACGTTCTGTCAGGTTACCTCCCAGGTGGCAAAGTTAAACTTTCCCCCATAGTCCATTAAGAATTTGCAGCATAAAGGGTTGTGGAGAAAAAAAAATGGATAAATAGACAACCTCATAGACCAAAAATGATTATTGACCTCAAATAAGCAATATAGGTGAAATTAAAAGATTGAAAAGCTGTAGATGACGTTTTTAAAAGTCTCAGGATCCTTGGTAGGCGCGACACTTAATATGTCCAAACCAATGCAGTGCAGCAATCAACAAAGATAATTGAATGTTTAAATTACATAGCCAAAACAGGAGACTATAATCCCGAGGAAGTATAATGCTGTGGCAGACCATATCTTGAGTATTGTGTCCAGTTCTGATCACTGAGACACAAGGGAGACATTCAAGCTTTAGAGGTAATACAGAGAAGAGTCATAAAGCTGACCCTTGGTATTAGAGATCTGAGTTATAAGGAAAGACTAGAGAAACCTGAGCAACACTGAGGTGTTGGATGGCATCGAACTGAGGCTGTATGAGAGCAGACACATTCTCAAAGCCACCAGATATGACAGCACTTAGATGCTCCGCGACCTGTTGCACAGAGTGCATAATAGCATTCTGAGCTTCCAGGGCCGTGGCCATCCTCTCCAAACCAGAACTGATACACTCGTTCCCTTGCGCCTGTGCTGAAACAGCAGCTGCCACATCACCTGCGAGTTGTGGCCTCACATCTGGATCCACACGGTCTCTCTGGGATCCACTATCGCCTGCACACTGACAATGATGGGCTCCATGGAGTGCACAGAGCTGTCGATAATGCGGGAGGCTAACTCCTCCAAGCTCCTCACCACTTCCGACAGCCTCTCTGGCACCTTTACCAGTGCCCCCAACATCTGGGAATGCGTGACCTCCACCCTTCTCTCGTAAGCCGCAACATCGATGGGCTTGTCTGAGTCCTCCTCAGCAGAACTCCGGTGCGGACTCACCCCCGGAGACGTTGCATAGCCCTGTCACCATGCTGCAGCCCCATCACCATGCTGCAGCCCGCTAGGCCCCGGTGTAATGCCCACTGCAGACCCCTGTACTATCTGAACTAAATCGGACCACGTACTCCCAGTATCTGAGCTGGCGTGTGTGGATCGAAGCATTGACGCAGTGCTGCCAGCAGTGTCCTCCTCTTCCTCTTCCTCATGGGAAAGGTCCCCAAAAGATGGGAGTGGGATCCAGGGTGTCAGCAAGGCTGGAGCCCTCAGTGTCCGCAATGGTGTCAGGATGTTCATTTGTCTCATTGTCATCAAGGGTCTCCTCCTGGCTTTGCAATGATGTCTCAGCAGCCGGTGTTTCAAGAGGATCCTCTCCCTCGCCTCGGCTGCCACTTGGCCTCTCATCTGCAAGCCTCAATGGGAGAAAGGCTGCCATGAGGGGGAGGTGGGGGATTTACGCATGGAACCTGCAACTAGCACACTTACAGAAGGAAAGGTCCAGTGTGCGCTGTCGCTTTCAGGGAGAGATAGCATTAAAGAAGGGCCTTCACTCTCATTGGCACTGCCAGTGCCGTGGGCCACAGGGAAGGCACCATGTCTGCCAACGAACTCCTTCACCCTCGCCTCCAACGGTGTGAGGATTTGAATGTCGACCTCGCCACCACCAGTCCTCCTTTGCTCCATGCGATTGTGAGCTAGTTTGGCCTGCAAAACAATGAATGGTTGGTTTGTAGCACCATGATGATGCATCAGAAATGAGAGCACAAGTGTGTGTCCCTGACATGCAGCTGTCAATGTGAGATGAGAAGGCCTCCATTACGAACACACACACATATACATAGAGGCATCAGCAATGGAATGCTGCTTCAGTGACTAAAGAGTGAAGGTGGGAAATAAGAGAAGGATGAAGGAGAGGCTCGCAGATGGAAGGTGAGCAGTTGGTGCAACAGGTACTCACTTTCATCAAACGAATTATGTTGTTCAGCTTTTTCCTGCATTGGGTCGCTGTCCGATTATAGATGGAGGTACCTGACACCTCTACTGCGATCTCCCTCCAGGCATTACTGAACACGTGGCGAGTTGGTCTCCCTGAGTCCAGATACAGGACTCGCCTCCTTCCCTCCACACCCTGCATGAGGGTCTCCAGCTCCACATCTGAAAATCGCCTTGTCCTCCTTCCCACAGCAGCACCAGCCACAACCTTCAATGCAAGGTCTTCCCTTCTCAGGGCCTAGCTGCAAACCTTGGCCCTGGAATTCACCCTTGTGGTAATTTGCAGCTAGGAAGCAGCTGGCTCGTTGGCTGCAAATCACCACAAGGGTAAATTCCCTGTGCAAACAGCGCCCCAATCAACCTACCCAAACCACTGCAAAGGGCAATTCGGAAGAGCATTTAGCACTGGAGGACATTTTATCCAAAATAAAGGTGAATATTGCTCCATTGGCCGCCACAACCATAGCAGCAGTAATCGCGGGAAAAAGACGCTAAGTGCCCCAGCTTTCTGTCGGCACTGAATTTCAGCCCCTCTGCCTCTTCACTTCTCTCTGCCCTTTAAAAACCTTCTCAGAACCTATTTATTTGACCAAGCTTTTGGTCACCCATCTTATTATCTCCCTTCCTGGTTCTCTGCTTTCCTTAGTCATCTGTGAGGTGCTTTTGGATTTAAATTATATTAAAGGTCTTATGTAGATGTGTTGTTGTACTTTCAACACTGCAGGTTTTCAGACATTAAAGTATTTTCCAATGCAAGTGAAGGAATGTTAGGCATATCTACAGCTTACATTACAAGCCTGTGTCCTACTTCTTTTTGGTGGAAAATACTTATTTTCACATATTAGGGGCCCGAATTTGATGAAGGCCCCCACCCGCTCAAATGCCACCCAAAGGACCGCCAATGGCCGCCGAGGTACCTGATGGTACTTTGGGCAGGGTTTTCATCAACAAGGTCCCTCGAAGGTCGGCGGGTGGCAAATGAGGGACTTACACCGCCAATCTGGGCAGCCAGCGGGAGCTCTCATTCTCGGCGGCAAAGGATGGAGTTGGGCCAACGGAGGGTCGAAGACCTGCAAAGAAAAAGCATTAAAAAAAAACCATCTGAACATCTTCAGGGGACCCCATACAGGTAAGTCCCTGCAAAGAAAAAAAATTAAAAATGTTTACTCACCTTTTTTTTTCAGCTCTTCAGAACTACTGTGGGGACAGACCAGCCTCCTTGCAGCGGTCCACCCCGGTTCTGGTGCCGACTCCCACCCGCGTGAATATGGCATCTCAGCGGGCGGGAGTCCACTTACGCCACTCAGCCGTCCGCTGACGTTAGCGGGTGGTTCCCGGCGGTTCTCCCCTCCCGCCCGCTCCAGCCCAAATCAAAAGTGGCACCGGGCAGAACCCGAAGAGGAATGTCGGCTGCAGTGGGCAGCAGTCGGTGGCAGAGGGCGGTGAGTCCATCAAATTCGGGCCCCATAGGTTTTACATTCAAGGCCATTTTTTAAGTTGTTTTTGCCTTTACAAGGATTGTATTTGTTTTTGAAGCTGTTGGTCAGCTTTTGTTATTTTTATAGGTTGGCATGTATGCAGATAACCCAACTACAGCATCCTTTTCTTATATAATCTATATAACAATGGCATTGTTTTTCAAAGATTTGCCAGATCAACTGTTACTGTCTTTGATCATTCAGACCATCACATATTACAGGTGTACATTGTGTTGCTGCCATTCATAAAGTCAGTGTCCTGAGCAAGTGTGCAGCCATTATAAGTCCCACCACCAATTAATCTGCCCACCGAAATTAAGAATCAAAATGTTGTTTTTGCACTGGCACTTATGTAATGGATGTAGAAACTGGTCTATATTGGTTGAATCACTGTCATCTTCCCCTCACATTCTCTCAGGCTGTGCCTTGGGGAACAGAAATCCAATTGTATTGCTCAGTAATTACATCAGAGTCATCAATGTTCAACCTCCATTAATCATTGTATCCTCTGTGAATATTTGTTTTGATATTGGTGACACCTAATACTGTCATTTCTATTGCAAGATGTCAACTGATACATTTGAGTAATTCATCTTGTTTTAGATATATCTCTGAATATATTTCTGCATTTTTGTACATTAGTTTGGCTTCATCTATGTTGCACTGTACATTGAAAATCTGAAAAAAATTACAAAATGCACCATTGAAAAGTTTGGTTTTGCCTGGTGTTATGCTGCCGAGAATGCACTGTATGTGCTTTCGCAATTTCTAACTGAAATTTCTATCCCAGCATTTAGTCAGATTTTATGGCAATGACAATGTCTTTTCGATGATATCGGCTGTAGCTGACATTACCTTGTTGACATCTGTTCCTCAGTGCAAGTATAAATGTTTATCAGCTAGGTTGCTTTCCATTCAGGAGCAGAACCAGTACACAGAGTGCACAATTTCACCTTGAGTATTTGAAACATGGCTGATGGTTCCAGCTGTCATTTACAGTTGACATAGTTACGCTGCAATTCAGAACTATATATGCTAAACTAGCATCTGCTTCCTATCTGTGTCAGTTTGGATTCATGTGAGTATATCCTAATGGTAAATTCACAACCAAATTCATCCCACTTCAGTCAACTTCATCATGTCACCTCATAGTGATAACTGCTGCCACTCATCTCATTCTATGTCTCATTGCTTCTAGATTTTAAGCTGACAGTTGCGTTTCAATCCATGCGGCAACTTTTCAGCATTTCACAAGCAAAATCAGCTTTTTCATTTCGGATTGTAGGTCGTCAGTATCAACTAATTAGATCAGCAAGTGTGCAGCCCTTATAATAGGTCCCACCACCAATGAATCTGCCCACAGAAATTCAGAATCAATGACTGGAATTTTAATCTGGAGGTGAGTCAAGAGCGAGGGACTAGAAAGTGGTAAGGAAACCCAGGAGAACGGGTTTCTTGTCCGCAGCCAAACAGATGGAGAGGCTGGCTGGCTGCGGACAGGTAGGCCTGCGGCACTAGGCCGCAGAGAGGAGGGAGGGATTGGCGGGGGCGGGGTGCACATGTGAATCGGGGTCAGAGGATGATCGACGGGGGTCAGGGTCTGGAGGAGGATCGGGCCAGAGGAGCATTGGAAAAGGGGGTGGGGGGAATAGAGAGCCAGAAGACATTCAGGACTGGAGGTGGGAGCCTGGATGAGCATAAGGGGGTGGAGGGGGAAACCAGGTAGGCAATTGGGGGCCGGAGGGAGGTCGTAGGCAAGGAAGGCTATGAAAGACCTTGGATGGCGGGGGGGGAGTTGAGACCTCATGGGGTGGATTAGATGTCTCGGGGTGGTAGATCGGAGGAAGATCGGAGGCCTTGTGGGTGTGTCCGATTGGAGAGGGTTGGGTGAGGCAGGGATGCTGAATCCAGCAGGTAAGTGTAAAGGCACTTACCTCCTGGTTCCAACAGTCCTCACCTTCCTTTAGCTGGTGGGTTCCCTAAGGCCAGGAAACCCGACCAGTCAGAGTTAAATTTAAAATAGTGAATCACCATGAGGCATGCCAGCCTGATTATAAAATGTAAATAGACGACCCACCTTCTGGGTGCATGGTGGGTGCCCACCCCGACCCTCCAACCCCATCCCGCCTCCGTCAAAACCAGAGGTGGATGGGTTGGAGATGGGATGGTGGTTGGGATTCCATTTTATAACTCTTTAAACTCCCACCCGATCATCAGAGTGACCATAATATGGTGGAATTTTGCATTAGGATGGAGAATGAAACAGTTAATTCAGAGACCATGGTCCAGAACTTTAAAGAAGGGTAACTTTGAAGGTATGAGGCGTGAATTGGCTAGGATAGATTGGCGAATGATACTTAAGGGGTTCACTGTGGATGGTCAATGGCAGACATTTAGAGACCACATGGATGAATTACAACAATTGTACATTTCTGTCTGGCGTAAAAATAAAAAAGAGAAGGTGGCTCAACCGTGGCTATCTAGGGAAATCAGGGATAGTATTAAAGCCAAGGAAGTGGCATACAAATTGGCCAGAAATAGCAGCGAACCCGGGGACTGGGAGAAATTTAGAACTCATCAGAGGAGGTCAAAGGGTTTGATTAGGGCAGGGAAAATGGAGTACGAGAGGAAGCTTGCAGGGAACATTAAGGCGGATTGCAAAAGTTTCTATAGGTATGTAAAGAGAAAAAGGTTAGTAAAGACAAACGTAGGTCCCCTGCAGTCAGAATCAGGGGAAGTCATAACGGGGAACAACGAAATGGCAGACCAATTGAACAAGTACTTTGGTTCGGTATTCACTAAGGAGGACACAAACAACCTTCCAGATATAAAAGGGGTCAGAGGGTCTAGTAAGGAGGAGGAACTGAGGGAAATCTTTATTAGTCGGGAAATTGTGTTGGGGAAATTGATGGGATTGAAGGCCGATAAATCCCCAGGGCCTGATGGACTGCATCCCAGAGTATTTAAGGAGGTGGCCTTGGAAATAGCGGATACATTGACAGTCATTTTCCAACATTCCATTGACTCTGGATCAGTTCCTATCGAGTGGAAGGTAGCCAATGTAACCCCACTTTTTTAAAAAGGAGGGAGAGAGAAAACAGGGAATTATAGACCGGTCAGCCTGACCTCGGTAGTGGGTAAAATGATGGAATCAATTATTAAGGATGTCATAGCAGCGCATTTGGAAAATGGTGACATGATAGGTCCAAGTCAGCATGGATGTGTGAAAGGGAAATCATGCTTGACAAATCTTCTGGAATTTTTTGAGGATGTTTCCAGTAAAGTGGACAAAGGAGAAACAGTTGATGTGGTATATCTGGACTTTCAGAAGGCTTTCGACAAGGTCCCACACAAGAGATTAATGTGCAAAGTTAAAGCACATGGGATTGGGGGTAGTGTGCTGACGTGGATTGAGAACTGGTTGTCAGACAGGAAGCAAAGAGTAGGAGTAAATGGGTACTTTTCAGAATGGCAGGCAGTGACTAGTGGGGTACCGCAAGGTTCTGTGCTGGGGCCCCAGCTGTTTACATTGTACATTAATGACTTAGACGAGGGGATTAAATGTAGTATCTCCAAATTTGCGGATGACACTAAGTTGGGTGGCAGTGTGAGCTGCGAGGAGGATGCTATGAGGCTGCAGAGTGACTTGGATAGGTTAGGTGAGTGGGCAAATGAATGGCAGATGAAGTATAATGTGGATAAATGTGAGGTTATCCACTTTGGTGGTAAAAACAGAGAGACAGACTATTACCTGAATCGTGACAGATTAGGAAAAGGGAAGGTGCAACGAGACCTGGGTGTCATGGTACATCAGTCATTGAAGGTTGGCATGCAGGTACAGCAGACGGTTAAGAAAGCAAATGGCATGTTGGCCTTCATAGCGAGGGGATTTGAGTACAGGGGCAGGGAGGTGTTGCTACAGGGCCTTGGTGAGGCCACACCTGGAGTATTGTGTACAGTTTTGGTCTCCTAACTTGAGGAAGGACATTCTTGCTATTGAGGGAGTGCAACGAAGATTCACCCGACTGATTCCCGGGATGGTGGGACTGACCTATCAAGAAAGACTGGATCAACTGGGCTTGTATTCACTGGAGTTCTAAAGAATGCGAGGGGACCTCATAGAAACGTTTAAAATTCTGACGGGTTTAGACAGGTTAGATGCAGGAAGAATGTTCCCAATGTTGGGGAAGTCCAGAACCAGGGGTCACAGTCTAAGGATAAGGGGTAAGCCATTTAGGACCGAGATGAGGAGAAACTTCTTCACCCAGAGAGTGGTGAACCTGTGGAATTCTCTACCACAGAAAGTAGTTGAGGCCAATTCACTAAATATATTCAAAAGGGAGTTAGATGAAGTCCTTACTACTCGGGGGATCAAGGGGTATGGCGAGAAAGCAGGAATGGGGTACTGAAGTTTCATGTTCAGCCATGAACTCATTGAATGGCAGTGCAGGCTAGAAGGGCTGAATGGCCTGCTCATGCACCTATTTTCTATGTTTCTATGTTTCTATCACAACCCACCCATTTTTTGGGATTAAAATTCCTCCCAAAATGTTGGTTTTAACAGGCACCTAAGTAATGTCAGACTGGAACCGGTAAGAACCAATGAGATTGCATGCAGGGCATGACTGAAAACCATCAGAGCCAATCAAACCTTACTTCTCCCATTGTTAGTTATGCACAAACTTGAGGCAGAAAATGTTAACATGAGCTATGGATTTTGAGAGTTGCAGTCACAGATGTGTTTAGAAGTTGTATATATGTAACTAAAAGGCTGCTAAAGTGCAATATTGAAAACCTTTTATTTTTCTCAAAGGAAGTTTTGGAGATATTCCTGTATTTTATATGAACATTCGGTACACCTCGAGCCTACCACACCATTCAATTAGATCATGGCTAATCTGCACCTCAACTCCATTTAGCTGCCATTGCTCCATATCTCTTGATAACTTTACCGAACAAAAAGCTATTTATCGCAGTCTTGAAAGCTCCAATTGTTCTAACATCCACAGATTTTGGAGGGAGAGGATTCCAGATTTCTCGTACCCTTTGTGTGAAAAAATGCTTCCTAATTTCAATCCAGACTGACCTGGCTGTAGTTTTAAGATTATGTTCCCTCGTCTGCCTGAAAGGGTGGCGGAGGCAGATTCAATTGTTGCTTTCAAAGGGGAACTGAATAAATACCTGAAGGAAATTTTTTTTGCAGGGCTACGGGAAAGGGCGGGCGAGTGGGACTAGCTGTAGTGCTCTTGCAGAGAGCCGGCATGGGCTCGACGGGCCAAATAGCCTCCTTCTGTGCTGTAACCATTATATGATCCTATGATTGTTCTGGATTCTGTCACCGGAGGAAATAGTTGCCCGTATCAAATCCTTTTAACATTTTTAAACACCTCAATTAGATCATTCCTCAGTCTTCTACACTTAATGAAGTAAAAGCCAAGTTTATGCAACCTGTTCTCATAATTTATCCCTCTAAGCCCCAGTATAATTCTGGTGAATCTGTGCTGCACCCACTCCAAAGCCAATATATACTGCCTGTGCTCCACTGCCCAGAACTGAGCACAGTACAGCAGATGTATCTGACCAAGGCTCTATCCAACTGAAACAGCACCTCCTCCCCTTTGCATTCCAGCCCTTTTGAGATAAAAGCCAACATTTCATTAGGATTTTTGATGTCTTTTTGTACCTGTTTACTCGCATCTGGCCCTGGGGATGTGTCACTCCTTAGTACCATTATTTTCTTCATTATTGTTATTTTGCTTACATTCATTTTGGTGAGTCCCCATTCCTGATTCAATATTAGTTTCCTTGGGATGTCCGGCCTGCTATCCTCTCCCTCTACAGTAATTATTGCCACAAATTAATTATTCAACATGTCTGCCATTTCCTTATTTTTATTTATAATATCTCCATTATCAGTTTTCAAGGGGCCTATATTGCTCCTGACCACCCTCTTTTTCCTAATATAATTGTAAAAATTCCAAAGTAGTGCCATGGGATTTTCTACATCCACCTGAGAGGGCAGATGAGGCCTTGGTTTAACATCTCATCTGAAAGATGGAACATCTAACTCAGCACATAGCAGCAATCGAACCTGTGATCCTCTTGGTTTGCATTGCTCAGATATCTAAATAGGCCCTTCAATTTTCCTTCCTCCCCAGTGTGAAAGTACCTTGCGTGTGCCCATATTCAGAGCCTCTTTTAAGCAGCCCAGCTAAAATCAGGAGCGTACCGTACAGGGAATGATGCAGTGATAGGATGAACAGTGGTGCCTCAATAAATATTTCCTTTAAAAGAGCATTCCATTAAGAATGTGCCAATTTATTGGCGTGTGCTGTAATTGCTGCAGACTTAAGAGCACATGATGGCCTGCCAGAAACATAGAACCATAGAAAGTAGGTGCAGGAGTAGGCCATTCGGCCCATCGCGCCTGCACCACCATTCAATATGATCGTGGCTGATCATGCAACCTCAGTACCCCATTCCTCCTTTCTCTCCATACCCCTTGATCCCTTTCGCTGTAAGGGCCACATCGAACTCCCTTTTGAATATATCGAACGAACTGGCCTCAACAACTTTCTGTGGTAGAGAATTCCACAGGTTCACAATTCTCCGAGCGAAGAAGTTTCTCCTCATCTCGATCCTAAATGGCTTACCCCTTATCCTTAGACTGTGACCCCATGGTTCTGGACTTCCCCAACATCGGGAACATTCTACCTGCATCTAACCTGTCCAATCCCGTCAGAATTTTATACGTTTCTATGAGATCCCCTCTCATTCTTCTAAATTCCAGTGAATATAAGCCTAGTCGATCCAATCTTTCTTCATATGTCAGTCCTGCTATCCCGGGAATCAGTCTGGTGAACCTTCGCTGCACTCCCTCAATAGCAAGAATGTCTTTCCTCAGATTAGGAGACCAAAACTGCACACAATACTCAAGGTGTGGTCTCACCAAGGCCCTGTAGAACTGCAGTAAGACCTCCCTGCTCCTATACTCAAATCCCGTCGCTATGAAGGCCAGCATGCCATTTGCTTTCTTTTCTGTCTGCTGTACCTGCATGCCTACCTTCAATGACTGATGTACCATGACACCCAGATCGCGTTGCACCTCCCCTTTTACTAACCTGTCACCATTCAGATAATAATCTGCCTTCCTGTTTTTGCCACCAAAGTGGATAACCTCACACTTATCCAAATTATACTGCATCTGCCATGCATTTGCTCATTCACCTAACCTGTCCAAGTAACCCTGCAGCCTCCTAGCATCCTCCTCACAGCTTGCACTGACACCCAGCTTAGTGTCATCTGCAAGCTTGGAGATATTACATTCAATTCCTTCATCTAAATTATTAATGTATATTGTAAATAGCTGGGGTCCCAGCACTGAACCTTGCGGCACCCCATTAGTCACTGGCTTCCATTCTGAAAAGGACCTGTTTATTCCCACTCGTTGCTTCCTGTCTGCCAACCAGTTCTCTCTCCATGCCAATACATTACCCCCAATACCATGTGCCTTAATTTTGCACACTAATCTCTTGTGTGGGACCTTGTCAAAAGCCTTTTGAAAGTCCAAATACACCACATCCACTGGTTCTCCCTTATCCACTCTACTAGTTACATCCTCAACAAACTCTAGAAGATTTGTCAAGCTTGATTTCCCTTTCATAAATCCATGCTGACTTGGATCAATCCTGTCACTGCTTTCCAAATTAGAGCAGATTCTGTGACTCTATTTGGCCAATGAAACCTGCCTCATTACTCAATCTGTGTTGACATTTAGCCATGATTAACAATATTTCAACAAGGGAACTAACTACTGATCCGTTCTTCAGAGGCTGTCAGGTCCTAAAGCTGTGACCTCCCCCTTTTCCTGAAGATCTTTTACACAGTGAATGATGACTTTTTTTTGTCATACCAATTTTGATCAGTTGTTATCTTCAACATCCCTAATAGCTGCCTGTGACCAGATTTAACTTTGGAAGCTGGGAGTTGAAACCTTATCTAGATCTTCCATAGTCCAGTTACAAAGATCAATCAGATAACTCAATACAAATGTAATCTGTATCATCAAGAAATTCTGGCAGTGTTAGGATTCTGCAGAAGGGAATCCTCCACTATCCATCACAATTGTCTTCTTAAATAAAAACAGAGAATGCTGGAAATCTCAGTGGGCCAGGCAGAATCTGTGGAGAAAAAAACAAAGTTAACATTTCGGGTCGACGATTCTTCGTCAGAACTGCCGAATGTTCGAAAAGAGCACATTCTTAAGCACTGAAAGGGGGAGGGGGAGAAAGAACAAAAGGGAAGATCTGTGATAGGCTGGAAGGCAGGATAGATAAGAGAGGCTAGAGGGATGATAGGCCGAATTGAAATGTTAACGATAGAAATTAGAAAAAGGTGAATCTGGATAGGGTGTGAATGGCGTAGTAATGTCCAGCTGCCATTGTAGACAAAGAGGAAAAAAAAAGAGAAGAAAGAAGAAAAAGGAAAATAAGATGGGGAGAGGGAAAAGGAGCCAAAGATGACCAGAGGTTATGCTCTGAAATTGTTGAACTCGATGTTGAGTCCAGAAGGCTGTAAAGTGCCTAAATGAAAGATGAGGCGCTGTTCCTCGAGCTTACATTGAGCTTTGTTGGAACAGTGGAGGAGTCCGAGGACGGAGATATCAGAGTGGGAGTGAAGTGGAGAATTAAAGTGACAGGCGACCGGAAGCTCAGGGTCACACTTATGAACTGAACGGCGGTGTTCAGCAAAGCGGTCACCCAATCTACGCTTGGTCTCCTCAGTGTAGAGGAGACCACATCGTGAGCAGTGAATACGGTATACTAAATTGAAAGAAGCACAAGTAAATCGCTGTTTCACCTGGAAGGAGTATTTGGAGCCTTGGATAGTGGGAAGGGAGGAGGTAAAAGGGCAGGTGTTACATCTCCACGGGAAGGTGCCGTGGGAAGTGGAGGGGGTGCTGGGGGTGATTGCGGAAAGGACAAGGGTGTTGCGGAGGGAACAGTCCCTTTGGAATTCTGGGAGGGGAGTGGAAGGGAAGATGTGATTGGTGGTGGGATCACGCTGGAGGTGGCAGAAATAGCAGAGGATGATCCTTGAACGTGGAGGCTGGTCGGGTGAAAGATGAGGACAAGGGGAATCCTGTCGTGGTTCTGAGAGGGAGGGGAAGGGGTGTGGGAAATAGAACAGACACGGTCAAGGGCCATGTTAACCACAGCAAAGGGGAATCCTCTGTTGAGGAAAAAGGAAGACATGTCAGAGGCACTAGTGTGAAAGGTGGCGTCGTCAGAGCAGCTGCGACAGAGACTTGTCATCACCTTTCAAATTACCATTTCAATTTGGCCCATCATCCCTTTTGTCTCGCTAATCTCTCCTGCCTTCTACCCTATCACAGACCTTCTCTTTTGTTATTTCTTCCCCTCCCCCTTTCAGTGCTTAAGAATGTGCTCTTTTCGAACATTTGGCAGTTCTGAAGAAGAGTCGTCGACCCGAAATGTTAACTCTGTTTTTCTCTCCACAGATGCTGCTTGACCTGTTGAGATTTCCAGCATTCTCTGTTTTTATCTCAGATTCCAGCATCCGCAGTGTTTTGCTTTTACATTTGTCTTCTTTCTTCATTGAACCAATTAGACAACTAATACCAATCCATGGGCTATATTTTCCACGGTTTTTGCATGCTTAACGCCTTTTTGATGTCCATTTTACCGCTGAAATTACGTATAATGCCCAGATATTGCCCATTTAGCCATAAAATGGAAACTGATGCCCATTTTCCGGAAACTTATCGGCAAGCGTTTCTTTCCCCATGTGCGTAACGCCGGGAAAAAATAATACCGCCCGCCTACTTTATTTGGACGGAGTCATCAGAATGGACGAAATCAACGGCCAGAATATTGCCCAGTGTTACATTCCACACTGAATTAACGCCGATTCAATATTAACGCCTGTCCACTTTTTTTGGTCGTAAAGAGCACATTTGCCGAAACTAACGTTGATGAGATCACCCAGCGTCAATTTCACCACCTCGCACACGTATCGGCCACTAAATCAC
Organism: Pristiophorus japonicus; assembly: GCF_044704955.1. Classification (NCBI taxonomy): domain Eukaryota; kingdom Metazoa; phylum Chordata; class Chondrichthyes; family Pristiophoridae; genus Pristiophorus; species Pristiophorus japonicus. Next base: position 405,569,426 of record NC_091977.1, read on the forward strand.
TCACCCAAAAAAACGGCCATAAAAAGTGGAACTAATCGGAACTAATCGCAGCGTTATGGACGTCATGTTCTGCATCACATGTCACATCCTTTAAAAGGCTACTTCTGCTTCAACCTCGGGGGAGTTCGGATGTACTCTGCAGGTCGTTGGTGTTGATGTGAACATCTGTACAAACATCTTGACCAGACTGTGACCGATTGGAATTTAATAGGCGTCTTCATCGGGACATTCATTGTTTGTGACCAATCGGTGGAAAACAGAGCTATTACAATGGGGCCTGTCCTTTCTCACCCTCTCTTGATGACCAATTACATGCTGCAGACTTGAGATGGCCGAAGGTACGTCCCACAGCATTATGTGCCCAATGTAACATGTGCCAGACTGATGAGGAGAACCAGACCTTTCACCCCCCGCAAGTACAGGGACAAGCGGTCTTACCTCGACTTGCCCGACACCACCTGCCTTCGGAGACTGCGCTTCCATAAAGAGGTTATCACTGAGGTATGCCAACTCATAAGGGGAGATCTGCAGCCTGCCAGCACCATCAGTACTGTCTGTCGAGGTCAAAGTCAACGCGGCACTGTCGTTCTACGCGTTGGGTTCTTTTCAGGCCTCAGCTGGCGACATTTGCGGCCTGTCTTAGCATGCCACACATTGTTGCATTAGAGAGGTCACTGGAGCCCTGTATGCATGCAGGAGGGACTTGATCAGCTTCCCTATGACCAGGGAGGCACAGACTGAGAGAGCTCTCGGATTCTCCAGAATTGCAAACTTCCCCAAGGTGCAGGGAGCAATAGCGGGGTGGATGTTGGTCGGTGTCATCGGGGAGAGCTACTGCGAATTCTATATTTAATTTAGTTTGTCCCACTAGGCCACCAGGGAGGCTTTCAGCTGGGCCAGCGGCCTGGTACCCAAGAGGGGGTGCCGGGCTGCATATTGGAAGCCTGGCTGAACCCGTGGGCGCTATTGTCGGGTGAACCTCTGAGTCGGCCGACAATTAAAATAAAATGCCGGCCGCGGAAGCGCGCCCTCCCCTTTAAGGGCAGATGCGCCGCGCAGCCACACACAGCCTCCCGCTGGGGAAAGCTGTTGGGGGCACCAAGTGGCAGCCGCTATGCTCCCGCGGGGCAATTTCCCACGTGAGTCAGAAAGGGGGTCGCCACCAGTCAGTGGGGGGTCGGTGCATGCCTGACGGGCCAGCAACACAGGCAGCGAGGTGACGAGCTCCACCTGGGAAAAAATGGAAGGCAACTTATGAAATGTCGGCGACTCCCTACTGACTTGGCAGTGAGTCCTTACCGACCCATGGCTGCCTCTTTGAGGCGGTCACGGTTCTTATACAAAGGGGCAATTTCGGCCCCGAGGTGGCTGCAAAGATAGTAGATGCATTGGTTGTGATCTTCCAAATTTCCCGAGATTCCAGAATGGTCCCAACAGATCAGAAGGTAGCAAATGTAATCCCACTATTCAAGTAAGGAGGGAGAGAGAAAATGGGGAACCTCAGGCCAATTAGCCTGACATCAGCATTCAGGAAAATGCTCAAATCCATTATGGAAGTGGTAACAGGGCATTTGGAAAATCAAAATATGATTAGGCATATTCAACATGGTTTTATGCAAAGTAAATTGTGATTAGCAAATTTATTATAGTTTCTGAGGATGTAACTCATCATCATCATCATCATAGGCAGTCCCTCGAAATCAAGGAAGACTTGACCAGTGGATGTAGAATATTTCCAAAAGACATTCAAGTTGCCACATAAAAGGTTGTCATGCAAGGTAAGGGCTCATGTGGTTGGGGGTATATATTAGCATGGATAGAAGATTGGTTAATGGACAGAAAACAGAATGTAGTGATAAACGGGTCATTTTCAGATTGGCAGGCTGTAATTAGTGTGGTGCCGCAAGGATCAGTGCTGGGTCCTCAGCTATTTGCACTTTATATTAATGACTTAGACAAAGGGACCAAGTGTAATGTGTCCAAGTTTGCTGATCATACAAAACTAGGTGGGAAAGTAAGCTATAAGGAAGATGCAAAGAGTCTGCAAAGTGATACAGACAACAACAACAGCAACTTGTATTTATATAATGTCTTTAACGTAGTGAAATGTCCCAAGCCACATCACAGGAGTATTATGAGATAGAAAATTTGACACCAAGTCGCTTGTGGACAAATTAGGACAGGTGAGGAGGTAGGTTTTAAGGAGCGTCTTGAAGGAGGAAAGAGAGGTACAGAGGCGGAGAGGTTTAGGCAGGAAATTCCAGAGTTTGGGCCTAGGCAACAGAAGGCACAGCCACCTATGGTTGAGCAATTATAATCAGGGATGCTCAAGAGAGCAGAATTAGAGGAGCACAGACATCTCAGGGGGGTTTTGGGCCTGGAGGAGATAACAGAGAAATATAAAAACATAGAAAATAGATGCAGGAGTAGACCATTCGGCCCGTCGAGCCTGCACTGCCATTCAATATGATCATGGCTGATCATGCAACTTTAGTACCCCATTCCTGCTTTCTCTCCATACCCCTTGGTCCCTTTAGCCATAAGGGCCACATCTAACTCCCTTTTGAGTATATCTAATGAACTGGCCTCAACAACTTTCTGTGGTAGAGAATTCCACAGGTTCACAATTCTCTGAGTGAAGAAGTTTCTCCTCATCTTGGTCCTAAATGGCTTACCCCTTATCCTTAGACTGTGACCCCTGGTTCTGGACTTCCCCAACATCAGGAACATTCTTCCCGCATCTAACCTGTCCAATCCTGTCAGAATTTTATATGTTTTTATGCGATCCCCTCTCATTCTTCTACATTCCAGTGAATACAAACCTAGTCGATCCAGTCTTTCTTCATATGTCAGTCCTGCCATCCCAGGAATCAGTCTGGTGAACCTTCGCTGCACTCCCTCAATAGCAAGAATGTCCTTCCTCAGATTAGGAGACCAAAACTGTACACAATATTCAAGGTGTGATCTCACCAAGGCCCTGTACAACTGCAGTAAGACCTCGCTGCTCCGAAACTCAAATCCTCTCGCGATGGCCAACATGCCATTTGCCTTCTTCACCGCCTGCTGTACCTGCATCCCAACTTTCAATGACCGAAGTACCATGACACTCAGGTCTCGTTCAACCTCTCCTTTTCCTAATCTGTCACCATTCAGATAATATCACGCCTTCCTGTTTTTGCCACCAAAGTGGATAACCTCACATTTATCTACATTATACTGCATCTGCCATGCATTTTCCCACTCACCTAACCTGTCCAAGTCACCCTGTAGCCTCTTAGAATCCTTCTCATAGCTCACACTGCCACCCAGCTTAGTGTCATCTGCAAACTTGGAGATATTACATTCAATTCCTTCGTCTAAATCATTAACGTATATTGTAAATAGCTGAGGTCCCAGCACTGAATCTTGCGGTACCCCACGAATTACTGTCTGCCATTCTGAAAAGGACCTGTTTATTCCTACTCTTTGCTTCCTGTCTGCCAACCAGTTCTCTATCCACGTCAATACATTACCCCCAGTACCATCTGCTTTAATTTTGCACACTAATCTGTTGTGTGGGACCTTGTCAAAAGCCTTTTGAAAGTCCAAATACACCATATCCATGGGCTCTCCCTTGTTCACTCGACTAGTTACATCCTCAAAAAATTCTAGAAGATTTGTCAAGCATGATTTTCCTTTCATAAATCTATGCTAACTTGGACCGATCCTGTCATTGCTTTCCAAATGCGCGGCTATTACATCTTTAATAATTGATTCCAACATTTTCCCCACTACCGATGTCAGGCTAACCGGTCTATAATTCCCTGTTTACTCTCTCCCTCCTTTTTTAAAAAGTGGGGTTACATTAGCTACCCTTCAATCCATAGGAACTGATCCAGAGTCTATAGAATGTTGGAAAATAACCACCAATGCATCCACTATTTCTAGGGCCACTTCCTTAAATACTCTGGGATGCAGACTATCAGGCCCTGGGAATTTATCGGCCTTCAATCCCATCAATTTCCCTAACACAGTTTCCTGACCAATAAGGATTTCCTTCATTTCCTCCTTCTCGCTAGACCTTCAGTCCCTTAGTATTTCCAGAAGGTTATTTGTGTCTCCCTTAGTGAAGACAGAACTAAAGTATTTGTTCAATTGGTCTGCCATTTCTTTGTTCCCCATTATAAATTCACCTGATTCTGACTGCAAGGGACCTACATTTGTCTTCATTAATCTTTTTATCTTCACATATCTATAGAAGCTTTTGCAGTCAGTTTTTATGTTCCCTGCAAGCTTACTCTCATACTCTATTTTCCCCCTCCGAATTAAACCCTTTGTCCTCCTCTGCTGAATTCTAAATTTCTCCCAGTGCTCAAGTTTGCTGCTTTTTCTGGCCAATTTATATGCCTCTTCCTTGGATTTAACACTATCCTTAATTTCCCTTGTTAGCTACAGTTGAGCCACCTTCCCCATTTTATTTTTACGTCAGACAGGGATGTACAATTGTTGAAGTTCATCCATATGATCTTTAAATGTCTGCCATTGCCTATCCATTGTCAACCCTTTAAGTATCATTTGCCAGTCTATCCTAGCCAATTCACGTCTCATACCATCGAAGTTACCTTTCTTTAAGTTCAGGCCCCTAGTCTCTGAATTAACTGTGTCACTCTCCATCTTAATGAAGAATTTTACCATATTATGGTCACTCTTCTGCAAGGGGCCTCGCACAACAAGATTGCTAATTAATCCTCTCTCATTACACAACACCCAGTCTAGGATGGTCAGCTCTCCAGTTGGTTCCTCGACATATTGGTCTAAAAACTCATCCCTTATGCACTCCAGGAAATATTCCTCCACCGTATTGCTACCAGTTGGTTAGCCCAATCTATATGTAGATTAAAGTCACTCATGATAACTGCTATACCTATATTGCACGCATCCCTAATTTCCTGTTTGATGCCATCCCCAGCCTCACTACTACTGTTTGGTGGTTTGTACACAACTCCCACTAGCGTTTTCTGCCCTTTGGTATTCTGCAGCTCCACCCATACAGATTCCACATCATCCAAGCTAATGTCCTTCCTTACTATTGCGTTAATCTCCGTATTTACCAGCAACGCTACCCCACCTCCTTTTCCTTTCTGTCTATCCGTCCTGAATATTGAATACCCCAGTATGTTGAGTTCCCAGCCTTAGTCACCCTGGAGCCATGTCTCCATAATCCCAATGACATCATATCCGTTAACAGCTATCTGCGCAGTTAATTCATCCACCTTATTACGAATGCTCCTCGCATTGAGACACAGAGCCTTCAGGCTTGTTTTTTTAACACTCTTTGTCCTTTTAGAATTATGTGCAATGTGGTCCTTTTTGATTTTTGCCTTTGATTTCTCTGCCCTCCAATTTTCCTTATCTCCTTTCTACCTTTTGCTTCTGCCCCCATTTTACTTTCCGCTGTCTCCCTGCATAGATTCCCATCCCCCTGCCATATTTGTTTAAACCTTCCCCAATAGCACTAGCAAACAATCCCCTAGAACTGGTTCCAATGTCCCAGGAATTTGAATCCCTCCCTCTTGCACCATTCCTCAAGCCAGGTATTCATCTTAACGATCCTGCTATTTCTACTCTGACTAGCACGTGGCACTGGTAGCAATCCTGAGATTACTATCTTTGAGGTCCTACTTTTTAATTTAACTCCTAGTTCCCTAAATTCAGCTTGCAGGACCTCATCCCATTTTTTAACTATATCATTGGTACCTATATGCACCACGATAACTGGTTGTTCACCCTCTCCCTCCAGGATGCCCTGCAGCCGCTCCGATACATCCTTGACCCTTGCACCAGGGAGGCAACATACCATCCTGGAGTCTCGATAGGGAGGGGCGAGGCCATGGAGGGATTTGATAACAAGGATGAGATTTTTGAAATTGAGGCGTTTCCTAACCGGTAGCTAATGTAGGTCAGCGAGCACAAGGGTGATGGATGAGCGGGACTTGGTGTGAGTTAGGACACGAGCAGCCGAGCTTTGGATCACCTCTCGCTTACGTAGGGTAGAATGTGGGAGGCCAGCCAGGAATGTGTTGGAATAGTCAAGTCTCGAAGTAACAAAGGCATGGATGAGGGCTTCAGCAGCAGATGAGCTGAGGCAAGGGGCGGAGACGGCCGATGTTACAGAGATGGAAATAGGCGGTCTTAGTTATGCTGCGGATATGTGGTCGAAAGCTCATTTCAGGGTCAAATATAACACTAAGGTTGCGAACAGTCTGGTTTAGCCTCAGACAGAAGTTGGGGAGAGGGATGGAGTCAATGACTAGTTTGTGGCAGGGACTGAAAACAATGACTTCGGTTTTCCCAATATTAATTTGGAGAAAATTTCTACTCATCCAGAACTGGATGTGGAACAAGCAGTCTGACAATTCAGAGACCATGGTGTGGTCGAGAGACGTGATAGTGAGATAGAGCTGGGTATCATCAGCGTACGTGTGGAAACTGACGCTGTGTTTTCATATGATGTCTTCAAGGGGCAACATGTAGATGCGAACTAGGAGGGGGGCCAAGGATAGATCTTTGGGGGACACCAGAGGTAACAATGTGGGGGCGGGAAGAGAAGCCGTTATCGATGATTCTCTGGCTATGATTAGCTAGAAAAAAATGGAAGCAGGCAAGTGCACTCCCAGCCAGTTTGACGACGGTGCAGAGGCGATGGAGAAGGATAGAGTGGTCAACCGTCAAAGGCTGCAGACAAGTCAAGAAGAACGAGATGGGATAGTTTGCCTTTGTCACAGTCACAAAGGATGTCATTGTGACTTTAATGAGCTGTTTTGGTACTGCGGCAGACGCGGAAACTGAATTGGAGGGATTCAAACGTGGAATTTTGGGAAAGATAGGCACGGATTTGGGAGGCGACAACACGTTCAAGGACTTTGGAGAGGAAAGGGAGGTTGGAGATGGGGCTGTAGTTTGCAAGGACAGAGGTGTTTTTTTGAGAAGAGGGGTGATGACGGCAGATTTGAGGGGGAGGGGTACAATACCTGAGAAGAGAGAACCGTTAACAATGTCAGCTAACGTGGAAAGTATAAGGTGGGGTTTACCTTTACATTTCAGAATGATTCTGGAATAATGAACAATTTTGGTCGATGAGAGCGGGACCTGATAATGCTTTATGTGGTCCAGCCAGATCTGGTGGTGAATGGCTAAACCAGTCCACCATATCCATTCAAGTCTGCATCCCCTGGAAATAAGGCAGCGAAGATCAGAGCTGCACCAGGAGGAACGGCCAGGATGAGAAAGAGTCATTGTTTTAACAGGGGCTAGGGCATTAAAGGTGGTGGTGAGGGTGTGATTGAGCAGATCGGTAGCTGCAGAAATGTCATGGTGAATGGAGGGCCAAAGGCTGGACAGTTGGGAGTTCATAAGTGCAGTTGAAAGTCGGGAGAGATTTTTTTCCAGGGGCGGACACAGAAGGAGTTAGGGTTGGCATGGGGGAGGGCGGGAGGACGGCGGGGGGTGGGGGGGGGCGGGGGTTGAAGGGGATGTGGGTGGAGAGCGATATGAGGAAGTGATCAGAGATGGCCTTATCTGCAATTGGCACGATGGGAGTAGTGAGGTCACAAGAGATGGCAAGGTCAAGGGGCTGGCCATGAATATGGGTTGGGGAGTTTACTGGAGGGAGAGATTAAGGGAGGACAGGAGGTTAGTGAATTTAGAGGAGAGACCACATGATGAATTGAGATGGAGGCTGAAATCACCGAGGATGAGAAGTCGTTCGATGCGGAGGCAGAGAGAGGAATGTAGTAACGAAATATCAGTAATAAACTTTCATGGTACTTGGGTGAGCGGTAGAGAACGAGAATTTTAAATGAGAGGTGAGAGGGGTGGAATAAGTTGAGATGCTCAAAGGAGGAGAAAGTGTCGGAGGAGAAGAGGGACAGACTAACATGTGATTTGGTGATGAGAGCCACACCGCCACCATGGCGGTCTGAGCAGAACATGTGTTAGAAGGTATAGCCAGGCGGGAAGGCTTTATTTAAGGTGTCATCGCCCCTCAACCAAGTTTCCGTCAGGGCCATGATATCGATGCCATCATCCACGATAAGCTTATGGATGGGAAGGGCCTTGTTCGCAAGCGAACGGACATTCTGGAGGGAGATGCGGAGAGGGTCGGTGATGGCTGCCCCACTGCCAGTGACCACAGGGTCAGTGCTGGGGGGGGGGGGGCGGGGGGGGTGAGTTAGACAGGGAGGAGATTGGCAAGATTAGCCCCCAGTGGGCATGTTGGGTGGGAAGGTCGGTGAGAGAGTAGAATGGGACAGTTGGGGTGGTTTCTCATAAGGAGACAGTGATGAGTGCCTCGATGCATGCTTCGTAGGATGCCAAGAGAGGCACAGAGGGAAGCTGCAGGCTTATCTAGGAGGGAGTCAAGCCTGGGATTCCAGCAGGAGCAGGAAGGTCGAAGAATAATGAAGGATTGCGGTAGGGATTTGGAAGGGCAGAGTATCTGAGAGAAGAGAGATGAAAGGAGGTATAACGACAGGAGAGAATGATCAAGGAGGGATAAAGAGATAAGGAACGAGGTGGGAAAAGTGGAGAAGTATTGAATGGCTTGGGTCTGGAGGGACAGCCAAAGTGCACACGCGGGAAAAGCTCAGGTTACATAGGCCTGTTTAAATGTAGGAGTTAATGGGATACAATAGTAGGGAGACCAGAGTCAGAGTCAAATATCCCATGGAAGAACAAAGCCGTCATGAACAGGATGGGCCAGCACAGAGCATCGACGAACCGCTGTCCAAAGCAAGCGAGTGAAGTCCAGAAGCTATTTGAAATATAGAGAGTTCAAGGATGTGTTGCAGGAAGGAGAGTCGGTAGCAATGAAGAAAGACATCATCATAGGCAGTCCCTCGAAATCGAGGAAGACTTGTTTCCACTCCAAAAGTGAGTTCTCAGGTGACTGAACAGTGCAATACAGGAATTACAATCTCTGTCACAGGTAGGACAGACAGTCATTGAAGGAAAGGGTGGGTAGGGAGTCTGGTTTGCTGCCTGCGCTTGTTTTCTGCATGCTCTTGGCGACGAGACTCGAGATGCTCAGTGCACTCCCGGATGCTCTTCCTCCACTTATGGCGGTCTTTGGCCAGGGACTCCCACATGTCAGTGTGGATATTGCACTTTATCAGGAAGGCTTTGAGAGTGTCCTTGAAACGTTTCCTCTGCCCACTTGGAGTTCGCTTGCCGTGTAGGAGTTCCGAGTAGAGTGTTGCTTTGGGAGTCTTGTGTCGGGCATGCAAACAATGTGGTTCAGAGATGTGGACCATATAGAGTAGACATCTCAAATCGCTGGAGAAATACCACCAACGCTGTCTCCGAAAGATCATGCAAATCCCCTGCGAGGACAGACGCACTAACGTTAGTGTTCTCGATCAGGCCAACATCCCCAGCATCAAAGTACTGACCACACTCGACCAGCTCTGTTGGGCGGGCCACAGTGCAGAAAGATGATGGTGACATTGACACAAGTTTGTAAACCACAGCCAGCGACCAGCAAACTTCAAAACTGGTAGAACGAGTGAACCAGCAGCTGCTAGCAAGATGCCAACAGAGCTGAAAAAAACAGCAGAACCAGTTCAGCAGAGACGCAGCCGCAGTTCAAAGGAAAAATACATTTTAGCAGCAGAGATGGAGAAACAGCCGATAGTTTTACGGTATAATCCAGTGTAGTCCAATACAGAAACGTAGTCTAGCGATGTCTACCAAAGTCCCAAGAGATCGGAAACCAACTTTACAAAAGAATTCAGAGCAAAGACTTGAAGCGACTGAAAGCAGAGCAAAGCCACAGCCGGTGAGTCAAACAGCATAGTCGGGAGAGCAACAAAATCCTGTTCGCGAGTGAAGGAAATCAAGTTTCTTCAGAGATCAAGCCATTGCACAGCTCTTTGAGACAAAGAAAAAAGGTACACCGGGGGAAGGGCAGTGGGCTCCGCAGGTGAACTTGTAGTTTGGGCTGAAATGCCTTCACTATCAGAGGCAGGATAACTTAAGCAATGGAAGAAAGGAGATTTGGAGAAGAAGGGCAAAGGATGGCCATGGATGACAACAGATACAGTTGAGCAGGTCAGAAAGGAGCTTCCAGCCCTGGAGCTTTCTTGAATCACCAGGTTAAGTAAGTGGGCAATAAGGTGGCAGATGGAGTATAATGTGAGTAAATGTGAGGTTATTCACTTTGGTAGGAAAAATAGAAAAACAGAATATTTTTTCAATGGTGAGAAACTATTAAATGTTGGTTTTTCAGAGACATTTAGCTATCCTTGTGCAGGAAACAGAGAGAGTTAATATACAGGTACAGCACACAATTCGAAAGGCAAATGTCATGTTGGCCTTTATTGCCAGGGTGTTGGAGTACAAGAGTAAGGATGTCTTGCTACAATTGTACAGGGCTTTGGTGAGACCATATCTGGAGTACTGTGCACAGTTTTGGTCACCTTATCCGAGGAAGGATATATTTGCCTTAGAGGCGGTGCAACAAACGTTCATTAGATTGATCCTATGAGGAGAGATTGAATAGATTGGGCCTATGCTCTCTGGGGTTTAGAAGAATGAGAGATGATCTCATTGAAACATATAAGATTCTGAGGGGGATTGACAGGGTAGATGCTGAAAAGTCGTTTCCCCTGGCTGAAGAGTCTAGATTAGGGAGCATAGTCTCAGGATAAGGGGTCAGCCATTTAAGTCTGAGACGAGGAGGAATTTACTCACTCAGAGGGTTGTGTATCTTTGGAAATCTCTACCCCTAAGTCATTGAAAGATTCAAGACTGAGATAAAATTTTGGACTCTAGGGGAATCAAGGGATATGGAGATCGGGCGGGAAAGTGGAGTTGAAAACAAAAATCAGCCATGATCTTATTGAATGGCAGAGCAGGCTCGAGGGGCCTTATGGCCTACTCCTGGTCCTAATTCTTATGTTCTTCTTTGTGTGTACACAGCATGAGGTTACGTGGCTGGGATATTCATTTGAGGAAGATCAGCAACCAGAGGACAACTAACTACAACAATGCCAGCTGGTGCCCATGCAGCATAGGTGCATCTTGAGTGCCTGCTGATGGGATGGGAAAAGAAAAGCAGATCAGGAAAATTGCTCTGGAGGTCAACCATGCCAAGTTTTTAAAAAAACAATTGCCAATTGAACCCCTTTATAAAGGGGTTGCTTTATCTAAGTATGCTGACATTCTTCTGGACCCAGGCCACGACACACATGTGGGGACCTAAAATGACCTGAACATCAGTTACTTCCCTGGATCCAGATCTCTGAGTGGATAGAAGGTGGGAGCCACAGGAATTCCAGCGGCAGAGTCTTTCCACTGGCATCACCTCCTGTGATGTCATGGGCTATGTTTGGGGCAAACAGAAGCTCCACTTGCCCCGAGATCCAACATAAATTCGTCCTTGCTCCTTCACTGGGAGACAATGCAACATTTGTGGGTTCCTCCTGATTCCCCGCCGCCATTGATCGACCCCACCCTCTCATTATGCCTCAGATCCTGAGGGGGCCCTTTAATCTTTCTAGGCAATATGTTGGTTTTTAATTGAAAGAATCACCTCCATCTTGGGTGTGGCATTTTAAAAGTTTGTTTTGAATTAAGAAACACAGTAAGTAAAAAATAAGAAACCATGTACAAAATATTTCATGTTTGTCGCAGGGTTTTTGAATTATATGAGAAACTTGAGGAAAATTCATGTCCTCCCTCAGATTACCTTTCCAAGATTACCTTATGAGGAAGCCTTACTTGAGAATCAGGGCTCCCAGTGGAAATTCCAAATTTATGTTGTTGTAACTACCTTAACATAGTAAACATTAGCCAGCTATTAGTGGAAATTCAGTTCTATCCTCATTTTTCCAAAGCAATTGCAAAGACTTAGCTGCTAAGTTGCTCTTTAGCATATAGGCAGAATGTGCAAAAGGTCTGCAGCTGTAGCTGTACACAAAGGAACATTTTATTTTGGTGAAACAAAAAAATCATTTATTCAGTTGAAATATGTGCTGAGAGTAATTCTCTTTGCTGATACAACTGAGAGGATTGGACAGAAAGTCGTGTATGCTTAGCTTTCCTCTGGCATGTACTCCTTTATTCATTACTTCTGAGATGGAAAAGAGACTGCAAATACATAATAACGTATCATTTTAGATCTTCAAACACCAGAGGAGAAAAAGGGACCATCTGCTTTAAAATGGTATATGAGTATTCCACATAGTGAAACAAGAAGCACCTCAACCCTTTGCAGATGTCTTGTCATGGAAACGGTTACAAATAACACAGCACTTCACATATCATAAAGGCCAAGAATTCCCTCGCAGCTGCTCCTGCACTACCCCAGTAAATTTGCCATAAAAGGGGTTTCCACTGCATTTCCAGCAAAGTTAAAGTGGCAGAAGCAGAAATTCAGACACCACAAGAATATTTTGTGGAGAATGCAAGCCTGATGTAGAGTAGCTGTTCTACTGAGGATGTAATAAAGCAAGCTGGGGAGCAGAAGGAGCAGCGTGGCGGCCTAGCCCAGCAGTCTGCATGGCACCCGGCCTGCGAGCACCATTGGAGCAGGCTGGGGAGTGGAAGGAGCAGTGTGGCAGCATACAACTCCAGGGAACAGCATATGCTGGAGCAGGAGAGCAACAGCAGTGAAAAGGGATATCATCAAGGTCCAGGTCAGTGATTGGTGCATGGGCAGGTACTGCAGGCGCGGCGAAGTCAGGGCGAAGGAGCGGCGAGGTCGGAGCGAAGGAACGGGGAGAGATTGTAGAGGGATGTGATCAGGGCCCAAGATATGCATGAGTTCAGGGCCCAGAAGAGGCGAGGGCCCAGGGGAAGCACGGGCCAGCCCACACTGCAATATGTGTGCGCATTAGGTCCATGCAGCAGAGCTGGTCTTGGTTAATTCTTGCTACTAGGCCAAGACCTAGCTCTGTCAAGCACGTGTGGTGGCTGGTGAGCAACGGTCACCACACGTTAAAAAAAATCCAAGCACAGGCATCTTCCACCCTTCAAGATTTAGTTCAGACCTGGAATTTTAGGTCCTTCATTGAAACACCTGTGAAATTTTTGACGTGGAAGCAAGTCATCCTCGATTCAAGGGACTGCCTATGAAGATGATGATGATGAGTTACATTGGCCCGGATTTTGCGCTCAGAGTGGCCCCACAAGTTCCGGGTTTCTGCATGTGCTGAGCAGATTTGCAACAGGATGATAACCTTAATCTACTCCAAATGAGAAGAAAAAATTGGGATCACTAATGTTATGTATTTAACTCTTTACAACCTGTATCACACCACCACCAGAGGGCCTACCTATTGGAGTCCCAAGGGATCCTAGCATCCCTTGGGAGCACTGTATATAAGCAGGCCACCCACGAGGTACTTGCACTCTGGAGTCTTATTAAAGGAGCTAAGGTCACACTTACTCATTGTTCACAGTATTCAGTTTCATCATTTATTATAGCTTATCAATTGGCAACAAGGTAACGAACAACCGCGCGAAAATGCAAAGAACAGTTGGTATCCTGGAGAAGTTCTCAGAAGGGGACGATTGGGAGGCCTTCGAGGAGAGACTCGACCAATACTTCGTGGCTGGAAGAGGACAAGAACGCTGCCAAACGAAGGGCGATCCTCCTAACTGTCTGTGGGGCAACAACCTATGGCCTCATGAAGAATCTTCTAGCTCCGGTAAAACCAATAACTAAATCCTATAAAGAATTTGTATGCTTGTCCGGGAGCACCTCAATCCTAAGGAAAGCATTTTGATGGCGAGGTATTGGTTCTACACGTGTCAACGGTCGAAGGGCCAGAAAGTGGTGGGGTATGTCACTGAACTAAGGCACCTCGCAGGACATTGCTAATTTGAGGGATTCCTAAAACAAATGCTGAGAGACTTTTTTGTACTGGGCATTGGCCATGAGGTAATCCTTCACAAACTGTTGACTGTCAAAACTCCGAATCTAAGTGAAGCCATAACGATAGCCCAGGCATTTTTGTCCACCAGCGACAACACCAAACAGATTTCGCAGAGTAAAGAGGTTTCGGCCAGTACTGTGCACAAAGTAATGTCGTTTTCGAGCAGGAATATACATGGCAGAACGTACACGCTGGCTGCTGGTGCTCGACCTCGGATGACCCAGAATCTGCCATCAATCGTTAATGAGAGACAGTTAACACCTTGTTGGCGTTGTGGAGATGATCATCGGGCCCATCAATGCCATTTCAAGCACTATGCGTGCAATGGCTGCAGAACAATGGGACACCTCCAGCGAATGTGCAAGGGAGCTGCAAACCCTGCAAACCCTGCAAACCACCACGTTGCAGAGGAAGGTTGATCCACTGTGGATCAGGCTGAGGAGACAGATGTGTACAGGGTATATACATTCACCACGAAATGTCCACCAATAATGTTGAAAGTTGAACTAAACGGAATTCCAATATCCATGGAACTGGACACGGGTGCGAGTCAGTCTACAATGAGCAAAAAGGCTTTCGACAGGCTTGGTGCAACAAGACACACAGGCCCAAGCTCAGCCCCATTCACACCAAACTAAGAACTTACACCAAGGAACTGATCCCTGTAATTGGCAGTGCAGAAGTCAAAGTCTCTCCTATGATGGAGCAGTGCACAAACTCCCACTATGGATCATGCCAGGGGATGGCCCCACACTGTTTGGCAGAAGCTGACTGGGAAAAATCTCCTGGAACTGGGACGACATCCGAGCGCTTTCATCCATTGACGACGCCTCATGTGCCCAGGTTCTGAGCAGATTTCCATAGTTGGTCGAGCCAGGCATTGGAAGCTTCTCGGGGGCGAAAGTGCAGATCCATTTGGTTCCCGGTACATGACCCATCCACCACAAGGCACGGGCGGTACCATATATGATGTGTGAGAAAGTGGAAATTGAGCTAGACAGGCTGCAGCGAGAAGGCATCATAGCACCGGTGGAATTCAATGAGTGGGCCAATCCAATTGTTCCGGTACTCAAAGGTGATGGCACGGTCAGAATTTGTGGGGACTATAAAGTAACGATTAACTGTTTTTCGCTACAGGACCAGTACCAGCTTCCCAAGGCAGACGACCCTGGCTGGAGGTAAGACGTTCACCAAGTTGGATCTGACCTCGGCCTACATGACGCAGGAGCTGGAGGAGTCTTTGAAAGGCATCATCTGCATCAACACGCAGAAAGGTCTGTTCATCTATAACAGGTGCCCGTTCGGGATTCGGTCGGCCGTGGCAATCTTCTAACGGAACATGGAGAGCCTGCTAAAGTCGGTTTCTCACACCATGGTTTTCCAGGACGATATAGAAACATAGAAACATAGAAAATAGGTACAGGAGTAGGCCATTTGGCCCTTCGAACCTGCACCACCATTCAATAAGATTATATCTGATCATTCACCTCACTACCCCTTTCCTGCTTTCTCTCCATACCCCTTTATCCCTTTAGCCATATCTAACTCCCTCTTGAAAATATCCAATGAACTGATATCAACAACTGTCTGCAATAGAGAATTCCACAGGTTAACAACTCTCTGAGTAAAGAAGTTTCTCCTCATCTCAGTCCTAAATGGCTTACCCCTTATCCTTAGACTGTGTCCCCTGGTTCTGGACTTCCCCAATATCGGGAACATTCTTCCTGCATCTAACCTGTCCAGTCCTGTCAGAATTTTATATGTTTCTATGAGATCCCCTCTCATCCTTCTAAACTCCAGTGAATAAAGGCCCAGTCGATCCAGTCTCTCCTCATATATCAGTCCAGCCATCCTGGGAATCAGTCGGGTGAACATTCGCTGCACTCCCTCAATAGCAAGAACGTCCTTCCTCAGATTAGGAGACCAAAACTGAACACAATATTTCAGGTGAGGCCTCACCAAGGCCCTGTGCAACTGCAGTAAGACCTCCCTGCTCCCATACTCAAATCCCCCAGTAATGAAGGCCAACGTACCATTTGCCTTCTTCACTGCCTGCTGTACCTGCATGCAAACTTTCAATGACTGATGTACCATGACACCCAGGTCTCGTTGCACCTCCCCTTTTCCTAATCTGCCACCATTCAGATAATATTCTGCCTTCGTGTTTTTGCCACCAAAGTGGATAACCTCACATTTATCCACATTATACTGCATCTGCCATGCATTTGCCCACTCACCTAATCTGTCCAAGTCACCCTGCAGCTTCTTAGCGTCCTCCTCACAGCTCACACTGCCACCCAGCTTAGTGTCATCTTAAAACTTGGAGATATTACACTCAATTCCTTCATCTAAATCATTAATGTATATTGTAAATAGCTGGGGTCCCAGCACTGAGCCCTGCGGCACCCCACTAGTCACTGCCTGCCATTCTGAAAAGGACCTGTTTATCACGACTCTCTGCTTCCTGTCTGCCAACCAGTTCTCTATCCACGTCAATACATTACTCCCAATACCATGTGCTTTAATTTTACACACCAATCTCTTGTGTGGGACCTTGTCAAAAGCCTCTTGAAAGTCCAAATACACCACATTCACTGGTTCTCCCTTGTCCACTCTATTAGTTACATCCTTAAAAAATTCTAGATTTGTCAAGCATGATTTCCCTTTCATAAATACATGCTGACTTGGACCGATCCTGTTACTGCTTTCCAAATGCGCTGCTATTTCATCTTTAATAATTGATTCCAACATTTTCCCCACTACCGATGTCAGGCTAACCGGTCTATAATTACCCGTTTTCACTCTCCCTCCTTTTTTAAAAAAGTGGAGTTACATTAGCTACCCTCCAGTCCATAGGAACTGATCCAGAGTCGATAGACTGTTGGAAAATGATCACCAATGCATCCACTATTTCTAGGGCCACTTCCTTACTGGTTATTAAGCATTTGAAGAATCTGGAAGAGGTTCTTAGTCGGTTGGATCACGTGGGACTCAGTTTGAAACACTCGAAGTGTGTTTTCCTGGCGCCGGAGGTCAAGTTCTTGGGAAGAAGAATCGCAGCAGACGGCATCAGACCCATCGACGCCAAGACAGAGGCCATCAAGAACGCACTGAGACCACAGAACGTGACTGAGCTGCGGTCGTTCCTGGGACTCTTTAACTATTTTGATAATTTCCTACCCGGGTTAAGCAAACTGCTAGAACCTCTACATGTGCTACTGCGCAAGGGAGACGACTGGGTATGGGGGAATTCACAAGAGGCTGCCTTTGAGAAAGCCAGAAATCTGTTGTGTTCAACCAAACTGCTTGTCCTGTATAACCCTTGTAAACGATTAGTGCTAGCTTGCGATGCGTCATCATACGGGTTCGGGTGTGTGTTACAACAGGCTAACGAATCGGGGATTTTGCAACCGGTCACTTATGCGTCCAGGAGTTTGTCCAAGGCCGAAAGGGCCTACAGCATGATTCAAAAAGAGGCTCTGGTGTGCGTTTACGTGGTAAAAAAAATGCACCAGAACTTGTTTGGCCTCAAGTTTGAGCTTGAAACTGACCACAAGCCGCTCATATCGCTGTTCTCTGAGAGCAAAGGGAGTAACACCAATGCCTCTGCCCACATCCAAAGATGGGCGCTCATGCTGTCGGCATACAACTATGTAATCCACCACAGACCAGGCACAGAGAACTGCGCTGATGCTCTCTGTCGGCTACCATTGCTCACCAGTGGGGTGGAAATGGCACAGCCTGTGGATTTGCTCATGGTAATGGAAGCATTTGAAAATGAAAAGTCACCCGTTATGGCCCGCCAGATCAGGACCTGGACCAGCCAGGATCCTTTACTGTCCTTGGTAAAAAACTGTGTCCTCCATGGGAGCTGGTCCAGCGTCCCAGTGGAGATGCAGGAGGCAATTAAGCCGTTCCACAGGTGCAAAGATGAAATGTCCCTGCAGGTGGACCGTCTGTTGTGGAGTAATCGCATGATCTTGCCCAAGAAAGGCAGAGAAACGTTCATTTCTGAGCTATACAGCACCCACCCAGGTATTGTAATGATGAAAGCCATAACCAGATCCCATGTGTGGTGGCCCGGCATCGACTCAGATTTAGAGTCATGCGTGTGCCAGTGCAACACTTGCTCTCAGCTGACCAATGCACCCAGAGAGGCACCTCTAAGTTTGTGGTCGTGGCCCTCCAAACCGTGGTCGAGGATCCACGTGGACGATGCAGGCCCATTTCTAGGCAAATGTTCTTGGTTGTCGTGGATGCTTACTCAAAATGGATTGAATGTGCAATAATGTCTGTAAGCACGTCCACGGCCACCATTGAAAGCCAATGAGCAATGTTTGCCATGCACGGCCTGCCTGATGTCCTAGTCAGCGACAATGGGCGGTGTTTCACCAGTGATGAATTCAAGAAATTCATGACCCGCAATGGGATCAAGCACATCACATCTGCTCCGCTCAAGCCCGCATCCAACGGTCAGGCAGAATGGGCAGTTCAGACTATCAAGCAAAGCTTGAAACGCGTGTCGGAAGGCTCCCTGCAGATCCGACTGTCCCGAGTGCTACTCAGCTACCGTACCAGACCCCACTCACTCACCGAGGTTCCCCCAGCCGAGCTGCTCATGAAAAGGACACTCAAAACAAGGCACTTTCTTGTCCACCCTGATCTCCATGATCACGTGGAGGGCAAGCGGCATCAACAAAGTATGTACCATGACCGCGCAAATTTGTCACGCGATATTGAGATCAATGATCCTGTGTCTGTACTCAATTATGGACATGGTCCCAAATGGCTCACTGGCACGGTCATAGCCAAAGAGGGGAGTAGGTTGTTTCAGGTCAAATTGGCGAATGGACTAACGTGCAGAAAACATTTGGACCAAATCAAATTGTGGTTTACCAACAGCTACTAACAATCCGAAGAAGACACCACCAACTTTGACCCTCCAACACACACACAAGTGGCAACTGACATCATGGTTGAGCACAATGCCGAACTCACCATCCCCAGCAGCCCGGCAAGGCCGGCTGCCCAACAGCCCAGTGAAGAACTGACCAACCCACCCACATCCGCATTTGTACCGAGACGATCGACAAGGGAGTGTAAAGCCCCAGATCGTCTCACCTTGTAAATAAGTGTATTATTAACTTTACGAGGGAGTGATGTTATGTGTTTAACCCTTTGCAACCTGTATCACACCACCACCAGAGGGCCTACCTGTTGGAGTCCCAAGGGATCCCAGTATCCCTTGGGAGCACTGTATATAAGCAGGCCACCCACGAGGTACCTACACTCTGGAGTCTTATTAAAGGAGCTAAGGTCACACTTACTCATTGTTCACAGTACTCAGTTTCATCCTTTATTATGAGCTTATCAACTAATATGGGGTAAAATTAATAAATAGTCATTTATTTATTTATAAAGAAATACTTGCATTTATTTAGCGTCTTTCATGACCACCGGATGTCTCAAAACGCTTTACAGCCAATGAAGTGCTTTTGAAGTGTAGTCACTGTTGTAATGTGGGAAACACAGCAGCCAATTTGTGCACAGCCAACTCCCACAAACAGCAATGTGTTAATAACCAAATAATCTGTTTGTTTTGTCATGTTGATTGAGGGATAAATATTGGCCAGGACACGAATGACAATAAATGCTATGTGTTGATTTTGATCTCCACTTTCCTTTCAGAGGGAGCTACATTTGGCTATTGGGTTAAGACCAGGCCGGAAAATATGCAAAATGTGACAAAACTGTAAGGGAGACATTTTGGGTTTGCCTGGGATACAGTGAATATTAAAAAACTGGGCAGGTCAGAGCTCAGGCAGATAAACGAGCCCACTTGATTTTCCTCCATTCATTTAAATAGAAGTTAATCAGGCAGGCATCTTTACAGGCCTGCATCTAACCGGCAGATTTTCTAATATTCTAATTTACAGGGGCAATGTATTGCCTGAGTGGAGACTCAGAATCAAGAGAAATTTAAAATCACACTGAGTGGGAAGGGTTAAGAAAATACCACTGACAACAACAACAACTTATATTTATATAGCACTTTTAACATGGTAAAACGTCCCAAAGCGCTTCACAGGAGTGATTATCAAACAAAATTTGATACCGAGCCACATTTGGAGATATTAGGGCAGATGTCCAAAAGCTTGGTCAAAGAGGTACGTTTTAAGGAGCGTCTTAAAGGAGGAAAGAAAGGGAACGAGGCAGAAAGGTTTAGGTAGGGAATTCCAGAGCTTAGGGCCTTGACAGCCACCATGGTGGAGTGATTAATATCTGGGTTGCTCAAGACGGCAGAATTAGAGGAGCGCAAATATCTCAGAGGATTGTGGGACTGCAGGAGATTACAGAGATAGGAAGGGGTGATGTGTAGAGGGATTGTAAAACAAGGATGAGGATTTTAAAATCGAGGCATTGCTTAACTGGGAGCCAATGTAGGTTAGTGAGCACAGGGATGATGGTGAACAGGACTTGGTGCAATTTAGGACACGGACAGCAGAGCTTTGGATGACCTTAAGTTTATGAAGGGTAGAACATGGGAGGTCGGCCAAGAGTGCATTGGAATAGTCAAGTCTAGAGGTAACAAAGAAATGGTAGTTATCATCTCCCAAACTTCAATAAAAATTCACAGCGGAAACCTAGAGTAACTGACTCGTGAGCTCTACACTGCCTTTTTAAAGAAAAACACATTCCCAAGAATGTCCTGTTTTCAGCACATGTACATTTTCTTTTCTAATTTCTGACACTCAGCCATTAAAGCAGCTCTGCCTCTAAGTCACTTTTATAACTCTTTGTTTATCTTTCTTTCCAAATAAATTCATCATAAAATAAACTCCATTCATACTGTGCTGTTTCGGAGGAGTTTACATAATGGCCTTCTTGAATACTATTAATATTTAAAGTTTGTTCTTTTTGCAAACTGATAATGATTAATATTAAAAAGCAAAAAACGAAGCCAGAATTGGAGCAGCCTATTTCTTTAAATTAGCAATATCTTTTTAAAATCTGAAAATGCAAACCTTGTAAATGTAGTTTGTACACCAAAAAAGGAATGGCCAATCAAAAGAATTTCGATGACATTATTTTGTCCATATATTTTTTTTTGTGCCGAGCACACAATTAATTTATTGAATTCATCCCATTAACCCATTAGATAATCCATATGTCATCAATTTTCAGAACAAAAATTTTCCAGATCCAAAAACCTGTTAGCAATTAATCAAAATTAGTTATCGGAAGTGCATGAATCCACTCGTAGTAATTGATCCCTGAACTAATGGCTGGTGTTAAAGTGCTTTTAGCTGCAACCAACTGCATAAAGTAGATACCACATTGGGAAAATGACTGATCGCTGTTACCGACACAGCACATCAGGATAACACATTCAAGGGCTTTAATCATATTGGCTTTGGGTTATTAATGAATTCAGACTGCAGGACCAGAGATAAAAGGGGCGGGGGGGCGGGGCAGGAAATGTGTGAAACCAAAGAAGAGCTGTCAATATCAGGGGAACGTTAAGTGTAGCATTTATAACTCCCCGATGGTCTGTTCACTGGGTAATTGCCATTCCTATTGTGGCATTGAGCTAGACAGACGAGAAAGACCCAGGATCTATCCTGAGTTAGCTAATCTCAAGTGGGACAGCAATTGGAATGTTATAATTGATCTCAATGGGGCCAATTTTCCACACGGATGATTTTTGGCGCAGAGGTACGCCTGATTTTTTTAGTGGTCGACAGTGGCAAAAAATAAATTCCAAGTTTCACCACAAAAAACTTTCATTTTAGAGTGACGCAGATTGTCCTTAAGCTCTGTGGGTGGAGCTTAAGGTCTGTGCCAAAAAATTGAGGTTACCAGGGTAACGAGGGACACACTGAAGGGCTGAGGCTGCAAAGTGAAACATACAGGATGCAGCAAGACAGATGCAGGTACATATTATCATTGCCAAGATCTCTTCACTTCTGTTTATTGGAAGATTGTAGTGACAAGCTATCATACCCTGCAATATTTATTTCTTTAATTTTAGATGAAAAAGGCCGAATAAAATGAAAGTCATTCCACACACAATGGCATATTAGTTTACCGCTTTTTTGTAGAACTCTGGTGCCGATGCTATCCCAGGCCGAATGGTCCCCTGCCCCCCCCCTGCCAGTGACGCTGCTTTCCCAGGTCGAATGGCTCCCTGCCGCCCCCGGTGCCGCTGCTATCCCAGGCCGAAAGGCTCCCGGCCCCGGTGCCGTGTCTTCAGCGCCGCTAAAAAAATAACGTCTTCTCTGCGCCGATTTTCTCTTCTCTGCATCGGTTTTCTTAAGTGCAGGTAAGGTTTTTTTAGAACGGTGCACTGCACTGTTTTTGAAAAAGTCCTACTTGGCCAAACTTGCTTAAATGGCCAGAGATGGCGCAGCTGGCAAATCGGGAACTGAAAAAATCTCCGTATGTAGTTTAGGATGGTGCAGAAACATTGGCGAAACTTGCAGATTTTAGTCTGCTCAAAAAAAACAGCACAGGCCAAAAACCAGTGCAGAATGGTGGCAGAAATTCAGCTCAATGCTCCTAAAATAGAGAGGGAAAAAGCCAGCTAGGATTCCTACTCATGTTCACCACCTAATAACCCCTGCTGGAAAATGCACATATGTGGACATTAGCTAAGAATAAGATTAAGGTTCGCACCGAAGCCAAACACTGTCCAGTAATCCCGTGAGACTTATTGGCCTGGAATTTGCAGTACGGGTAACGGGGAACTGGCAGAGTTCGCCGGCATTCTGCCTTTGAAATTGACCACAACTTCGGGATTTGGTGCATGCACAGGCGCATGCGGAAATCCTGAAGTTGTGGTCTGTGACTCACTGCTCCGCTACAAGCTGTGCTGTGCAGGGCCTCCCCCTGCCCTCCCACACAACTCTTTTGGGAGAAAAAGTAAACATTAAATCAAGTGCCCCCCGATCTGGGGGACACTGCAAACATTTTTCAAAGCCCTTTTTTGTGTTTTTTTTGTGTTTTTTGGGGGGGATTTTTGGGCACTCCCTCCCACACACACACACACACAGCTGGCAATCAGTGCAATTATTCAAATCAGGGAAACTGACATAAACTTTGGCAATTCAGCAATTAGTACGCTGTTAAATTTCCCACTAAAAGTTAGACCCAAAGGGATTAGGTGTAACTGGGGTTTTAGCAGCGAATTGACTGCTAAACAAAGGTTATGGTCTTGAAACAGTAATTTTAATTTTATGGAGTGTCAAATTTATCCATTTTAATAAAAACTAAAAAAATTTAGAAATTTAATTTTTTTTAAAGGTTTGTTCATGTTTATTTCAGGCTTGCCTTTTCCCCATGTGAGAGCCCCAATCTTTGTTTTACTTTCTCTAACATTTTTTTAATGTTTTAAGAGCTTTCTCACTTCCTTGTTCACGGCATTTTGATTGGCTGCTTAGACAACTTGTTGATGTCACAGCAGCTCGCACCAGGGGATCCACACTAAGCTCTGTTGATTTGAATTACGCATCAGAAAACTCCAACTTCTCGACACAGAGATCGCAAAATCTTTGTGCGAAGCTTACTTAAAGGCCAGCAGCGAAAGACTTTGCTTCGCCACTGACTGCAAGTTCCAGGCTATTATCGAAGATCAAACATGACTAAAGGTGACAGCCTGGACTCAATGGGAGCACTCATGCATGTGAGTCGAAGGTTTTGGATTCAAGCCCCATCTTGAATATACAATTTAGTCTGACATTTCAATGCAGTATTGAAACAGTGCTACGATGTCAGAGATGCCATCTTTCAGATATGTTACATGGTGCTCTCAGGTGGATGCCGAAGATCCTATGGCATTATTTGAGGAAGAGCAGGGGAGTTCATCCAGTGTCCTGGACAATATTTATCCCTCAACTAACATCACCTAAAAAGCAGATTATCTGACCACATATACTATCAACCCCCAAACAATCAGAGAGAGATAGAAGAACAAATACGTGGGCGAATTGTTGCGAAGTGCAAAAACTATACAGCTGTAAAAGTGGGGGATTTCAACTACCCTAATATTAAATGGAAAAAAGTAGCGTGAATGGTACAGAGGGTGCAGAATTCCCAAAATGCACTCAGGAAAACTTCTTTAGCCAGTATGTAACAAGCCCAACAAGGGAGTGGGTGTTTCTGGACTTGGTTTTGGGGAATGAAGAGGGGCAGGTGGAAGGGGTATCAGTAGGAGAGCATTTTGGTGCTAGCGATCATAATTCAATAAGATTTAAGGTAGTTATGGAAAAGGACAAAGGTGGACCAGGAAAAATAGTTCTCAATTAGGGTAAAGCCAATTTTGCTGAGCTGAGGTGGGGTTTGGCCAAAGTGGACTGGAAACGGCTACTTGATGGTAAATCAGTATCAGAGCAATGGGCGACATTCACGGAGGAGATCCTGAGGGCACAGAGCAAGTATGTTCCCTTAAATAAAAAAAGGGGGGAGGGGGCTAACAAATCTAGGCTCCCCTGGATGTCAAGGGACATACAGGGTAAGATAAAACAAAGAGGGAAGCTTATGACAGGTTCCGAGAACTCAATACTGCAGAAACTCGAGAGGATTGTAAGTGCAGGGTGCAATTAAAAAAGAGATCGGGAAAGCAAAGAGAGAGCATGAAAGAATGTTGGCAAGTAAAATCAGGGAAAACCCAACGATATTTAATATATACATTAAGATCAAGAGGATAACTAGAGAAAGAGTGGGGCCTATTAGAGACCATAAAGGAAATCTGTGTGTGGCGGCAGACGACATGGGTATGATTCTTAATTAATACTTTGCATCTGTTTTCACAAAAGAGAGGGGCAATGCAGACTTTGCAATGAGGGAGGAATGTGGTATTAGTCGAGATAAACATAGTGAGGGGGGAAGTATTAAGGGGCTTAGCAGTTTTGAAAGTGGATAAATCCCCAGGCCCGGATGAAATGTATCCCAGGCTGTTAAGAGAAGCAAAAGAGGAAATAGCAGAGGCTTTGACCATCATTTTCCAGTCCTCTCTGGCTACAGATGTGGTGCCAGAGGACTGGAGGATTGCTAATGTTGTATCTTTAGTTAAAAAGGGAGAAAGGGATAGACCGAGTGATTACAGCTCAATCAGCCTAACTTCAGTGGTGGGAAAATTATTGGAAAAAGTCCTGAGGGACAGGATAAATCTTCATTTAGGAATACATGGATTAATCAATGACAGTAAACATGGATTTGTTAAGGGAAGGTCCTGCCTGACTAACTTGATTGAATTTTTTGAGGAGGTAACCAGGAGGGTCAATGAAGGCAGTGCTTATGATGTAGTGTATATGGATTTAAGCAATGCCTTTGATAAGGTCCCACATGGCAGACTGGTCACGAAGGTAAAAGCCAATGGGATCCAGGGCAAAGTGGCAAGTTGGATCCAAAATTAGCTCAGAGGCAGGAAGCAAAGGGTAATGGTTGATGGGTGTTTTTGTGACTTGAAGGTTGTATTCAGTGGGGTTCCACAGGGCTCAGTGCTGGATCCCTTGCTTTTTGTGGTATATATCAATGAATTGGACTTGAATGTTGGGGGTATAAGTAAGAAGTTTGCAGATGACAATAAAATAGGCCGTGTGGTTGATAATGAAGAAGAAAGCTGTGGACTGCAGGAAGATATCAACATACTGGTCAGGTGGGCAGAACAGTGGCAAATGGAATTCAATCCGGATAAGTGTGAGATAATGCATTTGGGGAGGTCTAACAAGGCAAGGGAATACACATTAAATGTTACGACACTGAAAAGTGTAGAGGAACAAAGGGAACTTGGAGTGCAGGTCTACAGATCCCTGAAGGTAGCAGGCCAGGTAGATAAGGTGGTTAAGAAGACATATGTAATACTTGCCTTTATTAGTCGAGGCATGGAATACAAGAGCAAGGAGGTTATGCTTGAATTGTATAAAACATTGGTGAGGCCGCAGCTGGAGTATTGTGTCCAGTTCTGGTCACCACATTACAGGAAAGATGTGATTGCACTGGAAAGGATGCAGAGGATATTTACAAGAATGCTGCCTGGACTGGAGAATTTTGGCTATGAGGAAAGATTGGGTCTGTTTTCTTTGGAACAGAGGAGGTTGAGGGGAGACCTTATTGAGTTGTATAAAATTATGAGGGGCCTGGATGGAGTGGATAAGAAGGACCTGTTTCCCTTGGCAGAGGGGTCAACAACCAGTGGGCATAGATTTAAAGTAATTGAGGGGAGGTATAGAGGAGATATATGGTGAGGGTGGTGGGAGTCTGGAACTCACTGCCTGAAAGGGTGGTAGAGGCAGAAACTCTCACCACATTTAAAAAATACTTGGATGTGGGGCTACGGACCAAGAACTTGAAAGTGAGATTAGGCTGGATAGCTCTTGGTCGGCTGGTGCGGACACAATGGGCCGAAATGGCCTCCTTCCGTCCTGTAAATTTCTATGATTCTATGATTCTTTGATAGCTCATTGCTGTTTGTGAGACATTGCTGTGCACAAATTGACTGCTGCATTATCCTACATTACAGCAGTGCCACACTTCAAATGTACTGCATTGACTGTAAAGTAGTTTGGAACATTCTGAGGTTGTGAGAAGTATTATATAAATGCAAGTTCTTTCTTTCATTTTGAGATCTGTCCGTGCTCACACCTGCCCGAGTCATTTCTTCCACAATTTGTGTAAATGGTAAATTACAATTTGTGTTAAAACAAAGTTTTCCTATCTTTCCTTTTTAGTTCTCATTTTCTATTTTCTAACTTGTGTCTCCCAGTTTTTGAGCTCTTCAGTACAATGAACAATTTTTCTGAATCAACTTTGCCAATTGTCTTCATAATCTTAGAAACTTCAACGAGGTTATCGATCTTCTCTCTGTGTTTTATGTAACAAAATGTATTTGCTGGGAAACAAGTATGAAGCTTGCAGCTTGAACCTTCCCATTGATCTGTGAGCTCTCTTAAAACAATATTTTATTGAGCATCTTCATACTGTGACTTGTTAAGTTAATTTGGCCTAGAATGATTTGCAGCCTCTCTGGGTGTGGCTGCTGTAATTGGTTACAACAGGCATTTGTCTGCATTTATCTGCAGAAATCACTTATTCTGCTACCAAAGTAACCAGGGATTTGTGAATACAACATTCAATTTGAAAGACTTGTCTAGGATTTGAGCGAATAGAGTTTCAAATGTGGGATTTTATTACTCTCTTTCCATCATCAATCATAGGTGTCACCACCTTCAACCTGGGGAGCAAAGACAATAGACTTATAAATGATATCAGAAACAAATGCCACTCCAAATCTCGGCTAAATGAAACTCTACGTACTGGTGAGTGAGATGGTTGGAGTATCCGTGCTGACAATTGCCCATTCATAACCATTGGAGATTAAAAACAGACCCAGTTTCTCAGACAATGAGCAGTTTTGAGGTTTCTAGGTTGGAAATGGTTCTTTCAATGGAGAGGCTAGCCATCAGTAAGTGCATTTTTAAATCGATTTAATACCAAATATAATAGAATAGAAAGAAAAAAATATGATAATTCAGGACAGAATACAAGCATCCTATGAATGATCATTTAAATACTGCAATCCTCACAGGGTTAAAATAATGGAGACGGGGAGGATGCATTAAATTTGGAGAATATTTTTTTTTGTTTCGTAACTTATCTGTCATTATTGGCAAACATCAGTGCTGGTGTTCTATCCAATAGAAATGACATTGTTTCCCCAGCTGCAAAATCTTTTGTTGCACAAGAGCTTTTGTTCTGATGAACAGTTATATCTGATCACACAGTGGTACACTTTGTGCAGTCTTCAAATATAAAGAGCCCTTGCCAATTATTTAACAAAGCTGGGTTTAAAAATGAAGCTTGTGAAAATTGACTGCACAAGATGAAGGTCAAGATACTCTTCAGTGGAGTTATGTTAAATGCTGCATTCTAGTCATCTTAATATTCATGCAAATAGTGGAAGGATGCCTGTTGTCATAAGAATCACAATTGATTACTTTTTTCACAAGATCACAACATACTTATGTAAGAGGAAGGCCATTTGGCCATTCTTAATTCATCCATCCAAGAATATGTGTTCATTCTGTGGTCACTAACCCCCATTCCATTACCAATATGTTGTTTGGGTCATTTGTGAACACTAGATCAAGATGAGCATTGCCTCGCATGGCTTCACTTATGTACTGAGTCATGGAGCAGTCATGCATTATGTTTACTAACTCTGACTCTAAACTGTTTGAGTTGTCCCAATTTATATTTGGTTTGATTGAATTAACCTTCTTGTTCTTACAAACCCTACCTATCTTTGTAGATCAAGCTGCCCTCCATCTTGTATTGACCAGGTGCTCCATAGTATACTCCTAATGCTCCTCCTGGCTCCACATGAATTGTTAACAAAATTTAAACTTCCCTTTTTGGGAGCACTGGTTCTACACCTGGAATACCTGAGTGGTGCTTAGGGAAACCCAATTTCTCAGAGGGGGTCCTAAAACAGGCATTAGGACACTAATTATCATAATAGGCATTAGGCCTCTCATTAACATAACCATCTTCAAGAAAGGGGACAAGTCCGACTGCGGTAATTACAAAGGAGTTTCCCTGCTGTCTGCCACAGGGAAAATCATCGCAAGAATCCTCCTCAATCGTCTCCTCCCAGTGGCTGAAGAGCTCCTCCCAGAGTCGCAAAGCGGATTCCGCCCACTAAGGGGCACAACGGACATGATCTTCACCGCGCGACAAATCCAAGAAAAATGCAGGGAGCAGCATCAACGTCTGTATATGCCTTTTTTTGATCTCATTAATGTCTTCGACACTGTCAACCGTGAGGGATTTTGGAATGTCGGTCTCAAATTCGGCTGTCCTCAAAAATTCATCATCATCCTCCGCCTGCTTCACGATGACATGCAAGCCGTGATTCTTACCAACGGATCCACCACAGACCCAATACAAGTGCAGACCAGGGTCAAGCAAGGCTGTGTCATCGCACCAACACTCTTTTCAATCTTCTTTGCTGTGATGCTTCATCTCACCCTAAACAAGCTCCCTGCTAGAGTGGAGTTAATCTACAGGACAAGCGGGAAATTGTTCAATCTCCGATGCCTCCAGTCCAGATCCAAGGTTGCTCCAACCTCAGTCATTGAATTACAATATGCAGATAACACTTGTGTTTGTGCACACTCGGAGTCCAGAATCCAAACCATCGTTGACACCTTCACTGAAGCGTACGAGAGTCTGGGCCTCATATTAAACATCAGAAAGACAAAGATCCTCTACCAACCTGCCCCCGCCACACAGTACTGCTCCCCGGTTATCAAGATCCACGATGAGACCTTGGACAATGTGGACCACTTCCCATACCTTGGGAGCCTACTGTCAACAAGGGCAGACATCGATGACGAAATCCAACACCGCCTTCAGTGTCCCAGTACAGCCTTTGGCTGCCTGAGGAAAAGAGTGTTCAAAGATCAGGAGCTCAAACCTAGCACCAAGCTCATGATCTACAGAGTGGTAGTGATGCACGCCCTCCTATATGCTTCAGAGACATGAACTACGTACAGTAGGCACCTCAAAGCACTGGAGAAGTACCATCAATGCTGCCTCCTCAAAATCCTGCAAATTCATTGGCAGGATAGGCACACCAACGTCAGCATTCTCTCCAAGGCCAACATCCCCAGCATCGAGGCATTGACCACGCTTGACCAGCTCTGGTGGGCGGGCCATATTGTCCGCATGCCCTGTGCTAAACTCCCGAAACAAGCACTCTTTTCTGAGCTATGTCACAGAAGGCGAGCCCCAGGAGGGCAGAGAAAATGCTTCAAGGACATCCTCAAAGTCTCCTTGGAAAAATGCAACATCCCCACCGACTCTTGGGAATCCCTGGCCCAAGACCGCTCAAAGTGAAGGAGGAGCATCCGAGAAGGCGGCAAACACCGAGTCTCTTTGCCGGGAGCATGCAGAAGCCAAGCACAAAAAGCGGAAGGAGCGTACGACAAATCAAGCACCCCATCCACCCATCTCTCCAACCACCATCTGCCCCACCTGTGACAGAGACTGTAGATGCCACATTGGTCTCATCAGTCACCTTAGAACTCATTTTAGTGTGGAAGCAAATCATCCTCCACTCCGGGGGACTGCCTAAGAAGAAGAAGAACATATGCAATGGGTCTAACGCCAGTTTTAATTGGCTGCACCGGATGCCTGAATTCACCCTGGGGACAATTCAGTCTGTTTCAAATAGAATCACTGCCTTAAATAACTTTATTGTTTTTGAAAGCATGGATAACAGTCCTCTTAAAATTACATCAAAACAATTATTTGGGGAGAGGCTAGATAGTTGTGTGTACTAGGTAGCATAAAATAAGAGAAATGAAACTGTAGCAATGGTAGGTGTCTGACAAATTTAACTGCAGTTATTGCCATGAGTACAGAAAACCTTGAAACATTACAGTGGGAAAACCATAGCTTTCATGTAGTCTAATTCATGCCCCACCTCCATACTGCAATAGTCGGGAATCAAACCTGGGTGAATTCCTTGGCAGGCAACTATATTCATTACAATATCACTATATAAATGCAAGTTTTTCTTTCTTTATTGTTCACTGGTAGACTCAGCAGGAATGTGTCTGACTGTTCTATCAATCGAAATATATCAAAAAAGCTCAATGGTTCAATTGCTGATGCGCCCTACAATGACTTTGTTTAGCTGGTACTGGTTGCTAAGTGGAAATAATGAAGTATTGACTTTAGAAACAGCTGTTAAAATAGTCAAGTTTCATCAAAGTGACAAATACCAGGAGTAGTTTTCTGTGTTTGTGCTGCCACCAGGTAACCTTTCCAATGGCTGCACATATCGGAAAATCACCCGGTCTAGTTACAGTTGTTAATGTTAGTTTACTGAAACATTCTGACTCTGAATAAAATTAAATGATAGATTGATTATGTGTGTATCAGTGTCTGCTTTATTAAACCTAGAATACATTTTGCAGTTCAGTTTGGTTATTGTTATAGTATTGATATAATGTACATTCAAGATGGATAATGTCACCAGCAGGCAATAGTTCATCATCGCTGGAAGGTAATTGGTTGGGTTTAAACTATGTACATTCCAATACATGATTTTATTCAATTACTTTCAGGAATCAGGGAGAAATGAACAGAGATTCAGGAGATTAAATAAATTGAGTGCAGCCCATGATAGTGCTGATTGTACATGGTCAGTGAGAAAGAAAGGACTTGAAGAACCAAATGGCTGTTTCTTATATTCCTCGAATTGGTATTTTTTTTAAAATAAAATTTATTTTGGGTCAAGACAAGCCGTAATTTATTCCACAAATGTCTATTTTTACACCTTTTCATGTTTGTACAAGTGCACATAGAAACATAGATAGAAACATAGGGCTCAAAATTGACCCACCCCTTTTTTCGGCACACTCACCAGAGATGGGCCGACTTTGTGGGCTGAAAACGGCGCTGAAAAAATGTCCCTCGATTCTGGCCACTGCGTTGCCTCTCCTGGGACTTGGCGCGGCATGGCCAGTTGATTGGGGGGCGGAGCTAGGGCCCTGCGTGAGACACAGTGCCGGCAGCTCTCAATGCACATTGGAGTATGCACACATGCGCAGTAGCTCCTCGCCCCCAGCGCGGCCTGCAGCTTGTGTGGCAGGGACCTGATGCTCGCCGCCACTATCCCTGGCCGAGTGGTCTCACATACCGGCTGGGCCCGCTGTGGAAGGCACTGAGGCTGATCCTGATGTTTACAAGTGTGAGGGTTGTGAAGCCGGATGCTTTCTTCATAACAGAAGATATGAAAAACAATGCCACAGAAGTGTTTCAAATGAAGACTTCGTCAACATTCCTCACTTCTTTAAACAAAAAGTGCCAGGCAAGACATCCTAAATCTAGCTTTAGATAAGCTGAGCAGGAACTGGAGTGGGATCAGACAGAGAGGATTCTTTGGGAAGGGATTGGAGCTGGGTCTGAGATAGGGCGCCCTGGGACTGGAATCTGGACTTATTTCTGTTGCACCGGCCGGCCTGCTGACTCCCTGGGCCGAGTTTTGATAGGAAGGTAGGACTTTGTTTTATTTTTTATTACTTCTTGAATGCTTTTATGTCTTCTTGAATGCTTACTACTTGTTGTGCTTTGTTTAGTGCTTTGCAAGTTCCTCTCCGCTTCCCTTCTCGCCCCTATCTCTGGTAGAATGGTCTCCGATGTACCTACGTGCGCTAATTTCTTAACTTTCCGCAAGGGTTTTCTGTGCGGCCACAAGTGGCCTCATATGCTGGCCTAAGTTAGTTTGGAGCAACTATTAGATGTCCAAAGTGGCCTAAATGGCCAAAACAAAAGTAGGTGCTGGTAACACCCCCTTTTGAAAAAAAAATAAACTAAAAAAATCCTAACTAACTCACTTACACTGGCGCAAATTGAATGTGCAAAATGCAGATTTTTAAGATACTCCAGAAAAATCAAGTTGCTCCAAAGAAAATGGAGCAACTCCTGGGCAATTTTGAGCCCACTGAAACTAGGAGCAATAGTAGGCCATTCAGCCCTTTGAGTCTGCACCGCCATTCAATATGATCATGGCTGATCCTCTATCTCAACACTATATTCCTGCTTTTTTCCCATACCCCTTGATGTCTTTTGTTTCTTGAAATCTATCTATCTCTCTCTTAAATATATTCAGTGATTTGGCCTCCACAGTCTTCTGTGGTAGAGAATTCTACAGGTTCACCACCCTCTGAGTGAAAAAATTTCTCCTCATCTCGGTCCTAAATTTCCTACCCCATATCCTGAGACTGTGACCCCTTGTTCTAGACTTCCCAGCCAAGGCAAACGTCCTCCCCACATCCAGTCTATCCAACCTAGTCAGAATTTTATACGTTTCAATGAGATCCCCTCTCATTCTTCTAAACTCTAGTGAATACAGGCCTAGTCGACCCAATCTCTCCTCATATGACAGTCCTGCCATCCCAGGAATCAGTCTAGTGAACCTTCGCTGCACTCCCTCTATGGCAAGTATATCCTTTCTTAGGTAAGGAGACCAAAACTGCACACAATACTCCAGGTGCGGTCTCACCAAGGCCCTGTATAACTGTAGTAAGACATCCTTGCTCCTGTACTCAAATCCTCTTGCAATGAAAGCCAGCATACCATTTGCCTTCCTAACTGCTTGCTGCACGTGATGTTTGCTTTCAATGACTGGTGTACAAGGCCATCCAGGTCCATCTGTACATCGACACTTCCCAAGCCATCACCATTTAAATAGTACTTTGTCCTTATGCTTTTCCTACCAAAGTGGATAACTTCACATTTATCCAAGTTATACTGCATCTGCCATGTGTTTACCCCCTCACTCAACCTATCTAAATCGCCTTGCAACATCTTTGCATCCTCCTCACAACTCACAATCCCACCTAGTTTTGTGTTGTCAGCAAACTTGGAAATATTATATTTGATTCCCTCATCCAAATCATTTATATATATTGTGAATAGCTGGGGCCCAAGAATTGATCCCTGTGGTACCCCACTAGTCACTGCCTGCCACCCCAAAAAAGACCCGTTTATTCCTATTCTCTGTTTTCTGTCAGTTAACCAATTTTCAATCCATGCCAAAACATTACCCCGAATCCTATGTGCTTTAATTTTGCACACTAACCTCTTATGTGGGACTTTATCAAAGACCTTCTGAAAATCCAAATACACTACATCCACTGGTTCTCCCTTATCTAATCTATCAGTTACATCCTCAAAAAACTGCAGTAGATTTGTCAAACATGATTTTCCTTTCATAAATCCATGTTGACTTTATGTAATCCCGTTGATATTATCTAAGTGTGCCGTTAGCACATCCTTTATAATATACTCTAGCATTTTCCCTACTACTGATGTTAGGCTGTAGTTCCCTGTTTTCTCTCTCCCTCCTTTTTTAAATAGTGGGGTTACATTTGCCACCCTCCAATCTGCAGGAACTGTTCCATAATCTATAGAATTTTGGAAGATGACAACCAATGCATCCGCTATTTCCATGGCTACCTCTTTTAGTACTCTGGAATGCAGATCATCAGACCCTGGGGATTTATCGGCCTTCAGTCCCATTAGTTTCTCCAGCACTATTTTCTTACCAATAATCATTTCCTTTAATTCCTCTTGCTCGCTAGACCCTTGGCTTAAAGATCAAGTAAGGATTGTGTCTGTACACAAAGGCAATTTAAGAGCAAGGGGCGGGTGAAATCACCAGGATGCTGAAGAAAATTGTAGATTTGCACACACCTACCCTGACTAAATAGAGTTTCACCCTCTATGACTAAAAAAAGTGAAGTATAACCCAGGAAATACACGCCTGAAAACTGTCAGACATTGTTGACTGACCAAGATCAGAAACACTTTCCTTTGTTAGGTTTGCAATCAGTTAAGTTGACTTTTAGATTCCAGTTACTGCACTTATGCCCCTCAGTAGCATTAACTTGATTAAAAAAATATCTTTCTATAGTCAGTGCACTTGATTAAACACTGGTAAACGATATTATTCATGAGCTCCAGTCCTTCCTTTGTGTGCAGCTGTGTAATTCCATTACTTAGAGAGTTTGGGGGAATTTTAACTTAAATAAATAGGTTGGTTGGGGTAGTTAAAGTGAATCCCGACCTTATCCCGCCTCCTTCCAGTTTTAACGGTGGTGGGACAGGGTGGACAGCCAATACGCTGCCAGGAGGTGGGTCGTCTTTTTAAATATTATAATGAGGATGGAAGCATCGCTTTACCCTCCATTTTGTATTTAACTTTAGCTGGTCCGACTCATGAAATCCGTCAGCTAATGGAAGGCAAGGATTGTTCAATCCAGGAGGTAAGTACCTTTACACTTACCTCCTAGATCCAGGATCCCTGTCTAACCCACCCCCCGCGATCGGAGATCCCCCACCGAGAGGCCTCCGATTGCCTCTCCCCACCCCCACTCCTCCGGCCATCCCTATGCTTTTCCCGGCCTCCGATCTACACCCAACCACCCTCCCCCCCACCCCCCTCCATGCTCCTCCTCCGGCCCCTGATCTATTTGGACACCCCCCCCCATCCTTCTCTGGCCCGCCCTGTGGCCCGCGATCTTCTTGAGACCCCCTCCCCACCCCCCGTTCCTCCGGCCGCCTCGCAAACTGCAATCTTCTAGAGAATTCCCCACCCCCCCACCGCTCCTCCAGGCCTGCAATCGCTAATACATCTCCCCCCCACCCCCTCCCCCGCTCCTCCGGCTGACCCGTGGCCGTGGCCTACATGCTGTGGCCTCCTCTGTGCGGCCTAGTGCTGCAGGTCTACCCACCCGAAGCCAGGCAGCCTCTCAATCTGGCTGGCTGTGGATGGGAAACAGAGGTTTCCCATTCAAATTAGGTCCTGCCGTTAATTCAGCAGCCTCTGCGAAAAATCCGTTTTCCTGGGTTTGCCGACCACTTCGGAGCATCCCTCCCCTCTCCTCCCCCCGCCACCCCCCCTTCCCCCATGCCCCCAACTTGCCTTCCCCATTAAAATTCAGCCCTTTGTATCTGTCTTGGACTATCAGTGCTGCTGTGGAAACGGTCCCAAGAGTTCATATATGATGTCCTTGGGCAACAATCACCTGTGTATGATTCCTCCCATTGATGTCAAAGGTCACTAGCCTTGGTGACCAGAAGGTCAATTTTTTTTGATTTGTTCAACAAATCAGTAAAACCGACAGCTTTCCTTTAAGGATGCCATTCACTTTTATTGCTAGTGTTCTTTTTCCCTTCTCAATTTTCTCCCCTACTCCATTAAAAATCCCACGAGAACAGTTGAACATCCTTTTATCATTAGTGAAACATACTATGTGAAAATCTAAGTATTGCAGTTTATGCCTTTGAGTACTGAAGTTGCAGTTTTCAACCATTAAAAAAAAATAACAGATAGAGTTTTCCATTTCCAAGTACAGCTACATTAGGTGTTGGTTGAGGAATAAATGTTAGCCAGGACACTGGGAAGAACTCCCCTGCTCTTCTCTGAATAATGGCATGGGATCTTTTATGACCACGTACTCTAGGACTTATTAGCTTTGTGGTCAGTAACACCTATCAGTACGATTCTTTTCATCTTTTCCTTTTAGCACACTGCACCATGTATTATTCCAGAGACTTGAGCACAAAGTCCAGGGTGACACTTCCAGTGCAATACTGAGGGAGTGCTGTACTCTTTTGAGGTGCCGTCTTTCGGATGAGACATTAAACCGAGCCCCGTCTGCCCTCTCATTTGGGTGTAAAAGATCCCATGGCGCTATTGAAAGAAGAGCAGGGGAGCGAGAGCAAGTAAGCACAGGTTCAAGTTAATTCAAGTTTAATTGGTCAGCAAATTTTGCAAATTGGAAAGTGCTTCTATATTTCAGAAGCGGCCATTATTAAGTAACAGACTTTAAAAATAAAAATGTTGAAACTGTAACAAAGTGTGATACGTCAAATATGTTATGCTACACTGCACAGCTGCGCAGTCATCTGCAAGGACCCGAGCAGGCCGCTCACTGGCTTTTGCATTGTAGGTACCCGTGATGTGCAAACATTTGAATGGGGATTGAAGAGGCAGGCGGTGCAGGAGGCAGTGCAGCTGACGGGAGACATTGATGTCAAAGTCTGATGTCCTAAGCACGGTAGATAAACACTAAGGGGGGCTGAATCCGCGGTCGGGGGCTTCCCGGGGCCTGCAAAAAATCTACGCACTTACCTTCTGCCTCGGGATCCACGCAGACTTGCGGTCCTGGGCCTCTAACTATAGACCTGCGTAGAGGCCCACGTATCCCAGGGGCGCAGGTGGTTCGCAAGTGTCCCTGGGATCACGTGGGCCGGCCCAACCAATCAAAGAAGGAACAAAAACAGAAAATCCTCAAAATACTCAGCAGGCCAGGCAGCATCCGTGGTGAGAGAAACAGTTACGTACATACAGAATCTCCATAAACATGAATGGGAATGACATAAAAAATACATTTAACATAACAAATACATTTAAAAAAATGATATGTTTAAAATAAATTAAAATACAATATAATTAAACATTTAAAACAAAAACTTATGACTTTGTAACCTTAATGGGACACACATCCACCTTAACAGTAACCAGTAATACTTCCACATAACATCATAGATTATGTTATTGTTGGATTGAGGGTACGATGGTGAGAGAATGGAATAGAAGTACACATAGCCACTGAAAGGATTTGGAAAGAAGTTTGTAAGAGATGTGCTCCGAGACAATAAAGGAAGTGTTTCTTGTAGATTGATTTCTGTGTGATGCTTATTCACCAGATACAATGCTTTTATTTCTATATTAGTGAGTTTTCTGTGGCATTGCACATGTTAAATTGGAGAATATAGGAGGTGATTTTTCTCTTCAGGTGTTTGTCAGTGTTTGCAGCACCTCAATGCTGTTGAACACTGACAGCAAAATGTCAAAATCAATTTGGGCATGGTCCCTTTAAGGAAACTGGCTAATGACGTGTAATCAAATGACATCATCAGACTCGCTTCCTTTTAATTGACTTGAGAACCTCGCTGGCTGGGCTTAACAAACCCAATCAGCGTAAAATCACTTTTACAGCACAGGCTGGAACCAGCAGCGGGTTCAGACCCCGCTAATACCCTAGCCGCACTGAACTCGCATCGGTCGGCGAAATCATGGCCCACGTCACTGTAATGGCTATTAAATGACAGCCATTTATTACTATTTGTACCATGAATTCATCTATCTGCTTTCACCTTATTCACTGACGCACTATTACCGTTGAACTCTCTGTCCCTTCCTATCACACTCTGTTTATTTTTTTACCCAAATCGCTACACTGCTCCATTGCCTTGACTGTTCTCTTTAGATTTCTAAATTTCCCTTCACCTGACTCCTCTCCCCACCCCCCTCTTTTTAGTTTAAAGCTCTATCTATAGCCTTAGTTATTCGATTCGCCAGGACACTAGTCCCAGCCCAGTTTAAGTGCAGCCCGTCCCAATGGAACAGCTCCCTCTTTCCTCAGTACTGATGCCAGTGCCCCATGAATCAAAACCCTGTCCTCCCACACCACTCTTTGGGCCATCCAAATATCAAATTCAGGATCTAAATACCATCTAAACTAAACTATACATCAATTCATGGACCACTCGAGTTACCAGTGCAACAGTGAACAAAAATGTGTTTATGGAGAAAGCCAAATAACTGCATTTTGCTAATTGTCTAAAATCTGCTTAAACTCTTCAAAAAACAATGGGCTGGATTTTACTGACCTCGACGGGTCCGTGGCCAGCGATGTCGATGGTGAGCCCTGGTCTCACTGCTGGCTCCAGCCTGCTGTGTCGAATAATTTTCTACTGATTGGACTTGTTAAGCCCGTCCAGCGCGTTTGCCGGCCAACTGGAGGAAACGGGTCTGATGACGTCATATCATGACACGTCATCAGCCAGTTTCCTTTAAGCGACCATGCGTAAACTTATTTTGACATTTGTGCTGTCACTGTTCTGCAGTATTGAGGTGCTGCAAACATTGACAAGCACTGCACAAAGGTGCACAGCTGCACCCAGGCTCTCCCATCACTCCCTCCAGATACTTATGGAGGGAGTCACAACATGCAGGGAGGTCCTCTTCCCTTCCAATGGGCGGAAGAGACCTCCCCAGGACACAACTCTGCCTGGCTGCACATTACATAGGCGGGCACAAGCAGGGATGTCATCAGGAGGAGCTGGCTGCAGTGGCACAAACCTTTCAATTATCTCAGTAGATCTCAAAAAGATACTGCAAAGCCACACTCAACCTCATCTTACTGTGCCACTCATCACATCCCCATCACTCTGCCTTCCCTACCCTACTCCTGCACATCCTTACTCACACCAACTTACCTTGCACCTCCACCCATCCCTCTCTTGCTATCTACATTATTATTTTCCCATCTCACTAGCCAGCCCTCACAATCACCCTCATCCTTGTCCAATCAAACCAACTAACAACACACAAGGGTAGGCACTTGGGACTTTTAGCCAATGTGTTCATGTAAAGTTTCTGTTAATGTGATGTCAAACATTGAAATCCTTATTTTCAACACTTGAACACCTTGCGTTCTTGAACAAATGTGTGTGCACCTTTCGAAGTGGCTTAGTGAGTTGCAGTGAATGGTGAGATATAACGGTACCCTCCACAATGGAGATGGGTGTGAAAGGAATGACTTAGACATTGTAGGGATGCTTTATGGTGGTGCTGTGGGGTGGTGCCAACTTGGCACATCATGTAGCAGCCAGGGTGTACAGCATCAAGTGAAGTAAATCTGGCCATGGTGAGGCCATCCCTGGCCTCCCGGGCAGCAATGTGGTCGAGTGCTGATGCCCAGTGTCCTGTGCAGCATTAGTTGATTGCGGAGAAGATTGGTGTTGTTAGTGCTGCTGGTGCTGCTGGTGTGCCTGGTCCTGCTGGTGTTGGGGCTGATCGTGATGGGATTCTGAAGACCAACATGAATGAGTTTCAAGGGCACTGATGCTGATGGAATAGATGGCAGGTGAAGTAGAGATGACAGAAGCAATCTGTCAATGATGGAAGAGATAATGGGGTCAGACTGGATGGAGACTTGCGTAAAGACTTGCAGCATTCAGAATCTGTAGTGGAAATGCAGTTTAGAGAAGCTTGTGGCTAAGGGAAGATATCTGAATCAGCTGGGAGCTTTGACTTGATGTTTGAAGCTGTCAACTCATCAGCTAAAACAATGGCAGGTGACATCTCGCCTCAGCTTCACTGACGAGGTTTAGGCACAGTGGGAAACGGTGGGTGACCTGTCAAGTTCAAAATGCTGGGGAGAAAGTATTGTTAAGTGGCTGTAAACAAGCCACTAATGATTTAAAATTACCTCCCCCGCCACTGCATGTCGGGTCTGCTCAGCGCTGACAGACCTGACATTTGGGAAAGGCACATGGCAGCGGGTTGACAGCGGGGTCCCGACCCACTGACAAAAATGTTTTTTCCCACCCGATCATACCCCCAGACAATTCCCTCCATTCAATGATACAGACTAATCTAGCCACTTCGTCAATCCAAAGCAAATCTATTGGAAAACTTTTGCTGTTTCCAGAACCTATCCTGGCCTTTTGATGAAAGGTCAGATATGAGTGACGCAGTCACTATCCTCGCCTGGCTGCTTTATATTACCATCCTACTTGCAGCCTAATTTTGATATATCTTTAATACGAGAATGGAAAAGTGTAACAAGGACATTTATAGAATGCACCAATTCAGCTTTGAACTAGTATCTTATCACCATTGCTGACATTCAACAGACTGTTTCTGTTGAGCTTCTACTACTTACTCAGTTATTATTATTGGACACTCTCTACTCGGAGAATGTATGACACAAATAGGAGAATTTATCAGGGTCACTGATCAATGTCATACTAGTATAATGGCAAGTGCTAGTGTATTTATTCCAAAAAGCCCAGTAACTGTATAATCAAACTCCCAAATGCCTAAGCAGACTCTCGTTCAATGCTGTGAAAAAAATTAAAGTTACTTAATATACCTTATTGTAACGATCTAGCCCTGTCAGGGTGCATTCACACTTTAACTGTAGTGCCAATGCAAATCAGTTTTGCTTCGCACAGATGCTGCAATTATCGTGTGATTGCAGCCTGAATCTGGAGTCAGAGCCTGGCCTAGTACCAGAGCAAAGTGTATTAATACTTCCTGCAGAAGGTAGTACAGGTATCAATCTACTTCACTGCAGAGTCAATTCGGGCTCAGACACTTCAGTTACAAGTATATCAACAGTGCGAAGTCAGACATTAAACTGTCAGATTTCTTGCAAACTTCTATAAAAGTATACGTTCTTTAGAGATTTGTTTAGACCTCCTGAATGTCATGCTTTTAATATCCAAGTCTCATTGCCATAACCAGAATTAATCTGCTAGGTTGATATTTCTAAGCAATTCTTCTCTTTAAAGGCATGTACTAACATGCTGTTCCAGCCAGGAAGACAAGGGAATGGAAATTCGGTATCGCCCGCTTTGAGGCAGTGACGGCGCTGGGGCGTTACCTTTAGTGCCAGGCGATGTTTACCGCTTCAAAGTGTGATATTCAGTTATATCACACCAAGAGGAGAGTGGACTGCAAAGAGAAGCATTTCACACTCCTCTTAAGGTGATAACGAAGCGATAGCACACAAGACCTACTCAATTTTTTGGCGCTAGGATTCCACCTAGCGCCAGAAGCTGAGAAAAAAATCCTTGTGAAAATTTCAAGAAACTTCACCCACTGTTGCCCACTACTGCAACATATAAATAGAAGTTGGAAAACTGAAATTTCATCACATACCTTGCACTCTGGACGATATCGCCGCGGGATCGACGCTGTA
Organism: Pristiophorus japonicus; assembly: GCF_044704955.1. Taxonomy (NCBI): domain Eukaryota; kingdom Metazoa; phylum Chordata; class Chondrichthyes; family Pristiophoridae; genus Pristiophorus; species Pristiophorus japonicus. The sequence continues at coordinate 405,610,695 of NC_091977.1, forward strand.
CTGACAGCTTTCTCCTGCCGGTGTCAGCGCCAGATGCTACCGCAGGCGAAAGAGTAAGTTTTCCAAACACGCGACTACGTAGGCGTTGCTCACTCAGTGACGTCACTGAGCGGGCGGCACTAGCGAGTGCAGTGCAAACTGTCAACGCCGCCACTAAACTTTCACTGACGTTCATGACAGGAGCTGACAGTGCGGTGCTCAGGCACTCGGTGTTTCGCGGCCTCTTAGTGCCCCTCTCTGATGCTAATAGGGTCGCTAAACAACCGAATTTCTAGCCCAAGATGTTCTTAGCCACTAACATATCCATCACTAACCTGAATTCCACTTAACGCCCTTCAAGCATGCTTCATAACAGGGTAGCAGAAGAAATGACGCCAGTAGTATGAAATAGGCTGAGAAATTGGTTCTGCACAATGTGGGTAGCACATCTGGAATGCACACCTGAAGACAGAGGACCTAAAGCTTGCTCCAAGTGGGCCTATGGCCTCATTTCCATAACACCAGTAATCTACGGATGTCAATCGGGTGTCCCAATGTAGCTCACCAGTCGAGCCCTTCTCAAAATCTGCCAGCTTGAACACTGAACCGGCCCACAAGTAAATCCTGCGGCGGGGCCTAGTGGGGTGGAGGGGGTGGATATACCATTGGGTATAATCTATCAGCTTTATTTCTAATTTGATACGTGAAAACGTATTAGAGATGGACCAAGAAATTTATGATGTGACGAGGTCAACTTTCTAAATCTAGATTTTAAATTGGCTAATTGCAAGTAAAGCAAACCCATTTTTAAAATAAAACGCTCCCACTTCCCAAATGAATGATGGAACCAAGGGACAGACAGTAAGCTAAGTAGAAGGACTTAAACTTAATTTATTTTAGAAGAAAAGGATTCGGCAAATAGGATAGATAGAATCACAGCATTATACAGCATAGAAGGAGGCCGTTTGGCTCATCATGCCTGTGCCGGTTCTGTGAAAGAGCTATCATAGAAACATAGAAACATAGAAAATAGGTGCAGGAGTAGGCCATTCAGCCCTTCGAGCCTGCACCGCCTTTCAATGAGTTCATGGCTGATCATTCACCTTGATCCCCTTAGTAGTAAGGACTACATCTAACTACAGCTATCCAATTAGCTGCACATCTCTGCTCTTTCCCCATAGGCCTGTAAATGTTTCCTTTTCCAATTCATTTTTGAAAGTTAGTGTTGAATCTGCTTCCATCACCCTTTCAGGTAGTGTATCCCAGATCATAACAACTCACAGGCCGAAATGTTCTTTACCTAGTGGGTCGGGTGCGGGCAGTCGCCGTGATGGGTCAGGACACCGTTCTTGCTTCTATCCCGCTGCAAAAATCGACTAATGGGGCCGATTAAGCCTACCCTGCATGTTACCCATCCCTATTAAATGGTGCGGGTCTGATGACATCATCCATGACGCATTTTCAGTCGGGATATTTAAAGGAACCATGGCCACATTGCATTTGAAGGTTCATCTAGGAGTGTGCAGTCGCCACTGGAGCTTTTGATTGTTCCAAACACTTGGAAACAAGACTGCACAGAGGCAGAGGGCTGCATCCAGGTTCTCCGATGACTCCCTCCATATGCTTATGAAGGGAGCCAGAGCACGCAGGGAGGTCCTCTTCCCTTCAAATGGGCAGAAGAGATCCCAAGAGACAAAAAGAGCCTGCATCCAAATTTCAGAGGGGGCGAACAGCAGGGATGTGGTGAGGAAGACCCAGGTGCAGTGTCAGAAACGTTTCAATTATCTTATTAGAACAGGAAAAGTTAGTAAAAATCCGCACTCAACTTCATTGTCCTGTACCTCTCATTACATCCCCAGCACTCTGCCTTCCCAACCCTACTCCTGCACATCCTTACTCACACAAACATACCTTGCATGTCCATCTATCCCTCTCTCTCTATCTACATTATCACAACCCCATCTCACTAGCCAACCCTCACACTCACCCTCATCCTAACGCAATCATACCAATTAACAACACACAAGGAGGCCATTTGGCATTAACACCCCACTTCATCATAGTCTCCCTCTAAATATGTAACCAATCCATTCCTTGCACTCATTCCATCACTCTCATTCAACCTTCTCTTCTTTCCCTCCCTGCAGGAAAAGACAGCCCACATTAAGAGGGAGAGGGAGAGAACTGGAAGTGGGCCTCCATCATTTGCCTCCCTCATAACAACAGAGGAGGCTACGTTAGATGTATTGGGAGTCGCCGAGCAGCTGGAGGTGGGAGACGGAGTGAGGGGGACATCTCAGCAACCTGGTGACAGAATTGCATAATATACAGCTGCATGGCATACATCAGTCACTCATATGGGGATTGATGTCATCAGCTGCAGAATGGTCATCATGTGCATAATGGTATCTGTACCAATTCTTCATATGACATAGCTAACTCATTTCTTTATTCTCCCACAGGTCCAACAAGAGCACCCCATCACTGTCCAGGAGGAAGAGGAAGTTGACTCCTCAGAGCAGCCTCCAGCCTTTGAGGGTGTACTGGTGCAGATATGCACACCTCGGTGAGTCCCACGTGAGATAGAGTAGTGTTGTCACTTGGTGTGTCACAATTCACAAGTGAGCAAGAGCAGATGGTGGAGACAGGGACAGCAGTGGAGACTCTTCATCGGAGGGCGCAGGACTGAGCCGCATGCAGACGCTAAGCCTCGGGAGCCATCCAGAAAGAGGGCAATCCTGGAGGTGCAGGAAGAAATGCAGGAGGCTCTGACAGGTTTTGCGAGTGCAATGTCTGCAAATGTTCAAAGACTGGAGGAGTTTATCACCAACATGAGCACCATCATGTCACAGGCGATGGCGAGGGTAGGCTCTTCCATGGAAAGGATGTCCACCGACATGGAGCAGCTAATGTGGCACTCACATGAGCACATGCTATCTATGGAGAATAGATGGCAGAGGCTCATAGACCTGCTGTCCAGGAGGGATGTGAGTGTAGACATGGCCCCACCGCAGTGCAGCAAGGAACTCTCCAGCTCTTTACCAGCAGGGAAGTGTGGGTGGCCTATGAGAGGGATGATGGTGAGAGGGGACATGGAAGTGTGGGCCCCTCTCAAAGCGTTTACACTTCTCCCCCGTTGCCACTCTCTCAGTCAGAGAGGACACCCGCCAAGATTATCTAAGCAGTCGCAGCAGGGAAGTGAGGAGGCTGCCTCTACCTCTGCTGAAGCCACAGGGGGTGCACCTTGTTGCTTAACAGCAAGATTACACACAAGTAGATTCACAAGGATAGCTTGGCTATTTTATTCAATGTTAATGTCAAGTTTCCATTCATGTGAACTCAACCAAAAAATCTTTATTTTCACCAATTTCAGGTCTTGGGACAAATTTGTGTGCACCTTTGGAAGTGGCTTAGTAAGTTGCAGTGAATGATGAGACTTCCAGCAATGGTGGTCAGTGTGCAAGGAATGGCTTGATCACTGTAAGGATGCTTTCTGGTGTTGCTGTAGGGTGGTGCCAACCTGGCACAGTTTGTGGCAGCCAGGGTGTACAGCATCAAATGAAGTAAATCTGGCCATGATGAGGCCCTCCTTGGCCTCCTGGGCAGCAATGTGTTCGGGTGCTGGTGGAATCTGGCTGGAAGGTTCCTCTAGCTCCTGCTCCTCCTCCTCATCTTCCAACTGATGCTCTTCCTCCTCCTCTGAAGAGGCTGTGCACTCAGTGCTTTGCTCCTCATTCAGTACTAACCCTCGCTGCTGCGCTATGTTGTGCAAGGTGCAGCAGACCACAATGATTCTGGAGACCCTGATTGGTGCATACTGAAGGGCTCCTCCAGATCTGTCAAAGCATCTGAAGTGCATTTTGACCAAGCCTATTGTCTGCTGTTTAACACATCTGGTGGAAATGAGACTTTCATTATATCTCTCCTGGGCCTCAGTCCTTGGTCTTCTCAAGGGTGTCATGAGCCACATCTTGATTAGATAGCCGTGGTCTCCAAGCAGCCAGTCGGAAAGTCTGTTTGGAAGAGCAAAGAGCTAAGAGAGGTTGGACTGGGGAAGGACGAAAGTGTCATTACAATAGCAAAATACTGCGGATGCTGGAATCTGAAACAAAAACAGAAAATGCTGGAAACACTCAGCAGGCCAGGCAGCATCCATGGAGAGAGAAACAGAATTAATGTTTCAGGTCTGTGTCCCAAAGCATCGTGGCAGTTGCAAGGGATTTTGGCACACACATGCATGATGATCTTCCTATGGTTGCAGACCAGCTGCACATTGAGGGAGTGGAAGCCCTTGCAGTTCACAAACACTCCTGGGTGATGATGGGGGTGCCCTGATGGCCACATGTGTGCAGTTAATGACGCTCTGCTCCTGTGGGAAGCCAGCCAGAGCATCAAAGCCGAACGCCCGCTCAGTAACATTGATTTCATCAGTGACAAAGTTGACATAATTGGCTGACTTGTCAAACAGAACATCAGTGACCTGGACAATGCATCTGTGGGTGACTGACCGCGAGATGTCACAAATATCTGCTGCAGGGGTACGGTAGCATAGTAATTATGTTACTGGACTAGTAATCCAGAGGCCTGGACTAATAATCTGGAGACATGAGTTCAAATCCCACCACAGCAGCTGGGGAATTTAAATTCAGTTAATTAAATCAATCTGAAATTAATAAGCTAGTATCAGTAATGGTGACCATGTAACTACCGGATTGTCAGAAAAACCCAACTGGTTCACTAATGTCCCTTAGGGAGGGAAATCTGCCGTCCTTACCTGGTCTGGCCTATATGTGACTCCAGACCCACAGCAATGTGATTGACTCTTAACTGCCCTGTGAAATGGCCTAGCAAGCTACTCAGTAAAGGGAAATTAGGGATGGGCAATAAATGCTCGTCTTGCCAGTGATGCCCACATCCCGTGAATGAATAAAGAAAAGAAAATCCCTGGAAGGAATCTGAGGCGAAGACGTTGAGGACTTTGACAGGCAATGGTAAGTTGTGTCCACATGGTCCTCTGAGCTGCAGGTCTTGCTCCAGCAATGTGTAAATGTCTGCAACGACCTGGCGCCTCCTTTGGCACTGCTGATCAGTCATGTTGAGGAAGCTCATCGTCTGCCTGTATACCCTGTGTTGTGGGTACTGTCTCCAGTGTGGTACAGCCCTGTACGACATCAAGTGGTTGAGGAGAAGGTGGTGTTGTTGCTGATGTGACTGTGTGCTGTTGGTGTTGGGGGTCATCGTGATCCAATTCTGAAGACCAAGGTGAGACAGTATAAATGGCACCCATGCTGATGGAGAAGATGGCAGGTCAATAGAGATGAAAGAAGCAATCTGTCAATGGTGTGATAGGTTCTATCAATGAGGTGAGACTGGATGGTGACTTTGCTGGAACACTTGCAACCTGTAGAAAGTTAAATATGTGCTGGCAATGCAGTCAGCAACAGCTTCTGCCTGAGGAAAGTGAGCAGCTGTGAGGTGCTCACTTTCATTTGATGCTGTCAACTAATCAGCTGGATCAATGGCCACTCAACTCCTGCCTTCTGAGCTGTGTGAATCCCATGGTCATGCAGGAAAATTTGAAAGGTAGGCAAAAAAAATGTGTTTAAGGGTCTGACAACAAGCTGATAATCTTTTAAATTAGATCGCACGTCTTTGCTGCTCGGGTCGCTGCCGCACCGGCAAATGCGCCCGAGTGAAAGGCATGTGGGGGTGAGATAACGGCAGGTTTCTGACCCGCTCCAACTTATTTCAAATTTCCCACCCGACCCGCCTCCATTCCCACCCGCACGGGCCCCAGAAAATTCCGGTCACTTTGTAAAAAATATTTCTCCTCATATCCCCTCATGTTCTCTTGCCAATTACCTTAAATCTTTGCTCTCTTGTTGCTGACCCTCCTGCCAGTGGAAACAAGTTGCTCCTTATTTACTCTATTAAAACCCTTCAAAATTTTGAACACCTCCATTATATCTCCCCTTAACCTTTTCTATTCTAAGGAGAATAATCCCAGCTTCTCCAGTCTCTCCACATCACTGAATGTCCTCATTCCTGGTTAATTCTAGCAAATTTTCTCCTCACTCTCTCCAAGGCCTTGACATCCTTCCTAAATTGGACATAATCCTCTGGCTGAGGCCTGACATAAAAAAAACAGATTATCTGGTCATTTTTCACATTGCTGTGCAGAATTGGTTGCCGCGTTTCCTACATTACAACAGTGACTACATTTCAAAAGTACTTCATTGGCTGTAAAGCGTTTTGGGATGTCCTGAAGTCATGAAAGGCATTATATAAATGCGAGTCTCTCTTTTATTCTTTTCCAACCAGTAATTAATAAAGGTTTAGCATAACATTCTTACTTTTTTACGCTATGTCACTATTTATAAAGCCAAAGATCCGGTGGTAGAGTTTCCACTTTGAGCGCAATCAGCAATCCGGGCACAAATCGCGCTCACAATTGTGCTAGTTTTCTGAATTATATTTCCTGCTCAGGTTTCCCCTCAAACTCATTTTCATATCGCTGAATGTAAAATCTTCCATAAAGAAGCACAATCGGGCAGCGTTTTAGAGCGTGATTGTTATTTCTTGTATTAAAGAATATTCATTGATATATTTAAAAGTGGTAACCTGGTAGTTTTATTAATACAGCTGAAAATGAGTTTATCACAAAAATATTGGCCCAGAAATTCCGGCCTTCCCGAGAAGGCATCGCAAAAGCCTGTTTTCAGTGCACAATACGCATGTGCTAAAAACCGGCTCTTCCAATCTGTCAAGCTCCAGCTTGACAGATCATCCACATATTGGGAGCGAGGACATTTGCCAGGGCAAGATTGCAGGATTTACCCATATCTTGCCCAGCAAAAGTCCTCAAAACTCTTGCGCCTGATAAAAGCAGGCGCATAGCCTATTTTCACAGGTGTAAGAGTTTTAAAACACACTTGAAACATAAAAAATAAAATGAAAAATCACATTTTATTTTTAAAAACCCTGCCCACTACGGTAAGTTTATTTTAAACCATAATTAAAACATTTTTTTTTTAAACTCGGAAACATTTTTTTTTCTCTAAGATATTTATTAACTTTAATTTCAATTCATTTTAATTATGTGAGATGTGTTTTTTACTTTTTATTTGGTGTTACTGTGTTTGGTTTTTTTTCTCAATTAATAGCAACGAGAAATCGTAGATACAGAGTTCTCATTGCTATTAATAAGAATGCTGTGGAATACTTTACCTGATTGGTTGAGCAGTCACATGTGACTACATCTTCTGCGTGGGAACCTGGAGGATGGGAGCATGCTTCACAGCGCAGGAAGAGAAGGCCTCCCCACCGGAATCCCAGGCTCCTCTGAGACCACCAGGTACTTTTGGAAAAATTCTCCGGTTGGAGGCATTTGTCCGAAAGAAGCCTCTGGCCAGAATTCCAGAGCCAATGATTTTTAATAAGAGTGTCTAGTCCACCACCTCTGAGAAACCTGATTTTAAATAACTGAAAATATCTTAAAAAAACTATGCAGAAATATTTCCTAATTTCACTGGTATACAGTAGTCAGTTTCTTCATATAAATTAAAAACATTTTAACATTTAAAAACTTAAAAAAGGTGCCTATTATTGCTCTTGCACCTAAAAAAAGCTTAATTTTAAGAATCTCCTCAAAGGCCCTCAAACAGCACAATTAAAGAAAACTCGCAAGGGTGATTAAATTGATCTGGTCAGTTTTGTGGGCAGGGCCGACTTCTAGCGCAATGTTTTTTTAAACTAGCATAAAATATCGTGGAAACTTGATTTGTACTGGATGTAATTTGCTTGAAACTCCTCGATCATTTGTACTGGTTTTACCAATTTTGAGCTAAATGCACTGGAAAAATCCAGCAAAATCTAGCAAAAACTCTATCCCATATGCTTTTTGAACAGCCTTATCAACTTATCCTGCCATCTTTAAAGATTTGTCTCTGTGAAACATGGAAAAAATGGATAATTAAAGCAAAAAAATTATAAGAAGAACAGCCAAAAAAGAGAAAGGAAAAATAGGGCTGACAGGTAAGCAGAATTAAATTATTTAGAGATTTTACTTTAGGCACAAATGCATTTTAAGAATATATTCTAGTTCTATCAGTTAAATATTAAAGTATTAAAGTAGCTGTCTTACTATAATTTTGGTATTTATTTTAGTGTAACACAGTATGACTTGAAAGCAAGCAAAACTGGTCACCCAGGGAGGTACAAATTGTCTTGAATCTGTTGGCAAGTTAACAGTTATATTCACATTTAGAAATAAAGACCTGCATTTATATATAGCCTTTCGTGACATCAAGACATCCCAGAGCAATTTACATCGAACTTTGAAGTATAGTCACTGTTGTACTGTAGAGAAGATGAAATTGTACATTAAAAATAACTTAAAATGTTAAATTTAATATCCCAGCAAACATGAAAATCGTCTTATTCATAGAAATTTACAGCACAGAAGGAGGTCATTCGGACCATCGTGTCCATGCCAGCCGACAAAGAGCTACCCAGCCTAATCCCATTTTCCAATGCTTGATGCATAGCCCTGTAGGTTACGGCACTTCAAGTGCATATCCAAGTACTTTTTAACTGTGGTGAGGGTTTCTACCTCTAACACCCTTTCAGGCAATGAATTCAAGACCCCCACCACCCTCTGGGTGAAGAAATTTCCCCTCAAGTCCCCTCTAAACCTCCTGCCAATGACCCCTCTGCTAAGGGAAATAGGTCCTTCCTATCCACTCTATCTAGGCCCCTCATAATTTTATACACCTCAATTAGGTCTCTCCTCAGACTCCACTGTTCCAAAGAAAACAACCTTAGCCTATCCAATCTTTCCTCATAGATAAAATTCTCCAGTCCAGGCAACGTCCTCATAAATCTCCTCTGTACCCTCTCTAGTGCAATCACATCTTGCCTGTAATGTGGTGACAAGAAATTCACACAGTACTCTAGCTGTGGCCTAACTAGAGAGTTCAAGCATAACCTCCCTGCTCTTATATTCTATGCCTCAGCTAATAAAAGCAAGTATCCCATATGCCTTCTTAACCACCTTAACTACCTGTCCTGTAAGCTTCAGGGATCTGTGAACATGCACTCCAAGGTCCCTCTGTTTCTCTACACTTCTCAGTGTCCTACCATTTAATGTGTGTTCCCTTGCCTTGTTAGCCCTCCCTAAATGGATTACCTCACACTTCACTGGATTGAATTTCATTTGCACTGTTCTGCCCATCTGACCTGTCCATCCAGTCTACAGTTTTCTTCTTCATTATCAACCACACGGCCGATTTTAGTATCATCTGCAAACTTCTTAATCATACCCCCTACATTCAGGTTTAAATCATTGATATATACCACAAAAAGCAAAGGATCTAGTCCTGAGCCCTGCAGACCCCCACTGGACTTTCCAGTCACAAAAACACCCATCGAACATTATTGTTTTTTAAAAATACACTTTTTCATTTAAGGCAATATACAAAGGTTGGTGCTATTCCCTGCATTTCTCTTGTAGTTGTCGTGCAGTGAAGATAATGTCCGTTGTACCCTTTAGTGGATGGAATCCATATTGTGACTCTGGGAAGAGCTCTTCAGCCACAGGGAGAAGATGGTTGAGGAGGATACTTGCGATGATTTTCATCAACACCTTTACTGAGGTGTATGAAAGTATGGACCTTGTGCTTAACATTCAAAAGACAAAGGTCCTCCATCAACCTGACCCCGCCACACTGCACTGCCCCCCGGTCATCAAAATCCAAGGCTCGGCCTTGGACAACATGGACCATCGTCCATACCTCAGGATTCTACTATCAGCAAGGGCAGACATCAATAATGAGCTCCAACATCGCCTACAGTGTGCCAATGCAGCCTTCGGTTGCCTGAGGAAGAGAGTATTTGAAGGCCAGGACCTTAAATCTGGCACCAAGCTTATGGTCTACAGGGCAGTAATGATACCCGTCCTCCTATATGGCTCAGAGACGTGGACTACATACAGCAGGTACCTCAAAGCGCTGGAGAAGTACAAGCGCTGTCTCCACAAGATCCTGCAAATCCATAGATGCACCAACATCAGTGTTCTCACTCAGGCCAACATCCCCAGCATCGAAGCACTGACCACATCAAACCAGCTCTGTTGGGCGGGCCACATCGACTGCATGCCCGACACAAGACTCCCTAAGCAAGTGCTCTACTCAGAACTCCTACATGGCAAGCGAGCCCCAGGTGGGCAAAGGAAACGCTTCAAGGACACCCTCAAAGCCTCCTTGATAAAGTGTAACATCCCCACCTACACCTGGGAATCCCTGGCCCCAGACCGCCCAAAGTAGAAGAAGAGCATAAAGGAGGGCGCTGAGCACCTCGAGTCTCGTCGCCGAGAGCATGCAGAAACCAAATGCAGATAGCGGAAGGAGCGTGCGGCAAACCAGACTCCCCACCCACCCCTTCTTTCAACAACTGTCTGCCCCCTGTTACAGAGACTGTAATTCCTGCATTGGACTGTATAGTCATCTGAGAACTCATTTTTAGAGTGGAAGCAAGTCTTCCTCGATTTCGAGGGACTGTCTATGATGATGATCATTTAAATTTTATAATTCTGACTAGCCTTAAGTAAATTATGTAAGTTTTCTCATTGACACTTCCTAGCATTCAGATTAGTACATTGGCATCATATCAAAGTGTATGGAGTGCCCATACTGAAAGAACAGACGCTGTTATTAGCTCAACAGATCAGATGGCTTTGTTCCCATGACTGAACAGAAGTGGGTTTGATTCGATCGTAAATTAGGCCACTGATTTAAATTGCTAATGACTGCATTTAATGTAAACAGCAGAAGTAACTGCATTCTAAAACAGCTGTTAATTGTCCATTGTGAATCTCTTGTCACACTTAGCTCCTAAATTTATTTATCGGGAAATGTGTGACAGAAAATAAAGCTACAGAGAAGTACATATTTCCTGTTATTTAACTTGCGATTTCAATTAATTTAAATACATTTTTAAAACAAAAACTTGCCACCCAGTTCTTTATCTGAGTCCTGGGATTTAGTCATCTGGAGAACACCACAATCTGAAGCTTATGTTAGGCACACAATTCAAATCCAATGAACACTGAGATCAAAGACAGCATCAATTTGCCGATCCCGAGAGTTTGTGTACATTTTCTACTTTGAACTCCCAGCACAGAGCTTTGGTGCTGGAGGTACATATTGGGAATTCGGGTGGGTCATCATTTCCTGTCCAATAATTTTCTTTTCTTGAAAAGAATAATTAATCCATTTATGAACTTTGTCCATTATATTTATGTTAAATATTTGTACTCAAAGATGCTTGCCAACTTCTTTCATGCTTCTTATTTCCATATTCTATAAATATTCTAGTTATTTTAATCTGTAAGAACTTTTCCATGCATGATTATATTCAATTAGTAAGCATATAAAATTCATGTTGATAAGGGCAGATTATCAAAACAAGATACAGGTTCATATGGGTTAAGAAACAGCCGTGAAACCAGAGAGAGAGAAAATAATACTACAAAAAATGATAACATTTCAGAACTAAAGAAGAAAGAAAGAATTTATATGGTGCCTTTCATGACCACCGGACGTCCTAAAACGTTTTACAGTAAATGGAGTACTTTTTGATGTGTAGTCAGTGTAGGAACTAGCATATAATGCATATCACAATATTGGGGGGAAAATTGCAGTCGGAGGCTTCTTTCGAACAAACACCTCCGACCCGAATAAATCTATGAAAGTACCTGATAGTCCCGGAGGAATGTAGGATTCCGGTTGGAGGCCAAGATTTGCTGCACAGCACACGGGAAGATGTCTTTCACATACGTACATACATGCTGGAGTCACATGGGCCTCAACCACCAATCACTATGCAGTATTCTCATTGATAAAAATGGGAGCTCTGTTTGTATGAGCTCCCATTACTATCAATGAGGAAACTCCCTAAAACACCGAAACACAGCATAATAAATAAATAAAACACCTCACATATTTAAAATTAATTGAAAGTAAATGCAATTAAATATTTTAGAAAAAATATATATTTTGGGGAATTTTTTTAATGTGTTTTAATAGGGTTAAAAATAAACTTACCTTAATGGACAGGGTTTTTAATATAAAAATGAGAGTTTAAATTTAATTTTCTTATGATTTAAAAGTGTTCGCTGGTAAAAGTAGGCTATGCGCCTGCTTTTACCAGGCGTAAAAATTTGAAGGACATTCGCTGGGCAAGAGTTGGGCAAATAGTCCAATCTCTCCCGTGCGGATGTCCTTCTCCCGGGGATGCGTTCGATCTATACGGTGAAATCTTGACAGATCGGAAAAGCCGGTTTTCGACACATATGTGACGCCGCAATTTCTGGCCCCAAATTTTTGGGGGTTATACTAAAATAACATCGTTCTATTTTACTGAGCTATATTAATGTCAGCAGTGGCTCAATGGGTAGCACACTCAGCTCTGTGCTAGAAAGTTGTGGGTTCAAGTCCCACTTCAGGGATGTGAGCACATAAAGCTAGGCTGACACTGCAGTGCTGTGGGATTCCTGCACTGTTGGAAGTGCTGTCTTTTGGATGAGAACTGGTTGGCAGACAGGAAGCAGAGAGTCGGGATAAACGGGTCCTTTTTAGAATAGCAGGCAGTGACTAGTGGGGTGCCACAGGGCTCAGTGCTGGGACCCCAGCTATTTACAATATACATTAATGATTTAGATGAAGGAATTGAGTGTAATATCTCCAAGTTTGCAGATGACACTAAGCTGGGTGGCGGTGTGAGCTGTGCGGAGGATGCTAAGAGGCTGCAGGGTGACTTGGACAGGTTAGGTGAGTGGGCAAATGCATGGCAGATGCAGTATAATGTGGATAAATGTGAGGTTATCCACTTTGGTGGCAAAAACACGAAGGCAGAATATTATTTGAATGGCGGCAGATTAGGAAAAGGGGAGGTGCAACGAGACCTGGATGTCATGGTACATCAGTCATTGAAAGTTGGCATGCAGGTACAGCAGGCGGTGCAGAAGGCAAATGGTATGTTGGCCTTCATAGCTAGGGAATTTGAGTATAGAAACAGGGAGGTCTTACTGCAGTTATATAGGGCCTTGGTGAGGCCTCACCTGGAATATTGTGGTCAGTTTTGGTCGCCTAATCTGAGGATGGACATTCTTGCTATTGAGGGAGTGCAGCGAAGATTCACCAGACTGATTCCCGGGATGGCAGGACTGACATATGAGGAGAGACTGGATCGACTGGGCCTGTATTCACTGGAGTTTAGAAGGATGAGAGGGGATCTCATAGAAACATATAAAATTCTGATGGGACTGGACAGGTTAGATGCAGGAAGAATGTTCCCGATGTTGGGGAAGTCCAGAACCAGGGGACACAGTCTAAGGATAAGGGGTAAGCCATTTAGGACTGAGATGAGGAGAAACTTCTTCACTCAGAGAGTTGTTAACCTGTGGAATTCTCTACCACAGAGAGTTGTTGGATATATTCAAGAGGGAGTTAGATATGACCCTTACGGCTAAAGGGATCAAGGGGTATGGAAAGAAAGCAGGAAAGGGGTACAGAGGTGAATGATCAGCCATGATCTTATTGAATGTTGGTGCAGGCTCGAAGGGCCGAATGGCCTACTCCTGCACCTATTTTCTATGTTTTTTTTTAATGAGATGTTATACCGAGCCCCCGTCTGCTCTCTCAGGTGGCACTATTTCAAAAAAGAGCAGGGGAGTTATCCCCAGTGTCCAGGCCAATATTTATCCCTCAATCAACATAACAAAAACAATGTATCTGGTCATTATCACATTGCTGTTTGTGGGAGCTTGCTGTGCGCAAACTGGCTGCCGCTTTTCTCACATTACAATAGTGACTACACTCCAAAAAGTACTTCATTGGCTGTAAAGCGCTTTGAGATGCCTGGTGGTCGTGAAAGGTACGATATAAATCCAAATCTTTCTTTCTTATTGTGCAAAGTGAAACGTCACACACAGCAGCTGCCCCACTGGTGCAGTGAGGTTATCCAATAAATAGCTGAGTCGTGTAGAGCACAAAGGACACAGGTGTGATGCACAGTCTGTGTTCAGTTGGCTGATCTCAGCTGGGGTGGCAGTTTGGTAATCTACTGGAATTGTGAGTGTATGAACATCAGGTGAGGACAAGTTGGGGCTCAACTGTAATGCTTCCTATGGTTAAATAGCATGCCAACACTCCGACATCGGATGGTGACTTGTGTCCATAAAGTCATACTCTAGCCAATGGTCAACATGTCTAAGTGAGTCATCAGCATCATCATAGGCAGTCCCTCAAAATCGAGGAAGACTTGCTTCCAAGCTAAAAGTGAGTTCTTAGGTGACTGTACAGTCCAATACGGGAATTACAGTCTCTGTCACAGGTAGTCTGGTTTGCCGCATGTTTCTTCCGCTATCTGCGTTTGGTTTCTACATGCTCTCGGTGACGAGACTCGAGATGCTCAGCGCCCTCCCGGATGCTCTTCCTCCACTTAGGGCGGTCTTGGGCCAGGGATTCCCAGATGCCAGTGGGGACGTTGCACTTTATCAAAGAGGCTTTGAGGGTATCCTTGAAACGTTTCCTCTGCCCATCTGGAGCTCGCTTGCTGTGTAGGAGTTCTGAGTAGAGCATTTGCTTTGGGAGTCTTGTGTTGGGCATGCGGACGATGTGGCATGTGTTTGAAGACCAGGACCTCAAATCTGGCACCAAGCTTATGGTCTACAGGGCAGTAGTGATAGCTGCCCTCTACACTTCCCAGTGTCGTACCATTTAATGTGTGTTCCCTTGCCTTGTTAGCCCTCCCTAAATGCATTACCTCACACTTCTCCAGATTGAATTCCATTTGCCACTTTTCTGCCCACCTGACCAGTTCATTGATATCTTCCTGCAATCTACAATATCACTGCCAGTTTTATTTTCATAATTAGAAAGTGATGGGAAAAAGATCTAAGGCGCTGGATTTTGGACTTCTGCTGCCCCTGTTAGCGCCCCGCAGGGACTACAATGGCAGCGGGAATGGTTTCTGGGTGGGTGGCCAGCTTGGTGCCCCGCTGGGAAATTAGTTATGGGTTTGTGGGGACGCTGATCAGCAGCACCCGCGATCCAATGTGGAATGCCACCAGTTTCGACTGCGCTTCAATTTTCAATTGACATTGAGCCTCTAGAATCCCGTAGTGCCCTAGTGGGACCGCCTGGAAAACCAGGCGGTCAGAGCTGTCCCGGCGGTGGTGAGTGTAGTAAGTAATGAATGAGGTAAATGTGATTGTTTTGTTTATTTTTATTTTTGCGATTTATCCTAATCTGGGGTGGTTAAGGTACAGGTTCAACCTCTCTTATTCGGGACTCCCTCATATGGCTCCATTCCCAGCCACTCCGACATGAACAAATTGAATAAATTGAAGTCCTTCCTTGCTGCCGATACCCACAAATGCTAGCCTGACAACACCCCCCCCCCCCACCCCGCCCCCCGATCTCTCTGCCACACTCCCAGCCCCAAACCAGCCAGCCCCGATATCCCCTTGTTCAGAATCTGTACCATCCAATTTAACGTGACCTCCCCTCGTCCGGCAAAATCCCTTATCCAGCACAGGCCAGGTACCGAGGGTGCCGGATAAGAGAGGTTCAACCGGTATTGGGAATGTTTTTTGTGTGTTTTGTGCCAATTTTGTTTTCTTCAAGCAAGCCTCTCTTAGGGCGTTCCGTGGCTGGCTCTTTAGCTCAGGATTTTCAGTTGGTCAGACGGCCTTGAGCCCTAAAAGAGGTGTGCAATGCCTCCCATAGCGCTACGCTCCACACTCAGGGCCGAGCTGATGAACTTTGTGGCTGAGGACACAAACCATTTCCTGCCACAAACTCTACCGCCCACCGCCATTACTGTCCCAAAATGAACAGAACTGAAAACCCAGCCTAGGGTACTTAAAAACAACAAAATGTTGATTTTCTTTCCTTATCACTTTTGATACAATAGTCACTATCATCTAGGACAAGATCATAGAGCTACTGCATCCAGTGCTGCAAAAAAATTAATGATCTCACAGAAGTGGTCAAGGTGAGTGAATGCATCATCAAATGCCATATCCCACCAACTGCACCATTAGCTTCACACACTGCTCACCACCATCACTCACTACCAACAATCTCCAACAATCACCACTCATACCTCACGGTCATAGCTTCACTTTATCCTCACACACTTACCACTGCTGCAAGACCCACACCCACATCTCACACCCTGCACACATTGTCAGCTATTAAACCATGCAGTCACATCACCCAAACACATTGCACCACACTCACTGACCGATTTCCCTTTTTTGAGTGTGGAAAGCGGCTTACAGCATCTCTCAGCACTCCAGCATCCCCCAACGGATGGCTAAGAATGCGGAGGGAGTGACAGTGGTCCCATGGAGCAAGAACCTGTTGTCCAGCGGAGGACAGCATACCCAGTCTCACCACTGCCACTCCACCAGTGCCTTTGCTGCTGCTTGTCAGCCAGCCAGCCTAGACAGCTGCCGCCCATGCCGAGGTAGTTGAGTCTACACCCATGCCTTCTAGGCCCAGAGCTGCTCGAGGTCATCCTGGAAGGCCATTTGTAGTGTCCCCCATGGAAAGTCAGTAGTCTTCCACCAGCCATGCGGCAGGCACTGAGGAAGAAATTGGCCTGATTTGCGCAGGTGCTAATGGGGCGCTAAGGGGTTATCGACCGGGCGCGGCAAAATCACCGACACCCATGAAATTCCCTGGCGGTTTTGCGCTGGTGCTAACATTTATCGCCTTGCTCTCTTGCATCCCGTAGATTGTGACGTCATCCACTGTGCAGCGCCCCGTTACCACCCCGGATGTAATATTCGCTCATGCACCCTGCCGCATTGCCGGGCATCAACAACAGCAGCTGCAGGAGGCATTGTCACCTGGGATGGCCACTTGGGGAGCAATATTTAAAGGCACTGGTGGTCAGGTAGGGCAACATTTATTTATCTCCCCATTCTGGTGCCTCCTGATTTCTTTTGACCCCACAATCGCACAGCCCCTGCACTCTCTTAGAGTGGATGGGGCTGCTATGCATGTAGCGCAGGTGCCATCATCCAACACAGACAGCATGAAGATTCATTCACCCCAGCATTGGCCCTTCCCTTTAAGCGAGGGAAGGAGCCTGTACAGACGGCAGTGCTGCACTGAACATTGCTCAGTGCTCTGCCGATACCACCCCTCTCAATCACTTCAGCACTCTAAGGGAAGTGGTAGCACTTAATTTAGTGCTCCACTTCCCTCTTGGAGTACTAAAGCGGAAGTTCCCAGCAGCAGCAAATATTTTTCGTCCGGTGATACTTTTGCACTCCCTGAAAACTTATCGCCCAAAGCGGGTCGCTATGCAATCTGTAGCCGTAAGGAAATGATTTGCAAGGGCTGCATCCTCACAATGGCCAAGTTGTGGAGCAAACAAATACAAACTAAAAGGCATGGGAACTCCGAAATAAAAACAGAAAATGCTGGAATTACTCAGCAGGTGAGGCAGCATCTATGGAGAGAGAAATAGAATTAATGTTTCAGGTCGATGACCTTTTGTCAGAACTGGAAAATTGCATGAGAACGCTGATGCTCAGAGCCCTGCCCCCAGCATCTCACCACCCTTCTCTCCTCGCCCCTGAAATCTCCCCCCCACCCCCGCATGTCCCCACAACCCCTTCCCTCCTCCCCACCTCCCAGAGCTGGGTTATAAATAACAAGAGTTCCTAGGTATAAAACTTTCAAGAGGAATAGGGAAGGTGCTAATATCATAGCACTAGAGCACAGGATTTAAATACTGAAATTATCTATAAAGAATCATATTGAGCTGAGTAATACCAAGAGACTGATTGTACTACTGGGAGTACATTATAGAGCAAAGACAGTTAATAAAAAATCAAAGATGAAATTTGTTGATAAGTTAGAGAGGTGTGCATTCACAATAGTTCTATTCATTAGAGATTCTAATTATTCAAAAATGCAATTGAATATGGAAATATTTCTGGTGAGAAAGCAGAGATTAGGATAAAAAGGGGCCAAAATTGCCCACCTGCATGGGGCAGATAATCCAGAAAAATTCAGATGTTGGTGCTTTTTTTTGTAAGTGGGGCGGAAGTGGCCTTATCATCGGGGCAGGAGTGGGGACTAGGCAGAGTGGCCGTCACTAGCAGGGAGGAAGTGGTGGTGGGTCAGAGTAGCCAACACTCGAAGTCATCAACGCCCCGCTGCTGATGTAGTTGCACTGGCGATTCACAACATCTCTCCCCATCAGTTAAAGGGGAAGGCCGCTGTGAACTCTGCAGCCACATTAGTGGCAAACACTGGGCCACCAGGGAGGGTTTCAGCTGGGCCAGTGGCCTGGCACCCAAGAGGGGGTGCCAGGCTGCCTGTTGGTGGCCCGGTTGAACCCGTGACCTGGCAGTCGGTCAACAAAAAAAAAATAACATGGCGTTGCTGGCAGCACCACCTCCCCTTTAAGGGCGGCAAAAGCTATCAGTGGCACTGACCGGGAAAGGGGCAATTTCCCACAGGGCAATTTCAGGAAGGGGTCGCCGCCGGTCGGTAAGGGGTCGCAGCGTGCACACTGTGGCGGCATGACGGGCAGCCGCTTCCTCTACACCGCTCCAAACCTGACGACGGGCAATTTTTAAATGGCGCCCCCTCTGCGGAGACTCAGTGACCATTCCGCACCAACCCATGGCGGCCGCCTCCAGGTGGCCACGGGTCTTATAGAAAGGGGCAAATTTGGCCCCAAAGTCTTTACACGTGGGGAGAATAGAATTTCCACAAATGATTGCTGAAGCAGAGTCCGTTCTTTTTTTTTTTAAAAGAAATATTAAAGGGTGTGTGTGTGTGTGAACAGCAGCTTTATTATATTTGGTGGCTCATGGAGAAAACAACTGGTGCAGATTAGTGGGCTGTATGGTCTGCTTCTGTGCTTCTGAAAGCATTGACTCTTTCCGGGGTATTGACCCAGCATTGCTGCCTGCACTCAAATGCTGCCAGGGTCCATCCTTCTTGATCTTGAAAGGTCAATCTGATGCTGTCCTCTCTTGGTATCCACACATGTGCACTTTCTAGCAGGAGTTATTTGATGGTATTCAGAAGCAGGAACCCAGGATGATCTCCACCCCACCCCCGCCGCCATTCCTATCGCTGGGAAACAAATCCTTGCTGAACCACTCCAGCTGCTGCTCAGAGACCAGCCAATTTTCTTCAACTTGAACCTTGGACCTGCACCTAAGGCCTGAAGTTTCTCTGGTCTGTACACTCAGTGCATTTACCCACGAAGCAATTGGGGTAAGCCCATATAACAGTTCTCTAGTATAAGAAGGTGTCATTAGATTACTCGTGACAGGGGCTGTGGGTCTCGTATTGGACTGTTCAGCCACCTAAGGACTCATTTTTAGAGTGGGAGCAAGTCTTCCTCGAATCTGAGGGACTGCCTATGATGATGATGAGATTACTAGTGAAGAAGCGGTTAATGGTAGTCACTCTCAGATGCTTACGTACACTCAAAAACTTTACACTTGTGTTTTGAATGGGCCAAACAGAAGGTGCCACATAGATACCATATGATTTTTGACTCGTCTAGCAATGTCTTCCAAAGCAAGCTCCCAAGAGAGCAATATGAAAGTCATTCTGCCCCAGGCATTTGCAGAAGGTAGTTGATAACTTGGCTGATTTTAAAAGCTTACTGTCCAGAGACCTATAACTAGGCACTAAAAATATAGACATAATCAACTTTTATTGAGGTCACACCTCTCCATTTTCTCCACAAAATAGGCCTAAAGATGACAGTATCCTTTTGCATTGGTCTTTATTAGTCTTATATTAAAAGTCATAAACATTGGCAACTTCCTGAATTCCTGTTATTTCTTTCCTTCTATCATGAATGTTATTTAATTATTGTTTCTGACATCCGTGTATTATATAAAAGTTAAGTCTGAGATAAGAGTATTGTGTAAAATGTGTTTATTTATATAACTTTTATTTGCCTAACATGCCGTGTTTTGTAAAAGTTAAATACGACAAACTTCTCTTCAACATTTTTACTTGGTGATGCTGGTTCATTTTGTCCCACCACAGACAGTTTTTAGGGACAATTTTAAAATGGGGCAAGGAGTGGCAGGGTCTACATCTGCAATGTGGCAGCCATGTGCCACAAATGAAAAGAGATCAATTATCAGGTTGCACAGAATGGGTACTCTACAACATTGAAATGTTTGTAATAGATTCCTCGTCCAGTGAGTATATGGTTCCCTCGCCTCATCATTTCTTCAGTGAAATCTGCTAGAAAGTGTGCCTATTCAGGCAAGATCAGGCTCGTAAGGACATAAGACATAAGAAACAGGAGCAGGAGTTGGGCATTTGGCCTCTCGAGCCTGCTCTGCCATTCAATAAAATCATGGCTGATCTGATCTTGGCCTCAACTCCACTTTCTTGCTGGCTCCCATAACCCTTGATTCCCTTGCTCAGGTGTGATGTCCAAAAGGTAATATGGCCTGTTGAAGCTTGCTTTCTGTGATTCCAAATGAAGTGCCAATGGAAGCCCTTCAAGAGTTAAGGGTAGTGTTAAGCTCATAATAAAGTAATGCAACTGAGTACTGTAGACAATGAGTAAGTGTGACCTTAGCTCCTTTAATCAAACTCCAGAGTGTTGGTACAGCATGGGAGGCCTGCTTATATACAGTGCTCCCAAGGGATGCTGGGACTCCAACAGGTATGCCCTCTGGTAGTGGTATGATACAGGTTGACTAGGATTGCATACATAACATCACTCCCTCCCAAAGTCAATACGACACTTATTTACAGGGTGAGACGATCTGGGGCTTTTCGCTCCCTTGTCGATCGTCTCAGTACAAATGCAGGTGTGGGTGAGTTGGTTGGTTCTTTGCTGGGCTGCTGGGCAGCTGGCCTTGCTGGACTGCTAGGGATGGTGAGTTCAGCTTTGTGGTCAACCGTGATGTCGGTTGCCACTTGTGTGTGTGTTGGAGGGTCGAAGTTGGTGGTGTCCTCTTCGGGTTGCTCGTGGCTGTTTGTGAATCGCAGTTTGGTTTGGTCCAAATGCTTTCTGCAAGTTAGTCCATGAGCAAGTTTGACCTGAAACATCCTACTCCCTTCTTTGGCTATGATGGTGCAAGCAAGCCATTTGGGACCATGTCCATAGTTGAGTACAAATGCAGGGTCATTGACTTCAGTATCGCATCTCAAGTTTGCGCGATCATGGTACATGCTTTGCTGATGCCGCCTGCCCTCACCGTGATCATGGAGATCAGGGTGGACAAGAGAGAGCCTTGTTTTGAGCGCCCTTTTCATGAGCAGCTTGGCTGGGGGAACCCCGGTGAGCGAGTGGGGTCTGGTGCGGTAGCTGAGCAGGACTCGGGACAGTCGGGTCTGCAGGGAGCCTCCCGACACACGTTTCAAGCTTTGCTTGATGGTCTAAACTGCCCGTTCTGCCTGGCCGTTGGATGCGAACGGGGCAGATGTGACGTGCTTGATCCCATTGCGGGTCATGAATTCGTTGAATTCAGCACTGGTGAAGCACGGCCCATTATCGCTGATAAGGATATCAGGCAGGCCATGTGTGGCGAACATGGCTCGTAGGCTTTCAATGGTGGCAGTGGATGTGCTTACAGACATTATTACATATTCAATCCATTTTGAATAAGCATCCACAACAACCAAAAATATTTTGCCTAGAAACGGGCCCGCAAAGTCAACGTGGATCCTGGACCATGATTTGGAGGGCCATGACCACAAACTTAGTGGTGCCTCCCTGGGTGCATTGCTCAGTTGAGAGCAAGTGTTGCATTGGCACACGCAAGACTCCAAATCTGAGTCGATGCCGGGCCATCACACATAGGATCTGGCTATAGCTTTCATCATTACTATGCTTGGGTGGGTACTGTGTAGGTCGTGTATGAACGTTTCCCTGCCTTTCGTAGGCAAAACCACGCGATTGCCCCACAAAAGACAGTCCGCCTCTATGGACAGTTCGTCTTTGTGGCTTGATCTCTTCATGCATCTCTACTGGGACGCTGGACCAGCTCCCATGGAGGACACGGTTTTTTACAAGGGACAGGGAAGGATCCTGGCTGGTCCAGGTCCTGATCTGGCAGGCCGTAATGGGTGACTTTTCGTTTTCAAATGCATCCATCACCAAGAGCAAGTCTGCAGGCTGTGCCATTTCCACCCCAGTGGTGGGCAATGGTAGCCGACTGAGAGCATCAGCGCAGTTCTCTGTGCCTCGTCTGTGGCGGATTACATAGTTGTATGCAGACAGTGTGAGTACCCATCTTTGGATGCGGGTAGAGGCATTGGTGTTAATCCCTTTGCTCTCTGAGAATAGTAATATGAGCGGCTTATGGTCAGTTTCTAATTCAAAATTAAGACCAAGCAGATACTGGTGCATTTTTTTCACCCCGTAAACGCATGCCAGAGCTTCTTTTTCAATCATGCTGTAGGCCCTTTCAGCCCTGGACAAACTCCTGAACGCATAGGCGACCGGTTGCAATGTTCCCGATTTGTTTGCTTGTTGTAACACACACCCGACCCCGTATGAAGATGCATCGCGAGCTAGCATTAAACGTTTACATGGGTCATACAGAACAAGCAGTTTGTTGGAACATAACAGATTTCTGGCTTTCTCAAAAGCAGCCTCTTGTGATTTCCCCCATACCCAGTCATCTCCCTTGCCTAGCAGCACATGTAGAGGTTCTAGCAAGGTGCTTAACCTGGGTAAGAAATTACCAAAATAGTTGAGGAGTCCCAGGAACGACCGCAGTTCCGTCACATTCTGTGGTCCCGGTGCGTTTTTGATGGCCGCCGTCTTGGCGTCTGTGGGTCTGATGCCATCTGCCACGATTCTTCTCCCTAAGACTCGACATCTAGCACCAGGAAAACACAATTCGAGCATTTTAACCTGAGTCCCACGCGATCTAGCCAACTTAGAAAATCATCCATGTTCTTCAAGTGTTCGATGGTGTCCCGGCCTGTGACCCGTATGTTGTCCTGGAAAACCTCGATGCGCAGAACAGACTTTAACAGGCTCTCCATGTTCCTTTGGAAAATTGCCGCGGCCGATCGAATCCCAAGCGGGCATCTATTGTAGATGAACAGATCTTTGTGCGTGTTGATGCAGGTGAGGCCTTTTGAAGATTCTGCCAGCTCCTGCGTTATGTAGGCCGAGGTCAGGTCCAACTTGATGTCTTTATGGCTTTGCTCAGGTTCAGTGTTTCAACACTTAATAGTTTGCGAAGGATAACCTCATGGCCAATACCAAGCACAAAGAAGTCTCTTAGAATTTGCTCAAGGAATCCATCAAATTCGCAATGTCCTGCAAGGCTCCTTAGTTCGGTGACGTAGTTCGCCACTTCCTGGCCTTCAGACCGTTGACATGTGTAAAATCGATACCTTGCCATCAGAACGCTTTCCTTCGGATTTAAGTGCTCCCAAACCAGCGTACACAGTTCTTCATATGATTTGGTTGTTGGTTCCACTGGAGCTAGAAGATTCTTCATGAGGCCATAGGTTGTTGCCCCACAGATGGTGAGGAGAATCGGCCTTCGTTTGGTAGTGTTCTCATCCCCTTCCAGCTCGTTGGCCACGAAGTATTGGTTGAGTTGCTCCACGAAGACCTCCCCATCGTCCCCTTCTGAGAATTTCTCCAGGATCCCAACTGTTCTCTGCATTTTCACATGATTGTTCGTTATCTCGTCGCCAGTTGTTAAGCTCATAATAAAGTAATGCAACTGAGTACTGTAGACAATAACCTTAGCTCCTTTAATTAAACTCCAGAGTGTTGGTACAGCATGGGAGGCCTGCTTATATACAGTGCTCCCAAGGGATGCTGGGATCCCTTGGGACTCCAACACATATGCCCTCTGGTGGCGATATGATACAGGTTGCCTAGGGTTGCATACGTAACAAATGGAGTGGCATTCCCAGAAATTCAGAGCACCTTCCCGGTTGGTAATTAGCTATGGCATGGAGAGAAATCAAAGAGAGGGTGGCAATAATTAAAATAATAGATGGTGTGTGTAGGTACTGCTATGCTATAAGCTCACATATCGCAGTGTGGGCTGGCACATGCTGCCTCTGGGCCCCTGGCCCCGATCACGTGCCTCCATAGTCTCGCGCCGTTCCTTCGCCCCAACCTCACCGCTCCTGCTGTACCTGCCCATGCTCCAATCACCGACCTGGACCTTGATGATGTCACTCTTCGCTCCCTGAAGTAGTATGCCTCCACGCTGCTCCCAGGCTGCTGCTCGCCGCTTCTTTTATGGCCTCGACCTGCCACTGGTGTTCTCACGATATGTGTGCGCACTAGATCTGTGCAGCAGAGCAGGTCTCCAGTTGTCTTGGGTAATCCTTGCCACTGGACCAAGACCTAGCTCTGTCAAGCCCGTGTGGTGGCTGGTGTGCAACGGCCACCACACGTTAAAAAAATCCACACACAGGAATCTTCAGGATGTAGTTCAGGACCTGGAATTTTAGGTCCTTCATTGGAACACCTGTGAACTTATCTTTTTTTGGCGTGGAAGCAAGTCATCCTCGTATCGAGGGACTGCCTATGATGATGATGATGCTATAAGTTGTCCGCTGACAGTCCTTGCTGAAAGACACAGTTCCTGAATGCTCTTGTTGTGTTTGACCTGGTATTTACGTCTTGCTCAAGCGTTTGCATTATTTTAATTTGTTTTTAGTCAATGGATTTCCCTTACTGGGCCACTCGTTGCTAAAATGCCATCAGCTTGTCTTGTCTGTAAACTGGTGTACTACGCGGAATTAAACCAGCACCTATTTTAAGAACACACGCTTAATTGCAGTTTTATTTTAAGCACTCGTCACAATTTACAACTAAATCACTCTGAGGCAAACAGTGCTGATTCAGCAGTTTGGTTTGGAGGTAACCTTTGTGAAATTGAGAATACAGACACCAAACAGAAAGCGTAAAAAGACAAACCAGAAACAGAGTCACATATTTCTATTTGCAAATTGCTGTCGCTCAACTGTAAACTCAAGGGCAAAAAATTACTTTTGTCCAGTGGAAATATAAATCAAAAGGAGGTTACAAGAAAACAAACAAATAGGAAGTTACTTGGCAAATGCAAAATACTGCATATGCTGAAAATCTGAAATAAAACCAGAAAATGCTGGAAATACTCAGCAGGTCAGGCAGCATCTGTAACATTTCAGGTCGATGACCCTTCGTCAGGAAGTTACTTTGTATCAACATAAAATAAGAAATTATTAAGTTGGGAGACGTTTGTTACAAATTTATCTTTTAAGCTCCTGATGCTATGCAAAAGAAATTCAGATGGATAGCAAATGCACTGCTGGCTTTTTGTCAGCCCCACAGCAGTGCAGACTGCACATACTACCAGGCAGTACAAGATTTGTAACTGATCACAAATGGGTGTCTGACCTCAGTGAAACCTCATCACCATGGTTTAGAGTCTCCAAAATGAACGACGGAGAACTCCACACAAGTTGAACTCCATTTGCCTGATATGAAATTCACACTCTCTTCCAGTGAGGACACACCTGCTTACCTAAGTACAGAGAGGTTAGGTGTACGTTAGCAAGAACCAAGGCTTAGGGAGCTCCAAGTGTACACAATGGTACTGCTAAAGCTTAGCCTATCAGCACAGAGCACTGATGAGCTTCTTGCTGCTTTTCCAGCCAGGACCACTTTACAGATTAAAGATATTGGTTTGCAGAGTTATCTGGACACAGTGAAAAGAAGCCCATTCCCAGTGCCAGAACTACCCCTCCAGGTTCCACCAGTGATCCAAATTGGCTGGTCAATCATCAACAGCAGCCTGAAATACAGCAGATCTGCTAAACTCAGGTTTTCAAGCCTGCCACAGTGAATGGACTCAATTCCAATTTCTACTGACATGGCTCCGGTTGGGGTGGAATGTAGAATGTTGCGGTGCAGGGGGTATCGCAGTTGTGTAGGGTGGACTGGTTGGGCTCGGTGCTTTTTACCTTTCCGTCATTGTTCATTGTTCATAGGTTTATATGTAACCTTCAGGGCTGCTGACCAAGAGCCGTTTGGCTCTTTGTCGGCCGGTACGGACACGATGGGCTGAAATGGTCTCCTTCTGCGCTGTAGATTTCTATGTTGCTGACGATACAAAGGTGGGAGGAAAAGCAATGTGTGAGGAGGGCACAAAAAATCTGCAAAAGGACATAGACAGGCTAAGTGAGTGGGCAAAAATTTGGCAGATAGAGAGTGAAAGGAAGAGGGCCAAAGCCTTTAGCAAGGAGGCCAACAAGGCTCTTGTAACTGTAGTGATTAATAGGTGGGAGGACTTGACATGGGGTGGGCATGGGAAACCTCCACCACATGCATTTGCAGAATATGGGTGGAGATTGCCAATGTTGTGACATCGGCATCTAATGAGATGCGGACTGCTGACTAGTGCTGCACAAGATGGAACAGCCTGCTGGCAGCAGCCAGAGTAAGTTGCATTTTATATTTTATATTTAAAACATATTTAAAAGTCATATTTAAAATCATACATATGTATTATTTACTTGATGTTTATAAATTGTAATTAGAATCTTCAATGTCATTTATTAATAATATAAAAGAATTAAATTATAAATACATTTATTCACCCTAACACTAAGTTGAATCTTATAGTATTAAAAATTATTCATATGCACTGCAATGTTAAGTAACAATTGAACATTTAAATCTGTCAGTCTTAAATGTTTATTGTCAAGTCCATTAGCTTATGCCGTGCAATGTTATCTTATCATTTACAGAAGAAGATAACTATCAACCGTGCGGAGTAAAGGAGGACGGGCGGCGGCTCCGCAACGGTGCACGTGCTAACACAATATGAGGAGCTTGCGGTGGCCTTGGTGGGGCCTGAAAGCCGTTCGGTCATGACCCGTGGTGTGGCCAAGCCCACCCTTCAGTCTCGTGAGTAATGGGAGCTGTGCAATGTGTCAAACATTACTAAATACATACTAAAAATATTGTAGTTATGCATGTAATGTTATGCAATTATAATTCAATAATTTTGATGTACTCTTGATCTACGAATGAAGCCATGTTACCCCTGGTGAATGCTTGTGCAAATGGGGTTTTGAAAAGTATTGCAACGTTTTGGGTTATTGAAATATTGATATTAATATTGAAATATTGATATATATTGATATGTATTGTTATAAGTTGTTTAGAAATTTCATTCATCTTTCTAAGGTCAAGTGTCCGTTGAGCCAGGTGATTTAGCGGAGACATCTGCAAATATTGACCCTTCCAACAGCTTGCAGGAGGAAGAGATGGAGGAGGAGGATGTTAACACTCAATCCATAACTCAATTTGAGCTGGAGCAAGAGGAGGAGGAGGAGGGTGAGATTGTTTTTGTGCGGGGTGGAACAACCTGCGGCCATCTCAATTGAGATGGAAGAGGCACCGGGATCAAGCGGTGTGCAGGTGGCGACGCCAAGGTGCGTAATTTTGCAAATGCTGACCCCACGGATCTCCGGTCAGCGGGGTGAGCAATCGCCTACGATGGAGGGCCAGACTGAGAGCTTATTATCCCTGTGTAGGGAGACGGTCACGATTAGTCACGACCTTATCCAGGGTTTTGCGGGATTCTCTCCAACTGGAGCCAGTTTCCAGCAACCTGGAGTGAGTTCTGCATGAACTTCTCCAACTGGTCTTCCGAGCAAGCACAGATTGTAAGGGAGACGTTGGAGGCCATTCGGCAACAGACAGCCGCAACCAATGCCCTACGGCATGCGTTGCTGGCTGGACACGGGACGCTGCACCCCAAGGTGTCGTGTCTGCTTGTAGCGAGTCCTCGAGCACGCAAGCGAGTACAGAGGATAAAGTTCCTCCTGACTCGGAAGTGGAGCTTCAGGCTTCTGCTTCCGCTCCATCACCTCCACCTCGGCAGGAAGTCTTGCCGTCCCACTCTGCACGACGACTTGGTATCAGTCTGCATAGACCAAAACGGGCGGGTGGGGTACGAACACGGGGTGGGACTGGACTGGAGGGAAACGTGGCCGCAGATAGGGAGGGGGGAGTGCTTCCAAAAGTTTATTCATTCAGTGTTCACTTGTTCAATTGTTCTTGTTTTGTTCATTGTTAAGATTTTGTGGATTTGAAGGAAGGGTTGGTGCAGGGGGTTGGAGGGATAGTTTATTAAAGTTTTTTTTATATTTGTTAATAAAAAAAAATATCTTTAATTCAATAAATTGTGTGTGTCTTCTGTCTTAGTTATATTAGTTATCAACTGTTGTTAATCCATATTTGTTTATTCTTTTACTATACAAGTACTTTACTTACACTAAATTTTATATTTAAAATAAGCATAAATTCTGACGATAGGCCAGTGCAGGTAAGACAAGGAAACCCCACGCAATTGAAATTTTTGATTAACCCGAACTGCAAATTAACATCTGAATGTTCACATTTAGCGAGTGGAACCCCTTTCTGTTACAAAAGACCTCCTCGTTCTTTAAGGGTGCTTTGAGGGCAATGTGCACACAGTCTATTGCTCCCTGCACCTTGGGGAAGTCTGCTATTCTCAAGAAACCAAAAGTATTCTCGGTCTGTGCCTCCCTGGTCATTGTGAAGCTTATGAAGTCCCTCCACGAGCATAAAGAACTTCAGTCACCTGTCAAATGCGGCAGTGTGTAGCGTGCTGATGTCTAATTTTAATAACCTCTCAACAATATCTAATCACTGTACTCTGCACTCTCTGTACTCTCTACGCTGTATACCAGTCAGTTTGATAGGCCCCAACAATATCAGTAAATAACTTCACTATGTAAAAGCTATTTACCAAATAATTTCAATATATAAAAGCTATTTAGCAAAAATAACTTGATAATACCTATTTATATTCCCTGTCCCAATATTCTGAGTACAATTATCTTTAAATTAACTCTCTAAATAACTCACAACTAATCCTGCACCCTTCCTCTGAAGTCAAAATGGCATCCGTAGTGCCCATTTTTCTTCTCTTAGGCCCAGAAAAAGCAACTATTTCTCAGCACTCTTTTGGGCCTTGCATCGGCCCAGCGAAGTGCATGCTAGGTGCAGAAACTTGGGATGGGCCTTGTGTGAGCTATAATTTCGGCAATCTTCTCGTCGATCAAAGTGGAAACTTAGGCACATGTTTTTCGGGCGATATTTTGGGCCTAGTTTCTACTTTTTACTCAAAATGGGCGATATTGGTCCATTTTGGGCCATATATGGGCCATAGATGGGCGATGTGAAATGGAAAGTCTAGCCCTATCTTTATCAAGACCTGGCCACCATAAGTAACTACGTGCAAAGCTCTTGGTCAAGCACATTCCCAGCTGCTGGTCATGGAAGTCTCCTAATAATTTGGACCTGAATTTATTTGGTATAACCATTCTTGCACTCCACATGATACAATCTTTATCAACTGATAATTCATTCCTACAAATGAAGATTGGTTGAAGATCTTTGTCTGTTACTTGGTTTGGCCATCCATTTGCAATATAATCATACACCTTTGACATCACTGGGTCACGTTTGGTTGCTCTACCAATCTCTTCAGCTGTGACTGGCAGTTCATCAATGTATTTGGATGTGGTTATTTGAACTTTCAAAAGGCTTTAGACAAGGTCCCACAAAAGATTAGTGTGCAAAGTTAAGGTACATGGTATTGGGGGTAATGTATTGACGTGGATAGAGAACTGGTTGGCAGACAGGAAGCAAAGAGTGGGAATAAACGGGTCCTTTTCAGAATAGCAGGCAGTGACTAGTGGGGTGCCACAAGGTTCAGTGCTGGGACCCCAGCTATTTACAATATACATTAATGATTTAGATGAAGGAATTGAAGGTAATATCTCCAAGTTTGCAGATGACACTAAGCTGGGTGGCAGTGTGAGCTGTGAGGAGGATGCTAAGAGGTTGCAGGGTGACTTGGACACGTTAGGTGAGTGGGAAAATGCATGGTATATGCAGTATAATGTGGATAAATGTGAGGTTATCCACTTTGGTGGTAAAAACAGGAAGGCAGATTATTATCTGAATGGTGACAGATTAGTAAAAGGGGAGGTGCAAAGAAATCTGGGTGTCATGGTACATCAGTCATTGAAAGTTGGCATGCAGGTACAGCAGGCAGTAAAGAAAGCAAATGGCATGCTGGCCTTCATAGCGAGAGGATTTGAGTATAGGAGCAGGGAGGTCTTACTGCAGTTGTACAAGGCCTTGGTGAGACCACACCTTGAGTATTGTGTGCAGTTTTGGTCTAATCTGAGGAAGGACATACTTGCTATTGAGGGAGTGCAGCGAAGGTTCACCAGACTGATTCCCGGGATGGCAGGACTGACATATGAAGAAAGACTGGATTGGATAGGCTTATACTCACTGGAGTTTAGAAGAATGAGAGGGGATCTCATAGAAACATATAAAATTATGACGGGACTGGACAGATTAGATGCAGGAAGAATGTTCCCGATGTTGGGGAAATCCAGAACCATGGGTCACAGTATAAGGATAAGGGGTAAGCCATATAGGATCGAGATGAGGAGAAACTTTTTCACCCAGAGAGTTGTTAACCTGTGGAATTCTCTACCACAGAATGTTGTGGAGTCCAGTTCATTGGATATATTCAAGAGGGAGTTAGATGTGGCCCTTACGTCTAAAGGGATCAGAGGGTATGGAGAGAAAGCGTGAGTGGGGTACTGAAGTTGCATGATCAGCCATGATCATATTGAATGGCGGTGCAGGCTTGAAGGGCCGAATGGCCTGCTCCTGCACCTATTTTCTATGTTTCCATGTTTCTATATATGAAAAATAAAACACTTCTTCCCAATTGGGTGTAACTTGTGATGGGGAAGGCAATCTAGACATAGCATCAGCATTACTGTGATCAGCTGATCATCTGTATTCAATATCATATGTATATGCTGACAAAATCAAAGCCCACCTCTGCATTCGGGTTGCAGCTAGTGTTGGAACTGGGGACTTTGGATGGAGGATTGCTGTTAGGGGCTTATGGTCCATAACGATGGTAAACTTACGACCATACAAGTATTTGTGAAACTTCTTGACCCCAAAAATTAATGTCAAAGCTTCCCTTTTGATTTGCACATAATTACTCTCACTGGCATTGAGAGTGCATGAAGCAAAAGCAATTGGTCTCTCCTCCCCACTACGTAATACATAAGAGATTACTGCCTCAACTCCATACAGAGAGGCATCACATGCTAGCTTAATCTCCTTAGATATATCATAGTGAACTAACATGGTGCTCTCTACCAATTTGCTTTTACACTCCTTGAATGCTGTATCGCATTCTTTTGACCACTTCCAATGGATCTGTTTTTTCAATAGTTCATTCAGTGGATGTAATACTGTAGACAAATTGGGTACCCAAGAATGAACAAAGTTCAGTGACATTCCTGGGAATGGGTGCATTTCTGATTGCATCCAGCTTTCTCATGGTTGGATGTAAACCATCTTTGTCTACTTTGTACCCTAAGTACTCCACTGAGTTTTGAAATAACTCACACTTACAAGCAGATACTCATACTCTGTGCTTCTCTAGCCATTTGAGGACTTCATTCAATGTGTTATTATGAATTTGCCTATTTGGTGCTGAAATTAGTATGTCATCCAAATAACATACTACCCCTTCAATACCTTGCAAAATCTGGTTCATCACCCCTTGGAATATGGCAGGGGAGGAAGCCACTCCAAATGGTAGCGTATTAAATTGATATAGGCCTAGTTGAGTATTTATAGTCAAGCATGACTTGGACTCCTCATCTAGTTCAAGCTGTAAGTAGGCATTCATAATATCCAGTTTTGTGAAGATCTGACCACCTCTCGGTGTTTTGAACGAATCTTCTATATTCGCCAGTGTATTGGGGACATTACCCTCTAGGATGTGGTTTACGGTTACTTTATAATCACCACACAATTTTGCCTTACCATCAGACTTGGGTACAACAACAATGGGTGTAGCCCAATTACTTCAATCCAACTTACAAATAATGTTCTCAGTCTCTAGTCTTTTGAGTTCTTGCTCCACTTTCTCCTTGAGTGCATATGGTAAGGAACGTGGCTTGTAGTAAACCGATCTAGCATCCCTCTATACCCTGATACTCACCTTGAAGCCTTGGATCGGACTACCCGTTTCGCAGAACACTTTCGGATAACTCTTGATAACATCATCCATTGATGCAAATCTTGTTTCAACACGAAAAATCTCACTCCAATCCAGCTTCAGTGATCTCAACCAATTTTTTCCAATAAGGCAGGTTTGTCTCCTTTCACTACTATTAGAGGCAAGTTCTGAAATTGATCCTTGAATTTCACTGGTACGGTGATATGACCTACCACAGGAATTTTCTCTCCCAAGTAACCTCGCAGCTCTATCTTGTATTTCTCCAATGGGAAATCACACAATTTGTCGCAGTATAGTGACTCCGGTACGACACTCAAGGTTGCACCAGTGTCGATTTCCATTGGTATCTTGAATCCCACAACATCTATGTGGATTTTGATACTTTTCGAATCGCTGTCAATTAACCTCGTGCTCCTGATGACGTGTTACTCTAACATCTCCACGTCCTGTTGTTGTTCTTCCATGCTATGTAGTCCCTGGGGATTTCAATTCATAGCTTTGAACGCTGGACTCATAGCTTTGAAAACTGGTTTACCCTTCAGTCGGCATGCCTTCGCAATATGCCCAGTCTTTCTGCAGAAGAAACACTCTGCCTTCACATATGGACAACTTTGAGCAATGTGTTGTCCCAGGCACCAATAGCACGACTTTGGTGCTTTGTTAGAATTTCCAGTTTCTGAAACTTTGGACCCCCACCGCCTTTTACTTTGAGCCTGCAGGTGATTCAGCTCAGTTGACTGATGACCGTAATTATTATGAAATTCTCGGGAATATTGTTCGGCCAAGCCCATCAACCTCGCTGTCTGACAAGCAATCTCAAAAGTCAAGTCATCCGTCATCAATAACTTTCTTCTAATTGCATCATCTTTCACCCCAATAACAAAACGGTCCCGCAATGCTCGGTTTTGAAAGTTTTTGAAATTACAGTGAATAGATAGCTTTTTTAATGCTACAATGTAATCACTGATATTTCATCAGTCTTTTGATTTTGTATACCGAAATGATAGCTTTCAGCAATTTCTAACGGTACCAGGTTGTAATGCTGCTCCAGCTTCATTAAAATCTCTTTAATCATTGTGTCCTTTGGCTCATCAGGCACAAGCAGATTTACCAGTGTTTCATACAATTCAGGACCCATTTCTGATAAGAAGATCGCTCTCTTCTGTTCCAACACAGCCCGGTTCTGATCTGCACCCTCTGGAACTTTGATTTTCTTATTTGCAGTGAAATACATTTCTAGCCGATCCACATATGCTTTAAACCTTTCCTGGTTGCGGTTATATTCACCTAAATGTCTCAGTACATCTACGGGTGCCGCCATTTTAAACTCTGCAGTAAGTAGTGTGCTCGTTTTTTATCTCGGATTTTGTAGCTTTTTCCAAAGATAGAGAAGCTTTCAAAGTTTCTCTGTCGGCTGGCTGAATCCTTCACCAACAAAAATTACAGCTTATATCATCCGAAAAATCCCATTTCATCGCCAAATGTGATATATTCACAGAGCACACTAGTTTTTTTTTTGAAATTCGTAGCCAATCGTTACAATTCTTTGTCAAATCACAAACGCCAGAGGTCACTTTGCACACATCAAGGATCACTCTGCGCCAATGCTCTTAGCCAAAAGGCCTAGAGCCACTGCACCGTTCCTGGAAGTACTGCAATACCAGGTTCGTGCCATGGAGGTGGATGGGTCAGGCCCCCCCACACACCTCTGTGGAGGTGGATGGGTCAAGCCACCCCACCCACCTCCTATTTCCAAAAAAGCAAGCATATACCTTCCTGATCCAGGGAGAACCACCTTGGGGTTATGGTGGTTACTCCCCTGTCAGGTCAGTTACGCATGATCTTAGCCAAAAGGCCGAGCTAGTTACTACAGGTCTTTCTAAAATGGATGCATCTGCAGAAGTCTCCGGAACTTCCTGGTTCTTGTAAGCTGACTATTTATTCCCTTTTGTTGCAGCAACACAATACGTCCACATCCACAGTGTGGCGCTACAGACATTACAGTCAGGAAGGCCAATGGTATCTTGGCCTTTACTGCAAAGGGGATGGAGTATAAAAGCAGGAAAGTATTGATACAGCTATAGAAGGTATTGGTGATGCCATACCTGGAATACTGTGTGCAGTTTTGGTTTCCATATTTAGGAAAGGATACACTTGCTTTGGAGGCAGTCAGAGAAGGTTCATTAGGTTGATTCTGGAGATGAGGAGGTTGACTTATGAGGAAAGGTTGAGTAGGTTGGGCCTCTACTCATTGGAATTCAGAAGAATGAGAGGTGATCTTATCGAAACGTATAAGATTATGAGGGGGCTTGACAAGGTGGATGCAGAGAGGATGGTTCCACAGATAGGGGAAACTAGAACTAGAGGGCATGATCTTAGAATAAGGGATCACTCATTTAAAACAGAGATGAGGAGGAATTTCTTCTCTCAGAGGGTTGCAAATCTGTGGAATTCACTGCCGCAGAGAGCTGTGGAAGCCGGGACGTTGAATAAATTTGAGAAAGAAATAGACAGTTTCGTAAATGATAAGGGGATAAGGGGTTATGGGGAGTGGGCGGGGAAGTGGAGCTGAGTCCATAATCAGATCAGCCATGATCTTATTGAATGGCGGAGCAGGCTCGAGGGACCGTGTGGCCTACTCCTGTTTCTATTTCTTATGTTCTTATGTTTCTATATGTGTCAGGTTGGAGCCAATTAAACTCCAAAGGGATTCTGCATACAGCTCAGCCCCCAGAAACTTTGGACTTAGTGTTAGACATGCATGAATGTGCATGAACATTTAAATTATATCACTGGGATTTCATTCAAATATTGAAATTAAGCTCCTGCACCTATCAATTTCCCCACAGGAAATACTGCTGATAAAATAAATGGGAGAGACCAAGCATGACAAATCTCTGCCTTCATTTCCAATCGGCAACATCAACTTTGCACCCAAAAATTAAATCAATGAAACCGTGACTACAGTGGCTGTTTTGTATAGTTGTGAAAGACCTTGAGAACTGATCCTTCAAAATAGGGCTCAGTAATCACTGTTTCATTGTTAGATATCTCACTATAATTATAATAACAGCCTTCCATGCCTTTGCGGTCTCTGTTAAATGTTTAAGGTATTCCGACAGTAGGCACAATAACATTGTACTGTTCATATAAATGACTCACACTGACTCCTATTGCAGAAACACCAGTCTAAGAGATATCTAGAATACTGAATGCTGAATTAGTCACATGTAGAAACCTTTAGAGAAAACAGAATTAAATCAAATTTGTGGAACAGGCTGAATGAACTAGTGGGTCTTTTCCTGGCAATCATTTTTCTGAGTTCAAACCCTGACTTGTGTTTGTTGTAACTCCTTAATATAATTCTGGCTGTTTCATATTATTATCCTACTGTTGTAATAACTCTTGGACTTATTTTCAGTCTTTGACAGAAAACTTGGTTCCACTTTCCATGCAGCATTGAATCAGTCACAAGGTGGCCCAGGACAAGCCTCTTTTGGGGCGATGCCCAGGATTTATGAAGGGGAAGTCATGTTTGACAAATTTGCTGGAGTTCTTTGAGGATGTAACAAACAGGGTGGATAAAGGGGAACTAGTGGATGTGCTGTATTTGGACTTCCGGAAGGCATTTGACAAGGTGCCACATAAAAGGTTACTGCACAAGATAAAAGTTCACGGGGTTGGAGGTAATATATTAGCATGGCTAGAAGATTGGCGAACTAACAGAAAACAGAGAGTCTGGATAAATGGTTCATTCTCTGGTTGGCAATCAGTAACTAGTGGGGTGCCGCAGGGATCAGTGCTGAGACTCCAACTATTTAGAATCTATATCAACGACTTGGAAGAAAGGACTGAGTGTAACATAGCCAAGTTTGCTGACGATACAAAGATGGGAGGAAAAGCAATGTATGAGGACACACAAAATATGCAAAAGGACATAGACAGGCTAAGTGAGTGGGCAAAAATTTGGCAGATGGAGTATAATGTTGGAAAGTGTGAGGTCATGCACTTCGACAGAAAAAAAATCAAAGAGCAAATTATTATTTAAACGGAGGAAAATTGCAAAGTGCTGCAGTACAGCGGGACCTGGGGGTACTTGTGCATGAAACACAAAAGGATAGTATGCAGGTACAGCATGTGATCATGAAGGCCAATGGAATCTTGGCCTTTTTATTGCAAAGTGGATGGAGTATAAAAGCAGGGAAGTCTTGCTACAGTTATACAGGGTATTGGTGAGGCCAAACCTGGAATACTGCGTGCAACTTTGGTTTCCATATTTAAGAAAGGATATACTTGCTTTGGAGGCAGTTCAGAGAAGGTTCACTTGGTTGATTCCGGGGATGAGGGGGTTGACTTATGAGGGAAGGTTGAGTAGGTTGGGCCTCTACTCATTGGAATTCAGAAGAATGAGAGGTGATCTTATCGAAACGTATAAGATTATGAGGAGGCTTGACAAGGTGGATGCAGAGAGTATGTTTCCACTGATGGGGGAAACTAGAACTAGGGGGCATAATCTTAGAATGTGGACGCCCATTTAAAACTGAGGTGAGGAGAAATTTCTTCTCTCAGAGGGTTGTAACTCTGTGGAATTCACTGCCTCAGAGAGCTGTAGAAGCTGGGACATTGAATAAATTTAAGACAGAGATAGACAGCTTCTTAACTGATAAGGGAATAAGGGGTTTTGGGAAGCAGGCAGGGAAGTGGAGCTGAGTCCATGATTGGATCAGCGATGATTGTACTAAATGGCGGAGCAGTCTCGAGGGGCCGTATGGCCTACTCCTGCTCCTATTTCTTATGTTCTTATAATATGATGGCCCCAAAGTTCCTGGGGTTGGGGAGGGCAGTGTACTGGTGAAATGCTAGCAGTGGAACAGGAATTTTTGGGTGGAACCAGCATCTGCCTGGGTACTGCTCCATTCTAGCCCCATCACAAATTTCACTACCTTTGTGGGCTGAGTCATAGTATAACCACCCGCAATTGGGCAGGCATATTGTAATGTGATGTAAATGGAGTGGAGGAGAGGAGAGTTTGAAATTTAAATGTCCAGTTATTCACTGCAATTGATTGAAGAAGATTCAGTTGGATTATCTAAAACAACAGTTTTAGAATCTTAAAAATTGATGCAGTTACAGCTTTCCTCAGTGATAAATGTAGGTACACCACTTGTTAAAGTGCCCAGAAAGTGGATAGATGAGCTACAAGTAAATCTACAAGGCACATAAATTAGTTGTAAGATGCCATTGAATATTCAGCCATGCCCCATCAGTGGATACCAATGCAGCAAAAACAAATCTTTTCCAGATGGTTCTCCAGCTTTGGGGACCTACTGATGCTACATCAAAATGTCACAGCACAATTCCTCCCTCCCAGTCAAGCAGCCCAGAGGCAATGGAAATAATGCAGGCACCTGCCCAAAATATGGGCAAATAGCAGTTCTGTTCTGCCCCATATTACTGCCCAGTTGATGGAAAAATTACCCCAATGTATCATAATATTGCATTGCAATGTTAGGAGGGAAATCTAACCCCTAGGCACGGGTGAGTGGGAGATAAAAAATTTTTAATTTTTCAAACCCGTCCCAACCCACCTACTTCCGGTTTTAACGGAGGGAGATTGGGGGTGGGTGGCCAACCCAATCTCAGGATGCGGATAAGTTAGTAAAACCTTTTTTAGGAGGCTACATTTTACCTACATTTTTATTTTTAACCCATATAGGTCAGGTTTCCCAGGTGGCAGGTTAGTAGCAGGGAAAAAGAGGCGAGAAGGGCTAGATCCATAGGGTCGGTGCATTTCCAGCACTGCTTGTGAACCAGGAGGAGCAGGATTGCTTCCCCAGCCTCACAAACTAATCTCTTTACAGACTCCATGATCGGACCCCGGGATGTCCGACTCTCCTGAGATCTCTGGCTGCTCACCACCCCCCCGCCCCCCAGCGATCTCTCACTGCTCATCCTCTGCAACCTCTCCCTGCTCACCCCCCACCCCTGCAATCGCTAAATGCTCAGCCCCCCTGCAACCTCTCACTGCTCATAGCCCCCCATGACCTCTCACTGCTCACCCCCCGTGACCTTGCACTGCTCACACCCCCACGATCGCTGGCTGCTCACCACCCCCCCCCGCGATCTCTCACTGCTCACCCACTCCCCACCCCGCGATCTCTCACTCCTCCCCCCCCACCCGCGATCTCTCACTGCTCACCCTCCGCCCCGTAACCTTGCATTGCTCACACCCCCACGATCGCTGGCTGCTCACCCCTCCCCGCGATCTCTCACCACCCCCCCCGCGATCTCTCACTCCTCCCCCGCACCCGCGATCTCTCACTGCTCACCCTCCGCCCCGTGACCTTGCACTGCTCACACCCCCACAATCGCTGGCTGCTCACCCCCCACCCCCACGATCTCTCACTGCTCACCCACCCCCCACCCCGTGATCTCTCACTCCTCCCCCCCACCCACGATCTCTCACTGCTCACCCACCCCCCCCCCCGTGATCTCTCACTCCTCCCCCCCACCCGCGATCTCTCACTGCTCACCCTCCGCCCCGCGACCCTCACTGCTCACCCTCCGCCCCGCGACCTGGCACTGCTCACCCCGCCCCCCCCCCACCCCGCGATCTCTGACTGCTCACCCTCCCCCCGCCCCGCAACCTCTCATCCCTCTCCCCCCCCACCCACCCACGATCTCTGACTGCTCACTTCCTGGCTCCAAGTAAATATTGGGGCCTTCGAGTCACTACTTTGTGAATCTGCTGCTAAATTCCCACATTTTTGAAAGGTTGTTAAAACTGCTGGAGTTGTTATCTGTGGCACCTTAAAATATTGATACTTTAGTGCAATTCAGCTATCTTTACAACTAGCTGAAGTTTTTCTCTATTTCCTAAATCATGCTTTTCCCCCCTCAAGTGGCGAGCAGACACCATCACATTAAGCTCACACCCTGAAACCCTGATATATAATTACTTGGAGAGTATAACAAACACAATAAACAGAGAACAGACATTAAATTGCACAACACAGAATTAGTAAAAAGAAATGTTAATAGTGCTCCCTAAATTCAAGCCCATTACTAATCCTAACTAGAGTTAAACAGACAAGCTCTATTGATTACACAATACTCATTAGACTGCCTGTCCCAGAATGTACCATCCAGGAGTACTAAGGATTCTGTTGCTTGTCAGAAAGAATTTACAGTATATCTAGTAAATGCATGGACTATGTGTCAGGGGCAGCTGCTTAAGAGCCACACTTTGTATATTGCTCATGGAATGGATAGATGAAGCACATACAAGGCTGAATGTTCAAACCAACATGCAATCATGAATAGGGAAACAAACCAGTGGTAAATTGTAGAATTCCGAGATAATTCCTTGAGTGATTTTGTTTTTATGAGTGAAGTGATTTGCTATTAAAATATCCCCATTTGCATGGTTCCCTATCAACATATCCTTGTATAAATACACTTACAGAACAGGAGTGTAAAAAGATGGTTAAAAATAAAGTGAGAGGAACTGATATTAAAAGTACTAAATTGGCTGTACAGCAATGCACACAGTGTTCGTCATAAAACGGAAAACTGAAGGTAATAATACAGTGTGAGGAACCAGATTTAATAGGGATTACTGAGACATGGCTACAGAAAAATCAAAACTAGGAATTAAACATTGTAGAGTACAACATATTTAGAAAAGGTAGAGAAGGAAAAAGGAGAGGTGGAGTAGCTGTACTTATTAGAGCTAACATAGTGACAGAAAAAAGTGACGCAGGTATCAGTAAGACAGAAATAGAATCCATGTAGATAAAAATAAAAGATAATAAAGGATCAATCACACTAATAGGAGTAGTCTACAGACCACCTAATAGTGAAGGGAGGTGGAGGAAGAAATATGCAGACAAATTATGGAAATGAGTAAAAAACATAGAATAATAATCATGGAGGATGTCAACCAGCCAGAAATTAATTGGTCAGAAGAGGTAGGTAAAGGGGACAAGGGAATGGAATTTTGACAATATGTACAGATTCCTTTAAACCCAATATTTAAGAAGCCCAATAAGGGAGAAAAGCCAATTTTGAGGGACTGAGAATAAAACTTGAGCGAAAAAAATAAAATGGACAACAATGATGTAGAACAGCAATGTGAAACATTTAAAATGGTGTTCAACAGAATCCAGGAAAAATATATTCTGCTAAAAAAGAACGAGCTAAACATTAATGAGACTCCATGGCTAAAGACATAAAAGAAAAGTTGAGGTTATGGGCTGCAGGGGAGAGCAGAGGTATTACTATACATATTTAATAGTTAGAAAAAGATTTAGTGCCAGTGGACTGGCAGATAGCTAATATAATGCCTCTGTTTAAGAAGGGAGAAAGAACATGTTCAGGGAACTATAGACCAGTCAGCTTAACATCAGTGGTAGGAAAACTAATGGTGGCCGAAATTGCCCACTGCCGGAAATGCGGCACATCGACCCTGGTTCAGTTGTTTTTACCGGCGCGGTGAATGCGCGGCACCTTGAGCGAAATTCCGCTCTTTGGCTTTTTTTTTCAGCGGTCCAGAAGTCGGTCATAATGGGAGCGGATGTGCAGTGGTGAGCGGAAGTTCTCACACTAAGGGGCAGAAGTTGGGGGCAGGTGGAGTGTCTGATGACGTCATCATGCTGCCGCGTAACCAAGTCTTTCCCCTTCACTTAAAGGGGAGACATGCTGCGATTCTTTAGGTTAGGTCCACTAGGCCACCAGGGAGGGTTTCGGCCAGGCCAATGACCTGGCACCCAAGAGGAGGTGCCAGGCTGCCTGTTGGCGGCCTGTTGGCGGCCCGGATGAACCCGGGGATATAATTGTTGGCCCGACATGGCAGTCAGGCGACAATAGAAATGATGGTGACCGTGGCTCTAGGTCCTCCCCTCTAATGACAGCTGCACCGCCATTTTGGAAGTACTCTAAGCACAGTGCACCAGCAGAAATAGCTGCCGGTCACCGAGTGGCAGGAGCAAGATTTTCTCGGCGGAATTTCGCGATCGGGAGGGAGCAATTTCAGCGGTGTGCACTCTGATGATGCGCTTAGGATGAATCAGAAGCAGTGGAGCAGTCGTGGGGGGAGCGGGTCACCGCCGGGATAACACAGGAGCGGAATTTTCAAAATGGCGGTAACAGGTCTTAAGGGAAGGGGCAATTTCAGCCCCATGGAATCCCTACTAAAGGAAAAAAATAGAATATCTAGAAACCCAAAATATAGTAATGACTAGTCAACATGGATTTCAGAAGAGAAAGTCTTGCTTGCCCAACCTCATTGAATTCTTTGAAGAGGTAACAGAGCGAGTAGATAAAGGTAATGCAGTAGCTTTAATTTATCTAGATTTTCAATAGGCCTTCAATAAGGTACCATGTAATAGACTAATGAATAAGGCCGGAGAATGCAGAGGGCAGGAGACAAGTAGCAGAATGATAGCTAGCTGGCTTCATGACAGATAACAGAGAGTAGGGATAAAGGGTAGCTATTTAAAATGGCAGACGGTGAAAA
Source organism: Pristiophorus japonicus (assembly GCF_044704955.1). NCBI lineage: Eukaryota > Metazoa > Chordata > Chondrichthyes > Pristiophoridae > Pristiophorus > Pristiophorus japonicus. Next base: position 405,652,343 of record NC_091977.1, read on the forward strand.
GAGGGTTCCCACAAGGATCAGTGTTGGACCAATAGTGTTCACAATTTATATTAGCAATTTAGACATTGGAATCAAAAACACAATTTCTACATTTGAGGATGACACCAAATTGGAGGGATATTCAATACTGAGGACTGCAACAAATTATAAGAAGACATTAATAAACTTGCAGAACAGGCATACAATTGGCAAATGAATTTCAACACAGAAGAATGTGTGGTATTACATTTTGGTAAACAAAATAAGGAGGTCACATATTACTTGGAAAATAAGAATCTAAGTGGGGTAGAGGAGCGAGGGGATCTCAAAGTACAAATACACATCACTAAAAGTAGCAATGCAGGTTAATAGGCCATAAAAAGGCAAACCAAGCACTAGAGTTTATTTCTAGAGGTATATAATTGAAAAGTAGAGAAGTTATGCTAAGCTTCTATCAAACTTTGTTTGGAGTACTGTGTACAATTCTGGTCACCGTATCATAAAAAATATATAAAGGCACTGTAAAGGGTGCAAAAAAGATTTACAAGAATGATACCAGAAATGCAAGGGTACCAATCAAGAAAGGATGAACAGACTGTGGGTCTCTTTTCTCTTGAAAAAAGACAGCTGGGGGGTGTCCAAATATAGGTCTTTAAAATTATGAAAGGTTTTGATGGAGTAGACACAGAGAGAACGTTTCCACTTGTTGGGAAGAGCAAAACTAAAGGCCATCAATATAAAATAGTCACCAAGAAATCAATAGGGAATTCAGAAGAAAATTATTTACCCAACGAGTGGTGAGAATATGGAACTTGCTACCACAGGGAGTGGTTGAAGTGAATAGTATAGATGCATTTAATGGGAGACTAAATAAGCATATGAGGGAGAAGGGAATAGAAGATTATGCTGATAGAGTTAAATGAGGAAAGACAGGAGGAGGCTCGACTGGAGCATAAATGCCAGCATGGACTGCTTGGGCCGAATGGCATGTTCTGTGCTGTATATCCTATGTAATTCTATGTATTCATTTCTCCATCATGTACCTATATAGCTTCCCCTTAAATGCATCTATGCTATTCATCTCAACTACTCCATATGTTAGTGAGTTCTGCAAATAAAGCAAAACAATTGCTAGATTTGTGGAATAGTATTGTTACTACACAGGACACCCGGGCTGGGGTTTTTTATTTCGGCACTGGCCAGCCCACAATTATCCACCCATTAATCTGAATTGAGGACTGGTGAGTGTAGAAGCAGAAAACTACAGCCACGTTTTATTTAAGTTCTGTGAGTTTTTGAGATGACCTTCTTCACAAAGTTAATGCAGAATAAGTTGGGTTTCAAACCACAGTCAAAGACTGTCAGCTGGAGGGAGGAGTTTCTTGTTTGGCTTTATTCCATATTCTGCTGATGTGCACTATTTCTGTGAAGAACTTTGATTTGGAGCAGTAGTTTAGCTCAGATTAAATCCAAGCAACCTCTACCCAAGCAGACAGGGTTTAAATGAAGAGCTGGATCTTGGAATGAATTAATCTCCAAGTAGAGTTAGCTGTCAATTTAGATTTAATTAGAGGTAACAAAATCAATACTGTTGCTGCATGGATTTAACTGGAGTTTTATTGCAGAGAAAAGCTGGATTAGAAGAGCTTTGAGTAAAATATGAAGGCTATCTCTCTCTATCAAATTGATTTCCTTGCTCTTCTTTCATTTCTTCTTTCCCTTTCTTCTTACCAGTTCCATCCTTCTTTCGGCCTCGCTGCGTTCTGTGAGGATCCTCCTCAGTCTCTTGGCCTGATAAATCAATCCCTGGCAACAGTGACAGAGTTTTGTAGCTTTCTTTAGCTATACCTTCCTGACATTAGCCAAATGAAATAGACCACTTTGGAAGTTTTCCAGGTGGAGAGAAATACTGTATGCGATTTAAATAGATTTATTGAATAATGCAGCTAGAATGACTGTCAGAGCAGTGAGACAGGACTATGGCCCTGTGCATTCCTCAATAAAATGGCACAACAAATTGACTTACTGAGTCTCCCGACATAATAACTGATTTCATGAAATCCAAATACAGGGATGCCTATAAAGGCTGATTGAGCACACAGTGCCACTGATTCTAGTATATGATAATGATAGAATGGATTAGAAGTAAACTGACCACCTAACTAATAATCAATGGTCGGGACCTGTAAAAGTTCTGATTTAATAAGCTTCATTATATGAGGCATTTATTCTCACCTATCTTTTGTCAGCCCATTGCAACATATCAACAAACAGCATTTTAAAAACATGTGTACTATTGACTGCCTGCCATTATTTTTTCTCTCAGATGTGGATAAAAGTGAATGAAGCAGTCTTAATACAAAATGTCTCAAAGTATTGCTCTTTTGGCACAATCAATGAAAAACAACCTGAAAACTCTTTAGTCTAGCCTGATATACAACAATAACTTGTATTTATATAGCACCTTTAACGTAGTAAATTGTCCCAAGGCACTTCACTGGTGCATTATCAAACAAAATTTAACACTGAGCTACATAAGGAGATATTAGGACATGTGACCAGAAGCTTGGTCAATGAGTAGGTTTTTATGGAGTGTCTTAAAGGAGGAAAGAAAGGTAGAGAGGCGGAGATGTTTAGAAAGGGAATTCCAGAGTTTAGGGCCTTGGCAGCTGAAGGGATGGCCACCAGTGGTGGAGCAACTAAATTTGGGGATGCTCAAGAGGCCAGAATTGGAGGGGTGCAGATTTCTCAGAGGGTTGTAGGGCTGGAGGAGATTACAGAGATAGGGAGGGGTGAGGCCATGGAGAGATTCGAAAACAAGGATGAGAATTATCAAATCAAGGTGTTGCATAACTGGGAGCCAATTTAAGTCAGCGAGCACAGGGGTGATGGGTGAATGGGACTTGGAGCAAGTTATTACATGGACAACAGAGTTTTGGTGACGTCAAGTATATGGAGGGTAGAAAATGGGAGGCCAGCCAGGAATGCATCGGATTAGTCAAGTCTAGAGGTAACAAAAGCATGGATGAGGGTTTCAGCAGCAGATGAGCTGAGGCAGGGGTGGAGTTGGGCGATGTTACGGAAGTGGAAATTGCCAGTCTTAGTCATGCTGCGGAAATATGGTCGGACGTTCATTTTGGGGTCAAAAAAAACACCAAGGTTACGAACAGTCTGGTTCACCCTCATACAGTTACCAGGGAGAGAAATTGAGTCAGTGGCTAGAGAACGCAGTTTGTGGCGTGAACTGAAGGCAACGGCTTCAGTCTTCCCAATATTTAATTGAAGTAAATTTCTGCTCATCCAGTACTGGATGTCGGACAAGCAGTCTGCCAATTTAGAGGAAGTGGAGGGGTCGAGAAAGATGGTGGTGAGGGAGAGCTGGGTGTCATCAGTGCACATGTAGAAATATTGGGCTACGGCTTGAGTTCTGTGGGAGGGCAGTTTCACAATTTAGCGCGTCCAGCAACTGGCGGCGGTCACAGAGAGTACATCTTGGGATATTGCAGTCATACATAAGATGATCTTTTAAAATTATGGATGGAAAATTATGGGGTGTGTTATATATGTGGACTTGTATTTACTCTGTACAGCCACCAAAGGGCTCATCCGACGGAGTTCCAAGGGATCCCATAATCCCTTGGGAGCACAGGTATTTAAGGAGGCTTCACAGGTTGGAGAGGCACTCTGGAGACCTGCAATATAAGACTACGGTCACTTTTTACTTTGAGCTCACAGTGTTCAGTCTGACTCTTTCTCCATACACAAAAACTGGTGACGAGATACAGATAGCGAACCCAAAGATGCAGAGAATAGTGGGCATCCTGGAGAAATTCTCAGACAGAGATGATTGAGAAACTTTTGTGGAGCGACTCGACCAATACATCGTGGCCAACGAGCTAGATGGGGAAGAGAGCGCTGCCAAACGAAGGGCGATCATCCTCACCGTCTGTGGGGCACCAATGTATGGCCTCATGAAGAATCTGCTCACTCCAGCGAAACCCACGGAGAAATCGTACGACGATTTGTGCACACTGGTCCAGAAGCATTCGAACCCAAAAAGAAAGCGTTCTGATGGCGAGATACCGGTTCTACACCTTCAAAAGGTCTGAAGGCCAGGAAGTGGTGAGTTATGTCGCCGAGCTAAGACGCCTTGCAGGACATTGCAAATTTGAAGGACATTTGGAGCACATGCGCAGAGATTTTTTCGTGCTTGGCATTGGCCACGAAACCATACTTCGCAAACTTTTGACTGTAGAGACCCCAACCTTGAGTAAGGCCATAGCGATAGCCCAGGCGTTCATTGCCACCAGTGACAATAAGAAGCAAATCTCTCAGCACACAAGTGCTGCTACAAGTACTGTGAACAAAGTGATGTTGTTTTCGAATCGTAATGTACAGGGCAGGTCACACATACCTGCAGCTACACGTCCGCAGATGTCTCAGAGTCCACCATCAAGGGTGGTGAATGCAAGGCCATTAACACCTTGTTGGTGCTGCAGGGTTGATCATCATTTCCATTCATGCCGCTACAAAGAGTACGTTTGCAAGGGCTAGGGAACAATGGGACACCTCCAACAAGTTTGCAGGTGAGCTGCAAAGCCTGTTAAACCTGCAAACCACCATGTTGCAGAGGAGGACAGATCCATGGAGGATCACGACGAACCAGAGCCTCAGATCAAGGAGGCAGAGGTACATGGGGTGCACACATTCACCATGAATTGTACCTCGATAATGCTGAATGTTGAACTAAATGGACTTCCGGTGTCAATGGAGCTGGACACAGGCGCGAGCCAGTCCATCATGGGCAAAAAGACTTTCAAAAGGTTGTGGTGCAACAAGACCTCAAGGCCAGTCTTAACTCCAGTTCGCACGAAATTAAGAACCTACACGAAAGAACTGATTCCTGTAATCGGCAGTGCTAACGTAAAGGTTTCCTACGATGGAGCGGTGCATAAGCTATCGGTTTGGGTGGTACCGGTCGATGGTCCCACGCTGCTCGGCAGGAGCTGGCTGGGAAAAATATGCTGGAACTGGGACAATGTCTGATCGCTATCGCCCGCTGACGACACTTCGTGTGCCCAGGTCTTAAACAAATTTCCTTCGCTGTTCGAACCAGGCATCGGGAAATTCCAAGGAGCAAAAGTGCAGATCCACCTAATTCCGGGGGCACGACCCATCCATCACAAGGCGAGAGCAGTACCGTACATGATGAGAGAAAGGGTACAGATCTAGCAAGACCAGCTGCAACAAGAGGACATCATTTCCCCGATCGTGTTCAATGATTGGGCCAGTCCTATCGTCCCAGTCCTCAAGGGAGATGGCCCCATCAGAATCTGTGGCGATTACAAAGTAACTATCAATCGTTTCTCTCTGCAGAACCAATACCCACTACCAAAGGCCGACGACCACTTTGCAATGCTGGCGGGAGGAAAGACGTTCACGAAGCTGGATCTGACTTCAGCCTACATGATGCAACAACTGGAGGAATCATCGAAGGCCGTCACCTGCATCAACACGCACAAAGGTCTTTTTGTTTATAACAGATGCCCATTTGGAATCCAATCAATGGCGGCGATATTCCAGAGAAGCATGGAAAGCTTACTGAAGTTGGTCCCGCACACTGTGATCTTCCAGGACGGCATCTTGGTCACAGGTCGGAACACAGTCGAGCATCTGCAGAACCTGGAGGAGGTTCTTAGTCGACTCAACTGCGTGGGGCTCAGGTTAAAATGCTCAAAGTGCATTTTCCTGGTGCCTGAAGTGGAGTTCCTGGAAAGGAGGATTGTGGTGGACGGCATCAGGCCCACCAACGCGAAGACGGAGGGAATTGTGAACGCACCGAGGCCACAGAACGTGACGCAGCTGTGGTCGTTTCTGGGACTCCTGAACTACTTTGGTAACTTCTTAAGGGCCTCAGCACACTGTTAGAACCACTGCACATCTTACTACGAAAAGGGGACGAATGGGTTTGGGGCAAAAGCCAAGAAAATGCCTTTGTCAAAAGGAGAAAATTGTTACGCTCAAACAAATTGCTTGTGTTGTATGATCCATATAAGTGTTTGGTACTAGCATGTGATGCATCGTCATATGGTGTCGGGTGTGTATTGCAACAAGCCAATGATTTTGGGAAACTGCAACTGGTTGCTTATGCATCCAGGAGTCTGTCTAAGTCTGAGAGAGCCTGCAGCATGATTGAAAAAGAAGCGTTAGCGTGTGTCTGTGGGTTAAAGAAAATGCATCAATACCTGTTTGGGCTAAAATTCGAATTGGAAACTGACCATAAGCCACTTATATCCCTGTTCTCCGAGAGTAAAGGGATAAATACCAACGCATCGGCCTGCATCCAGAGATGGGCGCTCATATTGTCCGCATACAGCTACGCCATCCGCCACAGGCCAGGCACAGAAAACTGCGCTGATGCTCTCAGTAAGCTGCCATTGCCCACCACGGGGGTGGAAATGGCACAGCCTGCAGATCTAGCCATGGTTATGGAAGCATTTGAGAGTGAGCAATCACCCGTCACTGCCCGGTAGATCAAACCTGGACAAGCCAGGATCCCTTATTATCTCTACACTGGAAAAACATGGCCCGTTGTCGCTCACCAGGACATCGGGTAGGCCGTGTGTGGCAAACATGGCCCGCAGGCTTTCAGTAGTGGCAGCGGACGTGCTAGCTGACATTATCTCACATTCAATCCACTTGGAGTACGCTGAGTTCAAAGAATTCATGACCCGTAACGGGATCAAACATGTCACATCTGCCCCGTTTAAACCAGCGTCCAATGGTCAGGCAGAGAGAGCAGTGCAAACCATCAAGCAAGGCTTGAAGAGGGTAACGAAAGGCTCACTGCAGACTCGCCTATCCTGAGTCCTGCTTAGCTACCACACGAGACCCCACTCACTCACTGGGATCCCACCTGCTGAATTGCTCATGAAAAGAGCTCTTAAGACAAGGCTCTCGTTAGTTCACCCTGATCTACATGAACAGGTAGAGAGCAGGCGGCTTCAACAAAGTGCATACCATGATAGCGCAAATGTGTCACATGAGATTGAATTCAATGATCCTGTATTTGTATTAATTATGGACAAGTTCCCAAGTGGCTTCCCGACATTGTCATGGCCAAAGAGGGGAGCAGGGTGTTTCGGGTCAAACTTTCAAATGGACTCATTTACCGGAAACACTTGGACCAAATCAAACTCAGATTCACGGACTATCCTGAGCAGCCCACCTTGGACCCTACCTTTTTTGATCCTCCAACATACACACCAGTGGCAACCGGCACCATGGTTGACCGCAAAGCAGAACTCATCATCCACAGCAGCCCCGCAGGGCCCAACAAATGATTCAACAACACTAACTTTCAGACTGAGATGATCAACCAGGGCAAGAAGCGCCCCAGATCGACTCACATTGTAAATAGTTACACTATTGACTTTGGGAGGGGGAGTGTTGTTATATATGTATACTTGTATTTACTCTGTACAACCAACAGAGGGCTCATTCCCTGGCATCCCAAGGGATCCCATAATCCCTTGGGAGCACAGGTATTTAAGGAGGCTTCACAGGTTGTAGAGGCACTCTGGAGACCTGCAATAAAAGACTAAGGTCACACTTTACTTTGAGCTCACAGTGTTCAGTCTGACTCTTTCTCCATACACAACAGGGTGCATGCCTACAGTTATGTGAGATGAATTTCCTGTGAGTGCCACTGCATGCTCGGAATGCCAGATCGTAGATTCACCCTCCAAGTGTGCAACGGCCACCACACGTTAAAAATATCCAAGCACAGGCATCTTCCATCCTTCAAGATTTAGTTCGGGACCTGGAATATTAGGTCCTTCATTGAAACACCTGTGAACTTTTTGGCGTGGAAGCAAGCCATCCTCGACTCGAGGGACTGCCTATGATGATGATGATGATCTTTTTATGCTGTTCTATCCAGTGAACATCAGAGTCATACAGACTAGATAGTCCCAGGTCCCAGGTTCAATCTGCAGTCTGTGCTAAATTAGCTGATCTTACTTCAGAGTGGTGATAGGGGTTCTACAGTTGGCTGCAGCGCCCCAATGATAGGGAGAGGACAATTGACGAGAGTTCTGGCTGCTGATTGTTCATCCAATAAGTATGTTAAGTGAGGTCACGATCAGGTATGGTTGTGATGCTTCTCACATTTCAATAGCTTGCAAACATTCACTGTTAAAGCTCACACGTGAATTATTGCCATTTGAGTGAGGTATTAGGGCAATCAGTATGCCGGAACCATATTCCAGTAAAAAGTCATTGTCGTCAAGGAAAAGGGGAGAAAATGAGCAAAGGAAAATGAGAAAATAGGCATCTGTTTTACAAGATGGGGGGAGAAATTTGGTCGTGCCTCTGTTGCAGCGTTAAACTGGGCGGAGCGGTAAATTTTGCGCCGGGAAATGGTTTGCATCTCCAGCCGCAAAATTCACCTGCTGGACC